>NC_059107.1:136742070-137482070 GCF_020740685.1 Jaculus jaculus
AACCTGGGTCATTAAGCTTTACAGGCAAGTGCCTTAACCACTGACCAGCCCTAATTTATGTTTTAAAAATAAAGTGTTGTCACATAACCATCTTTTGGTTCCTGGTTGCTGCAGGGATCATCCATTTACTTACTTATTTCTTTTTATGTCATTGTAAGTTTTCTCAGTTCTGCAGCTGGAATCAACAGACCTCAACACAATTAATCTAGCTGACAATGAGCATGTGGCCGGGCAAAGCCTGGGGGCTGTTGCAGAGCAGAAGACTTTGTAGATCGTGACTAAAAATATTATGTTTAGAGTAACAAGTAATTAATTGCCTCATGGCTGTGTCAGGCAATTGGCCTGTTTTAAGTATGGGATTTAAGATGGCAGGGAGAGAAAGAGGGAAGGAGGGAGGGAGAGAACAGAGAAGAGAGAGACTCTTTGTTTAAGGGAACTTGCAATAAAATCTTCCCAGCAAGAATTGGAAAAGTCAAAGGAAAAAATGATAGGATTTGCTAACATGATGTCTAGGGAGTTATTTCTAAATAGATTTTAAAATATGTTATAAGAAACAAGACTTTAGTCTTTATTTTTAGAATTTTTGGCATGTACTGATAGGCATATTTTAGTGTTTGCTTTTTTGCCCCTTCTTGATTGGGAGTATGTTAAAACAAAACAGAAAGGATCCAAGTTCCCCTCAGTTCATTTATTTATTTTTTTAATTTCTTGTTCATTTATTTGCAAGTAGAGGGAAAGAGAGAGAGAGAGAGAGAAAGAGAGAGAGAGAGAGAACAGACAGAGAGAATGGGCATGCCAGGGCCTCCAGGTGCTGCAAACGCACTCCGGATGCATGCACCACTTTGTGTATCTGGTTTTACACGGATCCTGGGGAATCAAACCTGGGTCATTTGGCTTTGCAGGCAAGTGCCTTAACCACTGAGCCA
This sequence comes from Jaculus jaculus, assembly GCF_020740685.1. Classification (NCBI taxonomy): domain Eukaryota; kingdom Metazoa; phylum Chordata; class Mammalia; order Rodentia; family Dipodidae; genus Jaculus; species Jaculus jaculus. Next base: position 136,742,997 of record NC_059107.1, read on the forward strand.
TCTCTGCAGTCCCCCTCAGATTCTTTATCCCTAATCTATGTTTAAATATTGTCAATCATCTTTGAAACGGCAAAGAGTTGTGGACCATGTTTGTAATCTCAGCACTCTGGAGACTGAGGCAGAAGAATTGCCATGAGTTGAGGGCTGGCCTAAGATTCATAGTAAGTTACAGGCCAGCCAGGCCTCCAGAGTGAGGCCCTATTTAAAATAATATTGAGAATATTGCTGTCTTTTTTTTTTTTTTTTTTTTTTTGGTATTAGCACTCACGATGATGTGAACATCCTAGTAGTAGTTAGCTTTTTTTTTTTTTTTTCGAGGTAGGGTCTCACCCTAGCCCAGGCTGACCTGGAATTCACTACGTAGTCTCAGGGTGGCCTCGAACTCACGGTGATCCTCCTACCTCTGCCTCCCGAATGCTGGGATTAAAGGCGTGTGCCACCATGCCCGGCGGTAATTAGCTTCTTGTTGCTGAGACTAATGCCCAGTCAGAAGCAGCTTAAGGGAGGAAAGGATTTATTTCAGGCCCACAGTTTTGAAGGGAAGCTTCATCATGGCGGAGGAAGCTGGCTCACTTCATCATACATCTGCAGCAGAGAGGAAACAGTAACCACGAGCTGGTTCTGAGCACACCCAGTGCGTTAGACTCAAGATCCACCCCTGGCCACACACCTCCTGCTAACAGGGCTCTACCTGCTGGGGCCTAGGTAGGAAGATTAATTAAAAAAAAATAAAATAACTGAGGCAATGGGTGATATTTACGTTCAAACCACTACAGACCCGTTTAAAAAATTTTTCTTCTTATTTATTTATTTGAGAAAGAAAGTGACAGAGACACACACACACACACACAGAGATAAACTGGCACATCATGGCCTCCAACTGTTACAAACGAACTCCAAACACATGTGCCACCTTGTGTGTCTGACTAACATGGGTCCTGGGAAATTGGACCTGGGTCCTTTGGCTTTGCAGGCAAGCACCTTAATTGCTAAGCCATCTCTCTAGCCTCACAGACCTATTTTAAAAGCACCTTGGGCTGGAGAGATGGCTTGGCTTTTATGGCACTTGCCTGCAAAGCCAGACGACCCAGGTTCGAGTCCCCAGGACCCATGTAAGCCAGATGCACAGAGTGGCACATGTGTCTGGAATTCGTTTGCAGTGGCTGAAGTCCCTGGCATGCCAATTCTTTCTCTCTCTCTATCAAGTAAGTAAAATAAAAATAAAACATCCTAGACTGAGCCAGGTTGGAGCCCACTCCCCTCCAATAAAAGCAACTTGGCCTTCATGATTCTTTTTTCCTTAAAATGTTACCTTTGCTCACATCAAACCCTATACCGTTTACAAGTACAGAACAACCTAATTAATGTCCTTTTGCTTAGTTCTGCTTATATATAAAGTAGGCATTTTTCTTTTTTATATGAATTTTTAGTTACTATTAATTATAATAATAGATTATCCTCTTTTAACCCCTTGCCTCAGCTCCCATTACCCTGGAGATCCTCCCTAGTGGGGTTGTGGTATTCACTGTGGGGTCATGAAGGCCTCAGTCAGTCCCTGTGGGGTAGTGAGGGACAATGCCTTAGCATATTCTTACCCCCTCTGTGGCTCTCACAATCTTTCCAGCCCCTCTTCTGCAACATTCCCTGAGCCATAGCGGGCCTGCTAGCAATCTAATTTAGCGTTGAGTTCTCTATAGCCTCTGGATTTCTATTTTGATTGATCACTGCGTTCTTCACCACCCACCTGGGGCTGGTTGTCAGGCTAGCAGGCTGAGCAGGGTTCATGGTGTCACTTCCCCGGCAATTTCTCCTGGGCCCTGGCAGAGGGGGCACGTTTCATGGTGGGCAGTCGGCTAACTCCCTATCTTATTGATGGATCTTGGTTCTCCTTAAAATAGGCATTTTTCTATCATTGAAGGCTTGCTATAAAACTAGGTATAGAACCGGGGATGGCTCAGCATTTAAAGGCACTTGCTTATAAAGCTGCATGGCCTGAAGTTTGACTCTTAGACCCATGTGAAGCCAGATGTACCAAGTGATGCACGTGTCTGGAGTTTGTTTACACTGGCAGCAGGCCCTGCAGTGCCCATTCTCTCTCTACCCTCCCCTCTGTTAGAAAATATAAATAAGTTAAATAAAATCAAGCTGGGCATGGTGGCACATGCCTTTAATCCCAGCACTCAAGAGGCCAACATAGGAGGATCACTGTGAGTTTGAGGCCAACCTGAGACTACATAGTGAATTCCAGTCAGCTTGGGCTAGATCAAGACCCTATCTCAAAAAACAAAACAAAAAAACCCCAAAATATACCAAAAGAAAAAAATCAGGTATATATGCTATGATATATTGTGAAGAGCAATTAAAACTATAACGTTTGGGCTGGAGAGAGCTAAGGCACTTGCCTGCGAAGCCTAAGGACCCATGTTCTACTCTCCAGATCCCACGTAAGCCAGATGCACAAAGGCGAGGCAAGTGCAAGGTCACACATGGCCACTAGCTAGTGCAAGTGTCTGGAGTTTGATTGCAGTGGCTGAGGCCCTGGTGTACCAAATCTCTCTCGTACTTTCTCTAAAAAAGTGAAAAGAAAAGAAACAAAAAACCCATCATGTTTGTAAAGGCAAACTTACACCGCTTTTCTTTAAGGAACAGTGCAGTTTGACCTTGCTAGGATAGCAGCACAGGCTGTGTAGACGTCTATGTGTGTGTGGCCTTCCATGCAGAGTGTTCACGGGGCTCTTTCTGTGGAATGCAGCGGTAGCCGCTCTTGGTAAGGCCTGCCTTATGTGACTCTGCAGGGCCTCTGGCTAGAGCTAGTCTTGCCCGCGATGTGAACCACAGACTGGTTCACTGAGTGCTGCTGCTTCTCAGAATTCCATGGCTCAGCTAGGACCTGTGTTTGTTGTTTATTAATAGGTATTTTTCTCCCTGTTCTGCTTACCACATCATCACAAGCAGGCCTTGACCTTTGTGAACTCATGTGGATAGTCAAATATATCTAGAAGCTTCCCAAGCTTAGGACTAATAACATCATCAAGTGCTCTTTCAGAGGTCATGGGACAGAGCTTGGAAGTGACTCAAAGGAAAGAGAAACTTACTAGTTCATTCTGTCCAAATGACACTAAGGAGAAAACAGAGTCCAGAGAAGTTAAGGGGTTCGGTCAAGCGCCCCCTTCCTGTGACACCAGCCGAGGCTTGTCCACATGGCAGTAGTGCTTACCAGCTGTCTGTAGCATGTTCCCTATGAGACCCTTTGTTGGTATTATCGTAGATAGTGTCTCTCTCACTATCCTGAGACCTCGTGAGGGCATGGAAGTAGCTGATTTCCATTTATCCTCAAAGCCTAGAACAAACATGATAAGGACCTGTGAATGTCTGTTCACTTGGTAGATCAGTATTTTATTTATTTATTTATCTATTTATTTATTTATGAGACAAAGAGCGAGAGCGAGAGAGAGAGAGAGAGAGAGAGAGAGAGAAAGAGACTATATAAATGGGTGCACCAGGGCCTTTGGCCACTGCAAACAAACTCGAAACACATGCACCACTTTGTGCATCTGTCTTTATGTCATTATTGGGGGACTTGAACCTGGGTCCTGAGGCATTGCAGGTAAGCGCCTTAACTTCTGGGCCATCTCTTCAGCCCTTGCTTGGTGAATCTTGCTCATGCTCTTTACTGGGTGGTGGTGTTTGTCATACTGCTAAGGATTGAGGAGCAACTTGGGGAAAGCCAGGCTCCTCTTGATGGTGGATCACAGTGTAAATCGGGCTGGTGAAAGAGCAAGTGAGAAGCCCACCCGCGCAGGAGAAGTGGCGGGGAGCCAGGGCGGAGAGAAGGCAGGAAAAGCATTCCGTTTCCTCGTTTGAAGACGCAGTAGAAGTGGAGCAAGGGCTCCGCGGTTAAGTGCACTTCCTGGGCAAGCATGAGCCTCCCGAGGGACCGCCCTGAGGCCACCTGAGTTGGACATTTCCAGAAGCCACGGTCATGCACAGTCCTGGGGCGGTGCGGAGACGGGAGAGGCGCTGGGGCTCAGGAACAGTAAGCTCCAGAATCTTTAAGAGACTCTTTCACAAAGGAAAGCAGGTGAGTAATGGGAGGGAAACCTGGCTTCTCTCTGGCCACCACAGGCGAGCGCCCAGGGCCGGCGTCACACACCACACATCTACCCACATGCATCAGGTTTACCCATTCATTCACCCTCCCTGACTACGGTGGCCCAGGGACTAATTCAGGCACTGGGGACATAGCAGTGAGGACAGTGGAACCATGTTCTCACTTATATTTTCTTTTTTTTAAAAAAATAATTTTTAACTTATTTGAATTGATTTATTTGCAAGCAGAGAGAGATAGAGAGAGAGAAGAGAGACAAACCCAGAGAGAATGGGTGTGCCAGGACCTATAGCCACTGCAAATGAACTCCAGACGCATACACCACCATGTGCATCTGGCTTACATGGGTCCTAGGGAATCGAACCTGGCTCCTTTGGCTTTGCAGACAAACACCTTAATGGCTATGCCATCTCTCCAGCCCCCACTTATATTTTCATAGGAGAAAGACAATAAACAGTAAATGAATATCTATTATAATGATAGGTAGCCAAAGATGTATTGGTGAGAAAGAAATGCAGGGAAAGAAACAGTCACTGGCACGGTTGTGTTGCGTAAAGCAGGGAGGGAAAGCCGCCATGAACAAAGCTCCGGCTAAGGGAGGCAGAGTGTGGATGCTGGGGAAGAACAGTTCAGAGAACAAGCACAGAGGCCCTGAGGCAGGCTTGGGGCATTGAGAAACATGGAGACAAGAGGTCAGAGCACACGAAGGAGGAGAAAGGACGCGAAGAAAACTCCCTTGTCCTTCCCAGCACCACAAACCTGTCGCTGGTGTTGCTGTAGCCACACAGTACAATTGAGACCCAGAGTCTCAATGCAACCTTGATGGCACACCTTGATTTCTCATGGGTATCGCAACCCTGACAAAAAAGGCCAGCAGTCCTTGTGGAATCACAGTGAGCCTTCAAGGGAAGCTTTTTCTGCAGAGAGTCTTAGATGCTGTCTTCACCCAAATGCCTGCCAGGCCAGGCAGGAATAGAGAAGATTGAAATGAGTCAGCTGGGAGAACTCAGCCTGCTACAGAGATAAAGAGTTCTTCACGTCCACAGATAGATATCTTCCCTCATATTTGTCTTGGAATAGTCAGTCTTTCGAGCCTATCTTTTTTATTTTATTTTCTTGGTTTTTCGAGGTAGGATCTCACTCTGGTCCAGGCTGACCTGGAATTAACTCTGTCATCTCAGGGTGGCCTCAAACTCACAGTAATCCTCCTACCTCTGCCTCCCGAGTGCTGGGATTAAAGGCGTGCGCCACCACGCCTGGCTTCGAGCCTATCTTTATGCCTCTACTTCCAATAGATACTTAGGCCCAAAGAATTATGTCTCCACTAGAAGAAGGTGGAGGAGAAAGAAGAGGAGAAGGAGGAGGACACAATAGGGAGGGAGGGAGGGAAGAAAAACTCGGAGTTATAACAAAGGCAGGTCCTTCTAGGTGTTAGAGAGGCCATAGGGCTGCTGAGGACTGTGACTCATAGGGGGGACATGTGCTAGCCAAGGCAGGTGGCCACCACTCTGCTTCTGCTGGTCATGCCTTGATGGACTAGGGCCTTTAACTGATAGATTTTGTAATTGAAGAGAAAGGAAGAATATGGATAGTTTTGGGGTGAGATCTCCAGATTTTTAATTGGTTGACCTTTTTTTCCCTGTGGTTTTTTTTTTTTTTTTTTTTTTAAGGTGGGTTCTCACTCTAGCCCAGTTAGCTAGAGTCTCACTCTAGTCCAGGCTGACCTGGAATTCACTATGTAGTCTCAAGGTAGCCTCGAACTCATGGCAATCCTCCTACCTCTGCCTCGGAGTGCTAGGATTAAAGGTATGCACTACCAAGCTCTGCTTTTTTTTTTCCCCCCTAAGGAGCCCTAGAAGTCTGGGGGTGGGGGATTTCATCTGCCTCGCTTCTCTTGACCCCCAGTCCCAGCTCTGGGCACACATGCCAGAGACCAGATCTTCTACCTTTTCTGGGGGCTGGCACAAGAAGGGCATTGTAAAAGGGACTTGGTTCTGAGAAGCCTCAGATGAAAAGTGGATGCTTGTTGAAGTACAAGGTGGCTCTTACCTGCTTCCTCTTCTCCACTCTGCTCGTTTCCCTGTAACCTGTACCTCCTCCACACTTAGGCCATCTGCGCCACAGTGGTTATACAAACCCAGATCAGGTCAGGGAGGAAAAGCCTGTCATCGGCTCCTGCACAGGTGAAGCCCAACGGTGAGGTGGCTTTCGAATCCAGGGCTTTGGAAGCCCTTTTTGTCCTTCCTGCCTCAGTTCTGGTTTTTTTTTTTCATTTTTTTTTAAATATTTTTTTTTAATTTTTATTTATTTATTTGAGAGTGACAGACATAGAGAGGACAGATAGAGGGAGAGAGAGAGAATGGGCGCGCCAGGGCCTCCAGCCTCTGCAAACGAACTCCAGACGCGTGCGCCCCCTTGTGCATCTGGCTAACGTGGGACCTGGGGAACTGAGCCTTGAACCGGGGTCCTTAGGCTTCACAGGCAAGCGTTTAACCGCTAAGCCATCTCCAGCCCTTTTTTTTCATTTTAATTAATTTATTTATTTGAGAGTGACAGAGAGAGAGAAAGAGGCAGATAGAGAGAGAATGGGCGCGCCAGGGCTTCCAGCCTCTGCAAATGAACTCCAGACGTGTGCGCCCCCTTGTGCATCTGGCTAACGTGGGTCCTGGGGAATCGAGCCTCGAACCGGGGTCCTTAGGCTTCACAGGCAAGCGCTTAACCGCTAAGCCATCTCTCCAGCCCCTCAGTTCTGTTTTTGTTATTTTTTTCCCCTTTGTTGCCTTCGTTCCTTGGTAAGGCTCCCACCAAGTGAGTTTAAGACGTTGACTTGCACAGCCATTCCTGCCGTTTTAGTTTATTTCCTGAAGATGATGATTTGCTTGATCTGAGGGTGTTGTGAGACTGGACTGAACGCCGCCGTGTGCTGGCCGGGGTCCCGCGCGCTCCAGCAGAGCGGCTCCCCGAGTCCGCAAGCGCCGTGGGCGCCGTGGGCAGTGGCTGCGCTGAAATGACGGATTTGGAGAGGACGGAGCAGCGCTGCGGGGAGCGAACCTTCTTCCCCTGCACTCAGAGTCAGTTACCAGTCACCGTCCGCCCCTCTCTCACCCAACTTCTGCACCTCGTGGAAGCTTATCAATGCCTGTTTGGCACCCCGAGAAGGTTCCATGCAGTGGAACGAGCTGCGGGCTTTTGCCAGCCTTGCGCTCCTTGCCGCCCCCTGATAGAACAACAGCTTATCAGAATCCAGGGACACATACAATCACGTTTGACACCATTTATATTTAATTTCTTTTCATTTTAAAAATTTTATTTTTGTTTATTTATTTGAGAGCAACAGAGAGAGAGAGAGGGAGAGAGAGAGGGAGAGAGAGAGGGAGAGAATGAGCGCGCCAGGGCCTCCAGCCACTGTAAACGAACTCCAGACGCCTGCGCCCCTTGTGCATCCGGCTAAGGTGGGTCCTGGGGAATTGAGCCTCGAACCGGGGTCCTTAGGCTTCCCAGGCACACGCTTCACCGCTAAGCCATCTCTCCAGCCCCCATTATATTTTAAAACTAAATGGGAAGGAAACTTCTGGGAATCAAGCCCATGAAGTTTCCAGGCAGCCGCAGGTATGGGGTAAAGGTGGGGGTGACTGTCTCATTTTATACAGGCAAGGGGAAGACAATCATATCTTCAGAGAAAAAAAAATCCCAACTCACCAAGAGTGAAAGGTTGACAGATGAAATAACAGGGTATCCTGACAAAATGTTTGCTAAGTGTCACAGATCTTTCACAGATCATCTCAATTCTCACAACATCCCTCAAAGTGGGTACCATTATCATCTCCACGAGAGGCTCACTAATTGACAAAGATCACATAGGTATAAAGTGGTGACAGAGGGAGGTTTCATGCTTGGAAGTGTAACCTTAAAGCCATGCTGCAAAGGCATGCATGCGTTCATCCATCCATTGACTATGTTGATTGCCTCCTATGCACTGGGAACTGTTCCCTTTACTACCAGCACCTACACATGTGGTCGAGGCAAGGACAAATACACGAAGCTTCCATTCTGACAAAAAGAAGTGTAGTAGGATAAAGAAAACATTACAGGCTGAGAGATGGCTAGGTGGTTAGAGGCACTTGCCTGCAAACCCAGGTTCAATTTACCCATACTCTCATATAGCTGCATGCAGAAAGGGATGCATACATCTAGAATTTACTTACAGGAGCAAGAGGCCCTGGTGTGCCCTTCCAGACTCACTCTTTCTTTCTTTCTCTCTCTGTCTCACACACACACACATATACAGACAGGTAATTTTTTTTTTTTTTTTTTTTTAAGGAAGAAGTGCTGGCAAGATAGCGTAGTGATTAAGGCACTTACCTGTGAAGCCTAAGGACCCAGGTTCTATTCCCTGGTATCCAGTAAGATAGATGCACAAGGTGGCACATGCATCTGGAGTCTGTTTGCTGTGGCTATAGGCCCTGATGTACCCATTTTCTGTCTCTCTCCAATAGACAAATAGATAAATAAAAACTTTTTAAAGGAAGAAAAGATTAAACCCGGTGTGTTAGCTTACACCTGCAAGCTGCTAGCACTTAGGAGGCTGAGGCATGGGATTCCCTGGAGCTCAAGGCCAGCCTGGGCTACATAGTGACCTATAGGCCAGCCTGAGCTGCACAGCGAGACTCTGCCTTAAAAAGTCACCTCTCAAAAGAAAAGAAAATAAATGCCATAAATGAGGTTAGATCATGATCAGTGTTAAGGGGAAAACAAGAGCCTAGAAGAGAAAGAAGTGTGTGTGTGTGTGTGTGTGTGTGTGTGTGTGTGTGTGTGTAAGGGTCAAGGTTGAGTGGGGGCATGCAGCAAAGTCTCCCTGAAAACTAGACATTAGTGATCTGAGAGAGTCAGGAGCAAAGCACACAGCTATCTGGCAGAAGAGCACCCGGCAGGGCTGGGGAGGTGGCTTGGCTGGCAAAGCACTTGCCATGCAGACATGAGGACCCACCTCCAGCATCCACGTAAAAGCTGAGCATGGTGGTGCACGCCTGTAATTCTAGTGCTTGGAGGTGGAGCCAGGCAGCTCAGGAGCTGGTCTAGAAAAATCAGTGAGCTCTGAGTTCATGAAGAGTCTCAGCACATAAAGTAGAGTGTGATAGAGGAAGACATCGGATATTGATCTCTGGCCTCTACATTCACCCATACATGTGTGTGCACATACCATGCACATACACTTGCAAAAAAAAAAAAAAAAAAAGAAGTCAAAGAAGTGTATGAGAGGCAGAGGAAGTAACAAATACAAAGGGCCTGGCAAAGTAAGATTAGTACATTCTAGAAAGAGCAAGGAGTCCCGCATGACCAGAGCAGAGTGACTGTTGGATAGAGCTGTAGGAAAGTGAGATCCACAAGGTAAATGGGACCGGATGTGGGAGGACAGTGCAAATGGGCTGTTGGGGTTTTGTCTTTACTCCAATGCCCTGTGGCCACCTGGGCTGGATGAGAGGAGGAATGTGAAATGATCTAGTTTACATAGAATTGTTCTCACACCTATCAGGAGAGGCTGTAGAGGGGAAAGGAGGCCATTCAAGAGACACTGCTATCACCTGGGCAGAGGTGAGGGTGGCTTGTCCTGGTGTGCACTGGACATGTGGCAAGTGCTTCAGTTCTAGGTTGCTTGTGAAATAGAAGTGATAAGACTGGCCAGTGTGTGTGTGGGGGGGAAATGTGTGTGAAAGTCACCAGTTGACTACCTGGAGGGTTTTGAGTTGAGCCACCGAACTGGAATCAGGGATGGTGTCAGAGGCAGGGAGAGTTCAGGAGGAGTGGCTTGCTTTTGTTTTAAGGTGTAAGGGCTCATCAGACTTAGTTAGGGTCACTGAATTGGACATACCTATTAGATATCCCCAAAAGGGATGCTGAGGGCTGAGCTCAGGAGAGGTTCTGCAGTTCAAGGAAAGCCTGTGAGTTACACTCTTCTCTGTCACATACTTGAAGACATTGACTCACTTGTGATGTTGGAAAAATGACAATTATCAAAACTACTAGGAGCCAGGCGTGGTGGCGCACACCTTTAATCCCAGCACTCAGGAGGCAGAGGTAGGGGGATCGCTATGAGTGCAAGGCTACCCTGAGACTCCATAGTGAATTCCAGGTCAGCCTGGACTAGAGTGAGACCCTACCTCGAAAAACAAAACAAAACAAAGATACTAGGGGAAATTGAGAAAAGTCAAGTTCAATAATTCACCCATATCCTGTCACCCCCCCCAAATACCCATTTTCATTTCTTTACATTCCCTTCTGGTTTCACCCACAAGCATACGTAATACACAGTTGCACAATGTGACCTTAGCAAAGGCTCGTGTTCTACTTTTTCATTTGCAACGATCCCATAATAAACATTTTTATATGATTCCCATAGTGCTTCTGGAAGATTTTAAAAGGCCAAGAGGACTGGAGAGATGGCTCAGCAGTTAAGGCGCTTGCCTGCAAAGCCTAAGGACCCTGGTTTGATTCCACAGTAAAGCCAGATACACAAGGGGGCACATGCATCTGGAGTTCATTTGCAGTGGTTAGAGGCCCTGGCGTGCCCATTCTCTTTCTCTCTCATAAATAATAAGTTTTTATTTTTAAGTTCAAGAAAATAGTGGGCATTGCTGGGAAACGTTTTAGAAGCAAGAGTTGAAAACTCTACTTCGGTACATGGCATGGTACTCCAGCAGCTGGTTTTGTGCTCACTGAGCTTGCTTTGTGCTGGATGACTCTCTCCTGGGGCGTCTTTGAACTAAGCCCTGCAAAGACAGACAGCAGCCTCCCCTGCACCCAGTCAGGGGGGCACATTCTAGGAAGAGGGAACAGTATACGCAAAGGCCCCAAAGGCCCTGGGGGCGGGGGGAAAGAAAGCACAGGTTATGGTTTGAGTGTACAAAGTCCCCCACAAGCTCCTGTGCTTGAACCCTTGGTCCCCAGTTGGTGACATTAAGTTGGAAGACTGTAGAACCTCTAGGAGGCGGGGCTTAACTGGAGGCGGGGAGTTGCCAATTCCACTCCAGCTCTCTCCTCTCCTTAGCTAGGATGTAGCAAGGCACACCCGCTGTTGCTCCTGTACCATGCCTGCCCCGCCGTGATGGACAGCGTCCTGTAAGCTGTGAGATTTGCATTTCTCCTGTCAAGTATTTGGTCAGTTATGTAACTCCTTTGTAGAGGTTTTCTTCTTCTTCTTTTTTAAAATACTTTTCCTCTTAATTTTTTTGTTTGTTTTACAAATATTTTATTTATTTATTTGAGGGGGGGGGCGGGAGGGAAAGAGGCAGATAGAGAGAATGGGCACACGAGGGCCTCCAGCCACTGCAAACAAATTCCAGACGCATGCACCCCCTTGTGCATCTGGCTTACGTGGGTAATGGGGAACTGAATCTGGGTCCCTTAGCTTCACAGGCAAACGCCTTAGTGGCTAAGCCATTTCCTCAGCATTCCTTTTTAAATTTTTTAAAAAATATTTTATTTATTTATTTTCAGAGAGAGGAAGAGGCAGACAGAGAATGGGTGCACCAGGGCCTCCAGCCACTACAAATGAACTCCAGAAGCATGCGCCACCATGGACATTTGTTTTACATGGATTCTGGAGAGTCAAACCTGGGTCCTTACACTTCACAGGCAAGTGCCTTAACCACTAAGCCATCTCTCCAGCCCTCCTTTTAAAATTTTTATTTATTTATTTATGTATTTTCAAGCAGACACACACACACACACACACACACACACACAGAGAGAGAGAGAGAGAGAGAGAGAGAGAGAGAGAGAGAGGGAGACGGAGGGAGAATATAGGTGCACCAGGGCCTCTAAATGCTGCAAATGAACTCCAGATGCATGTGCCACTTTGTGAATCTGACTTTACGTGGGTACTGAGGAATCGAACCTGGGTCTCAAGGTCTTTGCAGGCAAGTGCCTTAACTGCTGAACCATTTCTCAAGTCTTTTGTAGAGGTTTTCTAATAGTTCACCTTAGCTCCATCATCTCCATCAAAGACTCTTTTAAAAGCATGACCCCATACGCACGACTCCATCGTTGACAAAACCCTCTGTTGGCTGGGAGACAAGAATTCACCTGCCTACCACATGCAAAGAATGACTCGAAAGCAGAAAAATTACTGCAGGAAAACATTGACTCCAGACTAGGCCTTGAACGCTGGGTGGTGTGGTTGCGTTTCCTCTCGGGGCCGGCAGGGGGGGCACCAGGCATGGTTTGCAAGCCCCATACTCCCCCATACTCTCCCCACCCTTCCTGCCCAACTTCCTCTTAGCCACCGCTTCAACCTAAAGTGGCCATTGACCTTTTAAGCTTTTGAGCGGTGATGCAATAGTGTAGTATTTCAAAGAAAAATGGTTATCGAAATTTTGGATCCGGTTTTCCCATGAGTGTTCATGGCTTAAAAAAAATAAGTAGGTCACATTTAAAATGGGTCACATTTCAGGGGTGGGTGTGCAGGTTGAGGGACGAGGTTCCATCAAGGCCAGGTGGCCTCCAACCGGGTGGGAGCTGAGGGTCCCAATAGGGAAGAGGAGCTGTAATCCATCCCAACTCCTGACGCCTGTTGTGCGGGGATCTTGAGACAAGCTTTCTCTGGACTCGGGCACAGAGGCCTGCCACCTGGCACCTCCTGGGCGCACAGGTAAGGGCATCACCTTAGTAGCCCTCGCAGGTGGACCGGGCGGGCCTCGGGCCTCCGGAAGGAGACGGGGGAGCCCAGGGGAGGAGGAAGGAAGGAGCAGGGTAGGGCTAGAGCCGAGAAGACTAGCGGGAGCCCCAGGGGGGAGGGACTGGGAGCAGCTCGCACGATTTAAGGAGGCGCCAGCCTCCGCCCGCTCGCGGTCTCCTAGGACCCTGGCCGGGAGGTCCTGCCTCCCGTCTCTAGGTTCCCGGAGGAGGAGGGAGATCGCTGGCTTGCTCGCCCCCCACGTCACCAGTGTATCTTAGAGAGAAAGGGGTCGGTCTCCAAGGTCCCCCATCCTCTCCAGCACCCGCCACGGTGCCCCAGAGGGTCGTGAGAGGTGCGGATGGGTGGCAAAGAGGACCCCCACTCTCGCGGCCGGTTCGGGGTGAGGGCGGCTGCTGCAGTTCGCTGGACCCGGGTACTCAGCCGGGGCGGATCCGGGGCCACACACTGGCCGCCCGGACAGGGTTGGAGGTGTCTCGGGACTTCTCCCGTTCGTCCCCAGATCATCCCGAGGTGCGAGATGACGGGAGGGCCGAGCCCCAAACGCCCGCACGCCGCCAGCCGCCGGCGCCCGGGAAGCCTTGCGCATGAGCGCCGGAGCCTCTTTAAAGCGGCCGCGGGGGCTGCGGTCACGTGAGGCGGATTCCTGGAAAGTTCCTGGAAAGCGGCCTCCGCAGCCCGCGGAGGGAGGGAGGGGTGGATGGAGAGAGGGAGGGGTGGATGGAGCGAGGGAGGCGGGGAGCGAGGGAGGCGCGGCGGCCTGGGAAGTCGCGCGCACCCTGGGCTCCGGGCACAGACGGTTAACTCTTGCCAAGTCGCGCCGCCGCGGCTCGCGGCCCCGAGGCTTCCCCTTGAAGCATGAGCCTCCTCTCCCGCAGTCACCCACGCTGCGCGGGCCGCGGGCCGTGCGCGCCGAGATCCCGGCCGCGCAGCCTCAAGATCCGCGGTGCCCGAAGCCCCGGCGCCCGCTGCAGGTACGGGGTGTCGGGAGTCCGAAGGCTCCGCCCCGAGGAGAACGGCTGGGGAGGGTGGCGGGGCGCGGCGGTGTGCACGGGCAGCGGCGAGCCGCCCGGGTTTCCGCAGTGGAGGGCGCCCTGGGGAGGGCGAGTTCGAGCCTCAGCTCCGTCCCCGCAGCCGGGCTCAAGCTACTTGCTCTCCCCGGTTCTTTCTTGGAATCGGGAAGTGTCTGGAGTTGTTTTTTTTTTTTATTTTTTTCCCTCTCCCTAAACTGCGATCCAAATTTATAATCCTAATAACCTGATCTCCCGCTCCTCCCTACCACAGCCTGCCTCCGCCCTTGCCCCTTCCTCCCTCCCTTTCTCCTTCCCACCTCCTTGGTCGTAGATAAAGGGAGACCCAGCAGCTGCCTAGAAATTGGGGGTGTCAGCACCTAGTGCAGAGGGGGTGGGGCGACGATCCCTGGGATATTTTTTTTTTGGTCTGCCTTCTGCGCAAAATAAATAAATAAATAAGAATAAGCTCGGCTGGCTCCGCAGAGCGCAGAGCCTCCCGCATCCCCGAGGCATCTCGTTCCCACATGAAACGTCAACTGGGGGCACTCTGACGGATACCCCTCCTTCTCCCCGGCCCCTCCCGGTTCTCCCGCCCCATGTCCGCTGCGGAGTCTGCCTGGTGCGCAGGCGGCGGCGGCCGAGGTAAGAGCCCGGCCTTGGTGGTTGGCACGTCCCGCCGCGCGCGCGCTGCTGCTCGCTCAGCCCCAGCCTCGCCTCGCCCCGAGCTCCGGCTGGGGCTGCGCGCTCCGGCGATTCCTCGACAGCGCCCGCGGCGGCCACCGCGGCAGCAGCAAGTCCGTGTCCCCGAGCGACCGTCCCGGCGCGCGGCGGCGCCCCTCTACCCTGGCCCGGAGCGCGCCCCGGGGAAACGGCGGGGGGTTGAGGCCGCCTCCGCGGCGGAGATGCTGCAGCTCGCGCACCTCTGCACCCGCTGCCGGCCGCACGGGTCCCGGGAGCCCTGCGGCGTTGTAGGGCGTGGAACCAGGTTTTGTGCGGATGCTTCCTCCCTAGGGCCCTGGGTCTGCGCGAGGCGTTGGATGGGGATGCCTAGTGACAGCGGCTGTCCCGGTTCCCCCACCTTTTAAAAATTGTCTACTTGTCTATGACAAGGGCCTGTCCCCAAGTCCCAGGTGACCACGTCTCCTAGGGCTGCCAGTTTGTGATTTTCTGCTTGCAACCCTTGAGCAGGAAGACACCCTCATCATTGTCTCCCACCTCCTTCCTCTCCCAGACCAACTTCTGTATCTGGGATCCCAGCTCTTTTTCTTTTCTTCTTCTTCTTTTTTTTTTAAGCCGTCTTTTCTTCAGAGCTGGGCCAAGGCTGTGACTGGATGCTTAGGGTTAAATGGTACCGGAGCACAGAGGCGGAGGAGTCCCCGGGATTTTCCACGTCTGTTTTTCCCTCCCCCCCCCACGCCAGCCACAGGGGTCCAGTTGAGACTAACTCAGTCCCTGCTCCACTTTCTCTTCGCAGTCGATCCGTGGGTGACTACGTCTGTGCGACACTTTGCCATCGGTCTTCTGGGACTTGGAAAGAAAGAACCGGCCGCTTCCCATCACCTCCCCCTCCGCCACCATTTCGGACACCCGGCAGGAACTCGTTTTGTGGTATCCACTGATTTCTGAGAAAGACGCGAGATCTTGGATTTCCCCACCCCAGCCCACCAAGCCCCGCGACCACCTGTCCTTGACGCAGTGACCCTTCTCCCATGACCCTGCGGTGCCTGGAGCCCTCCGGGAATGGCGCGGAGCGAACGCGGAGCCAGTGGGGGACCGCCGGTTCCGCGGAGGAGCCGTCCCCGGAGGCGGCGCGCCTGGCCAAGGCCCTGCGCGAGCTCGGACAGACAGGTAGGGCGCGGATGGGCAGCGACGAGTGCCCGAGGGGCTGCGGGGCGGGGAGCGTGGCGGGTCCTCGGGGTCCCAGGTGCGAGGCCCAGATCCCGAGGTGGAAACTGGTTTCCTCCGCTGGGCGCCCGGGGACTGGGGATGGCCGAGCGGGTGGCCCCGCCCGTTCGATTCCCGGTCTTGGGGAATGCGAAAACAAAGTGGCTCTGGAGAGGCGCCGAGGCTTGCAAGAAGCCCGCGCGCGAGCCGGGCTCCTTGGGAACTGCTGCCGAGCGCGCGCTGGGGGAACCGGAGCCGTTTGCAACCGCTGCCCTGGGGATCGGCGCCCGGCGACTCCCGGTCGCGCGTGGCTCCCGAGGCGCAGCCGCCTCTGCAGCCTAGGATCGCGGCGGCCAAGTTCAAGGACAGACGGATGGACGGACAGACCGCCGCGAGCGCAGCTGCCTGGGAGCTTCTGGCACGCGCGGCCTCCCGGCGCGGCGCGAGGCTTGGCCGTCCTCTCGGCAGCCGATAGAAAACTAAAACAACAACAAAAACCAAACCAAAAAAACCATACGTATATTTTCTAATATCTGGCACGCCATTCAGTCCTTAAACATCTGCTTCCTAAAAGCTTACAGTTTGAGGCAAAACAACTTTTGATAGCAATAGGCAAAAGGAAAGGGAAAAGTTCCCTCTCAGCCCTGTCGTTCCCCCCCCCCCGTCCTTCCCACCCTGTGAGAGAGACCCACTCGCGGGTGTCAAGTGTCCCGGTTAATTGGGGAATGGGATATATGTGTGTGTGGGGGGGGAATTGTTCAAACTTTTAAGCTGAAGTGTCTAAGGCACTCTTGTAAACAGACCTGGACAGGGACATGGCCTAGGCGAATCAAATGTAGAATGCAAAGGATACCTACGGTGGTGATTTCAACTTGAATCAGGGCAAAGTCCAAAAAGAATTTAGCGGAGATTGTAAAGTTGAAGTGCTCATCCTCCCCTCCGCTGGGCTCCCTGGTTTCCCGTCGGGCAGGGCAGTGATATTCGAGGCAGTAAAAGGCATTGCTTTCTAGGGCTTTGCACCGAGATGCAGCGCGGAGCAGATTGAGACGGGGGGGGGGGGGGACACCAACCATCCAAAAAAAACAAACCTGATTCTCCTTTTGTTGGAATGGATAGAGGTGAATCTTCCACTATTTTTCTAACTTCTAATTTACCTAATCTTCATATCAACAAAACTGCACTGCAAAAGCTCTTAGAAGGTAATCTTAGCTGTACAAAGAAGAAAGTTATATCAGAAAGAAAGGAAGAAAAAAAGAAAGCTGGCTTACAGTTGTGATGATATACTAAAATGGACTCATGTTCATTAAATTCCTTTCGAAAGATTTGTCGTATTACCTGGTAAACTTTCATTCACAGACTTTTTCTTTTCCTTCTTTCTTTTCTTTTCTTTTCTTTTCTTTTCTTTTCTTTTCTTTTCTTTTCTTTTCTTTTCTTTTCTTTTCTCTCTCTCTCTCTCTCTCTCTCTCTTTCTTTCTTTCTTTCTTTCTTTCTTTCTTTCTTTTTTTTAATAAAAAGTTTAGCCTGGCTTGGTGGTGCATGCCTGGAATCCTAGCACTTGGTAGGTGGAGGCAGGAGGATCCAGGAACTTAAGGTCATCCTTATCAATGTAGTGAGTTCAAGTCCAGCCTGGGCTACATGAGACTCAAAAAACAAATCCAAAACCCACCTAGAAAAATTATTGCCAAGTACAGAACCTATTTTTTTTTAAATCCTTATAATAACTATTTTACTTTCTTTTCTTTTTTCTTTCTTGAACAAAAACCCCAGGATGGTACTGGGGAAGTATGACTGTTAATGAAGCTAAAGAAAAATTAAAAGAGGCGCCCGAAGGAACTTTCTTGATTAGAGATAGTTCACACTCAGACTACCTACTAACAATATCTGTTAAGACGTCAGCTGGACCGACTAATCTGCGCATTGAGTACCAGGATGGGAAGTTCAGATTGGATTCTATCATATGTGTCAAGTCCAAGCTGAAGCAGTTTGACAGTGTGGTTCATCTGATTGACTACTATGTTCAGATGTGCAAGGATAAGCGGACGGGCCCTGAAGCCCCCCGGAATGGGACTGTTCACCTCTATCTGACCAAACCACTCTATACGTCAGCACCTTCTCTGCAGCATTTCTGTCGACTCACCATTAACAAATGTACCGGTACCATCTGGGGACTGCCTTTACCAACAAGACTAAAAGATTACTTGGAAGAATATAAATTCCAGGTATAAATGTATCTCTCTCTGTTTTTTTTTTTTAAACAATGCCTCATATAGAATATCTCTGAATGCAGCTATGTAAAAGAGAACCAAAACTGAGTGACTGCCCAGGCTGGATAACTGCGCAGGATTCGTTCTCAGAACAGCTGGACCCACTCTAACGTAAAGGTGTGAAGAGGTAGCTAGGTATTATAAAGTTCCCCTAGATAAGTTTCAGCTGAGTGATGCTTCCTTTCCTATGCCTGACCAAGTCCAGGCAATCCTTTTAAATTAAAAAAATAAAATATCCCAAGTCAAGAGGAGGGAGCCTTGCTATCAGAATGCCTTGCCTTTCTGAATTTCCTTTGCATTGGGTCAAAGGTCCAAGGTCTCTAGAAGAGAAAGGTTCCACTCTCAGTACTGAAGAACGGCAGGAACCAGACTGGCCCAGGCTCAACTCCACCTTTATATATGCCTGGAGATCAGTCTGTTTTAGGACATTTTATATATTTGCGTTTTGATGTATTTAGGAGTTTTGTTAAACAGACCATGCTTGTATTTATCCCTACTTTATGCAATTAACCTAATCCAAAAAAAAAGGTAACCATGAAATCCTGTATTTGTCTTTTCACTACATGTATAAACTCTCCTGTGAATGAGTACTGTAGTAATCCACTTCAAGGGAGCCTTACTTCAGAAACATTTCAAACTGGTGCAAATGGAAAAGAAACTCTTTTCCCTTAAGGCTAATTAAAGACAAGAATGTCATGCTACACAGGTGCAATTCAATTCTTGATAATAAAACCAATGTAGATAATAGACACTTGATTCTTGGAAGTAGCGTGTCCCAACCTGTTGCCACTGGTGTTTGGCAATAGCTTTAGAAATTTTCAAGTTGTCCTTGAATTATCTCACCGTGGACATCAGCAGTTCTCTCCCTTCTACCGTGTAGAATACTTGTACTTAATTTTCTTCCAAATATAGGGGGATACTTGCCTGTTTTTTTCAAAGTGTTTATTTACTGCTGTTACTATTTGATTAGAATGTATTAAATAAAAACAACCCTGACTTTTGCAAGTTTTACTTATTCTTTTGAGTGTTGAGGAGTGTATACTGGCACGGCGGTCGAGGGAGGGTTGGCATAAAAATGATATCAAGTGAAAGAAACCAAGTTATGGCATCAGATAGCGCTTGGCTTGCCCCAGTCTAAAGTTCGAGTGGCACTCATTCTTTGTGTTTTTGGAAAGCATGCTCAAAAACTTGTCAAGAAGTCTGGTTTTTCACAACTTGAATAGACATGACACAGAAGCCCCTTGGTGTTTTCAAAAGAAATAGCTTACAAACAACCAAAGTTCTCATGGCCCCTAGTCTTTTACAAGTTAAGCAGACATACTACTAAATAAAAATGAAGTTTTGTGACCGCTTTGTTTTTTTGGCCACACAATCTCATAACTTGGAGATTCAGCATCTTTCTGGAATCCAGACATTATTCATTTTGCCACCTTAAAAGAATTCTCACATAGCTCTATGCTACGGTTTGCCGTCTGAAAGGCGAGCCTGGTGTATTATGTGTATCCCCTGGCTGAATGGAAAATTCAGTTATAAGTTATAGTGGGACTCGCTTATGGCATATCTTACCTAGTTTTATGATCTCAAAAATTCACCAGTTTTATACCTGCCACGAGAATATTTTATACTTATCTAAACACAGAATTTCTGGGTGTGTCTTCGGAGAGCCGAACTGTTGCTTAATATTTAAAGCACAGCTGCTCTGGTTAATGATGGTGCAATAATCTTTTCACTAGTGTTCTGTGCTTTAGATTGTATGCTTTTTTAAACACTCCCCCCGCACCCCCCTCCGCCGCCACCACACACACATTTGTCTAGTGAGATGTTCGACTTTTGGTGAAGCGCATGCATGATCAATACCCAGGAGCTGTGTGATATTTCTTCAAAGGTCTTTTGCATTTCTACTGTTGTTTCACATGTTGTCCCTTCTCAGTTATTGGGGGTGCGGGAAGAAGTAGGGCCTGAGTAGTGACCTACAGCTAGGGGACATCCCAGCCTTCTCTGGAGTGGGCTGTGGAACCCTTATCTTTTTAACCCTCTTGATTCTAAGTAAGTTGATAGGCATCTTTTTGCTTTACATTTCTACTATCACTTGTTTATTGAATTCATTGTGTACCAGGTTTTGACACTTTACATAGTTATCTCAATTTCATCGCCACAAGGACTGAATGAGCAAAGTACAGTGATGAGAGGAAGTGACTATTTCTGCATTGATCCAGATGAACAAATTAGATCAGACTGTAAAAAGAACTCAGCCTTTTTA
Organism: Jaculus jaculus; assembly: GCF_020740685.1. Taxonomy (NCBI): domain Eukaryota; kingdom Metazoa; phylum Chordata; class Mammalia; order Rodentia; family Dipodidae; genus Jaculus; species Jaculus jaculus. The sequence goes on from NC_059107.1 coordinate 136,763,218, forward strand.
CTGTTGTCCCCAGTGGAGTAGTATAGATTACCTTAACCAGTGTTGTGCTCTGTGGGGTTCTGGTCAACCTGACTTTCTCCTAGGACACTCTTAAAAAGGGAGCTCCTACTAACTGATGAGGATTGATTGATTGAATGATTGATTTTTTTTTAATTAATAAAAGGCTGTATTCTCAGACCTCCTTACCCTGGCTCCAATTCTGCTAAGTGTCTTCTTCGCTGGGATTATTGCTATTCATTGTGGGGACCAAGCGGGCACAGTACCTCAAGCTTTTCCCACCTACCCTGAGGCTCTTACAACCTTTCTGCCCCCTCTTCCACAATGCTTCCTGAGCCTTGAGAATGACAGGGATCTGATTTAGTGTTGCTTTCTCTGTAGACTGTAGATGTCAGGGTTTTTTTTTTTTTTTTTTGAGGCAAACCCAACAGACTGGTCTTATTTATTTATTTATTTTTTTAATGAGAGAGCGTGAGAAAGAGAATTGGCACACTAGGGGGCCTTCAGCCACTGTAATGGAACTCCAGAGACGTGCGCCACCTTGTGCTCATGTGTGACCTTGTGGTGTGTGTCTGGCTTATGTGGAATCTGGGGAGTCAAACATGGGTCCTTAGGCTTCACAGGTAAGCACTTAAGTTGCTAAGCCCTCTCTTCAGCACCGGATCTCTGTTTTCGTGAGGTTTGAGTGGCCGCTGTGTCTGTTGTCATCTCCCTGGAATTGGTTTTCAGGCCAGTGGGAAAGCAATATTTGTGTCACTGGTTCCTCTGTAATGACTTCTAGGTCTGGGCAGATGACAGAGATGACCCATCTCATGGTAGATAGTCAGCTCTCTCTTTTTTTCTTTTCTTTTCTTTCTTTCTTTCTTTTTTCTTTTCTTTTTTTTTTTTTTTTTTTGAGGTAGGGTCTCACTAGCCCTGGCTAACCTGGAATTCACTATGTAGTCTCAGGCTGGCCTTGAACTTGTGATCCTCCTACCTCTGCCTCCTGAGTGCTCTGATTAAAGGCATGTGCCACCACGCCCGACCCTCTCTTTTCTTGATGCATTGATATATCCTGGTTCTCTCCAGAACTCTCCATCAGTAAGATAGAACAGATTCTGCCCTTTTTATTTGGTGGCTTCTAGATGATGCCAGTTACCAGTTCACAGCCCCATTTTGTATTCTGTGGAACAGAAAAATTAAGATGTATACTTGCCTAAATTATCTTTAGAGCCTGGGAAAATATGCAGAGAAGCTTTGAACATTGGTAAGGATATTCATTATTATTGTTGTTTTTGCTGAATATTCTACGCACGATTCATATGTTCTCGCAGACCTAAATGACTGATGGGAGTTTCCGAGTGAGCGGAGATGGAGTGATGGGGTTTTCATCACCACTACAGTGGACACTTGCAACTGCTTTTCAGGGACATGGAGGAAAAAGTAGCTTGACTTGTATGAGCTGAGAGTTCTTTTCTGAAATGTCAGAATGAAAGTTTTGACTTTATAGTGATTACATAATCCAAATAGGTAATAGAATGAGACAGTTGTTCATGAGTGTTTATTTTCTTGGAAAGGATTTTCTCTTTTAGAAAATTGTACCCTGTGTGTTACCAAGTAGGAGACAGAGACATCATCGAATAATTTTAGGAGATGGAATGTCCTGAGAGCAAGCTGTGTCCATTTGAGTTGTGGGTTTGGGTGCAGGGCTGGGGATCTAACAGCTGGGTAGAACTCTTTTTTTTGGTTTTGTTTTTTTGAGGTAGGGTCTCACTCTAGCCCAGGCTGACCTAGAATTCACTATGGAGTCTCACGGTGGTCTTGAACTCATGGCAATCCTCCTACCTCTTCCTCCCAAGTGCTGGGATTAAAGGCGTGCGCCACCACGCCCGGCTAGCTGGGTAGAAGTCTTAACTACCTCCCCAGTGTCCTGAACACTCTTGGTGGTCCTCTGTACCCTTCCAGTGGACAATGGGCCTGCATTCTCTCCCAATTGTTAAGTTCTTTTTTGAGGCAAGCCCAACAGAATACCCCCCCTTTTTTATGAGACAAAGAGAGAGAGAGAATTGGTGCACCAGGGCCTGTGGTCACTGTACTCAAACTCCAGACATGTTCACCACCTTGTGTGCATGTGCAACCTTGCACACTTACGTCACTTTGTGCATCTGGCTTATGTGGGATCTGGAAGGTAGAATTTGGGTCCCCAGGCTTTGCAAGCAAGCGCCTTAACTGTTAAGCAATCTGTCCAGCCCCCAGTTAACTTTTTGGAACCCAAAAGCTTGAAAACATTGTTGGGACCACATAGTTTAGTTCCTTTATGTTACTGGAAGATTATTAGACCCCAAGAAGAAATTTGCACCTGTACCTATCACCCAGCAAGTTGATGGCAGCACATATTCATACCAGGTTCAGTATTTCTTGTTTTTTCTTTTCTTTTTGGCTTTTCAAAGTAGCTCTAGCTCTAGACCAGGCTGACCTGGAATTCACTCTGTAGTCTCAGGGTGGCCTTGAACTCACGGCAATCCTCCTACCGCTACTTCCCAAGCGCTGGGATTAAAGGCATGTGCCACCGCGCCCAGCAGGTTTAGTATTTCTAAACGCTTCACAAGTCTTCCTTTTCTGAAGATTGCCCATGCTCTGAGTTTGCCTTGCTCAACATTTTCCTTCCTCTGACATTCAGAAACCAGGTCTTGGGATAAGAACATGGCAGGATACTTTCAATTCTTGATTTCTTCTGCTCCATGCTGCAGAGACAGCCACTCTCCTGGCTTTTACCATGTCTTGGTTCATATTGGAGTTTCACACTGATTTCAGTTTTTCGGCGTCCCCCTCCCGTGGTACTGGAGATTGAACCAGGGCCTTCCTTCATGCTAGGCCAGCACTGGGACATCAAGCCACATCTCCCGCCCTCCTCAACATTTCCAATCTGTTTGCTCTTTTACAATCCCAACCCTCTATCTGTGCAGTTTGATGATCTCATGTTTGACCCTGGCACATGTGACTCCTCCCTGCCCTCCCCCCACAGTCCTGGCACACAAGTGACCACCCACACACCTGTGCTCGTACTGGGTCCCATCTTGGCTTTTTCCCACTCTGGCTGTAATGACGTATGACTGTCTTGCTTTCTCATTTTTGTATCAAAGTTGTCCTTTTGGCCCATTAGACATGCCTGATGACTATATTATGCCCCATGAAAGAGGGAAATTATATTCTCCTTCAGTTTACTCATTGACAGGCTTAGCTACTTTAAGACTGAATCTGTCTTTTTGTTTCTCTGCCTCCCTGCAGGTTTTGAAACCAGAAGCCAGCCCCAAGGTGCCACACTTTGTACATTTAAAATATATATTTATAGGGCTGGAGAGATGGCTTAGCGGTTAAGTGCTTGCCTGTGAAGCCTAAGGACCCCGGTTCGAGGCTCGGTTCCCCAGGTCCCACGTTAGCCACATGCACAAGGGGGCGCACGCATCTGGAGTTCGTTTTCAGAGGCTGGAAGCCCTGGCGCGCCCATTCTCTCTCTCCCTCTATCTGTCTTTCTCTCTGTGTCTGTCCCTCTCAAATAAATAAATAAAAGTTAAAAAAAATACTTAAAAATATATATTTATATATATTATATGTATAAATAATATATATATAATATAAATATAAAATAGTATATATATATTTATTTATTTGAGGCAGAGAGAGACAGAATGGACACAGGAGAGCCTCTTGCCATGGCAGATGTGCTCTGGATGCATGCACCACTTTGTGCATCTGGCTTTGTGTGGGGACTGGGGAGCTGAACCTAGGTGTCAGGCTTTGCAAGCAAGTGCCTTTAACCACCGAGTCATCTCTCTAGCTCGCGTTTTTATTCATGTTTACTTAAAAAGTCAGAGGCTCCTTGCCCACTGGTTTGTACTTCATTTTGAAAAGGAGGAAAAAGCCCTTTATTCCTTCAGTTTCTGCTTGTTGATAAACAGGAATGACCGATAACTTTGGTTTATTTCTACATATGCATGTGTTTCTTGTTTCCACTAATTTTTTTGTTTTATTTTTCCAAATTTTCCCTCGATGTGGCTTGAGATTAGGTAACTTCACTCTATCCTAAAGTAAATCGACAGCTGTTGCTAGAGTGAGCCTCAAAGTCCTATCATCCCAGATGCTTAGCTAGTCCGTCAGCTAAAGCTACAGTGGCCTCCTTACCCCTTCCCCAGCTCTGTGCACCCCAGAGGGAGGGTGGATCCGCCCAGTGTTGTCGCAGGGAACGGGGCTCATTTCCATAAACATTTACTGAGCCATTAAAAATAAAACTGCTTTTATAGACAAGTCTCACTTTGAACTCTGTTCTTCTCTGAGAGAAACAGAGCTACCCTGAGAGCCAGGGCTAGATTACAGTACTCCTGTGGCCTTCCTCCTTGAGGAACAGAAAGAAGGGAAAACTGAGGCCAGAGTCTCGGTGAGTGCTCAGGAAACAGCACCAGCTGACTTCCAGGGCTGTCTCAGGGTAAATTCCCCCCAAGGAGCCCTTTTCTGTGGCAGAGCAAAACTTTTTCTCTAGTTAAACCATCACAGAAGTTCATAAATTTCCCTACGTTGTCCCAGTTTCCAACCATGGTAAGATAAAAATTTATTATTGCTAATTTTTGTTGTTGTTGTTGTTATTTCTTTCTTTTCATTTGGTGTCCCTTTTCCAGATTAGATTTTGGTCCAGAGTTCTGTTGGAATCTTTTCTTCTCCATTTTCTGCTGGGATTTTTAACATTCAGAAAAAGGCTTTCCATGGTATTTTCACCCAGTTTAATTGCCCAGCTTAACATTCCTCTTGCTATCTTGAAGAGCCTTATTCTTCTCTGGATTCCAACATTTTTTTTTAAATATATTTTTATTTTTTGCAAGCAGAGCAAGAGGGAGACAGAGAGGCATGCCAGGGTCTCTGGTTGCTGCAAACAAACTCCAGGTGCACGCGCCACTTTGTGTATCTGGCTTTACGTGGGTACTGAGGAATTGAACTCCGGATAGTTAGGTTTTGTAGGAAAGCACCTTAACCACTGAGCCATCTCTCCAGCCCCAACATTGCATTTCCCCCCACCTCTGTGTGTCTAGGGAGTGGCCACTCTGTATTTGGTCAGAAGTACGTTCATGTTTCGCAACCTTGACTGGGCGGGTTCATCATCTCATAACACAGGATGCAGAGAGCAGGGTGACGGAAACCGGTAACCAGAGCCAGCAATAGCGTCAGCTTCCTCCCCATCCCCTGTCCTTTGCTGGAACGGCTGGCCGAAAGATCCCCGTTTTCCCCCCTTGTCCTTCACATGATAAAGATGTGAATGAACAAGGAAATGACCGCAAAAAGTCAAGAGGTGGGGCCTCACTGGTGTGACAAGGGGTTTCTGTGAGTCCATCAGTAGATACTTAGAGATTTGGTCAGCTGAGTCATGGGGAAATTATTACTAGATTGAAATCAGCCACGGTACAACATAAATGTTTACACCACAGCAATTGGCAAATGTGACAAGTCGTTAGACCTTTTTTTTTCTGTTCCAGAAAGCTGATTTAGCTGCCTAGCACTGGTCTAGGAAGTGTTCACAATAACTGAACCCTCACACGATCGTTTATTTGTATACCAACCCTTGTTCTTAGAGAAGAGTAGGAATGAACAATTTTAGGAATAATTTTGTATAATTTATTTATTTTCTATTTTTTTATTGTGTGACCTGGAACTCACTCTGTAGTCTCAGGCCGGCCTTGAATTCACAGTGATCCTCCTATCTCTGCCTCTCGAGGGCTGGAATTAAAGGGGTATGCTGCCATGCCCGGCTTGGAATAATTTTTAAAAATATTTATTTGTGTGTGTGTGTATGTATGTGCATGCATGCCAGTTTCTTGCTACTGCAAATGCCTTAAGTGCTAAGCCATTTCACTAGCCCATATACTAAGCTTTTTATGTTTCCTTTTTTTATTTTATTTATTTATTTATTTTGTTTTCTTAAGGTAGGGTCTCGCTCTAGCCCAGGCTGACCTGGAATTCACTATGTGGTCTCAGGGTGGCCTCGAACTCATGGTGATCCTCCTACCTCTGCCTCCCAAGTGCTGGGATTAAAGGCGTGCGCCACCACACCCGGCGCATATACTAAGATGCTAAATAATATTTTTGTTTCCAGTTATAATCATCCTATGAATCCCTCCTTCTCCCTCAGGAAGAGGTGGAGAAAAGAGGGTCTCATATTTATTGAATGATTCAACCTGCATTATTCTCTGCATCACTGTTGCATTTAATCCCCACAACGACCTGTGAGGGTATCACTTCCATTTATTGGAAATAAAGCTGTATCTGGGAGACTCAAATCACTATGCTCAGAAAACAGGGAACCTCTGATTCAGGCCCAGGGTCTACCATATTGCAAAGGAGTTGTACCTTTATGAACGCTATTCTGCAAAGTGCAGTGATAATGGAAATAATAATTACCTTGTGGACTGAGTGTCTTGAATTTGCCTTGAGAGGTTGAGAAGGCCTCAGAGAAAGGTACTTGGTGTCTGGGTATTAACACATTGGAAGGAGTCTTCAGATGGGCTCCAGGAGAAAGACCTTTTGGCTATAAGGTTGAAGAAGGTAGAAATGAGGCCTGTGTGATGGGCTGTCAGAGGGTGAGTTGGGGCAGATCTTACAAACCTTGAGGAAAAGTTTAGAATGCATCCTGGGGGCAGTAGGGCAATAATAAAAAGCATTTAAAAATGGGAGAGCACCTGACCTGGCCTGAGTTTTCCATATTCCTTCTGGAGGCCCTTGGGATAGGGGTTTAAGACTAAGGAGAGCAGATGGAGAGTGATGGGTGTGAGGGGGCGGACGGGAGTGCACGCACGCACGTGGGGACGCAGAGCAGGTAGGTTGTGACTCTCCCCGCCAGGAAGCTCAGGTCTGGCCCAGCACCTGTCCCTTTGGGTCTAACATCCTTCCCTTTGGAGCTGGCTTCCACTTTTCCACAAGTTGGGGTCGTTTTCTATTCCCAGATAAGTAGGAAATGGTGGTGGTAGGTACCACTCTGAACTAGGAATTAGAAGACTTAGGGTCTATTTCTGGTAGTTTGACCTTAGGCCAAACGTTGAATCTCTTAGGGTAGCAGTTACTAAATTTACAAACTTCAGAGCATGGAGGCTTCGTGCTTTTTGGTCCCTTCCAGAGAGACACCTCATCTGCCCCAATGGGAGTACATAGTAGTGTGTGTGTGTGTGTGTGTGTGTGCATGTGCACCTCAGTTTTGACTTAAATTATAGCATAGATTTTTTTAAAAAATTGTTTTATTTTATATAAATTATAACAGGTTATATACTCTTTATCCCCTTGTCTCAGCTCCTGTCACCCTCGGTGCCCTCCTCAGTGAGGTTACGTTATTCACTGTGGGGCTTAAAGGCCTCAGTCAATTTCTGTGGGGTAGTGGGGGGGGGCCATGTCTCAGGGTATTCCTACTCACTCCATGGCTCCTACAATCTTTCCGCCCCCTCTTCTGCAATGTTCCCTGAGCCATGGCAGGCCTGTTGGCAGTCTGATTTAGTGTTGAGTTCTCGGTGGCATGCGGATTTCTGTTTTGATATGTTTTGATTGCTCACCATGTTTGTCACCATCACCCTGGTACTGGTTGTCAGGCCGCCAGTAAGAGCAGTGTTTCTGGAGCCTCTTCCTCTGCAATTTCTCCCGGGCTCTGGCTGATGTGGTAGAGGTGGTATGTCTCATGGTGGGCAATTGGCTATCTTCTTGTCTTGTTGATGGGACTTGGTTTGTGTCTGTTTCCTCTGCCATCTGTAAAATAAAACAGATGCTCCAAACAAGAGTGAGAGCAGCTTGGGTTCAAGGGGGTATGCAAATTTATTTTAGAGACTTTTGGTGTCAAGCCCACTCTTCTTTTTCAGAGAGCAGTTGGGGCTTTTCTCTGAAGTCTGAGTTTCTTGACTATGGGATTCCGACCGGGTTTCCAGTACCAGATATGAGTTCCCTCCCACTGAGCAGTCCTCATGTCCAATCAGAGAACAGTGGGTTACCCCAGAGGCTGTGTGCCACTGTTGTACAAGTGTGTATTTCTTAACCAGTTGCTTGGATTTGTAGTCTGAAGGGTCCCCTGCTTATTCACATAGCCTAGATTTTACTTCTGTGCTATAATATACTAGTGCCTGGTTTATTCTGGGGGTGGGGGGACCTCTCTCTGCTTTGGATGTTTTTAGTTTTATTTTTTAAAATAGTTGTATTCATATTTATTTATTTATTTGACAGAGAAAGAGGGAGAGGGAGAGAATGGGCACACCAGGGCCTCCAGCCACTGCAAACAAACTCTAGAGGTGTGCACCCCCTTGTGCATCTGACTAATGTGGGTCCTAGGGAATTAAACATGGGTCCTTTGGCTTTGCAGGCAAATGCCTTAACCACTAAGCCATCCTTCTAGCCCTTTATTTTTATTTTTAAAATACATCTACTGATTTATTGAGAGAGAGAGAGAGAGAGCAATAAAGAGGCAGATATAGAGAGAAAATGGGCATACCAAGGCCTCTAGTCACTGCAAACAAACTCCAGACACATGTGCCACCTTGTACATCTGGCTTATGTGGGTATTGGGTACTTGAACTTGGGTCCCTAGGCTTTGCAGGCAAGCTCCTTTACCACTAAGCTATCTCTCCAGCTCCTGAATTTGTTTTTTTATGGCCACTAGTCCATCTTTTGTATTTGGGTATTTCTAGTTTACTTTACTTTACTTGGTTTTTCTAGGTAGGGTCTCACTCTAGCCCAGGCTGACCTGGAATTCACTATAGAGTCTTAAGATGGCCTCGAAATTGTGGTGATCCTCCTACCTCTGCCTCCCAAGTGCTGGGATTAAAGGCATGCGCCACCACGCCCGGCTCCTAGTTTATTTTTGACATGAGTCCTGCTTTGTTGCCCAGGGTGGTCTCTTATTCCTGGGCTAAACTGATTCCCTGGATTCAAACTCCAAGTAGCTGGAATTATAGTCATGTACCACCATTCCTGGCTTCTCCTGGATCTGCCTCAAAGTGGGTTCAGTCTCCAAGCTTGATGGGCATGGTTCAGATATTCTTTGTTCCACCACCTAACATTCACCTTCTACCTCTGCCTCCTGAGTGCTGGGATTAAAGCTGTGCACCATCACACCGGGCCTTAAGGGTAGTAAGTGGTAGGAGAGCCTTTAAGACTGAGCAGTGCTTTTCTGTGAAGTAAGTTCTTGCCCCTGGGGCACACAATTAGTTAGTATGAGATTACATGCTTGTAAATTTGGCTGCCTCCATATCCCGGCCTTTCTCTTGCTTCTTCTCTCTTTCATGACACATCCATTTGCCCTGTCCATCATGAGGCTCTCATCAGAAGCTAAGCAGACACTGGCAGTGTGCTCTAGGATTTCCCGAACTCTTTTCTTAATAACATGGGATAGAAATGTAATAAATAAATCTTTTCTTCATAAAGAAAAGTGAGCTAAGCAGTGATATTCTGTTAAAGCAATAGAAAATCGACCAAATGAAACAGCCAAGGAGGAGGGTGTGGCTGTTGTAGATGTCATATCATAGGCACAGCAGACAAGGAGCATGACATTGGCATGGGTGTGCAGAGGTCATATGACACAGTCAGAAGCTGCTGGGAGAGTCAGGTTGAATCTGCATTGGGTAGACCATGGGATTCATTGTATCCAAAGCACAATGGTGAGACAGCCATTCTAAACAGGCCAGGCCTTGGGTTTCCAGAGGACTGGAAAAAGCCAGAACATTTAGCAATGCCAGGCATTACACTTCATTGGCCACTTGTGACCTCGTTGAGGACTCACAATACACCATTCATGTCTCCAACTTAGAGATGAGGGGATTGAAGATTTGGGTTATTAAATTATTTACAACGGAGAACTAAGGTTTGAGTTCAAGCCTGTCAGACTCCGGAACCCATGGTTTTACTGACTCTTCTGTCCATTTTCTTTGTGAGATTACAATGCTTTTAACCCAGTGCTGTATACTAGCCATATATGGTTAATATTTAGCATGCGGTTAAGTTTAAGAGAACCGTGGCTCTATCCAATTTGGTATTATATTATGAGGACTTTGATTTCAGAAGGAATACAGGATCTGCCTGAATCATAAACATTACCTAGAAAGACTCCCTTGCATCTGAAACTATCCTTTTCCTGTTTCCGAATCTCCCTTTTATTTCTATTCCATCCAGCCACAGCTCATCCCTTCTTCCTTGTTACTCTTTCATTTTCTTTGGAGGTCAGTTTATAAAGTCTGCACCAGTCATAATAGGCTGCGTTGAGCTGCAGAACAAACAGCCCCAAATACCTGATGGCTTCAAACAACCAAGGTTTCGATGTTAAAAGAAAGGTGCTTATATCCGTGACTTGTGTCCCCAGCATGGCTGGTAGTGCCTCCAGAACCCAGCCTGGAGTGTGTGAGTGAGTCTGCAATGCTGAGGTATTGGAGAAGACAAAACAGGGGACCTGTTACCCACACTTAAATCTCCTGTCACTACTCAGCTCATGGGCTAAAATGTGCCCCTCAACCATGAGGGGCTAGGCTGAGTTCGGGAAATCCCTTGTCCCCAAGAGGTGTTAGAAACTTGCTGAGTGGCAGTGACCACCATGCCTTGTGCTGTCTTGTCCTCCCTTACTTGGCTGATTTGACCCTAGGGGAGCTTCCCGGGACAGGTGTAGAGACTGTCACTCTGTTTTCCCTTTGTCTTCTAATGCTTTCTCAGGTAGTGCAAGATACTTTCTTCTCCTGGTGTGAGTCACCAGTGAGACAAAAGGAAAGGTCTAGAGTTTGGAAGTGAAATTGTACTCATCTCCAAGCTTCCTCTGAGCCTCACAAACATTTGTGGGTTTCTTCACCAGGTTCAAGCTAAACCTTTCTTTCTGTTTTTTTCAAAATTAAAAAAAAATTATTCATTTACTTGCAAGCAGAGAGAGAGGGAGAGAAAGAGAATGAGAGCATAGTCCCACCAGGGCCTTTTGCTACTGCAAACAAAATCTAGACACATCCTCCACTTTGTGCATCTGGCTTTACATGGGTACTGGGGACTTGAACCTGGGTGGGCAAGCTTTGCCAGCAAGCTAAGCCATCTTCTCAGCCCCATTATTTTTGTTGTTTTACCAGTTTCTCTGTGTCTTTCCTTCTTTGAGGGTATGTGTGCGTGTGCATGTGTGTGTGCGTGTGTGCGTGCACACATATGGAGACCAGAGGAACATGCTGGGTGTCCTTCTCTATTCCTCTTCCACCTAATTTTCTTGAGAAAGAGTCTCTCACTGACCCTGGAACTCACCTTCTTTTAAAGTCAATTTGGCTTACCAGTGAGTCCCTGGGGTCTTCCTGTCTATGCCACTTGATGCACTGGGGTTGCAAGCATGTGTGGCCATGGTCTAACTTTTTATGTGTGGGTGCTGAGGATTGACCTCCAGTCGTCATTCTTAGCAAGCACTTACCTGCTGAGCCGTCATTTCAGCCTCCTCCCAACTGCTGGGTTTTTTTGAGATAGGGTTTTATATGGAGCAGGCTGACCTTCAACTTGCTATGTAGCCACAACTGACCTTGAATTCCTGTTCCTCCTGCCTCAACCTCCCAAGTGCTGGGATTACAGACATGTATCACCAAGCTTGGCTTCTTCCACCAATTTTTTTCTCCTGTAATTTTTAAATTTTTTAAACTTTTGTTTATTTTTATTTATTTATTTGAGAGCAACAGACAGACAGAGAGAGAAAGGCAGATAGACAGAATGGGTGCGCCAGGGCCTTCAGCCACTGCAAATGAACTCCAGATGCACATGCGCCCCTTGTGCATCTGGCTTATGTGGGTCCTAGGGAATCAAGCCTCGAACCGGGGTCCTTAGGCTTCACAGGCAAGTGCTTAACTGCTAAGCCATCTCTCCAGCCCCCATTGTTTTTAAAATGAGAGAGACAGAGCAAGTGAGCAAGACAGAGACAGAATTGGTGCACCAGGGCCTCCAGCCACTGCAAATGAACTCCAGATGCATACGCCACCTTGTGTCAAGTGAGACCTTGCCTGCTTGCGTCATCTTGTCCATCTGGCTTATGAGGGACCTGGAGAGCTGAACGTGGGTCCTTAGGCTTTGCAGTCAAGTGCCTTAACCACTAAACTCTTTCTCCAGCCTATCCTTCTACAAAACTTTATTCAAACGTAAAACCTTTTTATGTATGTTACAAATTAAATGGATTTCTATGTGATAAATTGATACCCAATTGCTGATTTTAATTTTTAATTTGTTTCTGAAATTATATCTAAATTCCAGACAACTAAATGCTAAACCCTGGTTTAGAATGTGGTGTCTGGAGCTGGACGTGGTGGTTCACGCCTTTAATCCCAGCACTTGGGAGGCAGAGGTAGGAGGATCACTGTGAGTTCAAGGCCACCCTGAGACTCCATAGTGAATTCCAGGTCAGCCTGGGCTAGAGTGAGACCCTACCTCAAAAAACCAAAAAAAAAAAAAAAAAAAAAAAAAATAGAATGTGGTGTCTATTGATGCTGGAGTGCTTTCCTACAGCAAATGTGTATATAATCAGAATAATGCATATTGTGCCTTCATAGACAGCTATCCTCTGCTATATTTGTGAGTTCCTACTATATCTGAAAAAGAGAGCATGCAAAGTATATTATTTGCAACTGTTTTTTTAAAATTTTCTTAATTTACTTGTACGTGTGTGTGTGTGTGTGCACGACAGGATTTCTTGCCACTACAAATGAATGCCTATTTGGCTTTATGTGGGTGGCTAGGTATTTGAACCCAAGCTGGCAGGCTTTGCAAGTAAGCACCTTTAACCACTGAACCATCTTCCAGCCCCTTAATTTGCAACTTCCTTCCTTTCTCTCTGTCTCTTTCTTTCTCATTTTTTTTCAGGTAGGGTCTCACTCTAGCCTATGCTGACCTGGAATTCACTATGTAGTCTCAGGTTGGCCTCGAACTCACAACAGTCCTCCTACCTCAGCCTTCTGAGTGCAGAGATTAAAGGTATGCGCCGCAATGCCTGGCTTTAATTTGAAACTTTCTGAACACTGTCAGGTCAGTTCATTGTGCATTTCAATCTTTTTCTTCTTCTTTTTATCTTTTTGAGGGTCTTACTTTAGCCCCAGCTGACCTGGAACTCACTCTGTAGCCCCAGGCTGGCCTCAAACTCACAGTAATCCTACCTGTGCCTGTCAGTGTGGGGATTAAATGCATGTGCCACCATGCCTGGCTTCAGGGTTTTTTTTGTTTTGTTTTGTTTTTGTTTTTTTGTAGTAACCCAGGTTCATGTCTGCCTTTTCATATTTACCTCTGTAGCTTAGTTACTTCCTTATCCATCTATTTATCCATTCTTGTCTTGTGCTCTGCACAGGACAGGGTCCTGGAGACAGTTAAGAGAATGCTGTCCTACCCTGGGGAGAGTCTGCATGGCTTAGAGCAGCAATAGGATGGTAGAACCCTTGTCTTTGGAGATATATTCCAGTACCTCAGAAGAGACATGAAACCATGAATAGTACCAAAATGTATGTGTGCTGTCTTTTCCTATACATACACACCTATAGTAAAGTTTAATTTATAAATAGACTCAGCATTAACAATACTACTAACAAAATAAGTAATTCTAACAAAAAAAAATTGTTTAAAGCTGTGAGTAGAGCATTTGTTTACCTTGCATAAGGTTCTGAGTTCAATCCCCAGCATTACCAAAGACCCCAACAAAACCTCAAACCAAAATACCCCCCCCCCAAATTTAGGAATTGTTATTTCTGGAAGTTTCTATTTACTATTTTCAGACCACAGTTAGCTGCAGATGAGTGAAACCAAGGGAGAGTTAACTTTAGCTAAGAGGGACTACTGTATAATGTTTCTGCATCCATAAGTTTGAGTCTAAGGATTCAGATCCTGTAGATAAATAATATTTTATCCTTATTTATTTATTTGATACAGAGAAAGAGGCAGAGAGAGAGAGAGAGAGAGAGGGAGGGTGGAAGGGAGGGAGAGAGGGAAAGAGAATGGGCACGCCAGGGCCTCCAGCCACTGCAAATGAACTCCAGATGCATATGCCACCTTGTGCATCTGGCTTACGTGGGTCCTGGAGAGTCAAACCAGGATCCTTTGGCTTTGCAGATAAATGCCTTAACCACTAAGCAATTTCTCTAGGCCAAATAATATTTTTAAAATTTGCATTTGTGCTGACCTTGTACAGATTTTCTGCCTTGTCATTATTTCCTAAGCAGCACAATACAATGACTCTTTTACATAGTGTTTTCGTGAGATAATTTACTTTAAAGTCCATGTGTATATTCTGTGCAAATACTACACCATTTTACCTGAGCATCCAAGGCTTTGGGTGTCCCAAGACCCATCATCTGCGAATTCCCCTTCAGATACCTGAGGTTAGCTGGGTATCCCAAGAGCAGTGGCCCCAAGAGACACATTGTATCTGTTTGAGGAAATCAAAGAAGGCTTCAAGGGGAGGCAGCTTACCGGCTGAGCAGCTGGAAGACAGCTTTGCCTGGAGAGTCCAGATTCTGGTGGCAGCAACATTCTTTCTATACTTATCACATCTGTTCCCTCCGCCCCATGATGACTACTGCTTAAACTTTCACCAAAGTGAAACATACCACCATGTGCTTTCAACCGTGAGGCAGTATGGGAAGGTGTCATGACTAACAGCCTTCCCTTGACTGCTATCCTTTCTCTGTCTGCCAGCCCTACACTCCTTGGAACCCTTTTCATGTTACCGGTCGGTCACTAGCTAGAATGCAAATTGCATGCACGCAGCCTGTAAATCCCCACTGTATTTTTTCACAGTAGGGGTTGAATAAATGACTCTCCGATAGACTGATAGTTCCAAAGGCACTTCCTGTTTAGAGGTCACTGCACATCATAACAAACTCCAGTTCCAGATGTCATACCAACAACCTTCACACTGACTGAAACTGACCCTTTAACTTAAATTCTCACATTTTCTGTCACTTGTCGTAAAACAGTACAGTCACAAATAAAAATTCCATTTGCCTGGGCTTCCTATTGAAAGCGAGCTTGGGTTGGTGAGTTAAATAATGCTATGTCATCTGAGCCAGAATTTGAGAAGGTGGATTTGAAATCTCCACCCATTGTTTTAAATTTAATTTAATTTGTTTATTTGCAAGCAGAGAGAAAGACAGAGAGAGGGGTGGGGAGGGAGGAGAGAGAGAATGAGCACACCAGGACCTTTAGGCACTGCAAATAAGCTCCAGACAACATGAACCACTTTGTACAACTGGCTTTCCGTGGTTACTGGGGAATTGAACACCAGGTTGTTATACTTTGTAGGCAAAAGCCTTAACCGTGGAGCCATCTCTCCAGCCCCACCCATTGATTTGTAAACGTGCACTTTAGTTCTGTCTTGGCCCTGCTGCTGTGGGTAGCAGCGGCCAGATGCAACTGCATTTGCAGCCGGGCACTGCGGTTGGCTCGCTGCAGTTCCTGGCCATGCTGCCTGTGAGGTCCAGGAATGTATAGTTTTGTGGTCTGATATATTTTGATGGCTGCCAGATAAAATTGATGCCTGGCACTTTTTCTAGGAAAAACACATTTAGACGTTTCCAAGCTGATTTGTAGGAACTTAGTGTTATTAGAACTTTGTGGCAAAACTTTTTCTCAAGTGGCAGAAAACATAAAGAAACTTCAGTTTTGAGGGTTGTTAACAGCGCCTGCCAACACTGAGAAGGTTGACAAAGTCCGGGACTGTTAACCGGCTTTCTACAAAAATAAGCAATATTTGGGCTTTTATTTTCCCCCAGAAGGAAAATAAGTTTCAGCTACCGACAGCAGATTAGCCTCCAAAATTTTAGAAAAAGGCACCTTTTCCTCTTTATTTCCTAATACCATTTCTCAATCTGTTAACTTGAGGTTTGATTGCTGCTTACTGTTCTTGCATTTTATTTTATTTTTTTATTTATTGTTTAGGCAGGGAAAGCAGCGTTTGGGAGAAACAAGATTATTGAAAAACTAGCTTTCCAGCCGGGCACATACAAGCCACAGTCCTTTTTTTCATTTACATTATAAATATTTGAGGATCAAGTTCCCCATTGTTACCAAGAAGCAAGAGAGATTACCTAGTAATACGTCGTCGAGTTACTTTTTCTTACACTTCCTGGCTTCTTCGCTCCAGCGGATGGATAACAAGTTTCTGCTTGTTGGCAGGGCGGTCCGCCTCAGAGCAGTCTTGGAGCAAAAGGATGATTTTTCAAAAGTATGCTTTATGAGCTCGGCTCCCCTCCCCCCTTCCAGGCTGGGGGAGGGGAGCAAATCTTTCCGATTTGGACGACGGATTTCAGCTTATTTCAAAAGTCTCGACCTGCCATTAGTAGGTGAAGGAGAGGGAGAGAGAACTTTGATGGTGCCGAGAAGAGGCACGAGAGCACGCCTCAGCAGAGACACACACGTCCACAGCATGCACAAGAGCAGAAATGCCCGAGGAGCCGGGGTGGATGACTTCGTGGATAGCTTCTAACTCGTTAAGGGAGAATGAAAAAGAAGCGTGTGTTTGGGGGCGGGGGAGGGCGCGGCTGCAGGAGGGATCTCATTTACACTTGCCCTTCTTTCTGCCTGAGCACTGGGGATGGGCACTGGCTGGCCGGCGGGCTCCTCGGGTGCCACCCGGTGATGCAGCAAATGTTCTTGGTGGAGGCTCCTCCCAGGCGCCTGGGGCACCGCGGGTCCCCGGGGACCTTATGTAAGGTCGGTGTCACCGCCCGGGGCCCGCCGGCGGCAGGCTGACCCTCCCCACGTCCACAGCTGGAAGCGCACCGCGTGCGCGCGTCGCGGTTACCGACAGCGATCCTGGGCATCTTGATGTCCGAGAGGGTTAATTACCCTCTTCCCCCAGCCTCAGGGACTCTGCGAGAAACGAGCCTGCCTGCGGGCTAGGCTATGTGGCTTCCACTGTCCCCCAACACCGCATCCGTCCTCTTTTTTTTTTTTTTTTGTAATTCAGGGCGAACATAACCTTATTAGCTACTTGCTCAATTATGCTAAAAATAGCATACTCATGGGTAAAACCTAGTTAGTTCAGAAGGGTACTAAAAGCGGAGAACAAAATTGCCAACCCCTCCCCCATCCCATATCCCAGAAGTAACATTTCTTTTTAAAAAAATATTTCAGAATGTTTTGGCGCAACACAAGCACATATTTTAATTTGTCTTTTTTTATTTTACAAAGCACACACAGTGTTACGCACACGACGAATTCTGTTCTGTAATTTGCTTTTCAAATTTGCTATTTGGCATCTGGACTCTGTATAGCTTTTTACATTTTTACACAATAATACAAAGCTCTCCCTCATTCTTTTCAACAGCTGCACAATATTCCATGGCACCATTGTTGATTGGCACCGTCCCCTACGGATGGACACTTAGCCTGTTGTCCAGTGTTTTGCCGTCACAATCATGGGGCCACAAAACTTCTGTGCCCGTCCAGGTATGCTGCTGTGGCCTTGTGAGGACATACAGGTCAAACAAGTTCCTGAAAGTGGAACTTTTTGGGTCAAAGGGTTTGCGTATGTAACATGCTACCAGATACTTAAAAAATAAATCACATATTCCAATAGAGAGTTCAGGTTTAAGTGGGTTTCTGTCTTTCAAGTTACAAAGGTAAACAGGGGTTTCCTTAAAATATTGTTGACTGTAAACAGCATCTTGGTATGGAGATCACATTAGCTTGTTTATTTGCTAATTTAATATCCTCAAAGTTAAGTCTCTAGAAAGGATGTCTCTGGCGCCTCAAGTGCTCTGCTTGGGTGTTTCAAAGTAGCCAGCTGCCAGGCTGGGGGAACAGCCTTGACAAGCTCATTTTGGGCATGGCTAGGGGCAGCTAGGGCTAGAGTATAGGATTCATGCCTTGACTTTGGTTCCTAAGAAATGACTGCCTGTAGAAACCCTTGGGCACCATTGGGAAAGCATTGGCTTTTTTTTTTGTGTGTGTAATAATATCATCTCCAATTAATTCTGTTTTTTTTTTTAACATCGATTAAACACAACTATGCCAAAAATTCTCCTTTTCTAGCCCTTTATTCTCCTTCTTATGCTCTCTCCCTGCATTTGTTCCTTTCCCTGCCAATGTCTTCTGTGTAGTACCTTCCCTGGGTGTTCACTTCTAGGAACCATGTCCTTGATTTTCTGCCACTGAAAGGTGATTCGGGGATTAGCTTTGCCCCTGCAAAGTGACCCGACACTGTATCTAAATTTTGTCCCCAAAGGGATATATTTTTTAAATATTTTATATATATTTATTTGACAGAGAAAGAAGGAGAAGGAGAGAGAGAATGGGCGCATCAGGGCTTCCAGCCACTGTCAACAAACTCCAGATGCTTGCACCCCCTTGTGCACCTGGCTAACATGGGTCCTGGGGAGTCACACCTGGGTCCTTTGGCTTTGCACGCAAATGCCTTAACTGCTAAGCCATCACTCCAGCCCCCAAAGGGATATTTGATCTGCTTATGGCTTCTATTGCTTAAAGCCTTAAAAGCTTAAGGCACTCCACCTACTTTGAAATATTTCATCTTATTTTTCGTGAAAATCATAGTTGAAACCTAATGCAGATGAAACCAGATGCCAAGGTCAAAGTCAAGTTTCAAAAAGAAAACCAAAACTTGCCATTTCAGTTGCCATCAAACTGCTTTATACATGAACATAGTAGCATCCCACCCAATCAGCTTTTAGAATTTAGCCACCTTTTTGGGACATGTAGAACTTTGACAGGTATTGTATTTCCCAACTTTCTGGAGAAGGAAATTTTCAGAACCAAGCTCCCTCACCCTCAAAATGCATCTTAAGCAAAGACACGGTCAAGTTGAAATAGGGAGCCTGGATGTCAGCAAGATAAAAAACCCAAATTATGAGACAATAAACTTCACATTCTAGGTCTGGGTATCTTTGGGTTTTTAAGCTATTCCACTATCCTACAGACATATATGCTGCAAGATAAAGGAAATAAATCAGCAAGCGTAGGCAATTCATCTAATCCAAGCTCCTCATTTCAAACCAGGGTTTCCAGTAACACCGTAGGAGCCAATAGTAAGAGCCAGGAGGGGAACCGTGTTGTTCCATGATGTCCCTAAATAGAATATTCCTCACAACTGCAGGAAGCACCTGGGGATTATGTGCTTTAGAAATTCAGCAAGAAGTTGTTTTTGAAATAAGAGAAAACTAGATTGCTTTCTGAATTCAATGTTTTTACTATCTTCATACATATTTTCTATAATCTGACTTTTAATGAAAATAAATTCAAGTTAACAACATATTTAAATGGGGAAAAAAAATCAGGTAAGTCAGAACAGGGCATTGAGAAGGGCCGTTTAGCTTTGACTCTGAACTGCTTTTATTTTAACTGAAGCTGACCTTCAAAATTACAGTGCTTTCGTTTTTACAGCTTTTTTCATATTCTGTAAAAAAAAAAAAAGCTGAAAAGTGAAACAAAGATGTTTCTTCAATATTACAATTTCCACTGTCATCTAAATTTTTTTTGTGTCCATCAAAAATTTAGAAGATATATCTTCTTCAATTTATCCTTTAATTATCAACTTACTGATGGACCTGTCCATTTTTTTATTTTTCATAAGAGGAGGCATCCTTGCTCCTTCTCCTATTCTCGGTTTCTTTAGTTATCACCCTTCCTTTTCACTTGGGGAGTTGATATGAAGTTAATTTGTTGGAGGATTAGGTTGTTTTAATACCTGATAGCGTGACTGCTCAGTCAGCCGTAGAACTGGACAGAAAGTTAGGAGAGGGATCCCAGGTCCTGGAAGGTCATCTTGACTACTGGCAGTTACAGGGAAGATTTGAACTTGCAGGGCTTTGATCTCTGTGTTTTAAGTCAGAATTAAAAAGGAATTCCGTGGTTATGTAACTAGTCCTTGAAGCCAGCTTTATGACATTTTGTTCATATGTCAAATTGAATAATCCAGTCAGAAACACAGGGCACCGAATCTTGTCAGCAGTACTTTGAAAGTGAGGATTTATTGAGACTTCTTTTATTGCCTCAGCTTTATTACTTTTGAAAATATGTGATGGGTATTACACTTAGATTTACTAGGGTACTTAAAATCTTGTCAAAATGAAACAAGCTCTTTCTGTCAGTCGCATTTGCCTATTTGAAAGCATTGGTGATGGCGAGAGGTTTTGCTTTTGGGAATTTTACTCATTACTGCAAATGAACTATGCTCAGCTCTTTCCTTTTTACAGTAGGCATTTATTTTACTGATTCTAAGCCAGTCGTTAGCTGTGGGAGATGCTTCACATACTTGAACTAATTGTGTGATTTGCTTGTGAAAAAATGGACTCACATTCTCTTCTTCTCCACCCTTTTCTGAGCCGCGATTTACGATTTACGTACTTCTGAAGATATGCTGCAGACTCTGTCAGTGCGAATTCAGCTGAAAGATCAGAGTGCTTCCCACTGTTGCTTGTCGAGAGCTTGAGATCCCAAATGGGCCTGTTGTCCACTTGCGTGTACCTTTTGAGAAATGAACGCAGTCTCATGTTTCTTGTCTCTGTGTGCCCCTCCGGCCGGAATGTCTTGCGCCTGCCAACTGAAAGAGGAGTCTGTTCTTTCTCTCCCAGAGTAAGTCTAGCTTCGCCCATCTTAAATTTGGTTGGTTGGTTCACGACCCAAAGAAAAGAAGTACCTCTCCCACCCCTCACTTTTTACCTTTGGGCCACCACACTCTTACTGTCTCTATTTGGAGCTTCCAGGGTACAGCTGTGTCCGACTTAATCTAATAAAGAGTCTACGTTCTTTTCCCATTGACTTTGGGATTATACCTTGCTGTAGTCTATAGGACTATACAACAGAATAAGCTGTTGTATTTTATTTTACCTTTCTTTTCTTCTTTTCAAAAATATTTTATTTCTTTGTTGGAAAGAGAGACAAAGAAAGAAAATGGGCTTGTCAGGGCCTCCAGCCACTGCAAACGAACTCGAGACACATGTGCCACCTTGTGCATCTGGCTCACATGGATCCTGGGAAGTTGAACCTGGGTCCTTAGACTTCACAGGCAAGTACCTTAACTGCTAAGCCATCTCTCCGGCCCCATCCTTTATTGTTCTTCTCCCTCCTTTCCAAGAACAAACAGAAGACACAGGCAACTGAAGGGATTTTATGGCTGGACTCGTCCCTGTGCTGGCAATTGCTTCCACTTACTCATAACTGACTATTTCTCAAAACCTTCCCATTTCACCCAGCACAAAAAGCTAGTTACACCCGTGGCTGACACCATGCACCAGAGGGTCCCTGGGACACATGATAGGCATATTTGGATTCATTTCACTAATTTGAAACTGTTTTTTGATTTTTTTTTTCATTGAGCTCCATCCTATGTGCCCAATTTTATGGCAAGTACTTTACATATATTAGTTAATCTCTGCAACACCACAGCGTCCGAGATATAATCATATTATGCCCATTTTACAGATGAGGAAACTGAGGTACAGGTTGAACTAGAGAGCCATTCCTTTAATGTGGCAGAGCTGAGATTTGAAACCAGGTTATCTGATTAATTTTTTTTTAATTTATTTACTTTATGTGTGTGAGAGAGAAGTAGAGAGAGAGAGAGAATTGGTGTACCAGGGTCTTTGGCCACTACAAATGAACTCCAGATACACGCACCACCTCGTGCATCTGGCTTACGTGGGTACTAGGAAATTGAACCTGGGTCCTTTGGTTTTGCAGACAAGTGCCTTAACCACTAAGCCCATGTTATCTAATTTTAATATCTGATTTAATCTTTATGATCTAGGATGCTAAGCATAAGTGACTGGGATGTCCCTGTCAGGGAGTTGGTAGATAGGGCTATCAAAGGATGTTAATTCATGTATTTGCTAACCTTCCTGACTGTTTAGAGAAACCAGAACTGAAGGCCTGATGGGCCTCTCTCCTGCCCTTTAATACCACTTACTACAAATTCATTTTGTTCTTAGGTGCTTCGCTTGTCTTATCTGTGAAATAGAAATGTTATTTTAGGTGGAATACAGATCTCTCTCTCTCTCTCTGCCTCTTTAGAATTACTTATCTATTTAAAAATTTTTAACATTTTTATTGACAACTTTCATAATGATAGACAATAAACCATGATAATTTCCTCCCCTCCCCCACCTTCCCCTTCATAATTCCACCATCATATCCCTGCCCCCTCTCTGAATTAGTCTCTCTTTTTTTAAAAAAAATATTTTTATTTTTATTTATTTATTTGACAGAGACAGAGAGAGAGAGAGAGAGAGAGAGAGAAAGAAAGAGAGAGAAAGAGAGAGAGAGAATGGGTGCACCAGGGCCTCCAGCCCCTGCAAATGAACTCCAGATGCATACGCCCCCTTGTGCATCTGGCTAACATGGGTCCTGGGGAATCAAACCTGGGTCCTTTGGCTTTGCAGGCAAATGCCTTAACTACTAAGCCATCCCTCCAGCCCATCAACTAGTCTCTCTTTTATTTTGATGTCATCATCTTTGCCTCCCATTACAATGGTCTTATATAGGTAGTACCAGGCATTGTAAGGTCATGGATATCCAGGGCATTTTGTGTCTGGAAAACTGCATTGTAAGCAGTCCTACCCTTCCTTTGGCTTTTACGTTCTTTCTGTCACCTTCTGCAATGGACCCTGAGCCTTTGAGAGTGTGATAAAGATGTGATGAATGCTCCTCTATCACTTCTTCTCATCACTATGGTACCTTCTGAGTCATCCCAGAGGTCACTGCCATCTGAAAATGGAAGGTTTGAACACAAAAGTGAGAGTAGCATTAATATATGAGTATGGAAATTATTGAGTAGTTGGGTGAATATAATATACACATATAACCAGACACCAGCAGGCTTTAAACCCCTAGGGTTCATGACTTCTCCTGTCATAGGTTTTCAGTACCAGGCATGTATTCCCTCCCATGGAATGGGCCTCCAGTCCAATTAGTAAGCAGTTGGTTTCCTCCATAACAAACATGCCACCATTGCACCCATTGCCTCCTTTGGCTTGGCTGGCTGAACTTAAGGCTTGCAGTGTTCGTTGCTGTTCTTCATTGATGACTTTTTTCCCCCATAGGGCTTTATGCTATCTGTCAGCTGGTCCACGGGGAGGAGGTTTTCAGCTCAGTTCCAGCTTGATTTCTCAGTTGCCTTGCAGCCCAAGCATGTGAAGTCTTAAGCAATAGGGTTTTAACATCTATTCCTGGTGGGAAATCAACAGCCTTGGCAATGGCCTGTAATACTTTGGAGGTAACAGGGACCTCCCTGGCCAACCACTCACTGGAAGGTATTTCATCCCTGGCACTGAAATTTTTCTAGTAACAATCTATAGCTTCTGGACATGCCATTGTCCAAAACAGTAGGTCTATGTACAACTTATTATTTGTTTGTTTATTACTTTATTTTGGTTTTTTTGAGGTAGGGTCTCACTCTAGCTCCGGCTGACCTGGAATTCATTACATAGTCTTAGGGTGGCCTTGAACTCACAGTGATCCTCCTACCTCTGCCTCCTGAGTGCTGGGAGTAAAGGCATGCACCACCATGCCCGGCTTTTATTTGTTTATTTTTAAAACACTATTTATTTACTTATTTAAAAGAGAGAGAGAGATAATGGGTCTACCAGGGTCTCCTGAAAATGCAGACAAACTCCAGATACATATGCCACTTTGTGCATTTGGCTTTATGTGGATGTTAGGGAATTGAACTCAGGCTATCAGGCTAACCACTGAAAAATCTCCCCAGCCATTTAAGTTTTTAAAAATGTGAAATAGTTATAGATCTCCCAGGAAGGTATAAAGATAGCACAGAGAGGACCTGTGTGCCCTTCATGTGACTTTCCCTGATAGTCACATCTTACGTAGTGGGCACAAGGAAGCCAGAACCTTGACATTGGTACAAAGTATATGTGAGGTTTTACATCATTTTACCTCCCATACATCAGAGTGACTATACCTAAGGCCAGGGCACCTATAAAGATTTCCTTGGGGGCTGGAGAGATGGCTTAGCAATTAAGGCACATGCCTGAGAAGACTAAGGATCCAGGTTTGATTCTCCAGGTCTGGTGGCACCTACATCTGGAGTTCGTTTGCAGTGGCTAGAAGCCCTGGCACACTCATTCTCACGCTCTCACTATCTCTCTCTCTCTCTCTGTCTTTAATAAATAAATAAAAATAAAATCTTTAAAAAAATGATCTCCTTGAGCTACCCATGTGTCATAGTCATCCCTCTTCTTTCTCCCGCAACTCTGGCAACCACTGATTTGTTTTCTATCTCTATAATTTTGTCATTTCAAATCTCATTTATTTATTAGTGATTTCCAAGACAGGGTTTTATCATGAAATCTAGTCTGGCCTTGAACTCATGAGCCTCTTGCCTCAGTCTCCTAGGTGCTAGAATTCAAGGCATGCACCACTACACTTGGCTTCAAATTTCCTTAAACAAAATAGTTGTGGTTTTTATTATGACGTCTCGGTCAGAGGAGCGCAGGAGTCTGTAACAATGCTTATGTAATGCAGCATTCTGAATCAGTGAACGAGGCCTCTCTGTGCCAAGTCTCCCCCAAGTTCCTGCACATCCTTCTTGTCCAGGCCCTCACCTCTCAATGTATGCTATTTGGCATCTGTAGACAGTAGATAGTACAGCTTTATAAGTTCAAAATTTATATAAGCATATAAGCAATCAACAGATACTGAGCATGTGTTATGTGAGAGGTTCATTCTGTGAGAGGTTCTATTCTTTTTTTTGTTTTTAATTTCATTCTGGCCTGGAGAGATGGCTTGGAAGTAAAGGTGCTTGCCTGCGAAGCCCAAGGACCCAGGTTTGATTCCCTAGTACCAATGTACAGCCAGATGCACAAGGTGTCTAGATGTACAACCAGATGCACAAGGTGCATGTGTCTAGAGTTTGTCTGCAGTGGCTAAAGGCCCTAGCACACTCATACTCCCCTCAAAAAAAAAAAAAAATAAGAGCATAAAAAGTATTATTTACTTGGAGAGAGTATATATGGGCAGATCAGGGTCTCCTGCCACTGCAAACTAACTCCAGACATATGCACCACTTGTGTATCTGTTTTAATTAGGTACTAGAGGATTGAACCTATACCAGCAGGCTTTATAAGCAAATGTATTTAACTACTGAACCATCTCTCTAGCCCCAGGCTCTGTTCCTGATCTTGGGAATATGGTGGTGAATTGGCCAGAATCTTTTTTTTTTTTTTTTTTTTTTTTTTGGCATTTTCCAGGCAATGTCCTACTGTAGCCCAGGCTGACCTGGAACTCACTCTGTAGTTCCAGGTTGACCTCCAACTTACAGTGATCCTCCTACCTCTGCCTCCTGACTGCTAAAATTAAAGGTGTGTTCCACCACGCCCAGCCAAGTACTTGTCCTAAATGTATAAATTAACGAGATAATTGTAGGTGTTTAACTATATGGAAAGCAGTGAAATGGCATTGTGGTTCAGATGGGCAGGGGAGTTGGCACATGAGAGACTGATAGAGTCTGGGCCAGGGCCTTGTTGAAGATACTAGTTTCTAATTAAGCCTAAAATGGTAAAAAGGAACAGGAATGAGTGTGGTATGTAACAGGAAGAGGTAATGTGGCTGGAGTACCGTGGCCCCTGGGGGCAGGAGGTGAAGTCAGGGCGGTGTCTGGTGGAGGTGAGGAGGGAGATTAGGAAGAGCCCAGGAGTCAGCACTGAGATGCTTAGGTCTTCTTAAGGCTGCAGAAGGAGCCAATGAAAGGTACAAGTGGAATGAGCTGCTGCTGTCTTTTGAGGGAGGGTCTAGAGCAGGCTTTAAATGGGATGTTTTAGGAGGCAGTGTCTAGAGAAGAAATTAGCCCAGGGTGATGGGAGGATTCCCATTAAAATAGAAGGCTTAGCATCATCTTATCTTTCTGAAATTTGCCAACATTGTGCTTCCAGATATACCAATGTTGACATGTTTAGATAAAGCTCATTTATTTTAATTGCTATATGTATTCTGGTTGATGACTATGTCAGACTACCTATTTTAAGTATATGTTCAAAACATATCTAGCCAGGCATGGTGGCTCACACTTTAATCACAGCATGTGGGAGACAGGTAGGAGGATTGCTGTGAGTTCAAGGCCACCCTAAGACTACATAGTGAATTCCAGGTCAGTATGGGCTAGAGTGAGATACTACCTTGAAAGACTCCCGCTCCAAAAAAAAAAAAAAAAAAAAAAAATTGGCTCCTGTACACCATTCTACCAAGAACCTTTTTATATATGAATCCTTGTAGGTAGAGAGGAGTTTTTCTGGTATGGTCATCTAGCAATCAAATTGCTGAGGTCTTTTCAATAAGCTGTTAGTCCTCTTCAGCAGATAGTACATAACTGTTCTCTAAAGTGAACAGCTTATGGTCCCAGGCTGCACTTAAGAATTTCCATTCTGTATATCATCAACAGTTACAATTATCCTTTTCCAGTCTGATAGGCTCCAAATTATATGTCATTGGGGCACATGGTGGCTCATTCCTGTAATGAGCCCTTGGGAGGCTGAGGCAGGAAGACTGTCATGAATTCAAAGTCAACCTGGGTTACATAGTGAGTTTCAGGACAGCTTTCTCAAAAAACAAATTGACAAGAATGGTAGGAGAGGATTATGATCATGGTATATTGTCGATGTATATGGAAGTTGTCAACAAAATGTTTTTAAAAACCCAAAAAGAGAAAAAAATTCATATGTCATTGTTAAAATTGGCATTCCCAGATTACTCACCTGTTTGGGGGTTTTTTGCTTTTTTTTTTTTTTCTGATTGATTTCTTTTCTGAGAATTCCTTGTTCCTGTCCTAAGTCTGCTCTCCTGTTGGGCTATTTTTTTCTTGATCTGGGGGAGCATTATTTGGAATAAAATTTCTTTATTGGATTAATGTAGACAAAATTGGCTGGTCTAGTACATTGAATCGTCTTGTGCTTTCCTACTATTTTTAAATTATTAATTTATTTGTATGTGTGTGTGTATGTATGTATGTAAGCATGTATGTATGAGTATGTACATGCCACGGTGAGCTTGAGAAGTCAGAGGACAACCACAGAGTGTCTGTGCCCTTTTCCCATCTTCCTTGAGACAGGGTCTCTTGCCACTGCAAAAGATTACCAGTTTAGCTGGTCTGCTAACCTGGATTCTCCTGGCTGTGCCTCCCTTTGTTACAGGTACACTGGGATCACAGACACATGTGCACCTTTGTATCCAGCTTATATGGGTGGTGGGAAAGGATTGAACTCACATTGGCAGGCTTTGCAAGCAAATGCCTTTAACTGCTGAACCATCGCCCCACTGCCCTCACCATTTAATTAATTAAGTAAGTAATCTGTAAGCAGAGAGAGAGAGAGAGAATGTGTGTGCGTATGGGTGTACCAGGACCTCCAGCTACTGCAAATGAACTCCAGTTGCATGTGCCACTCTGTGCATCTGGCTTTACATGGGTACTGGGGGTAGACCCAGGGTCATTGATCCAGGGTCATTAGGCTTTTCAGGCAAGTGCCTTAGCTGCTGAGTCATCTCTCCAGCTTCCACCGCCCACCTGTTAAAACCAGCTTTTCCCATAAGCATATGTCTGTCTGTGGGCTTTTCATTCTGTTGCACTTGCCTGTCTCCAGGCCAATGCCATTCTTGTGTAATTACTGTAGCTTTATACTAAGTCTCTTATCTAGTTTGGTCCGTTGCTTTTCTTTGCTCTTCTGTGTTATCCTGGTCACTTTTAGTCCTTTACTTTTTGTTATTGAGTAAGGTTTAACTTGCCAAATACCACAGGGGAGAATGCATAGATTTTAATTGTAATTGTACTTATAGACTAATTGGAAAAAATTATGCCTTCTCATCCCATACATGACCTTGATATATTTTTTCATTTAATTAGCTATCTCTGATGCTTCAATTAAGTTTTGCTCTGTAATGATCTTGCATGTCTTTTGTTACCTCTGTTAATAAATGCCCTAATGCTATTGTTAATGAAATCTTTTAAAAAATTATACCTTTTGTTAGTTTTCTGCTGTTCTATGGGATCACTATTGATTTTTGGATATTAATTTGTGCCTAGTAACTTTGCTAAACTCTTAAATAATTCTGATAGCTTGAAGAGTCTTGGATGTTTAAAAAATGTACAGTCTTATTGCTTCCAAATGACTTAGCTTTACAAAGAACCAACATTTAGATAATCCCTTTAAGTCCCTTCCAAACTCTTAGACCCATAATACTATTTGGTGCTTTTGTATGTGTGGGGGTTGGGGTGATACAAATTAAGCACGGGTGTTCTCATTCTTGATATATTATATAGTACCTTGTTACATTATGTGAAAACCTTTCTTTATTCCTACCTCCTATTTCCTTCTCTATTGATTTTAGTAAAAATGACAATAATTGCTAATAAAAATTTTAAATACATAATAAAGATTTAAATCTTTAAGACTAGACATCCTTCATCTCTTGGTGGGGGCTGTCAGCCCGGGGTTACATAGTCACCAACAGTGCTTGACTGTAGACTTGGATGTGCGCTGTATGTATGATACATCTCTAGATGTGGAACAAAGAAGAGAGGAGGAAAGGAAAACTCTTAGTCCTCAGTACTGACAGTGCATGCACATGAGTGCATGCGAGCATGTGTACACACGTGCACACTCACACATACCGTATCAATTACACATCATACTAGCATGAAAACTCACGCTTCTTGCAAATGAAAGTTCAAACCCAGGGAGTGAATCAGTTTCCTATGTAAGTACAGCGGGCTCCTGATTGGACCACTGGAGCATGCGCATGAATCCATTTCCTAATTGAGGCTCCCTGATATGTGACCGGCCTATGAAAGACCATGCAGGGCATTATGTTAGGGGATGAACGTGTGCTTCAAGTCTGCATGGTACTCACTGTCCAGCACCATGACCAGGCTGATCCGGAGGCTGGTTTGTAAGAAAAAGCCCCATTCAATGTTCAGCCTCAAAATTTCAGAATCTTGGAGTCCACTGCGATGCTTTCAAGACATGGTCAGGTCTGGTGGTGGCGAAGAGGGGAAGCCAGGTTGTTACCCTGGGATATCTGTCATTTATATATATGGTTTTTTTGGGGGGGGGTTGGGGGTGAAACAGGAAAGGAGAAAGGCTGATTCTTCCTGGCAAGCCCTTTGAAGGGTCTGGCCTGTCGCATCTGCAGGGCTTGTTTTTGGGGGGTTGTCCAAATCTCCCTTGAGTAAGGGCCAATCAGGATGTGGTCTGAACCAAGAGGCAGTTACCAGACTGTTTACTCCACCGCCACCAAATCTGCTTGGTCAGAGACCAAGTCAGAGCTGTTCTCCAAAGCTCTGAGAGTCAACACTGCCTCCTATTTTTAGTAGACCATCGCTTGCAAAAATAGCTCGAAATCCAGACCTTTCAATCTTGGCAACTTTCAGCTTCACAGACCATCCTGTGGTAACAGCAGTCCCAGGGGACATTTTCTCCAGGGTCACCATGTGTCGAGTTCTGTGCTAAGGACTCTATGCGTTGCTTTGTCCAATCTTCACACAGTATGGTCACTGTTACTATTGCTGTTTTTCAGATGGGAAAACGAAGACTCAGTCACCTGCTCTATCAGACAGGCCTGAAGAAGCAGAGCCCAAGGTGGAGTCTAAAACAGTCACCAGCCTGACACCACAGTGCATAGTTTTACTCCTGTCTCCTTCCTGCTTTGCCACATTCCATAATGGCATTGGTGATGGGATGTTTGTTATGAGATCTGGTCCAGTTTCCTGAAAGGACTTGTGTTGCTAAATCGAATGCAAGTTACATAATCAAGAAATTATTTTTCTTCTTGTCTTATTTATTTATTTTTAAAAGCCACTGGATTCACAAGTCACCTTGTTCATATCATCATGTTCCCTTTTCACAGAGAAACTCGGCATATTTTTCCGTCACAGCATGATTTGGGGCAACTGCTTGACAATTTAAAGGGCCCCCAGCAGTTATGTGGAACATAGTCTTGAAGCGCCCAATAAAAACCATCAGAGTCTGAGCAGGCTTCAGGGGCGGGACCAGAAAAGCAGCTGCCTGTTCCTTGCTGATTGCTTTAGCAGAGAAATCAAACTTAGGATCCTGTGTTTGCTGCAATGATTGGCACACACTATCAGAGTCACTGCACCTGGAAAACTTCTGACTTGAATCTATTGATTTCATGTAAATAGCATATGGAGAACAAGTGGTGGTTTGGTTGCCAAGTAAATACAGAGGGAACACCCACATGGACAGACTACACTGATTTGTAACTTGACATTTCTCAGAGGGAAAACACTGGCTGTTTCCTGGTGCGTTCTTGCTGCCTATTTGAGCGCATAAATGCCTCAGTCACTTTTTGGCAATGTGGGTGATGGGTGGTGGCTCACTGAACGCCTGCGCTGGGGGGTTAGTGTGAACAGCCTCAAGGCTGGATCAGTGTGAGGCTTAGTTTCCAAATAATTTCTTCTCTTTTATTCTTCTGTACTCACAGATTCTTTAAAAAAAAAAAAAAATCAAGCTAGCCAGGCATGGTGGTGCACGCCTTTAATCCCAGCACTTGGGAGGCAGAGGTAGGAGGACCGCCGTGAGTTCGAGGCCACCCTGAGACTACCTAGTGAATTCCAGGTCAGCGTGGGCCAGAGTGAAACCCTACCTCAAAAAAACAAAAACAAAAACAAAAAAGTCAAGTGTTTGTCACTGTTATGCCTCTAATAATGGAGGGAAAGTATGAGAAGTAAATACTCTCTTTGCACAAATAGGATATATATATATATATATATATATATATATATATATATATATATATATATATATATATATGATGCAGTTAAAAACAGTTTTATGTGGGGCTTGAGAAATGGCTTAGCAGTTAAGATGCTTGCTTGCAATGTCTTAGGACCCTTGTTCGACTCCTCAGAACCTATGTAAGTCAAATGCACAAAGTGGCATCTAGACTTTGACTACAGTGGCTTGGAGGCCCTGGTGCACCAATTTTCCCTTCCCCCACCCCACTACATAAAAAACGCCACCAGTTCATTGGACTTACCTAAAATATATATATAGTTTCATGTGGGTCTGGTAGTATAAACCTGTAAGCCCAGATGCTTGGGAAGCTGAGGTAGGATCACAAGTTCAAGGTCTTCCTGTGCTACAGAGTCAGTTCAATGCCAGCTGGGGAACCTTTGTGAGACCATGTCTCAAAAAAAAGGGGTGCTGGGGAGGGCTGGAGAAATGGCTTAGTGGTTAAGGTGTCTGCCTGCAAAGCCAAAGGACTCAGGTTCAATTCCCCAGGACCCACATATGCCAGCTGCATGAGGTAATGCATGCATCTGGAGAAAATAAAAAGGGATGGAGGGACGGCTTAGTGATTTTGGCGCTTGCCTGCAAAGCCAAAGAACCAATGTTTGATTCCCCAGTACCCACATAAAGCCAGACACAAAAGGCTCATGTGGCTGGAGTTTGCGGTGACTAGAAGCCCTAGTGTGCTTATTCTCTCTCTATCTGTTCCCCCCTCAAATAAATAAATAAAACGTAAAAAAAAAAAGTTTTAAAAAAGTCTAGTGATGTAGCCCTGGGGTAGAGCAATTACTTAGCATGTATGAGACTCTGAGCTCAATCCTCATAAATGCAAAAGAAAAAAATAGCTTTATCACACTTATTTAATTATGAGAGAGAGAGAGAGAGAGAGACAGAGAATGGGCATGCCAGGGTTTCTAGCCACTGCAACCAAACTCCAGATACATGTACATCTGGCTTTACATGGGTACTGGGCAATCAAAGCTGGGTTCTTTGGCTTTGCTGGCAAGTACCTTAACTGTTAAGCCATCTCTCCAGCCCTATCATACATATATTTTTTTAAATTTTCATACATATTTTTTAAAGCACATACAGTCTGTGTTTTAAGGAAAAAAGAAACTGTGAGTATTGTAGAAAGTGAGACACATTTGTAAAGTTTATGTCTAACAATATGACTACATAAGTTTAGAATCTTTGTATGCTGGGATTTTTTTGTTTCTCTTTTTTTTTTAACATTTTTTTTTAATCTATTTATTTATTTAGATGAGAGCGACAGACACAGAGAGAAAGACAGATAGAGGGAGAGAGAGAGAATGGGCGCGCCAGGGCCTCCAGCCACTGCAAACGAACTCCAGATGCGTGCGCCCCCTTGTGCATCTGGCTAACGTGGGTCCTGGGGAACCGAGCCTCGAACCGGGGTCCTTAGGCTTCACAGGCAAGCTCTTAACCGCTAAGCCATCTCTCCAGCCCTGTTTCTCTTTTTTTTAATGTAGGGTAAAATGTTAAAAAATCAACCAGCCTTGCCTTCTTACCCACATCTTCATCCCCACTTGACTGGGTGATGGTCTATGTCAAACAGCTCCTGAGTGGTTCTTTTAAATTCTCTATTTATCATCATCATCTATTTATCTATCATCATCATCTATCTATCTACCCATCTATTGCCATCTATCTATCTATCTATCTATCTATCTATCTATCTATCTATCTATCTATATTTTGAGAGAGTCTCATATAGTCCAACTGTCATTGAACCTTGAACTCAGTGTTGAGTAGGAGCTGACCTTGAGTTCCTGATATTCCTGCCTTTACCTGTCAAGTGCTAGGCATACGACAACATTCATCTTAAATTTTCTTACTTTTAATTTAGAATACATTAAATTTTATTTATTTATTTGGGGTGGTGTGTGTGTGTGTGTGTGTAGTTCAGGTGTGTGCATGCCAAAGTATGTGTGTGGAGGTCAGTGATCACCTTCTACCTCATTTGAGACAGTCTTTCATTGTTCATTGGTTTGTTTGTAAGCTTCTGGGAAAGCGTCCTGTCTCCACTTCTCTTCTTGCTATAGGCTCATGTGGATTACAGATGCCTGCCACAGCTTCTGGCTTTGATTTGAAGTCTGGGGATTTGAGCTCAGGTACTCAGAGTTGCAAGGCAAATGCTTTACCCACTGAACAAACTCCCCAGCCTTAAAATACATTTCAAATATCCCAGAAATACAGAGTATAGTAAGTGCTGAATGCCATTCCTCCAGGTTTAACAAAGGGAATGGTGGTAGCTTTATTTCTAATAGTCCCTTAAATAAGCAAGTTGTCAGGTGATATATACAGAATATCAGTATATAAGCAACATATGTGGGATGAGAAATTTTCAAAAACTCTATATTACTTCATGGAGAATGGAGTTTCAAAGGGGGAAGTTGGGGGGAGGGAGGGCATCACCATGGGATATTGTTTATAATCGTGGAAGTTGTTAATAAAAATAAGTAAATAAAATAAAAATTAAAAATCCTCTCTATTACTTATGAATCTCTTCTTCTTCTCCTTCTTCTTCTTTTCTGTGCTGGGGATCAAACCCAGGGCCTTGCACATTGTGGTGGTTTGAATATAAAATGCCCAACACGGACTTAGGTGTTTGAATATTTAATTCCTAGATGTTGGTGCTGTTTTGGAAGTTTGTGGAACCTTTAGAAGGTGGAGCCTTGCCAGAGAAAGTATGTCACTGTTGGGGGGGGTTTGGGCCTTGAGGTGTTATAGCCCTGCCCCACCTGCTGATGGGAAGATGTGATGCCAATTTCCTGATCTTGCCATGCTTTTTCTGCCACGGTGGGTTGCTCCTTAAAACTACAAGCTGGGC
Source organism: Jaculus jaculus (assembly GCF_020740685.1). Taxonomy (NCBI): domain Eukaryota; kingdom Metazoa; phylum Chordata; class Mammalia; order Rodentia; family Dipodidae; genus Jaculus; species Jaculus jaculus. The sequence continues at coordinate 136,796,800 of NC_059107.1, forward strand.
TTTTAGAAATGGTTTAGTGGCTAAGATACATACCTGCCAGGCCTAAAGACCCCAGTTAGATTCCCCAGTACCCACGTAAGCCATATGCACAAAGTGGTGCATGTGTCTGGAGTTTGTTTGCAGTGGCTGGAGGCTCTGGTGCACCTTCCTCTCCTTCTCTCTTAAATAACCTACCAGGTAAAAATAAGCCCCTTCCTTCCTTAAGCTGCTCCTGGTCAGGTATTTCCCAGCAATGAGAAAGTAACCAATACACACATGTCAGGCAATGCTGCTCTAGAACCTCTAATCCATATCCTCAACTCTAGATGTAACTACTTCTTAAGAGATAAATATACAATGGGAGGATAGGCGCCCACTTTTATTTTTTTCAATTTATTTTATTTATTTGAGAGAGAGAAAGAGAGAGAGAGCAAGAGAGAGAGAAAGAATGGGCATTCCAGGGATTCCAGCCACTGCAAATGAACTTCAGAAGTATGTGCCACCTTGTGCATTTGGCTTACGTGGGAATCAAACCTAGGTCCTTTGGCTTTGCCTTAACTGCTAAGCCATCTTTCCAACCCTCCAGCTACTTTAAAATTTTATTTATTTATTTACTTTAAAAAAATATTAAATGCTTTTTAAAATTTTTTTAAAATTTTTTATTTATTTATTTGAGAGCGACAGACATAGAGAGAAAGACAGATAGAGGGAGAGAGAGAATGGGCGCGCCAGGGCTTCCAGCCTCTGCAAACGAACTCCAGAGGCGTGCGCCCCCTTGTGCATCTGGCTAACGTGGGACCTGGAGAACTGAGCCTCAAACCAGTGTCCTTAGGCTTCACAGGCAAGCGCTTAACCGCTAAGCCATCTCTCCAGCCCTAAAATTTGAGAGCAACAGACAAAGAGAGAAAGAGGGAGACAGAGAGAGTGAATGGGCATGACAGGGCCTCCAGCCACTGCAAAAGAACTCCAATGCATGTACCACTTTGTGCATCTGGCTTACGTGGGTCCTGGGAAATTGAGCATTGAACTGGGTCCTTAGGTTCACAGGCAAGTGCTTAACCACTAAGCCATCTCTCTAGCCCCTATATATTTACTTTTTGAGACATGGTCTTATGTAGCCCAACCTGGCTTTGCACTTACTATGTAACTGAGAATGACCTTGAAATCTTCTGGCCTCTACCTCCTAAGTGCTGGGATTCCAGACATGTGCCACGATGCCCTGCAGAGGGATACTTAACCATTTTTGAAGGTTCATTGTCTATTGGATAACAGATAGGTGAGACCATGGCCTTCAATCATATCTACATTGCTTTATTTTGAGAAAAATAATCTGAAGTGAACATGGAAAACATTAACACTTGGAAGTTTTCAGTAGAAGCATATGGGGAGACAACTTGACCTTTCAAAGAGAAACTTAGAAATCCTTCCCTTGGGCTGGAGAGATAGCTTAGCCATTAAGGTACTTGTCAGCAAAGCCAACGGACCCAGGTTTGATTGTCCAGCACCCATATTAAGCCAGATGCACAAGGTAGTACATGTTCTGGAGATTGCAGTGTCTAGAGGCCCGGGTGCACCCACTCTCTCTTTCTCTCTCTCTCTGTCTCTGCCTCTTTCTCTCTCTCTTTCTTAAATAAATAAATAAATAGACACAAAGAGAGAAGCAGAGAGAGAGAGAGAGAGAATGGGCACATCAGGGCCTCCAGCTACTGCAAACCAACTCCAGATGCATGTGCCACCTTGTACATCTGGCTTACATGGGTACTGAGGGATTGAGCCTCAAACTGGGGTCCTTGGGCTTCACAGGCAAGCACTTATACACTAAGCCATCTCTCCAGCCCCCCCTCCCTTTTTGTACTTTCTTATGAGAGAGAGAGACAGAGAGTGAGAGAGAGAGTTGACACACCAGGGCTGCCAGCCATTGTAGTTGAACTCCAGATGCATGTGCCAACTTGTGCACATGTGTAACCTTGCATCCCTTTGTGCATCTGGCCTACGTGGGACTTGGAGAGTTGAGCATGGGTCCTTAGGCTTCATAGGTGAGCGTCCTAACTGCTAGGCCATCTCTCCAGTCCACTTTCTCCTTTTCAACTGGTCCTGGACCCCTATGCATGGAATGGTGCTACCACATTCAGGGCAGATCTTCCCCGTCAGTTAAACCTTTGTGGAAACACTCTCATAGATACACCCAGTAGTGATTCTAAATTTTGACACGTTGACAGTGAAGATAAGTTACCACAGTTCTCCGTTACAGCCTTCAATTGTTGCTCATATTGCTTCTGATTTTATATTGACAATTTCATACATGTATACACTGTATGTTGATCATATTTATCCCAATTATTCTCGTTTACCCTCTTCCCACTCTTGGTAAACACATTAGTCCTCCTTCTTTCATTTATGTATTTATTTTAAATTTTTTCATTTATTTTTATTTATTTATTTGAGAGCAATAAACACATACATACACACGCAGAGAGAGAGAGAGAGAGAGAGAATGGGCATGCCAGGGCCTCCAGCCTCTGCAAATGAACTCCAGACACGTGCGCCCACTTGTGCATCTGACTAATGTGGATCCTGGGGAATTGAGCCTTGAACTGGGTCCTTAGGCTTCACAGGCAAGTGCTTAACCACTAAACCATCTCTCCAGCCCCATTTATTTATTTATTTATTTATTTATTTATTTATTTATTTATTTGTGGCCCATTGACTTGTTAGGGTTGCTGGCATGAGCATGGGAAGGAGTTGTTTACTGGAGTATGGGCAATTTACCTGTGGCTACACCACTGGATAAAATTAGTTCCTCTCCCCCAGAAACTATTAATTGACAATATCTCCTCTTGGAGGAATGGGGTCTCATGTTCTCCTCTCTTATCCATGATGAAATATTGCACAGGAAACCACAGCTGCTATGAGTTAATGAGTGTAATGGCATGCCTTGCCCAGGACACAGCATTTCACAGCACTCCTCCCCATCCTCCACCTCTTTCATTCTTTCTGCCTCCTCTTCCAAAAATCGTATTTCATTGGCTAGAATGGGATCACATGAGCCCTTCTGGCTATGGGAAGCTGAGGAATTTAATCATTGATCTGTACAGCCATGTATGGCAACTATACAACTTCAAGGTTTTATTCTCATAGACTAAGAGGAGATGGATATTTGGGGACACTAGACTGCTATACCACTAGTGAATGCTAGTGGATGATTTTCTCTTTATTTTTATAATACTATTGAGAGAGTGTAGGGATGAGAGAGCCTCCAAAGTGAAAGTGAGGAGTGTTCTTAAGCCTGTAGAGGGGGAATCTGGGACAACCTTATCTCTACCCTGAAGGAGTCCTCCACTTTGTTAGAGGTCAGAAATGTCAGAAGAGTCTTATTCCCTAAAAAGATTCCCCTTTCCTAGAAGACCATAGGTTATACCTTCCCTGAAGGATTAGGATTTTCTGGAGAGTTTGCCCCTTTCCCAAGAAACCTGATCCTCCACATAGAGATTTTGGCTTCAGGCTGGTTAGTTCAGCCCTATCCAATCCATAAAAGACCCCAATCTGAGTCTCTAACTGGTTTTTCCATTTCCAGGAACCCTGCTCCTGCCTCCTTTTAGGCAGAAGCTCTGTACTCTTTCTTTCTCTTAAGCACTACAAGCTCTATCTTTATCATCTCTATAACCAAACCTTGCTAAACTTCACCTTCTATGGTCTGTGAATTTCATTCTTTTTTTTTTTTTTTTTCGAGGTAGGGTTTCACTATAGCTCAGGCTGACCTGGAATTCACTATGGAGTCTCAGGGTGGCCTCGAACTCACAGTGATTCTCCTTCCTCTGTCTCCCGAGTGCTGGGATTAAAGGTGTGCACCACCATGCCCGGCTGAGTGAATTTCATTCTTTGAATTCACATGACAAGAACCTGAAGGCCACTGACTGAGTGGAAATTTTGTGTGGCTGTGATAGTCTGAAACCCCAACTCCAGGGTTAAAGCCCAACCAAAAGCCTAAAGAGGCTCCATTGCTCTCAAGAACACCCCAAATTCCTGCATCCTGAAGAGTTAGGCACTAATGATTATATTCTATATATGAGAGAAAGAGATGAAGTTACTGCTGATAGCCTCCCATCTAGTTCTTCATGCAGCTGCTGGGTGTGACTTTATTTTTGTTTCTGTTTCATTTGCATCTATCTAGTTTGCTGAGTTCTGCCGCTGGGATCAGGGCAGAGGCATCTTGGTCTCAATGGGATTGCCACAGCTCACCAGTGCTTGATTTCATCACACCATCTAAAACAGTCATCCAGGGAGGTGCTTTATGGCATGTCCTTTTGAGTTAAAAGCCAGTGCACATGGAATTTTGTTCAAAGCACTCTGAGACACTAATTGACCAATGGGTAGTACGTATGGGTGTTACCCAATCAGAACTGGAAACCTAGACCACAGAAATGCCTTCTTTCCTTTGATTCAGATTATACCTGGCTTATAGTTAGGCTAGCAAACGTGTTCCCCAAAACCTTTTTCTTTTAAATTTATTTGTTAGAGAGAAACATGGGTTCTGAAAAATCAAACCTGGGTCCTTTGGCTTTGTAGGCAAGTGCCTTAACTGCTAAGCCATTTCTTCAGCCCTCTTCTGTTTGTTTGTAAGTGTCATATCTACTTCTCCAGTGTCATTATGCATCTTTTTTTTTTTTTTTTTTTTTTTGGTTGTTTGAGGTAGAGTCTTGCTCTAGCCCCGGCTGGCCTGGAATTCACTATGTAGTCTGTGGTTGGCCTCAAACTCAGTGTGATACACCTACCTCTGTCTTCCAAGTGCTGGAATTAAAGGTGTGCGCCACCACACCCTACATCATTATGCATCTTCTTCTGTGATTGTTTTATACCAGTCTTCTCCTCCACCAGGTGACATGTGGTTAGGCTCTTAGAAGTCACTTAGTCCCACCTTCACAATGAATACCATTACTGCTTCAGCTGATGGAAACTGTCCTATCCATGACCTGGCCTCCCTCCAGTGATTGAGTCACAGCTCTGAAAGGCCATCTGTCTTTAGAACTCCTTGTTGGTCTAGCACAGGAGTCATTCAAGACTGCTTCATATTTTGACATTGTCCTCTGTCCAGCCCTGCTTTCTCTTCTTTCCAAGAGCCAGAATCTTTTTTTTTTTTTTTTCCTGAGGTAGGGTTTCACTCTAGCTCAGGCTGACCTGGAATTCACTATGAAGTCTCCAGGTGGCCTCAAACTCATGGCAATCCTCCTACCTCTGCCTCCTGAGTGCTGGGATTAAAGGTGCGCCCCACCACACCTAGCTTAAGAGACAGTTCCTTACAGAGTGCTCCCTAATGCAACTCACGCATTCAGCTCTAGTGTGTCAGAGCCATGTGCCATCACACCCTCCGTAAAGGGGGCAGGAACCGTGTTTGCCAGTTGTGTGTGTTCTCAGAGTTCATTGTCCCCAGCACTGGTAGGAGCTAAGTAGATATTTGGGAAAGAAACATAGGAATCAACAGTGGTAGTACTGTTGGTGATTTCTGCTTTGCGTCCTGTCCCCTCCCCTTTTGTCAGAGGGAATATAACCTCAGCACAGGAACTTCTTGGGTTTCTAATTCTGGATCTAGGTTTTGTTTTCCTCTTCATTCCCCTTTATTTTCACTTCCCAAGTCCCCTCTCTGCTCCTCCTTATCTCATTTCTCAGCAACTTCTAGTTGGTTTTTCTGTGTGTGTGTGTGTGTGTGTGTGTGTGTGTGTGTAAAGCGCAATGCCAAGGGTCTTCCTCAGTCACTCTCCACCTTATTTTTTGTTTATTGTTATTTATTTATTTATTTATTTGAGAGTGACAGAGAGAGAGAGAGAGAGAGAGAGAGAGAGAGAGAGAGAGAGAGGCAGATAGATAGAGAATGGGTGCACCAGGGGCTCCATCCCCTGCAAAGGAACTCCAGGTGCATGCGTCCCCTTGTGCATCTGGCTTACCTGAGTCCTGGGGAACTGAGCCTCGAACTGGGGTCCTCAGGCTTCACAGGTAAGCGCTTAACCGCTAAGCCATCTCTCCAGCCCGCCACGTTAATTGAGCTCGTTTATTTGGCTAGACTAGCTAGTCAGTGGGACTTGCTTTTCTCACCGTGCTCAGCTTTTACATGGGCGCTGGAGATCAGAACTCAGGTCCCTGTGCTTGCACGGCAAGCACTTTACCCCTGAGCCTTCTCCCCAGCCCCATGCCCACCCCCCTCTCATTTCTCTTGCCTAACCCAGCTCTCAGAGGTGGCAGAGGAGGGAGGAGGGCAGAAACAGCTAAATGAGTTTACAGGCCGGCTCAGTAACTAGCACTTTCTCTTGAGCTCGTGTGGAAGGGCTGTGAAAAGGGGTAATGCTCAACAACAGAGGAAATCAATATCCCAAGGCGCTGCTAATTGCATGGCTGTCAGGAGGCATTTTTCTCATTTTGAATGAGAAGAAAGAGTCCTTTAAAACAACAAAGATTCTGTAGAAATTGGGTGGGGAGAAGAGAGCTCACATTTTGAGTCCACATGAAAAATGGCCTCTTTGTTGTTATTTCTCATCCTCAGGACAGCCGCCTGCAGTCAGTACTTTATTTTCCACAGCTCAGTGTGTTTGGTCTTTTAAAAAGGCTCCTTTGGCCCCCTTTAGAAAAAAACCACTAGACTCAAAGGTTCTTGAAGTTCGGAGTTTGAGACCTAGCCCAGCATCCTGGTAGCTGTGTGATCTGTTTAGTTCTCTGCGAGGTATTTGTTTTAAAAATGAGCATTTGCCAGCCAGCTCAGAGAGCCTCAATAAAATAATGCATGCAAATAAGCTTTGAACATTGTCACAAACTGTAAAAGTGAAATGGTTGTTGTCCCTTAATATTCTGTGACACAGAGCTTGAAAATTAAAGCTGATTTAAGCCAGGCGTGGTGGCACACGCCTTTAATCCCAGCACTTGGGAGGCAGAGGTAGATGGATAGCTGTGAGTTTGAGGCCACCCTGAGACCTCAAAGTAAATTCCAGGTCAGTCTAGACTCGAGCGAGACCATACCTCAGAAAAACAAAACACAAAACAAAACAAAACAAAAAATGTTAAAACTGATTTTTAAAAAAGGAGAGGGGAGTGGCTAGAGAGATGACTCATTGGTTAAAGTGCTTGCCTGGAAAGCATAGCGACCTGGATTTAACTCCCCAGTACCCACGTTAAGCCAGATGCATACAAACTGGTTTATGCATCTGGAGTTTGTTTGCAGTGGCTAAAGACCCTGGTATGCCCATTCTTTCAGTCTTTTTTCTCTCTCTCTCTGCTTGCAAATAAATAAAATTTTAAAAAAATTATTTAAAAAGGAATAGAATGGTCAAGGCCAAATATAAAGTTTTAAAATTTATTATTATTTCTCATTTTGGATGATACTTGGCCAGCGTCCCTGAGAGCTTACGTGATTAAGTACCAGTTGTCCTTGTAATGGACTGAGAATGTCAGACTTTTATGTAAGCAGCCAGCTTTTCATTTATTCACGGATACATGGCAGATGTGGGAAGCCAAGTGTTCTCTGAACCATGGTTTTGGGCTGATGAGGTAGATGTTATTGTCACAGCTCAGTTGGCACTTTCTCCATTCCTCTTCCGTCTAAGGAAGCCCTGGTTTGGATCATCCCTGCTTTTCCTCCAAATATAGGATGCTTTGAGAATTGATGTCATTATAGATAATCTCCCACCATAATGTCTGAGTGGGCACTGATCTGGGTTTCCCTCACACAGACCAGTTTTCTGCAGAAAGTAGGCCTTTGTCCTGTCTACAGAAGGCAGATGAATGAGAGACCTTAAACAGCTAACAGAGAACAGCCTTTTAAATCATTATATTAGGGTTGGAGAGATGGCTTAGGGGTTAAGGCGCTTGCCTGCAAAGCCTAAGAACCCATGTTCAACTCTCCAGATCTCACGTTAGGCAGACACACAAAGGTAAGGCAAGTACAAGGTCGCACATGCCCACTATGTGGTGCAAACCTCTGGAGTTTGATTGCAGTGGCTGAGGCCCTGGCACACCAATTCTCTCTCTCTCCCTCTGTCCCTCTATCTCTATGTCTCTCTCTCTCTCTCTCTAAAAAAAAAAAAAAAAAAAAAATCCTTATATTTTTACGGGGTGCAGAGATCTTAAGAATTTTTATCAGCAATGAGAACTATGTGGCCAACTTTTCAGCAGTGATTTATAGATCCTGTAAGCAAGTTTGTAATAGGGATGGACTTTGGAAGAGCCTTTGTCTCTAGTACCAGCATTTTCCTGATGGCTGAGCTTTATATCCTATATGGAACAACATGAAAGTGAATAAAGAGATATAACCAACACCAACATTGCAAAGGCAAGGTGACATACTATGCCTAATGTGCTTATCCGACCATACAGATGAGGTGGGCAGGGATAGGGAAATAGTTTAGCAGTCTGAGACACTGCTTGGCTTGAGCAGTAAACACACCATTCTTCCACACAATGCACCTAGCAACCTGTTAGAAACCTGGGCCCCACCTGTATCTAGCTGCACATTCATAATGAACTAGTTGGCTCTTACCCTTAGATTCCCCTTTGAGTCTTTGTGAGCAACTGCTATCCAAATAACGTTCCTTGTTCCAGGATGGGAACAGCAGAGGGCCATTTAGCCTGGACTGGTTTTGAGTGCTTGTGCAGTAGAGAAACTGTGTCCTTTAAGTGAAATTTTAGAAAGAAACCCCTACTTACCATCTTATGCCTATGTATGACTGGGCATACATATGAATAAAGTCAGATGCATCATGGGAAGGAACATACACAGTTGGGAAAACTTCACATAACTCAAACCTGTCAATCAAAACAGAGAACCACCCAAAGTATGCCCGGGACAAATGCTCCATTCTCCCCTAAAGAATCCTATAAGGAGACTCCCCAGGGCTGAGAGGATGACTCACTGGTTAAAGGCGCTTGCTTGCAAAAACCTGTTGGCCCAGGTTCAGCTCCTCATTACCCATGTAAAACCAGAGGCATAAAGTGGTACTTGCATCTGGAGTTCATTTGCAGTGGCTAGAGGCCCTGGAGCTCCTATTTCTCATTCTCAAATAAACAAATATATTATTAAAAAGAATGAATCCCCAGGCTGCTTCCTGGAGCCCTTGAGTACTCTCCACTCAGGGGGTCCGCTGCCCCTTGGCAGTGTGTTCAAATCTTTACTTTCATAAAGTTTTGCTCTTCATAAAGTTTCTTCCTGCTAACAGCTTCAGTGTACCTTTCTTCAATTCTTTTAGTTAGAATCTGAAAGCACACACAAACAGAGCCCACCAGTAATGAAGATAGTAGAACTGTAGGCCCTTTGAAGACAGTGCTCTGGCCATATGTCACTCTGACCCTCTGCCCTTCTGGTAGGTCCTTTGTACATGGGACAAATCCTTCAATATTTCTAGCAAGGCATGGTGGCGCACGCCTTTAATCCCAACGCTTGGAGGCTGAGTTATGAGGACCGCTGTGAGTTCGAGGCCACCCTGAGACTGCATAGTGAATTCTAGGTCAGCTTGAGCTAGAGGGAGACCCTGCCTCCAAGATATAAGCCAGCCTTCTTGGTTTAGGCATGAGGCAGCTCATAAGCAGGCTGGCCTCATCTCTTGTCCTTGTCCCCTGGAGACACGTACTTTAGCTATTGGGATCAAAGCACAGCGCTGCGAGCCGGAAAGCCGCTGTGGACGCTTTTCCTGGCTTCTTTCACCAGGCTCATTTCTTCTCTCTTGTCATCTAGGCCTACTCAGGATTTCCTTAAGGATGACTTTTTTCTGGCTATCTGCTCATCATCTCATGCCCTAAACCCTCTCTCCGCCTGCCTCCCGCCCTTCTTCTGAACCACCTCCTCATTCTGCCACAGCCCTTAACTCCGAGTTGTCCATCAGTTGTGCCCTTGCCCGTGCCTGTCTCAAGACTGTGGTTTAGAGAACAAAGATGATGTCCTGCTCATTGTTCATTCCTGGAATCTAGTACAGGGCTTGCGATGTTGGAGGCACATAACATTTGCTGGCTGAGTTTATCAATGAATGGCCACTTCAGACCACATCCCTGTCTCTCCATTGGCAACAGCCTCTCTGGCTTGTTTCTGCTTATGGCCTCCCAGAGTGGATGGGGAAGGGCTGTGTCTAGGTTGAACTCATCCCTCCCCAGTTTGGCTCACCAGACAGGCAGTTAGATCTCTGCGATTCCACACTTTAATCGGATTAAGGTATTATCCTCCAGGAGGCAAAAACATTGTAAGAAGTTAGGTGGAACTACCAAGTGCTAAGGTATAAATTTAGGATGTCAGAGGTTATAGGGTCTGTTGTTCTTGTTTACAGATCAAAACCCAGGCTCAGAGCTCTCCCAGGAGAGGACCAGCAGAAGAGGACGTCTGTGGCTTTGTCTGGGGAATCAGCATTCCCTGAGTGGCCACAGCATCGGGACTTGCATTTTGAGTTTGCGACGCTGGGAAAGGGACTTTTGTGTGCTCTGTTGGACTTGCTGAGAGGCAAGGATGCAAACTGGGCTGCTTATAGCTATGTAGATGGAGAACCCAGGGAAGGAAAGCCATGAGGTAGAAAGTGTCATCAGTGACCTTGGAGAGCTTGATACAGCTGGGGCCAGCCTCATCCCTGTAGGAACTCATTCATCACTGTTACTGGATTTTGTACTTAAAAATATTTAATTTTAGACACACACATACAGAGAGAGAGGGAGAGAGAATTGGTGTGCCAGAGCCTCGGCCACTGAAATTGAACTCCAGATGCTTGTGCCACCCAGTGGGCACATGCAACCTTGCAAGTGCCTCACCTTTGTGTGTTTGGCTAACGTGGGATCTGGAGAGTCAAACATGGGTCCTTAGGCTTCGCAGGCAAGTACCTTCACCACTAAGCCATCTCTCTAGCCCTAGATTAATTTTTTGCTCAGTTGAGTTTCTGTCACTTTCCACTAACTGACCAAACTAATGTAGTATTAGAGCAAGAACCAGGCCCTTAACTCCCAAACCCAGTCCTCTTTTGACTGAAGTGCACTGGTGAGCTTTCTCATTAACACAGCACCATATTTTGTTCTCTAACAGAATGTAGAATGTTGGTAGTGGAGAGAAAAAAGGGCTACATTTCGATAGGGCTGTGTGCTTGCAGGGGTAAGCTCTGGGAAGCAGTGGGAGGCATGAGGTCCCAGGACAATGCAGAATATGAAATTGAGAATATCCATCAAGACCAAATTTTGTCCTGCTTCCTTATTTGACCCTGGCAGCCTACTAAGTAAAGTATGGTGGAGCAGTGTGTGTGTGTGTGTGCGTGTGTGTTTAAGCTAGACTTTTTCTTCTCCTTCTTCTTCTTTTTGGGGGGTTGGGTTTTGGGGCAGGGTCTCATTTAGCTCAGGCTGACATGGAATTCACTATGTAGTCTCAGTGTGGCCTAGAACTCACAGCGATCCTCCTACCTCTGCCTCCCAGTGCTGGGATTAAAGGCATGCACCACTATGCCCAGCTTGGACTTTTCTTCTTAACTAATGAGAGCACCTTTTGGTCAGGACCTGGGAAAGCTGGAGGGCAGATTAGAGAAATAAAGCCAGAAGCCAAGACATCATCATTTTATTGTTAACATCTCATGAGTCACCTAAGGCGTGGGAAAGTATTAGCTACAGAGCAGCTCCAGTCACAGTAAATAAACATTCTGTGTACCCAGGCTTCCTGACGCAGCTGTGTGGGGACCATGGCCCTTGGTGGGGATCTGGACAAATGGTGACATCACTGGGACATGTGGATTGGGCTGCCTCATGCTTTGGTGATAACTTGGTTTCTGGTCTCTGAGATCAGTTGTTCCTTGTGATACCCAGGAAACCTGAAGTGAAACGGAGGGTTTGTCCCTGCTGGGAATCCCACATTGCCCACATACAAAGATGGGGTTTTTAGGGTTCTCCTTTGTCTTGCTGTCCTCTCTCCTCTGTGTGCATGTAAAGTTCAAAAGCAAGCAAACGCAGAGCAAACCTTTGTGGGCACGGTGGTGACTTGGGGAGGGCAGGAAAGGGATTCCCAGCCTTGGTAATAGGGCATTCTTGAACTGGAAGCTGGTTCTATGGAGATATTTAGTTTGGGGAGTTATAGGAGTGGTTCACTTTTCTGTATGGATATTTCAGTAAAAATACTGCATTATGTTAAATGCAGTCATCGTAGGTAATCCCCATGAAGGTCTTAGAAATAAAGCTAAGTGGAACTATATACTTTTTTTTTTTTTTTTAAAGACAGGATTTCACTCTTAGCCCGGGCTAACTTAGAACTCATTCTGTAGCCCCGGTGAGTCTCTTATCTCAGCCTCCCAAGTACTGGGACTAAAGGTATGCACCACCATACCTGGCTATTTATACCAATTTTAAAAATAGATATGATCAAAATGAAAATACAAAAATTTCAAAGTATAGTAGGATGTTTACAACTCTCTGAGAGCTTTAGACACTGGTTAGAGAAACTGAAGTATTGTAATAGCTCAGGGTCACAGTGTAAGGACCGTCTCCAATCCATTTCCATCTCCTCACTTCCATTGTCCCTGCTGGTTTAAGCTGCCTCAACCCTGGCTTGGACTCCAGCAATATCCTCTCATGCTTGCCTTGTGTACAATCCCTTGCCTACTCAGGATGTATATAAGGGTTCCTGTTTGTCCACATCTTCATCAGAATTTGTTGTTGTTTTCTTTTTTTCTTCAATATTGTTTTTATTTATTTTGGAGGGAGGGAGAAGAGAGGGAGAAAGAGCCAGAGAATGAATGGAATACCAGGACCCCCTGCCTCTGAAAATGAACTCTAGAAACATGTGCCACTTTGAGCAGCTGGCTTTACATGGGTATTGGGGAATTAAACCCAGGCCTTCAGATATTACAAGTAAGTGCCTTCAGCTGCCCTATTGTCATTTGTTTTATTTTACTTATTTATTTGAGAGAGAGAGAGGAAAAAAAAAAAAGCAGGGAGAGAGAGAGAGAGAATGGGTGCACCAGGGCCTCTAGCCACTGCAAACCAAATCCAGATGCATGTGCCACCTGTGTATTTGGCTTACGTGGGTAGCGGGGAATTGAATCTGGGTCCTTAGGCTTCTCAGACAAGTAAGTGCCTTGACCACCAAGTCATCTCTCCAGTCCTGTTCTTTTCTTAATGACTGCTGTTCTGACAGGAGCGAAATAAAATCTCAAAGTAGTTTTGATTCACAGCCATCCTTTTTTAAAAAAAATTATCAAAATAATGTAATTATTTCAGAGCATCTTGGCTCCTTGCATTGTGGACACAGAAACTTTTGTTTGTCTCCCATCATTATTTTAGGTGTAGAGCATCTACAGCTATTGGGAGGTAACCAGCCAGCACTGGCTAGTTTGCCTGTTTAGCTGCATTACCTGACTTATTTTTAGTGTCTTAACGTTTAAGAAAAATTCATCTAACTGATACCTTGTTACATTCGCTATATAAGCCTGCATACTTTTAAAATTCTGTTAATTTGTTTTACTCAAGGTAAGGTCTTGCCTCTATCCCAGGATGATCTGGAATTCACTATGCAGTTTCAGGCTGGCCTCGAACTCATGGCGATCCTCCTACCTTTCTGCCTCCCAAGTGCTGGGATTAAGAGCAGGCACCGCCATGCCCAACTTATGCTTTTTTCTTTTAATACGAGTTCATGAGAATTTTTGTTACCACTCATTATAAACAGTGTTTAAAAATATTATTAGCATTGTATTTTATTTAAAAATAAAATTAAAAGGGGCTGGAGAGATGGCTTAGTGGTTAAGGCGTTTGCCTGCAAAACCAAAGGATTCCCGTTGACTCTCCAGGACCCACATAAGCCAGATGCAAAAGGGGGGTGTATGCATCTGGACTTTGTTTGCAGTGGCTGGAGGCCCTGGCATGCCCATTCTCTCTCTCTCTCTCTCTCTGCCTCTTTCTCTCAAATAAATAAATATTTTAAAAATAAAATAAAACTTAAAAATAAAAGTTACTAGCTCCACAAAATAATGAGTTTGATTATGACATTCCTGAATATGTATATAATATGCTTTGATCATAACCACCTATTCTCCTCTCTCGCCCCCCTTCCTCTCTCCTCCTGGTGTCCTTCCTGTTCTCAAATAGCTCCCTTTTTACTTTTGTATCTTTTTATAGTTTAAATTCCACATATGAAGGAAAACATGTGACATTTCTATTTTAATCTGGCTTATTTCATTAAACATGACCATCTATTATTCTTCAAACAGCACGATTTGTTTTTGCTTTGTGGCTGAATGATATGGCATTGTATAGATATATTTAATTTTTTGTATCTGCTCATCTGCTGATGGCCACCTAGGCTGATTCCAAAACTTGGCTGTTGTAAACAGTCCCACAGTAAGCAGTATTTTGTAATCCTGTGGCTATGATTTACTTTAAACCATTTTATGTTGCTAGACATTTGGGCATATAGCATCCATTCTCCTCTTAATTTCAGTGTTATTATGAACATTATTTTCAATTAGTAATAATGGTGCCTCAGGTGAACCTCACTGGCTACAATACTGAAACTGTGTAAAGCTTATTGTGAACATTTCTAGAGTTGTTGCTCTCAGTGTAATCACTTCTGTGATAACCTGTCTTTAGGGGATACTTAGGAAGAGTGATTAGACTCCATTGATGATATCAAATAGATTCAGCTTTGAGAATCTAATTTGTTTTGTAATATAATCCATTTTGTTCTGGAAGAATCACAACAACAGTGTCTGCAGGTATATGCTTATGAAGAAATCTCTCTGTGAAATCCATCTATCCATCCACCCATACATCCATGCATCCATGCACGCATGCATCCATCCATCCATGCATGCATGCATGCATGCATCCATCCATCCATGTCTACACTACTTGGGATGTGTGGTGGAGAATGTGTCATTCTCTCTGATGGGCTATTGGTTGGGGTAGTTTGAATGAAATGTTGCCCACAGGTTCATGGGTTTTGACTACTTGGTTCCCAGCTGGTGGTGACTTGGGTGGTGGAGCCTCGCAGGAGGAGGCGTGTCAGTGGGGGCAGGACTGGAGGCTTATTAATCCAGCCCATTGGGGCTACACAGCTAGCTTTCTCAGTCTACTTCCTTCCCATGGATGTGGAGATGTGGCCCAGGCTTCAGGCTCAGGACTCTCATGCTTTCCACCGCACGAGGAAACTTCCCCTTGAGACTGTAAGCTGAAATAAATCTTTTTTTCCCAGCAAGAAGAAGGTAAAAGCGTCTCCATCTTCAGCGCAGCTGAGCACAGATGCCATCATGGCTGCTCTACTGTCCATCCCAAAGCACATAAATTCCAGTCACCTGGCTGGACGTCGCCGGAGCTTCTGAGGTACCAAACTGAAACGTTAACTTCCACAGTATTTAAAATACCAAACTGCCCTCTTTAGCATCAGAAAATACCCTGAGATCGCTTGAAAGCATAGGCAGGGATGTGGGAAGGGAGCTACATTGAACCTTGGATTTTTTTTTTTTTTTTTTGGTAATGATTGCAATGCATTGGTGGGTAGAGTGAGATCTGGGCCCAGCTGCCCAGCTGATGGTTCATATCTTCTCTACTTCTTCATGACTGTGGGGCCAGAGCAGGTTCCTTAGCTTCTCATCCTCACTCTCTTTAACCTGCAAAGGGAGGTGACAATGCCCTCTCCTTCACAGGGTTCCTATGAGGCCCAAATCCATTCACATGTAAGGACTAGATTGGCAAATCAAGGAGAGTAATCCCTGGCACAATTTTCATGCCTTGTATCTGCTGTTCGATCACTTGTCTGAATATAAACATACACAGCTTGGTTCTCGCATCAACTCTCAGGGGTAGACCCGGGGTTGAAAAACGATCAGTATACTGGTTTAACTTGGCCTGCAGGTGTGTTTTGTTTGGTCTGCGGATTTTTTTTTTTTTTCATTTAAACCAACATTTAGAAATCTGTAGTTTAATAGAAATATCTAGATTTCTGGCTCTTCTTGAAAAAAAATCTTTGTTTGGCAGCAACCAGCCTGAGCTGAATGCTACAGACTTCTTCGCATGGAATTATACCTTGTCACTGTGCCACAAATGGCAGGGACGGGCTGGAGACGGGCAGGACTCAGGAGCAGAGCACTTGCCTAGTATGTCCAAGGCCCTGGGTTCCATTCAAAGTACCACAAACAAACAAACACAGGGGAATCATTTCAGAGGTGAGTGGTGGGAACTCCAGCTTCTAGTTGCTTCAAGTGATGATTCTTATCTCAGTTAAGCCACTCTAGGCAGAGTAGGATTAATCCGATGACGCCTGTGCGGTCAAGAAGTTTTGCTTTCCCACCACTGACGTTTCCCACCTGTCTCCTCTGACACTGCTGAACGTTCATACCTGCAAATGCCTCCAAAGGTTCCCAATCTCACATACAGGGCAGAAGAACATGCCTTCTCATTTGGTGGCTTTCCTTATAACAGAAAACCTTTACCAAAAGCAAAGAGCAACAACCATCAACACAGTTCTCTGAGCACGGTGATGCTGCCTTTAAAATCCGTATTTGGGAGGTAGGGGCAGGAGGATTATTATGGGCTACACAGAGAAATGGTCTCAGACAAACAAACTAAAACACACACAACAGAACAATAACAAAACACAAAGAAAAACAAACCTTTAGCCAATCTCCTCTGGCTTCACAACTGGTCCTTTGGCTCATCTGCCAATACCCTCCTTGCCAAAGGATTCTTACAGCACACTCTCAGTTGCTCTAAGAGGAGACACAGGGTCTGCGGACAGGCAAGAAGAGGCAGAGACGTGGGTGGGTTGCCAGCTATCAGGCAGTGAGTGTGTGCTGAACTCACTACTAATATAACTACCTGGGGCCATCAGAACTAATGATTCCTAAGAAAGATATTGTTGCTTCTTTTTTTTTTCCCCCTCATACTAGACTAAAAGCCATAGAGAATACATAATTTCCCCAGTACAACTAATGATAGAAGGATACCTGCTACAAATGATAGCTACTAATCCTCTGTCGGAATGGCAGTTTAAGGCATGAATAGTTAAGGCAGATTTTTTAAAGTAAGTTTTTAAATTTATTTTACTTTATTTTGTTTTATTTATTTGAGAGTGACAGACAGAGAAAGAGGCAGAGAGAGAGAGAGAAAATGGGCACGCCAGGGCCTCCAGCCACTGCAAACGAACTCCAAATGCATGCACCCCCTTGTGCATCTGGCTAACGTGGGTCCTGGGGAATCGAGCCTCGAACTGGGGTCCTTAGGCTTCACAGGCAAGCGCTTAACCGCTAAGCCATCTCTCCAGCCCAGTTAAGGCAGAGTTTTAAAAACTTTTTATTGATAGCTTCCATAAGTATAGACAATAAAACCATGATTATTCCCTCCCTCTACTCCCATTCCTCCCTCTCAAATCCACCCCTTCCCTTTCCAATTAGTCTCTCTTTTATTTCAATGTCATCATCTTTTCTCCTTCTAGGAATACATTTAAAAAAAATATTTATTTATTTGCAAGCAAAGAGAGAGAGAGGAGAGTGAGAGAGAATGGGCACTCTAGGGTCTCTAGGCATTGCAAATGAACTCCAGACACATGTGCCACTTTGTGCATCTGGCTTTACATGGTTACCGGGAAGTCAAACTTGTGTTGTTAGGCTTCGTAGGCAAATACCTTAAGTGCCAAGCCATCTCTCCAGCCATATGAAGGTCTTACATAGGTAGCTTCAGGCACTGCGAGGTCATGAATATGAAGGATATTTTGTGTCTGGAATATTGCATTGTAAGCAGTCCTAGCCTTCCTTGGGCTCTTACATTCTTTCCATCACCGCTTCCACATTGGACCCTGGCTGAGCGTTGGAGGGCGTGACAGAGACGTCTCAGTGCTGGACACTCCTTAGTCACTTCTCAGCATGATGGTGAGTCTCGAGTCACCCAGTGGTCACTGCCATCTGAAAAGAGAAGCTTCTTTAACCCAAAGTGAGAGTAGCATTAATATATGGGTATAGACATTTTTTAAAAGTGCTTACAGGACAGTTTTGTGAGCATAATGCGTGAATTTAGCTAGACTTCCCTAGGGTTCCTGACCTCCCCCACCATAGGCTTTTGACTGGGTTTTCAGTATCAGGCATGTATTCCCTCCCATGGAGTGGGCCTCTAGTCCTATTAGAGAGAGGTTAGTTTCTCCCATACCAGACATTAGGCAGATTTTTTTTTAATTTAATTTTTTTTAAATAAAATTTTTATTTATTTATTTGAGAGCGACAGACACAGAGAGAAAGAGAGAAAGACAGATAGAGGGAGAGAGAGAGAATGGGCGCGCCAGGGCTTCCAGCCTCTGCAAACGAACTCCAGACGCGTGCGCCCCCTTGTGCATCTGGCTAACGTGGGACCTGGGGAACCGAGCCTCGAACCGGAGTCCTTTGGCTTCACAGGCAAGCGCTTAACCGCTAAGCCATCTCTCCAGCCCAGATTTTTTTTTTTAAGCCACTTTGAATTCTTTAGAAAAGCTCAAAGCGACAATGGTGACTGTTTGAAATTCAACTGGGATATTTCCTCCTGCATAGATGATCTACTAGGATGGTGGCTTCAGGTTGACATGGCCAGTACACTTAAGAGGCTGTATGGAGGTGAGCGTGATTCTGTAGGTCCTCACTGAGGTTTGAGTGTGTCTCCTCCACATTCATATGCTGCTAATCACAAGTGTGATGGCATTAAGGGACGGAGTCATCCACAGGTGATGAGGTCAGAGGGTGAAGCTCTCACAAATAGGGTTAGTCACCTTAAGAGACGGTTGGAGCCATCTCTCCAGCTTGAGAAAGAAATCTCTATTATAACAATGCAGTCTCAGGTGTTTTGTTATAGAACCACAAATGGACCAAGACAATACTTGTGACCAAATGACACTGGCGTTTTGGAGGTGCAAAACAGGGTGAAGGATGTGGATGCTGAAGACAGTGGCTGACAGGGTTGGGGTCCCCTCCCATGGTTTGTGACCTTTCCATACTGGGTAGAAGGGCAAGGAGGGTGGGGTCTGTGGAGCCCAGGAGTGCGTGCTGGGTAGGCACAGTAATTCCCGACTCTGTAGTGAAGACAGGACCCCAAAATGAAAACGAACAGGGCTTTCCTGGTGGACACATCCAGGTTCTGTAATTGCATGTCGTGGCTAATGCTGTTGAATGTTTGTTCTCAACAATGTTTGTTTGTTTTTTTTTGTTGTTGTTGGGTTTTTTTTTTTTTTTTTGCGGGGGGTTTTCAAGGTAGGGTCTCACTCTAGCTCAGGCTGACCTGGAATTCACTCTGTAGTCTCAGGGTGGCCTCGAACTCACGGTGATCCTCCTACCTCTGCCTCCCGAGTGCTGGGATTAAAGGCATGCGCCACCACGCCCGGCTTCAACAACACTTTATGAGCTGCTTTTAGAACAAGTAGGCTGCTGCT
This sequence comes from Jaculus jaculus, assembly GCF_020740685.1. Taxonomy (NCBI): domain Eukaryota; kingdom Metazoa; phylum Chordata; class Mammalia; order Rodentia; family Dipodidae; genus Jaculus; species Jaculus jaculus. Next base: position 136,816,142 of record NC_059107.1, read on the forward strand.
CAGGCCATCACTGATGCCCTGAGATAATCTTTACAAAGTTCACGGTGACAAATAAAGGCCCCGCTTTTCCCCCATCTCTGAGGTCTGCTTCGGGTCCCTTCACTCTTGCTGGCGATTTCCCAGGCTGATGCATTCCCTGACTAGCCCGACGGCCCCTGGGGAGCTGAATAGCTCGAAACATTTTCAGTGACTCATGTTTCCTCACCCGTTCTTGTAGTTATTTATTCACTCTCGTTGGTGTGACACCATGCACACGTGCCTGCGTGCACACTCACCATCACCGGTGAGACTCTACTCAGTCAAGAAGAACGAATTGACTTTCTCAGTGCATGCCTTTACTTGCATTTTAGTTTCCTGTTTTATCAACTTGAAGTAAAGGTCTATGATTTAATCTTTAACTCCAAGTACCGTCCTCCAGTTAAGAACTCCTTGATGAGAAAGGAATGTCATAGCTTAATGATTTTATCGAAAGAAAACCGCTGGGCACTTTGCACTCTGGACTGGGTGCCTTGTTACCTTCGGTGCTCTGGCATCTGAACCCTGCAGTTATGAGTCTCGCAGAGCGAGGGATACAACCCTATTTTATTTTTTGGAAATGTCTTTATTTGTTTATTTGCAAGGAGAAAGAGAGAATGGGCATGTCGGGGCCTCTAACCACTGCAAAGGAACTCCAGATACATGTGGCATTTTGTGCATATACTTTCACCTCGGCACTGGGGAATCAAACCTGGGCCTCTAGGCTGTCAGACTTCACAAGCAAGCACCTTGAAGCGCTGAGCCATCTCTCTGCCCCACCTCCTGCTTCATGATGTAAAGCAGCTCTCTGAAACTAGAGGTGCTCAGTGACGAGGGACAATGGATTGAAATGGAATAGGCCGACACCGCAGCAGCCGATGCTCAGCTTTTAGCCAGTCTGCCCAAGGTTTGGCTCTTTCCATCTTGAGACCATGGCGAAGGTCTTCCTAAGGTGTGTTTGAAGCGAGATGTACCTCTTTTTAGTGTCTATGTCTGCCATTTTGAAGCAAGGACTTCCTTGAAATGTTTCAAAGGTGACCCCAAGAGCACAGCAGAGCTTCACAGGACCCCAAGAGCACAGCAGAGCTTCACAGAGGGCTGAATCCTCCTCACCCACAGCTGCTCTAGCTTGCAGACTTTCTTCCAGCAGCTCCCACGCACCCTCCTAGCAGACGGCAGCCCGGACATACCCTCCATCACACAGTTGTTGAGCAAGCCAGGATGCTGATATGTCAGTACTTCTGAACATGTGCCTTTCAACATCCTTACTCCTCCCCCGGCCCTCCCTTCCCTTCCCCTCCCTTCTCTTCCCTTCTCCTCCCCTCCCCTCCCCTCCTTAAAGAACTCCTTCTTTTTCTTTCTTTTCTTCCTTTCTTTCTTTTTCTTTTGATTTTTCGAGGTAGGGTCTCACTCTAGCCCAGGCTGACCTAGAATTTACTATGGAGTCTCAGGGTGGCCTCGAACTCACTGCGATCCTCCTACCTCTGCCTCCCGAGTGCTGGGATTAAAGGCATGCGCCACCACGCCTGGCACAACTCCTACTTATTCTTTTATTTTATTTATTTATTTGAGAGCTACAGACAGAGAGAGAAAGAGGCAGATAGAGAGAGAGAGAGAATGGGCACGCCAGGGCTTCCAGCCACTGCAAACGAACTCCAGATGTGTGTGCCCCCTTGTGCATCTGGCTAACGTGGGTCCTGGGGAATCGAGCCTTGAACCGGAGTCCTTAGGCTTCCTAGGCAAGTGCTTAACCACTATGCCATTTCTCCAGCCCTCCTACTTATTCTTCATGACAGTGTTTCTTCACTTCACTTCTCCAAGTTCTGTCACTAGCACTTCTGGTGTACCCTTGTACCTTATATGCTGTTCTTTTATAGCATTCTCTTGACCTTCATGTCAGTCTTCCTTATATTTTCTGAGAGGAGAGATGTTCACTGTTTTCTCAGTTTTATTATCATTTAGAAAAATGTTAACTGAGTAGGAAATTGTTTTGCAATATTGCTATATCTTTCATGATCTGGCAATAGGACATTTAAGGAATTCTGCAGCATGTCAAGAGAAACTAAGCTGGGCGTGGTGGTGCACGTGTCTGGAACTAATTTGCATTGGCTAGAGGCTCTGGCGTGCCCATTCGCTCTCTCACTCTCAAATGAATAAATAAATAAATGAAAAATTTAAAAAAAAGTCTCAGATTTTTTGCTTATTTAAAAATATCAACTTTAGCTGGGCATGGTGGTGCACACCTTTAATCCCAGCACTCGGGAGGCAGAGGTAGGAGGATCGCTGTGAGTTCGAGGCCACCCTGAGACTCAATAGTGAATTCCAGGTCAGCCTGAACTACAGTGAGACCCTACCTGGGGGGGGGGGGAACCAAGCAAACAAAAAATAATCAACTTTATTGTTATAATCTACATACTATACACAATCATCTATTCAAACTGCATAACTAATTAAGTGATTTTTAACTATATTTGTAGTCATACAGTTGCACAAGTAATTTTCGAGTGTTTATTTCCCCTATATTTATTAGGAATTATTCTCTGTTTCCCTTCAACTTCCCCTACTTCCATCCCTAGGCAACCGCTCACCTATTTTCTGCCTCCATAGTCTTCCCTATTATATTAAAGGAACTACGTAGCAAACAGTCCTTTGCGCCCAACTGCTTTCACTTTGAATCCTGTTTCCAAGGTTTATTTATGTCACAGGCTAAACTACCACTTCATTCTTCCTTATGTCCAAATGTTATTCCATTGCATGAATAGACTGCTCTATATTGACCTGTTCATCAGTTGATGGATATTTTGGTTGTTTCCACTCTGTGAACACTTATATACACATTTTTAAAGTTGTTTTTTTAAAAAATATTTTTACTTATTTGCAGCCAGAGAGAGTTAGAGTGAAGAGAGACAGAGAGGATGGGTATGCCAGGACTTCTAGCTGCTGCAAACTCCAGATGCATGCACCACTTTGTGCATCTGGCTTTTTGTGGGTATTGGGGAATTGAACTCAAGTCATTAGGTTTTTGCAGGGAAGCTCTTTAACCATTGAGTTATCTCTCCAGCCCCGGCTACACATTTTGAGTAGACATTTATGTTTTCTTCTGTACACACATCTAAGTGTAGAATTACTGTTCATATGGTGACTGTATGTTTGGCCTTCTGAAAAATGCATAGCTTTTTTTTTTTTAAGCAGCTGAATCTTTTACAGTCTCACCAATAGTGGACTAGGGTTCAACAGCCTCACCCACACTTACAGTTTTCTTTTCTTTTTTAATAGCCATCTTAGTGGGTTTCTCATTGTGGTTTTGATTCATATTTACTTGATGTTGACATTTTATCATGTGTGTATTGGTCACTTACATATATTTTTTTCTCATGTTAGAGAGAAAACATTTAGATTGTCATAGATGTTGTCTGTGGATTTTTTTCATAGATGCCGTTCACCAGACTATAAAGAATTACCTTTCTGCGCTGGAGGGATGACTTAGCAGTTAAAGTGTTTGCCTGCAAAGCCAAAGGACAGTGGTTTGATTCCTTACAACCCACGTTAGCCAGATGCACAAGGGGGCGCACACATCTGGAGTTCATTTGCAGTAGCTGGAGGCCCTGGTGTGCCCATTCTCTCTCTCTCTGTCTCCCTCTTTCTCTGTCAAATAAATAAATTAATTAAACTAAAATATTAAAAAAAGAATTACCTTTCTTTTTTTGACAATCTCATATGTCTACATAGTACATTTTGACCACACTCACCCCATTATCCTCTCTTACCTCCTCCTACTAAACCCCTTCTTACTTTCAATTAATCCCTTTCCTACTTTCATGGTTTGTGTTTTCTTTTGTGACCCCTTGAGTTAAATTAGGGCTGTTGGTAGAAGCATGGGGGGGGATTATATGCTAATGTATGGTAACTTACCAGTGGCAGTACCACCGAAGAACACAACTTTCCTCTTTCCCAGCAACCATGAGCCACCAAAAGCCCCTCTGGCTTCCAGCCTCCCCCAGCTATGCTGAAACGTTGATGGGCTGAGTCTTGGGCAGCAGTCCACAGCGGCTGAGAGGTCATGACTATAGCAACAGCTGCGCCATGGCCACAGAGCTCCACAGCACTTCTCCCCATCCTTTGCCTCTTCCCGTCTTTCCACCCCCACTTCTGTGATGTTCCCCGAGATATGGAGGAGGTGATACTGACGTCCCGTTTAGGACAGAGCACACAACAGTCTCTTATTCTCAGCACTTCCCCAAGCTATGTACTAACCTCTGCCCATTGCACACAGAAAGCCCTGTGATTGAGGCTGGGAGCTACGCTAATCTGTAGGTATTTTGAGGCTCAGTGTGTGGGCACTTTAAAAATTATTACTATTGTTATTATTGTTGGATATTAGATTCTGTTTTGTGCTATTCTGCATACATTGTGATAATCATGCAGCTTTTGTTCTTTATTAATACTGTGGATTACATTAATTATATTTCAGATGTTATGCCAGTCTATAATATGAGGTGTAAATCTCACCTGGTCATGGTATATGTTGTGTGTAATTGTGTTTTGTTTGTTACTTGTTTGAAAGAGTCTCAGTGTGTACCCACGGCCTCAGACCCATGATGTAGTTCAGGATGGCCTTGAACTCTGGGTCCTTTTGCCTCAGTCCTCTGAGGGCAGAGATTAGAGGTGTATTCCAGCACATCTGTTTGGTAAGAATGCTTTTGATGTGTTGTGAATTTGTTGTATTTACTTATATTGAGGATTTTGTGTCTATATTCAGAAGGGATATTGGCTGGTTTGCCGTTTTTTTTTTTGTTGTTTATTTACTTGTTTTGTTTTTTTTTTTTACTGTGATACTCTTATCTTATTTGGGTCTCAGCCTCATACTATTCTCATGAAATGAGTTGGAAAACACTTCCTACTTTTCTATTTATTTATTTATTTGTTTACAAGCACAGAGGGATACAGAGAAGACACACACACACACACACACACACACACACACACATAGAATGGGCATTCCAGGGCCCCAGCAACTGCAAACGAACTCCAGATGCACAAGACACTGTGCGTCTGGCCTGATGTGGGTACTAGGGAATCAAACCCAGGTCATTAGGCTTTGTAGGTAAGCACTCAAAGTGCTGAGCCATCTCTCCAACCCTACTTGTCTATTTTTTGCAAGGTAGTAAAATTTGATATTAATTCTTTAAAATGTATGTACCATTGTTGGGCATGGTGTCACATGTCTTTAATCCCAGCACTTGGGAGGCAGAGGTAGGAGCATTGTCATGAGTTTGAGGCCACCCTGAGACTATAGAGTGGTTCCAGGTCAGCCTGGACCAGAGTGAGACCCTAACTTGAAAAAAGAAAAACAAACAAACAAAAAAACAACCATCTGTACAATTCACTAGTGAAGTTATTAGGCTGCATGTATAATATAGTTTTTAAGTTACTGATTATTTACTTTAAATATTTAAATTTATTTATTTGAGACACAGGAGGAGGGAGAGAGAGTGTGTAATTATGGGCACACCAGGGCCTCCTGCCACTGCAAATGAATTCCAGATGCATGAGCCACTTTGTATATTTGGCTTTATGTTGGTGCTGGGGAATTGAGCCCAGACTGTCAGGCCTTTGGGCCATCTCTCCAGCCCCCTACTGATTATTTTAAAATGAAGATTTTATTATTATTCAAATATTGTGAAGTCAACACATTAGGAAATAGCTGTGATGAAAAGACAGCGTGTTATTCATAGTCCCCAAGGGGACCAGACTGTGATATGCCAGGCAAAAACCACATGGGAAAAACCAGGGTCAGCCTGACAGTAAAAGAACCAAAGGGGAAGCATAAACCCAGAGTCTTTCTACCACTTTCGGAGGGAAGGAAGGGGTGAGGCAGGGTAAACAGGTTTAGGATTTGTTAGTAGTAATAATTTTTGGCAATAATTTCTGTAGCATAAGGGTTGTTTGTAAATTGTCTGGTACCTGGCCCTGGGGTGGTTAGGTCATAAGAAGGGTATCTCAGGGCTGGGCATGTAGCTCAGGGGTAGACCGCTTATATAGCATGCCCGAGACCTTGGGTTTGATTCTAGAGAGAAAGAGAGAGAGAGAATGAGAGGAGGAGGGAGGGAAAGAGACAGAGAAAGAGATGGAAGGACACAGACATCCACACACACGTGCACACACACACAGAAAAGGTAACAGCATGGTCTGTGTGAGTTGGCATGCGGAAGGCATGTTTAACACTTGTTATCGGTAGGAACTAGTAGTTCACAAGGCCCCAGGTTTTAAAGCAGTAGATAGAAAGAAGACAAAAAGGCATGACCGACTGACACACTCATTCTTTCTCTTTCCTTGTTTCCATGCCGTTCACATTTCTTCCTGAGTCTGTTTTGTCCTGAGCCATTTTCAGTAGCTTTATCTTCGTAGGATTTATGCATTTCATGCACTATATAGGTTGTTGGTATGCAGTTGTTCATACTATGTATGCCCTTATAGTCCTTTTTAGTTCGGTAAGTCAGCAATAATGTTCCTCTTTTCACCACTAAATTTAGTAACTTGACCTTTTTCTTTTATTTCTTAGTGTAGCCGTTGGTCAGTGTTGCCAGTCATTTCAAAGAGCCGGCTTCTGGGTTTGCTCATTTCTTCTATCTAAGTTTCCATCTCATTGAGTTCACCCTGTTCCTTGTTATTTCCTTCCTTCCCCTTGGTTTAGATTTATTTTGATTTTTCAAACATATTTTATTTTTTTTTTATTTATTTGAGAGAGAGAGAGAATGGGCACACCAGGGCCTCCAGCCAACCACTGCCAACTAACTCCAGACGCATGCGCCACCTTGTGCATATGGCTTACATAGGTCCTGGGGAATCGAACTGAAGTCCTTTGACTTTGCAGGTAAGTGCCTTAACCACTAAGCCATCTCTCCAGCCTTATTTTGACTTTTTTTTTTTCTGATGTCTTAAAGTGGAAGGCAAGGCTGTAAATACATTTTTCTCCTGTCTAATTGAAGATTCATAAAGTATTTATGTACGTGTGTGTGTGTGTGTGTTTATGTTGTGTGTTAAGTTAAGGTTTCTTGCCATTACAAATGAACACCAGATGCTTGCTCCATCTTTATGTGGGTGCCTTGGGAATTGAACCTGGGGCTGCAGGCTTTCAAGCGTCTTTAACCACTGAACAATTTCCCCAGTCCCTTAATATTAGTTTTTTGACAGTCACCAGTTCCTCTCTAAGCATAGCTTTAGCTGCATTCTGCAATTTTTGACACACTGATCTTTCATTTTCACTCATCCCAAAGCACTTTTTAATATTTTATTTTGCCAGGCATGGTGGCACATGTCTCTAATCCCAGTACTTGGGAGGCAGAAGCAGGAGGATCGCAGCAAGTTTGAGGCCACCTGAGACTCCATAGTGAATTCCAGGTCAGCCTGGGCTAGAGTGAGACCCTACCTCAAAAAAAAAAAAATTATTTATTTCACAGAGAAAGAGGCAGGAGAGGCAAATAGAAAGAGAGAGAATGGGTGCGCCAGAGCCTTTAGACACTAAAAACAAACTCCAGATGCATGTGCCACCTTGTGCATCCGGCTTTACGTGGGTACTGGGGAATGGGACCTGGGTCCTTTTGCTTTGGAGACAATCACCTTAACTGCTGAGCCATCTCTCCAGCAAAAAGGTTTTTGTTTTTTCAAAATCCTTGTGATTTCTTCTTGACCCATTTGTTACTTAGAACTGTTTTGCTTGATTTCCATATATTTATGGATTTAAATTTTTTTTGTAATTTTCTAATTTTATTCTACTTTGGCCAGAGAATTTTCTTTGTATGATTCCTTTTTTAAATTTGTTGAAATTAGTATATTATTTATCCTGGGGAATTTTCCATATGCACTTGAGAAGAATGTATATTCATTCTGCCCCCCTCCCTTTTTTTGAGACAGAATCTCAGTATGCAAGCCTTGTTTGGCCTGGAATTTTCTGTGTAGCCCAGGCTGGCCTCACATGTATGGCAATCACCCCACTTCTGCCTCTTGAGTGCTGGGATTATAGGTGAGGTCCCAGCTTAGTGGAATATTTTATTTTTTAGTTTTTTGAGGTAGGGTCTCACCCTAGCTCAGGCTGACCTGGAATTCATCTGTACTCTCAGGGTGGCCTCGAACTCACAGTGATCCTCCTACCTCTGCCTCCCGAGTGCTGGGATTAAAGGTGTGCGCCACCACACCTGGCTTTGGAATATTTTATAAATGTTTATTAGGTCAAGTTGACTTTTGGTGTCAGTTAAGTTTTAAAAATCTAGTTCTTATGGGATATATTTTATAATCATGGAAAGTGTTAATAAAAATTAAAAAAATAAATAAATAAAAATAAAAATCTAGTTCTTGCCGGGTGTGGTAGTGCATGCCTTTAATCCCAGCACTCAGGAGGCAGAGGTTGGAGGATCGCAGTGAGTTCAAGGCCACCCTGAGACTCCATAGTGAATTCCAGGTCAGCCTGAGCTAGAGTGAGACCCTACCTTAAAAAAAAAAACAAAAAAAAAACAACTAGTTCTTCCGACCTGCTGTTCATGTGGCCACTCCTGCTTTCCTAGGGCTGTTGCTTCTGTGATTGGCGTATCTGCTCCTATCTTGTTATTTTCAACCTATTTGCATCTCTGACTGTAAAGTTTGATTTCTGTAGACAGCATATTGGTTCTTTTTTAAAAAAAATTTATTCAAGAGAGATATAGAAATAGGCAGGGGGAGAGAAAGAGAGAGAGAGAGAGAGAGAGAGAGGGAGAGAGAATGGGCGCACCAGGGCCTCCAGCCACTGCAAATAAACTCCAGATGCCTGCTCCCCCTTGTGCATCTGGCTTACGTAGGTCCTGAGGAATTAAACCTGGGTCTTTTGGCTTTGTAGGCAAGTGCCTTCACCGTTAAGCCCTCTCTCCAGCCCCAGCATATTGGTTCTTATTTTTCTTTCTATTCTGGTTCATTCTGTTTACCTTTTGATTGGAGCATTGAATTCAGTCCTGTGTGCTGACCTTGGAATAGCTGGGTTTGTGCCTGCCATTGGCTTTTAGGTTTTTTCTGTCTCCTGTTTTCTTTGTTCTTCTATTTTCTTTTTCTTTTTTTAAAATTTTTTATTTATTTATTTGAGGGCAACAGACAGAGAGAAAGACAGATAGAGGGAGATAGAGAGAATGGGCTCGCCAGGGCTTCCAGCCTCTGCAAACGAACTCCAGACGCGTGCGCCCCCTTGTGCATTTGGCTAACGTGGGACCTGGGGAACCGAGCCTCGAACCAGGGTCCTTAGGCTTCACAGGCAAACGCTTAACCGCTAAGCCATCTCTCCAGCCCTCTTCTATTTTCTTTTGCTGCTTTGTTTAGCATTGAGGCAGCGTTTTGTAATATATCATCCTTTAGAGATATTTTTGGCACTGTAGCTGTGAGTTCTTTAGCGATGGCTACAGTTCTTAATGTGTAAGCCCCCAATTTTTCTTTGGATTTCTCCTTAGTTACATTGAGATAAAGAACCTTTTTTTCTACCTAATTCTGTTGTATTCTTTATGCTATTACTGCTATCTATATAATATGTAATATGGTAGAAATAAAGCTGTATTGTTATTATTTCATATCATTTAACATCTTTTCAAGAAGTCAAGAAAAACAATAACATGCCAGGTGTGGTAGTGCACGCCTTTAATCCCAGCACTAGGCAGAGGTAGGAGGATCGCCATGAGTAAATTCTAGTTTAGCCAGGGTTAGAGAAAGGCCCTACCTCTGAACAAACAAACAAACAAAAAGAATAACATATAGCAGTATAATAAAATAATAACACTATATATATATATATATATATATATATAAAGTATGCAACACTCACTTTTTTATGTTTATTAATTTAATGATTATTATTATTATTATTTAGTTTTTTCAAGGTAGGGTCATACTCTAGTCCAGGTTGACCTGGAATTTACTCTGTAGTCTCAGGCTGGCTTCAAACACACAGCCATCCTCCTACCTGTGTCTCCCGAGTGCTGGGATTAAAGGTGTGCGCCACCACGCCTGGCTTATGCTAGTTTTTTAATACTAGCTTTTTTTTTTTTTTTTTTTTGAGGTGGGGTCTCACTCTTGCTCAGGCTGACCTGGAATTCACTATGGAGTCTCAGGGTGGCCTCGAACTCACGGCGATCCTCCTACCTCTGCCTCCCGAGTGCTGGGATTAAAGGCGTGCGCCACCACGCCCGGCAATACTAGCTTTTAAACTTGGCTTTTCTTGTTTTCATCACTTTGTCCACTGTATTTTAGTCATTATATGGTTTAGTTTTTTTTTTTTATTCTAAGATAGTTTTTCTCCAAATCACTTACTTTGTGCTCTTATTGTCAAGAACATTAAATTCAGATATGTTAGTACCAATAATACAATTATAGATATATTAATTGATCCAATTGCTCTTAAAACCAGTGAAGGGAAGAAAGAAGAAATATTCACTTAGACTTTTTCGCTCCTGCGCGCGCGCGCGCGTGTGTGTGTGTGTGTGTGTGTGTGTGTGTGTGTGCGCGCGCTTGCGCAGTGCCCTATGCGCCGACCTGCAGAGTCCCGCTGTTCTTCCGTCTCTTCTTACTGGAGCAGAGTTTCTTCCTGATCCTGGCGCTGGCTTTTGTTTTCATGTGCTTCCATGCTCTGGCCTTGACTCGACTCCACGATAGGACCTGGGTGACAGATCGCTGTGGCCATGCCCACCTGGTGATGCGGGTCCTGGAGGTCAAGCGTGAGCAGTCTCTCAGGCCTCCCCAGGCCCTCAGACTTGCATAGGAAATGTTCTTCATCACCGGGCCATCTCCCAGCCCTCGACTGCCTTTTAATTGGCTGCATTATTATCTTTGTACTATCTAATGTACTTTGTGTGCAATCTGATTATTTTTTGTGGTTATTTTCTTTCAGTTTGAATAATAATTCTCTAATTTTTCTTGTGAGATGGATCCATGTCTTTAAAAAAAACTTTTATTGGCAGTTTTTATGTATGTACAAAATGTATTTTGATCATAGTCCCCTCCTGATCGTCTGTCTTGCTGACTCCCCCTTTTACTGAGCTCCTTTCTCCCTCCGATCAGTTCCTCTACTAGTTATTTTTCTTCACTTTAAAAAAAATATTTAATTTATTTATTTGAGAAAGAAAGAGGAGAGAGAATGGGAGCACCAGGGCCTTTAGCCATTGCAAATGCACTCCAGACACATACACAACCTTGTGTATCAGGCTTATGTGGGTTCTGGGGAAGCAGACTTTAGGCTTTGCAAGCAAGTGCCTTAACCACTGAGCCATTTCTCCAGCCCTATTTTCTTTTTTTTTTTTTTTTTGCCTTCCATCCATTACAACATGTTAGTAGGGCCCATAGCTCTTGAATTGAGCCTTTGTCTTATTTAATAACTTGTCATGACATTTCTTGACAACCTTTTCACAAAAACACAACTTCCTATCTGTTTGATGTTCCATGGGTAACATGAATCTGTTATCCTAAGGGGTTGTTTCCAACTTTTCATTACTACAAATGATGTGATCATGAACATGTCTACAAATGCATCATGTTGGAAACATTCTTTTTTTTTTTTTTTTTTTTTTGGCTTTTCGAGGTAGGGTCTCACTCTAGCCCAGGCTGACCTGGAATTCTCTATGGAGTCTCAGGGTGGCCTTGAACTCATGGCAATCCTCCTACCTCTGCCTCCCGAGTGCTGGGATTAAAGGCGTGCACCACCGCGCCTGGCTCTTTTTTCTTGCTTATTTAGGTGAGGTTTCCCAAGCTGGTCTTGAATTCCTGAATTCAAGTGACCCTTCTTCCTCAGTCTCTTATGTGCTAGGACCATAGACGTATCTTACCACATCAACATAAGATTTATTCCTTCCTTCTCCTCTTCTTTTATATAAAGTAATCTGGGAATATACTTACGTCTAAGGTAAGTCAGGTTGTTCTCCCTGAGCACTCTCATTTATGAACACCTCAGAGTGTCACTATATTGATTGTCTTAGTGTCTGACACTCTTCATGACCTTGTCTATGCATTTACACATACACAGAGAGACAGAAAGGGAAGCCAAGAGGGAGGGAGAAATCTTTGCCTTTTCTTTGTTTTATTACTGGTTTTATTTTTACAGCAGTGGGGTCATTTTGTTTGTTCTGTTTCTTACCTTGCTTTCTAGGGATATCTAGATTTTTGTCCTAACAAATTATATTTTTAAAATATATTTTATTTATTTATCTTGAGAGAAAGAAAGAGGCAGAGAGAGAGGGAGGGAGGGAAAGAGAAAGAATGGACGTGCCAGGGTCTCTAGCCACTGCAAACGAACTCCAAATGCATGTGCCCCCTTGTGCATCTGGCTTACGTGGGTCCTGGGGAATTGAACAGGGATCCTTTGGCTTTGCAGGCAAATGCCTTACCCACTAAGCCAGCTCTCCAGCCTCTAACACATTATATTTAAGCTTGTTGTTTCATAAACTGCCACACTGAATCCCAGGGTTAGCAAACATTTGTGGAGTCCCTACTATGTGTTAGTCCTTGGGGGTTTAGAGACTATGTTCTCAGATCTTTATTTCAACAGTACGGTTGGACAAAATTTAACATTTTCATTTTGATTAATGCTTAAGTTTTCCCCTAAGGACACAAGCTTAGAAGAAGAGTTATTGAGTTAAAAGTCGTTTGACATGCATCATGAAATTGCATTCCAAGAAGTGGGACCCATTTATATTCCCAGAGGTATGTGAGAATGCTTGCTTGCAAATTTGGTAGATGGGAAATTTCGGTTTTAATTTGCCTTTTTATATTACTACTGAAATTCAATACTTTTTCATGTTTATTAGACAATTGTATTTTCTCCCTGTATTATTAAAGTTTTTCTTTGGCCTCCTTTCCAAGAAGATCTACTTTTACTTTCTTACTTATTTGTATAAATAGTACACTGTACATATTTTTCTTTCATAATTTTTTGTTGAAAATATTCCTTCCTATTTGCTTTTTTTGTTTGTTTTCAAAACAGGGTCTCACTGTAGTCCAGGCTGTCCTGGAACTCACTCCGTAGCCCCTGGCAGGCCTCAAACTCTTGGTGGTCCTCCTACCTCAACCTTCCAAGTGCTGATGTATGCCACCATGCCCTGCTTCCTGGTTGCTTTTTTTTTTTTTAATTAACAACTTCCATGAGTATAAACAATATCCCATGGTAATGCCCTCCCTCTCCCCACTTTCCCCTTTGAAACTCCATTTTCCATCATATCCTCTCCTCCTCTCAATCACCTGGTTGCTTTTTGAATTTATTTTTTATGATTCTTTAATGGACAGATCTTTTTAAAGGTTTCACTTTAATAAAGTAAAAATATCTAATTTTTCCTTCATTGTTTGTTTCATTGCATTTATACTGAAAAAAATCCTTCCCCAAATCAATCTATTAAGTAAATAATCACCTATTGTCTCCTCTTTCCCTTTCTCTCTCCCTCCCTCCCTCCTTCCCGTTTTACAACATGGCCTCCCTGTGTAGTTAGGCTGGCCTCTAATTTGCAGTCTCCTGCCTCTGCTTCCTAAGGGGGTGGATTACAGGCACGCATTACTATACTGACTCTGGCTTCATTTCTAACACAAGACAATGCAAATTAAAAACAAGTGTTCTAAGAAGTGCAAAAAGATTTGATGTGATATTTTTCTTAAACTGAAAAGCAAAAATCATTGACCAGTTAACCCTTTGTCCACTGTGCGGGTGCCACATGCTGCCTTTACCCAGCATCCATCCATCCCTCCCTCCCTCCCTCCCTCCCTCCCTCCCTCCCTCCCTCCCTCCCTCCCTTCCTTCTTTTCTCCTCCTCCGCTACCTTTTCCCTTTCCTCTTCCTCCCCTTCCTCTCTTCCTCCTTCTACTCCTCCCTCCTCCTCCTTCCACTTTCATGCATGTTGATATTTTTATGTACATCCTCCCGCTTCTTTACATTTTCTTAAACATTTATATTACCGCGTTTTGTTTTATGAGACCAGGTGTCATGTAACCCAGGTTGGCCTTGAACTTGCTATATACCTGAGGATGACCTTGAACTCCTGCCCATCCTGCCTCCACCTCCCAAGTGCTAGCATTACAAGGGTACACCATCACACTCAGTTTTTCCCATAATGCTATTCCTTCTAGATATGATGTAGCCAAGTTCCCCAGACTTGATCTCCTAGCTCAGCTATTGATTCTCCAGGTATATTCCTTGGCTTAGTCTCAATTACTGAGTTTTACAAATGATCATGTATCATAGCAGTTTTCTGCTTGGTTCTTTCTTTACTGTCCTTTCATTTTACTAATATTGTTGCTTATCTGTTTGAAGATTTTATTTTTATTTAGCATTTGTTATTTATCTTCTTCAGTAACTTCAATGATTCTCTTCTTCTTTTTATTGTCTTTCTTTAGAGATTCTCTCTCCCTCCACACTCTCTTCCATCCTTTCCTCTCCCTTCGTCCCTCTCTGCTGGGAGCACAGCGTGCACAAATGACAATGTGCACTGAGGAATGGTGAGATCAGGTCCTGGCAGGGGTGGGACTCTCTCCTCTAGGTTGTTAATGAAGATGAGGGCGTTCTTTCTACCTGACAGAGGAACTGTTATTCTTCTCTTCCATTACTGTATAACTATGAACTATTTGATCAGATACAGAAATGACCTTCTGGGATCATTTGAAGGAGAAGAGAGGACAGGTTAGGATGTGGAGCCAATGTCTTAGGTGATAAGGCAGATAGCCAAAGGAGGAGGGGTTCTCTGAGAGAAGAAATTTTCATTCCCTTTGTCCTGTGTTCATTCCTTATTTCTCAGAAGAAGGGATATCTGGATGTTGAATGCAGTGGTCAAAGTGCATTCTAGATTCATATAATCATGATGCCCTCTGTGTGAGCATCTTGTACTAGTTACATATCTATCATAATGATAAAATACCAGAGACAATCAGGTTACCAAGAGAAACAGGTCATTTGGCTCCAAGTCTGTGATTGATTGGCCCGGTCGTGTTGGGGCTTGCCGTGAGGCAGCATAGCATGATGGGAAATGCATGGTGATGTGAGGCCGCTTATCTCATGACCAGGAAGCAAATGAAAGGAAAAGGAGGAAAGAAGTGGGTTCCATGGTCCTCTATGCGGGCACACCCAATGACCTAAGGACCTTGCAGCATGCCCCATCTCTTACAGTTTCCACCACCTCCCAATAGCGTCACCCTGGGGACCAACCATCTAACATATAGGTATTTGGGGAACATTTGAGATGCAAATTATAGCACATCCTATTGCCATTTATCCTGTGTTTTCATCTGGAAAATAGGGCCATACCTCAGAATGTACTTGTCTCAGCTGGTCGTGGTGGTGCACACCTTTAATCACAGCACTTGGGAGGCAAAGGTAGGAGGATCACTGTGAGTTGAAGACCACTCTGAGACTCCAGAGTGAATTCCAGGTCAGCCTGGGATAGAGTGAGACCCTACCTTGAAAAACCAACTAAACCAACAAAAATGATGTCGTTGTTCAGATTTCCAAAGCTGACAGATTAACTACTTGGTCTTTGTGTATCTGTTGTGATGACTTGCTTCAATCATGCTCTTGCTTACTCCACTTCTGAATGTTGATTTTCCTTGAAATTGGTGTGATTCATCCCTTGATAAGTGCAGTTGTTTTCTAGGGTATCTTATGTTTTTATTTCTTTGTGACTGTGTATATGAGAATGCAAACGGACTCCCACACACATGCAGGACTTTGTGCATCTGGCTTTACATGGGTGCTAGGGAACTGAACCTGAGTTGGCAGGCTTTGCAAACAAGCTCCTTTAACCACTGAGCCATCTTCCCAGTCCCCTTTTTGAACACAAGACTTTTAAATCTTATGGGCAAAAAAAAGTTGCGGGTTCTACTCTTAAAACTCATAGCCCCATGGCGAATACCAGCAATCCAACTCAGGAGGGCCCTCAGTGGAATGGGAAGAGGGAAATGATGGTACCAACACATAATGTGTTCATACTAAGTTTCTACTCAATAAAACAAAAATAATAAAATTGAGGACTAGTGTACTATTGCTAGCATTTCATATCCTTATGTACAGGAAGGAAATAAAAATCCCACCATCTTTAGCTGGTTATGGTGCTGCATGCCTTTATTCCCAGCACTTGGGAGGCAGAGGTAGGAGGATAACCATGAGTGTGAAGCCATCCTGAGACTACATAGTGAATTCCAGGTCAGCCTGGACTAGAGTGAGACACTACCTCAAAAAAAAATAATCACCATATTCTATCATTATCATTTCATAAAAGAATGGTATCATATCAAAACCTGAAAAGATATAATCTTGGAGTAAAAGAAAGTCCTGAAAGTAGAGTATATTTAAAGAGAAACTAGGTATGTGTCCTTTGTCTCTCTCTTTCTTATTTTTTTCCCCTGAGGCTATTGTAAATCTCTACAAAGGTGTTTCTGTACTGAGATCTTCATTACTGTAGTGGGAGCCTGTTGCAGTCAGGGTTGCTCTACTGGTAGAAATCACCCAACCAAGAGCAGCTTGTGGGAAAAAGAGGCTTATTTTGGCTTACAGGCTTGAGGGGAAGCTCCACGATGGCAGGGAAAACAATGGCATGAGCAGAGAGTGGACATCACTCCCTGGCCAACATCAGGTGGACAATAGCAACAAGACAGTGTGCCAAACACTGGCATGGGGAAACTGGCTATAACACCCTAGGCCCACCCCAGCAATACACTCCTTCCACGAGACATTAATTCCCAAATTTCCATCAGCTGGGAACCTAGAACTCAGAACGCCTAAGTTTATGGGGGGACACCTGCATCAAACCACCACAGAGCCCTTCCTGAGTTTCTCTCTATTGGGTCGAGGTTGCTGCTATCTTGTACTTTCCTCTCTCACTTCAACAACACTTACAGACATCATCCCAACAAAAGCTTCACTGCCACTTGGGAGAGCCTCAACCATCAATTTCGTTAGTCTGGGTGTCAAAAGAGCCGAGGACAAGCCCAGCATTGACTGCAGCTGTTAGCACTGAGGGAACAGAGCAGCTGCTTGCTGTCGTTCCAGGGCCATCTCATCATCCATTGTGCACAAAGGTAGCTGTGACGTTCAACTTCATCCTTTCCTTCCCGTCACCCAGGCGATGGAAGCCCAGTACCTTTCATCTTGATGCTGTTGCTTAAGGTCCCGGCCATTTGTCTTTTCTCACGGGGCTTTCTGTGAGGTCTTTGCATCACATTCTGGGGTATGGCCCAATGTCACACATGGAGTGCAGGGTTCCTCAGAGCCAGGGTCCTTGCCCCTTTGGCTTCTATCAGCTTTTTTGAATTCCAACTGGAGCCTCTGCAAGACTGAAAGAATCCAAGTGCCTGATGTGCCCGAGTGCCTCTCTTTGCACCCTTCATTTCACCTCTGTCCTGTGTGAGGACACAACGTTCTCTCTCCTTCCAGATTGCAAGCAAGCTCATAAAGCTATGTACTCTAGGGGGGCAGGAGTTCAATTTTCTCCCTCTCACAGGTCATTGAACGCAGTGAAGGGGAAAGGAGTCTAGCTCTGGAGTCTGGATGATTTAATCCCAGCCATGGCTGCATTTACTGCTGGGACACTTGGGGAATTCATTTCATTTGTCTGAGACTGTTTTTTTTAATCAGCAAAATGAATGTGTAAACTTAAGATTAACTTCACAGAGAGGATATAAAAATGAAATAACTATCAAAATATTTGTCATCAGTGTTTTTGTTACTTGCCTTTTTTGGTATATTTTATAAGATAAAGAGAGTGAGAGAGAAAAAGGGAAAGAGAGAGTTCAAATTGGTATGACAGGGCCTCTAGCCACTGCAATCAAACTCCAGATACATATGCCAGTCTGTGCATCTGGCTTTACATGGGTATTGGGGAATTGAACCTGGGTCATTAGGCTTTACAGGCAAGTGTCTTAACCACTGAGTCATCTCTTCAGCCCATTATTTATCTTTTTTTAAAAGAGGTTATAAATACTAGAAACCCACATGAATTAGCTTGAGTAAGGACAGTGGGTGGGACCAATCAAGTCTTAGTTAAGGGGCTGTGGGAATCCAAGAAATCCTCTTTCCCCATACACAGCAGGTGTTTCTACAGTTCATCAGTCCCTGGTTGTTCGTACCTGTGAAAGTTATGATTTTGCAGCCTCTTCCATGAGGCCCCACCCTCCCCGAGAACTATTGGGAGTTAATGTTTGCTGGAAAGAGGAAGTCTGTGCTCTTCAGTGTGATCGGTAAGTTGCCCAGGCTCATGCGAGCAGCCCTAATTAAATTCAGTGGCTCTCACACGACCAAGGTCATGAAAGTGAGAAGGGGACTGACTGGTGGAAGTGGAGAGAGAAGTGTTGTAGTCAATTGTGAGTTGCTGCACAAAGAACCCGACCAAAAGCAGCTTGTGGGAAGAACGGGTTTATTTTGGTTTGCAGACCGGAGGAGAAGCTCCATGATGGTAGGGGAAAATAATGGCATAAGCAGAGGGTGGATATCAACTCCTGGCCAACATAAGGTGGACAACAGCAGCAGGGGAGGGTGCCAAACCTTGGCAAGGGGAAGCTGGTTGTAACACCCCTAAGCCCGTCCCCAACAATGCAGCACCTCCAGGAGGCTCCAATTCTCAAATTGCTACCAGCTGGGGACCTAGCATTCAGAACACATAAGTTTATGGGGGACACCTAATTCAAACCACCACATTCCACTTCTGGTCCCCATAAACTGATAACCATACATGATGTAAAATGCAATGCATTCAGTCCAACTTTAAAGGTCCCCATAGTTGTTTTTTTTATTAGTCAGTTTCAGTGCTGTTAGAACAACCCCATAATCCAAGGTCTTTTTTATTGAAATATGTCATTTATTTCATTTTTATTTTGCGAAAGAGAGAGTGAGAGAGAGAGAGAGAAATAATGAGCACCCCAGGGCTTCTGGCCACTGAAAATGAACTCCAGATGCAGACACCACCTTGTGTAACTGGCTTGCCTGGGTACTGAGGAATTGAACCTGGGTCCTTAGGCTTCATGGGTGAGCACCTTAACTGCTAAGCCATCTCTCCAGCCCAGTCCAAGGTCTTTTAATTGAGCCATAATACAAAAACAACAACAATAACAACAAAAAACTAACCATAATGGCACAGAATAAACATTAAACCTACAAAAGATGGCATTGGACATAACAAAGAAATATTCAACCAATACAAGATTTAAAACAGACAGGGCAAACATTATACTCTGTAGCTCCAAGTCTGACAACTATAACCAGTGACAAGTCTCCAAGTTTGATAATTCTAACCAGTGACAAGTTTCCAAGTTCGATAACTCTAACCAGTGACAAATCTCCAAGTCTGACAACTCTAACCAGTGACAAGTCTCCAAGTCTGACAACTGTAAGCAGTGACAGGTCTCTGGAGTTCCCATTCCTCCCTCCAGCTTGGCTGCTGGTAGTACTGGGTATGCATCATCAAATCCTGGCAGCTCTCCTTGGCAGCCATCCCATAGTCCTGGCATCTCCACTGGGTTTGCATCTCCAACCCACAGTTCATCCTTATGGGACTAACAAGCCTGCTTTACAGTGCCCATGGCCATTCCCAAAAAACAAAATCAAGATGCAAATTCAATGACCTTTTCTTTCTTGTATTTATTATATTCTATAATACCATGTGAGCTACCAACTTGTTAATCCACGGGTAAATAAAGCAGAATTTGAAGAGCAGGACACTCCTTCAGTATTCAGGCCCCTTCAAGAATCTGCATTCTTCCTGTTGTCTCAATGCAGATCAGCTGGCCCAATCTTAATGGGTGTAAATCACTCAAACAATTTCAGCTGAATGGTCAGTAGTTTTGGCCCAAAGATTACATTTCATTGTGTGCCATATCCTGCTCACACCAGTCCATTTCTATGCCATGCAACCCTGCACTAGTTCTCAGGACACAGGTGTAACAGCAAGCCTCTCACACGAATGGCTTCTAGCCCATTCTAGGGAAAGCTCTTTCTTCTCCTTATAAGCCTGACTCCATAGTCTCTGTTCTTACTGCAATCAGGTCTTTCAACTCTAACTAGAATGGTCCATCAGGCTGTACTTATAGCACTGAAAGGCATCTCTTAGGCCAAGGTTTCAAAATCTTCCAGACTCCTCCTTCAAATAAGTTCCAGTTGATCAAAGCCGCAGTCAGGTTTCTAGCAGTAATAGCTCCACTCCTCTGTTGCAGTCAGTTTCAAGTTTTTGCTGCACAAAGAACCTGACCAAGAGCAGGCTGTGGGATGAAAATTTATTTTGGTTTAGAGATGCAAGGGGAAGCTCCATGATGGCAAGGGAAAATGATGGCATGAGCAGAGAGTGGGCATCACCTCCTAGCCAACATAAGGTGGACAACAACAGCAGGGGAGTGTGCCAAACCATGGCAAGAGGAAGCTGGCTATAATGCCCATAAGCCTGCCTCCAACAATACACTGCTTCCAGGTGGCTCCACTTCCCAAATTGCCACCAACTGGGGACCTAGCATTCAGGACACAAGTTTATAGAGGACACCTGAATCAAACCACCCCAAGAGAGTAATGAGGTAAATATGATAAATTATACACATGTCAAAGATGAAATTGAAACAAGATAAATTAAAACAATATTGCCCAATCCTCCTTCATCAGTGAGGAGCTATGGAAGTAAAACTGGCAAATGGATTGGGGAAGCAATTCTCTCTCTCTCTCTCTCACACTCACACACATAATCTTATGGTATGGTTATATATATTTAATACACTGATGTGTTATGATATATATTTTTAGGTTCAGAATTATAAGACCACTGAAGCAGATTTTTTTTTACTTACAATTTTTTTGTTTTTTCTTTTTGGTTTTTAGAGGTAGAGTCTCACTCTAGCCCAGGCTGACCTGGAATTCACTCTGTAGTCTCAGGGTGGCCTTGAACTCATGGCAATCCTCCTATCTCTGCCTCCTGAGTGCTGAGAGTAAAGGCATGTGCCACCGCACCTGGCTGTAGATGGTTTCTTTTAGATCCAAAGTTTTATTAATGCCAGCAGTAAGTGGTGGGGTTCAGAGCAAGAAGGAGGAGAAGAGGTTCTAAACCACCTAGTATGAGAAAGAAAAGGATTTAAGTCTTATTGTGGAGAAGTAAGAAATGGGGCATCTGCTTCATACTGTGTAGGGTGTCAGGTTCACTCAAGGTGGGAATTTTACTAGAGCCACATCATCCTGATCTTGGAAACTCAGGTGCTAGCTGGATGACAGGAGTTGTTTTTCTTCCAAGCTAAAATAAGAAAGAGCCCAAGGGGGCTGGAGAGTGGTTCAGTGGTTAAGACTCTTTTCTGAAAAGCCTATGGACCCAGGTTCGATTCCCCAGTACCCATGTAAGCCAGATGCACAAGGTGGTGCATGTGTCAGGAGTTAGTTTGTA
The DNA here is from genome assembly GCF_020740685.1 of Jaculus jaculus. Classification (NCBI taxonomy): domain Eukaryota; kingdom Metazoa; phylum Chordata; class Mammalia; order Rodentia; family Dipodidae; genus Jaculus; species Jaculus jaculus. The sequence continues at coordinate 136,837,537 of NC_059107.1, forward strand.
GTGGCTAGAGGCCCTGGCATGCTTGTTTGCTCTCTTTCTCTCTCTCTATCCATTTGCCTCTTTCTCTCTCAAATAAATTATAAGTAAATTAATTTTTTTAAAAAAAAACAAGAATTCTTGGAAGAGGTTCTCCAAATTTTTTTTTCTCTTTAAAAGGAAAGAGCCCAAGAATTACCATAATAGATGCTGTTGACTCTAAGATCCAAGATGTAGTCTGAGTTACTTAGGGAGGAACAACAACAAAAAAAACCCAACTTTCAGAAACCTCAATTTCCATAACAGGAGATAAGTTCTTAGGTTGAGTTAGAGCAAAGGAGAGGTAGTGGTGGAGAGTGGGGGTGGAAGAAGGGGCATCTGACATCTTTACCTGATTACCCATAAGATATAGGCCTGGTTATACACATACCACATATGTACATACAGTCGAAGGAGATGAAGAGACTCTGATGTACATACATACCTTATGGGTCTGATCTGGTGTATTTAACACACTGGATCTGCTGTGTACCAGAGCTTGGCAAAACCAAACCCTGGAACACTGGTGTTTAGCCCTGTGAATGCTGACTGTGAACTGTGGCTCCCCATTACCGAGAGGTGCCACGTAGAAGCAGTTAGCTTGTCATTTCTGGGACAAAACATGGAACCAGCAGCAGCTTATGGGAGGAAAGGATTTATTCAGGCTTTTCATTTTTAAAGCAAAGCTTCCTCATATTAGAGGATAGCAACTAGCTTCCAACATCACACATCAGCCAGAGAAAGAGAGAGAGAGAGAGGGAGGGAGAGAGAGAGAACAGCAAGCACAAACTGGCTCTGAACACACAGTATGTTTGTCTTGCCAATCTCAAGGTCTGCCCCTAGTGACACACCTTCTCCAGCAGGACTCTCTACCTGCAGGTGACTAAGTAGTAAGCTTAAATACATTTACCTTCAAACCACCACATTTCACCTCTGGCCTCCATAAAATCATGTATATCTCAAGATATGAAATGCACTCAGTCCAACTTTAAGTCTCATATAATCCTTATCAATCCCAGCACCATCCAAAGGTCTAAAGTCTCTTATGAAATTCAAGATAATCCCTTAACTATTAGCCATGTAAATCAAAATATAAGTTATGTATTTCTAACACATAATGGCACAAAATAAGCATTTCTAAAAAGGAGGCATAACAAGCAAAGACTGGACAGAAACAAGAGCAAAACTCAACATGGGCTGGAGAGATGGCTCAGTGGTTAAGATGCTTGCCTGTAAAACCTAACAACTGGAGTTCAATTTCCCAGTACATATGTAAGGCCAGATGCACAAAGTGACACGCACCTCTGGAGTTCCTTTGCAGCAGCTAGAAGCCTGGTGTGCCCATTCTCTCTCTCTGCTCGGTGTGGTGGCACACATCTTTAATTCCATCACCAGGGAGGCTGTGGTAGGAGGATTCCTGAGAGTTTAAGGCCAGTCTGAGACTACATAGTGAATTCCAGGTCTGCTTGGGCTAGAGTAAGACTCTACCTCAAAGGAAAAAAATAGCAGGGCAAAGATCAAATCTGGCAATTCTGTGTCCATTGATGTCCTCTGGTTCCAAAAGGTCCAATTCTACCTCTCCACTTGCTTTCTGGTCAGATCTGCCTAAGGCAGAATGAGAAGCATTCCTTGAAGGCTTTCCCATAGTCCTGGCATTTCTAAAATCCCGGGGTCTTCACTTCAACCCATGGGTCATCTTCACAGCTCCACACCATGGCCTCTCGTAGAGTTTCCATGCAGGATTTCAACCCCGCTTCACATTGCCACATCTTCAGAATTATGTGCATTTCACAGCCGGATTTCCTGCATTTTTCATCATGCCAAAACTAGTACCAGTGGGCGACAGTTTTGTAAATCCAGGGGGAGAGTATAAAGCTTGACTTTGAGGAGCAGGATACTCCTTTACTATTATTCCGTCAGGCCCCTTTCTTTCAAAATAATTTGCATTCTTATTAACTTGAGCTCACCCTCGGGGCATGTTTCCCATTGTCCCAAAACAGACAGTTGTCTCACCTTTAATAGTGGTAACCTCTTTAACTATACCTTAAGTGGCCTAAAATAAATCTCTGTGTCTGTTACTTCAAAGCCAAACTTTATATGTTTCATATCTTTTTTTAAAAAATTTTATTAGCATTTTCCATTATTATTCATATCTTTTTTTTGTGTGTGTGTGTGTTTCATATCTTTTTGATCTATATTTTCTTTTATCAAATATATTATTTGGCATTATTTCTAAATTTCCATTTCTAAAGTCCATCATTTCTAAATTCAACTTTTTTTTTCCTTCCTTCTTCTTGATGTTGGGTTGGTTGGGAGTAGGAACAGGAAATGTCTATAGTTTTTGGTTGTGTAATGTGATAGGTTGATGATTTTCTTCTCTGTCCAAGAGCCCACCCCACCCAAAATAATCACTGAGCATGATCATGAGTTCAGTTTTATTTTTAGTTTGTGTGGTGGTTTGATTAGGTGTCCCCCATAAATTTAAGTATTCTGAATGCTAGGTTCCTAGCTGATGGCAATTTGGAAATTAAAGCCCCCTGGAGGCAATGTACTATTGGGGCCAGCTTTTGGGTAATATAGCCAGCTTCCTCTTGCCAGTGTTTGTCACATTCTCCTGTTGCTACTGTCCATATGATGTTGGCCAGGAGGTGATGTTCACCCTCAGCTCATGCCGTCGTTTTCCCTGCCATCATGGAATTTCCCCTTGAGCCTATAAGCCAAAATAAATCCTTTTTTCCTCTACAGGCTGCTCTTGGTCAGGTATTTTCTACCAGCAATGTGAACCTAACTGCAACAGTAAAGTTGGTACTGAGAAGTGGTGGTATTGCTGCTAGAAAACTGACTGTGTGGCTCTTTGGCCTTTTGGAACTGATTTGCAAGAGGAATGTGGAAGAATTTGAAACTGTGGCCTAATAGACACCTTCCAGTATTGTAAGTACAGCTTGATGGACTATTCTGGTCAGAGTTGAAAGACCTGAATGCAGTAAGAACTAAGGACTGTGAGGTTTATCTTATGAGAGTGAAAAACAACTTTGCCTGGACTGGGCTACATGCAGTTTGTGTGAGAGGCTTGCTGTTATGCCTGTGTCCTGAGAATTTGTGCAGGGTTTCATTGTGTAGAAATGAACTGGTGTAAGCAGAGGGATATAGCACAGAAAATATGAAATATTTGTGTGAAACTGATGCCTATTCATCTGCAATTGAGAGACTACAACCATTGAGATTAGGCCAGCTGACCTGTGTTGGAATGACAGGAAGAATGCAGAGTCTTTTGAAGGGGCCTGAATGAGTCCCTGAATAAAGGAGTGTCTTATTCTTCAAAGTCTGCTTTATTCCCCCCTGGGTTAACAAGTTGATAGCCCAACTGATATTATAGAGTATAACAAATGCATCAAAGAGAGGGTCATTGAATTTTTAACATGGTTTTGTATTTTGGAAATGGCCATGGGCAGTGTGAAGCAGGCTTGTTGGATTACCTGTGTGTAGCCCAATAGACCCATGAGGATGAACTGTGGGTTGCAGTGGGGATCCGGTATAGATGCCAGAACTTTGAGGTGGCTGCCAAGGAGAGCTTCTGGCACCAAACAAAGTTTTCTGGGACTGTGTGTAGCCTACAGGGAGGGGCAGAATTGGAACCCCAGAGACTTATTGCTGGTTAGAATTATCGAATTTGGACACTTGACACACTGGTTAGTAATTAGACTTGGAAATGCAGAGTTTGATGTTTACCCTGGTTGTTTTAAATCTTGTTGAACCAATGTTGAATGTTTCTTTGCCATGCACAGTGCCATCTTTTGCAGTGTAAATATTTATTCTGTGACATTATGGGTTTTTTGGGGGGTGTGCTCTTTTTGGTATTATGGCTCAGTTAAGAAATCTTGGACTATGGGATGTTTGAACATCATTGGGACTGATAAGAAACTATGGTGATGTTTAAAGTTGGACTGAATGCATTGCATTTTAGATCATGTATGGTTATAAATTTATGGGGGCCAGGTTAGAATGTGGTGGTTTGACGCAGGAGTCCCCCATAAACTTAGGTATTCTGGTGCTAGGTCCCCAGCTTATTGCAATTTAGAAATTAAAACCTTCTTAATTGTTGGGGGCAGGCTTATGAGTGTTGTAGCCAGCTTCCCCTTCCCAGTGTTTGGCACACTCTCCTATTGCTATTGTCCTGATGTTGGCCAGGAGGTGATGTCCACCCTCCGCTCATGCCATTTTTCCCTCTTATCATGGAGCTTCCCCTTGAGTCTGTAAACTGAAATAAATCCCTTTTTTCTTTACAAGCTGCTCTTAGTCAGGTATTTTCTTCCAGCAATGCAAGTCTGACTATAAGTTTATCTTCTTTTAGCTTTTTTTTTGACAACCTCCACACATATAGACAATGTACCATGATCATAATGCCCTCCTGAAACCCTCCCTTTCCCCTTCCACTGAATCCCTTCTTCTTTCAAATTCATCTCATTTCTATTTTGATGTAATAATTTTCCCACTCCTATTATGCAGATCTTGTTTAAGTAGCACACCAACCACTGTGAGGTCATAAATACATGGCCATTATGTCTGGAAGATGGTATTACAGAGCATTCATCCCCCTTTTTTGGCTTTTATATTCTTTCTACCACCTCTTCTGGAATGCTCCCTGAGCTTGGGAGGGTTGTTAGAGATGTCTTACTGCTGAACACTGTCATTTCTTCTCAGCACTTTGGTGAATTTTGAGTCTCCTCAGTTGTCACCACCATCTGAAAAGAGAAGCTTCTCTAACCAAAAGTGAGAGTAGCATTAATATATGGGCATAAACATAGGTATTTAGAAGGCAATTGGGTGAGCATAACATTTAGCCATATAACTGTAGTAGTTTCTCCCCAGCATGAATTCCTTCCCATGGAGTGAGCCTCAAGTCTAATCAGAGAGCAGTTGGTTTCCCATCTAACCATCATGCCACCATTGTAGCAGTTGGTATATTTCTGCCTGGTTGTCTATATGTAAAGCTTGAAGGGTCCACTACTGGTTAAGTTTGTTGCTGTCTTTTCTTTCCCAACATACTGCATAACTCTTTCCATTATCCTAACAGTGAGTCAACAGGAAGGAGGCTTCCACCTCAGCTCCAGCTTAATTTTTGAGAGACCTGCAACCCAAGCATGTGGTGTCTTCAGCAATAGGCTCTTGCTATCTAGTTATGGTGGGAAACCAAAAAGCCTTGGAAATAGCATGTAATATTTTGGGGCCATCAAGGGTCTCCCTGACCAACAACTTACTGGAAAGTATCACATCCCTGGCACTAAAATTTTCTGGTTTTGCTTGTTTGTTTTGTTTTTTGAGATAGGGTCCTGCTCTAGCCCAGGTTGACATGGAATTCACTGTGTAGTCTCTGGCTGGCCTTGAACTCAGGTGATCCTTCGAATACCTCTGCCTCCCAAGTACTGGGATTAAAGGTATGCACCACCATGCCCAGCTTGAAATTTTCTTGTAACAATTTATGGCTTTGGGCACATCAATTATCAACCCCCACGGGGTGCTTCTGCCAAAACTCTCCATTTTTTCCCCATTTTTTTTAAAAGAAGTACTATTTTATTTATTTATTAGCGAGAGAGAGAATGTGAGAGAATGCATACTACAGGACCTCTACCCACTGCAAATGAACTCCAGATGCATGTGCTACTTTGTGCATCTGGCTTAGGTGCATAATAGAGAATTGAACCTGTATCCTTAGGCTTCACAGGCAAGTGGCTTAACCACTAAGCCATCTCTCCAGCCCTCTATTTTTTTAAACATATGTATTATTCAGCTAGCAAAGAGGTAGGTTGTCATATGGCTTATTTATAACATCTTTAACTTTCTTTTTTTTGAGGTAGGGTCTCACTTTAGCCCAGGCTGACCTAGAACTTACTCTGTAGCCCTAGCTGGCTTTGAACTCATAGCAATCCTCCTCCCTCTGCCTCCCAAGTGCTAGGATTAAAGGCACAGGCCACCACATCTGGCTGAGAACATCTTTAATTTTGATTCACCCTCCTCCTACTTCCTTTCCATGTCCACCCCTAACCCCACTTAGACCATTTCACCCCCAATATTGCCCCTCTACTTTTATATCTACCATATCCTATTGTCAATCTCTCCTCCCTTCTTCCTCCTTTCGAGCTTCCTGGCCTCTACTACTACCTTTTACTCCAACTCACATACAAATCTAAAGAGTTGAAGCTAGAATCCACTTATGAGAGGTAGCATGCTGTGTTTGATTTTCTAAGCCTAGGCTACCTTATTTAGTGTAATATTTTTTAGCCATCCATTTCCATGAAAATTTAATAATTTCATTATTATTTATAGCTGAATAAAGCTTCATTATAGGGCTGAAGAGATGGTTTAGCAGTTAAGGCCCTTGCCTGCAAAGCCAAGAGACCCAGGTTTGATTCCCCAGGACCCACCTAATCCAGATGCACATGGTGGTGCATGTATCTGGAGTTCATTTACAGTGGCAGATGTCCCTGGCATGCCCATTCTCTCTCTCTCTCTCTCTCTCTCTATATATATATATATATATATATCTGTATCTCTTTCTCTATCCAGCAAATATAATAAAATAAAGTTTTAAAAGAATTTTTAAAAACCTCTGTTGTATAAATGTACCACATCTTCATTATCTATTCGTCATTTAATGGGCATCTAGGCTGGTTCTATTTCCTAGCTATTGTGAAAACAGCATCAATAAACAAAGATGAGCACATATCTCTATTATTTTATTATTGTTGCTATTTTTTTTGTTTTGAAGCAGGATCTCAGTCTAGCCCACTCTCCTATATTAGTCAGGGTTCTCTAGAGGAATAGCACTAATGGATAGGATGAATTGTATTAAAAGGAAATTTATTGGCTTAGTTTGTGGCAGCCCAACAATAGCAGGTTGCAGGCCTGAGAGTCACAGAACCCAGCAGCTGCTCAGTCCATGGGGCTGGAGGCCTCAGCAGTCGCAATCCAGCACTGAAGGCCTGGAGGCATCCTGGAGAGATGCTGCTCTTCAGTCCACGCTGGTCTTCAGTCCACACTGGAAAAATAGCAAGCAACACTGGCAGCCAGGTGGCAGGAGGAGATACTGTCTTCCCCAGAGCTTTCTTAGATAAAGTCCCCCACCCCCAGAGGGGCAACCTACTCCGGGGGAAGGGCTCACCCTGGTGGAAGGATTCCTCCTTTAGTTAATCCTTCCTGGAAGCAACCTCAGAGACCCACATATAGGTAATGTCTGTGGATTCCTAAACAGATCAATTTGACACAAAACTTAACCATCACAAGTTCACCCCTTGTCAACTTGACACCAAACCGTATCTCCTTACATCATACTTAATTTCTAAATGAAGACAGGAACAAGGTCGTAATTCTACCTGAAATAACTACCCCAAGTTTAACCAGAAATGCACAATGTTCTCCCCAATACAAAGCAAAGTTCCTTGAGGAATGCTTAGTCTGTAATATAATTGGTCAAATATAAATTCAACAGCAGTTAACTAGTGATAAAACTTTAATCAGTATTAATTACCTAATAGAGAAATAGTAGAAGAACAGAAGCATCTTAATATTGGTGTGGATATGTATAAACAGTCTTAACAAGGTAAGACAGAAATACTCATGGCAATTACAGTATATGTTTTTTGTAACTGCTCATGTGGGCTCAGCTGGTATTTGCAACTGCCTTCTTTTACTACCCATTCTGTATTTCCTCCACCTTCAGCAAGCACCTCAGCAGGTCTTGCTTCTTTTTTATTTTTTATTTTTGTTCATTTTTATTTATTTATTTGAAAGCAACAGAGAGAGAAAGAGGCAGATAGAGAGAGAGAGAGAATGGGCATGCCAGGGCCTCCAGCCACTGTAAACGAACTCCAGATGCATGTGCCCCCTTGTGCATCTGTCTAATGTGAGTCCTGGGGAATTGAGCCTCAAACCAGAGTCCTTAGGCCTAACAGGCAAGTACTTAATCACTAAGCCATCTCTCCAGCCAGAGGTCTTGGTTCTTTACCTGGAGGGGTGACTCATACCTTCATTCCTGAAGGTTCTGGGCCATTCATCACACTTCCTTGATTGGACTATTGCAATTGTCCATTGACTTTGATGAAAGGGCATGATAACACCAAGAGATGCCCTAAAGAATCTCCTGTACTCAAAACATACTCTTCCTTACCTCCATTGTGGAGGAGTAGTCTAATTTCCCCCTGGTAGTCTGGATCAATCATCCCCTCCTCCCCACTACCACTGTAACTCCTTTCCCAGCCTGTTCATTCAAGGGCATCAGGAGCCCAGAGTGGCCAGGGGGAAGTCTTAGCTTCCAGTTTGATGGACTGTTCTTCGCACCTCCTGACAAACGCATGCCTCCCCCACCCCACCGTGCACTGCACCAAGACCTCTAGGCCAGCAGAGCACAAGGTTGCAGGAACAGGAAGCAAAAATTTGGCTAATGGGTCACTTGGGATAATGGTAATCAGGACCATTCTCATTTCCACCCCTTGATTCCTGGACCTGTGAATCTGGGCTATAGGAGAAACAGCACCATATACAGGACATTGATTCAGAGCATATATAGCCTGCTGAAGGACACTCCCTCAGCTCTCCAAGCTATTGCCACCTAGTTGGGCTGCAGCTGTTTCTTTAAAAGGCCATTCCACCATTCTATCAAGCCAGCTGCTTCAGAGTGGTGGGGCACATGGTAAGGCCAGTGAATTCCATGATCCTGAGCCCACTGCCATACTTCCTTGGTTGTGACATGAGTCCCTTAGTTAGAAGCAACGCTGTGTGGAATGCCATGATGGTGGATCAGGCATTCTGTAAGCCCACGGATGGTAGTTTTGGCAGAAGTGCTATGTGCAGGAAAGGAACTGCATACCCAGAATAAGTGTCTATTCCAGTAAGGACAAAACGCTGCCCTTTCCATGGTGGAAGAGGCCCAATGTAGTCAACCTGCCACCAGGTTGCTGGCTGCTCACCCCGAGGAAAACTACCATATTGGGGGCTCAGAGTTAGTCTCTGCTGCTGACAGATTTGGCACTCAGCAACAGCCATAGCCAAGTCAGCTTTAGTAGGTAGAAGTCCATGTTATTGGGCCCATGTATAACCAGTGTACCTTCCACCATGGCTACTTTGTTCATGGGCCCATTGGGCAATGACAGGGGTGGCTGAGGAAAGAGGTTGACCACTATCCACAGAACAGGTCAGCTTATCTACTTGATAAGATCATCCTCAGATGAGGTCACCTTCTGATGAGCATTAACATTGGACACAAGGATCTTTATGTCCTTTGCCCATTCAGAGAACTCTATCCACATACACCTTTCCCAAATGCCCTTCTCACCAAATTTCCAACTGTGCTTCTTCCAAGTCCCAGACCATCCAGCCAAACCATTGGCCACAACCCATGAATCAGCATATATCTGCAATCTGGCCATTTTTCCTTCTAAGCAAAATGCACAACCGTGTGCCCTGCCTGAAGTTCTGCTCATTGTGAAGACCTCCCTTCACAGTCCTTCAGAGTTGTTCCAGAAAGAGGCTGTAATGCTGCAGCTGTCCACTTCTGGGAGGTGCCCACCTAACATGCTGAACCATCTGTAAACCATGCCCTAGTCTATCTTCTTCAGTCAGTTGATCATAGGGCACACCCCATAATGCCAAAGGTGCATGCTTAGGGACAGAAGGCATTGTAACAGGAATAGCAACCATAGGCATTTGGGCAACTTCCTCATGTAACTTACTTGTGTCCTCATGTAACTTACTTGTGCCTTCAGGGCCTACTTGAACCCTTTCACATATATACCACTTCCACTCGATGATGGACTATTGCTGTGCATGTCCAACTTTATGGCCTGGTGGGTCAGGCCTCAGGTGGCTCAGGTCTCACAGTAACTTGATGGCCCACTGTCAGGCATTCAGTTTCCACTAAGGACCAATAGCAGCCAAAAGCTGTCTCTCAAAGGGAGAATAATTGTCTGCAGATGATGGCAGGACCTTCCTCCAGAATTCCAAGGGCATCTGCCATGGTTCACCTATGGGGGTCTGTCAAAGGCTCCAAACAGCATCCCTATCTGCCACCAACACCTCAAGTACCATTAGATCTGTTGGATCATATGACCCAAGTGGCAGAGCAGCCTGCACAGCAGCCTGAACCTATTGAAGATCCTCCTCTTGTTCTGAGCCCCACTGAAAACTAGTAGCATTCCGAGTCACTTGGTATATGGGATGGAGTAACACACCCAAGTGAGGAACGTGCTGTCTCCAAATTCCAAATAGGCCCACTAGACCTTGTGCTTCTTTCTTAGTGGTAGGAGGAGCCAAAAGCAACAACTTACCCTTCACCTTAGAAGGAATATCTCTGCATGCCCCACACCACTGAGCTTCTAGAAATTTCACTGAGGTGGAAGGTCCTTGAATTTTGGATGGATTTATTTCCCATCCCCTGATGCACATATGCTGTACCAGCAACTCCAGAGTGGTTGCCACATCCTGCTCATTTGATCCAATCAGCATAATGTCATTGATATAATGGACCAATGTGACACCTTGTGGAAGGGATAGGTGATCAAGGTCCCTGCAAACTAAGCAATGCACAGGGCTGGAGAGTTAATATAACCTTGAGGTAAAACAGTAAATGTGTACTGCTGACCTTACCAGCAGAAGGTAAATTGCTTCTGGTGGTCCTTACGCACTAGTAGGGAGAAAAACAAAGCATTTGCAACATCAATAGCTGCATCCCAGGTACTTGGAGATGTATCAATCTGCTCAAGGAAAGAAACCACATCTGGCACAGCAGCTGCAATTGGAGTCACCACTTGATTAACTTTAGTAATCCACAGAAATCCCTTTTGGGTGGATCCCTGAGGTTGCTTCCAGGAAGGATTAACTGAAGGACGAAGTCCTTCCCCCAGAGTGAGCCCTTCCCCCAGAGTGGGCCACCCCTCTCAGAGGGGGTCTTTATATAAGGAAGCTCTGGTGAAAGGAGCCCCTTCCTTCCTTCCACTTGGCTGCTAGAGCTGCTTGCTGCCTTCCAGCATGGACTGAAGACCAGCACCAACTGAAGACCCACATGGGTTTTAGACCAGTGGATCCTCAGGAAGCCTCCAGGCCTTCAGTGCTGGATTGGGACTGCTGAAGCATCTGGCCACATGGACTGAGTAGCTACCAGGTTCTTTGCTTCTCAGGCCTGCAACTGCTATTGGGCTACTGTAAACTAATCCAATAAATCCCCTTTTTAACATCATGCATTCTAGTGGTTCTATTCTTTGAGAGAACCCTGACTCATACACCTCACCTTTGCCGATTCAGTTGCCCCAAGATCCTCTTAGACCCATTGCATCTAAGTCACCTAATGAAGAAACTGCAGCTCCCACTGTGAGGTCTTCTTTACATTAAAAGACCAATGATTGGGCACTTTAAGTATGCTGGTGCCCCCCTCACAAATCTGTTTCTTATAGTCTTGGTGAAGGACACATCTTCTGGACACTCCCATTGTGGGGGCAAAGATGAGTTCACATGGCAAGTCCACTCCAGCATTCCAAGTTCTCTGAGCCTTTCAATCCCTTCATCAATATTAAGCCAAGGGAAATCAGGCAGCTCGAGTTCATTCACAGTAGGCCATCTTTGGATCCACACTTCAGCAAACCAATCAAATAAACTCTTGGCACTTCTTCCACGAGCTGCAGTGTTAATATAAAATCTCTGCTCAATGGGCCCATTTCAATAAATTCAGCCTTATCTAATCTTATGTTCCTTTCTCCATCATCCCACACTCTTAAAATTCATTTCCACACATATTCCCTATGCTTTTGCCTGTATAAGTTAGAAAGCTCCTGATGTTCTTTAGGGGTATACCTCACCTCCTCTTGAGTCACACTTTCTATTTTACCTTTAGGGGCCTGCCTAGACTTCCATTGGGCTATAGGCCTAGAGGTGAAGATGGGTGGGAACACAGGAGCATCTGCCCTCCTGCAGGGAGAGTCACTGCGGGTTCCTCAGACAAAGAAGGAATAATTCCCTCACACAAGGGTGGAGAGGACAAGACTTCAGGGCATGGGGATGGGAATGCAACTGCCTCTAAAGGAGGGAGGCCACATTCTCATGCAAAACAACTTCTTTAGAATCTGACACTTTGATGTTCCCAGATTCTTCAGGGTCTTCCCACACATTCCCCTCCAAGTCATAGGATCTCATTCCTTTCCAATCAATGCCCTCCCTTTAACTTCTGGTAGCCCAAGAGGCTGGAATTTGAGCTTACATTGCAAGTTAAGCAGTCTTATGGTGAGAGTTTGGGTTTGGCTTTCTGTAATTTGAGCCCTGTTCTGGCTAGAGAGGAGACTCCTCCAGGGCACCCTTAGAAACCTTCAGATCATGTACGTGGGTCTTAAGCTTGGAAATTTCCTTTCTGAGCTTCTGCTTTTCCTTTAATAGTTTATCCAGGGATGTTAGAAGCAGCCAACCAGCATCATCATTCATTTCATTTTTCCACAAATATTTAAAAGTTTTAGATACAGAGTCATAAAATTCCTCACTCTTCCCAAGATATGACTCAGGATCACCAAATACATCTATCTCATGGAGTTCCTTAAATAGTTCACACCATGAATTATTAGTGCCCTCCTTATTACCAGTAAAAGTGCTCTCCTTGTTACCAATAAAAGTGAAGAGACCAAACTGACGCCATAACAGGTTTCAGTAAGGTGCTGCCCTAAATAGGCTTAAGTTTCAGTTTCTCTGAGAGGTAGGCAAGACTTCTGGGAGAAACCACACACAACGGGCAAGCTTTTAATGAACAGTGACCCTGACATGTGGGCGGGGAAGATAGCCACCATTTTGTGACCTGGGGGCTGAGACCGGGAAGCTATTTTATGCTCTGGGGGCTGAGTTAGCTCCTGGAGACATGTCCAAACATGTCCATTTCACATGCTTTTGCCACAACCAATCAGAGATGTACAAGTGTAACTGCTGCTTGCTTAGCCAATCATGTCAGAAGATTACCTAACCCGCCTGGAATTCCCTTACTTGTGCTTAAAAGGAGCCTGCATGCTCCTCTCCTGGTTGCCATTTTGCATGAATGGTTGACCCCTGCATGCTGGCTGATTCTGCAGAATAAACACTCTTTGTTTTTACATACTATTTGAGTCCAGGGTTTTTCTTCAGCACTCTTTGGACCCTTACAAAAGCACTCTCCGGGGCTGGAGAGATGGCTTAGCAGTTAAGAGCTTGCCTGTGAAGCCTAAGGACCTCAATTCGAGGCTCGATTCCCCAGGACCCACATTAGCCAGATGCACAAGGGGGTGCACACATCTGGAGTTCCTTTGCAGTGGCTGGAGGCCCTGGCACACCCATTCTCTCTCTCTCTCTCTCTCTATCTGCCTCCTTCTCTCTCTGTCTGTCACTTTCAAATAAATAAAATAATTTTTAAAAAAGCACTCTCCTTCTTGCCAGTCGAGCCTTTAGTGGCACTGAGGTTGGAAAGTCAACCCTAGAGAGCACTAAGCCGCTAGGTAAATAAGTCCTTACCATTCTGTTTCTCTAGAGCCACTTCTGATACCACAATCTGTATTAGTCAGGGTTCTCTAGAGGAACAGAACCAATAGAATATATTGTATTAAAAGGGAATTTATTGGATTAGGTTATAGAAGTCCAACAAAAGTAGTCTGCAGGCCCAGGAGTGAAGGAACTTGGTAGCTGCTTAGTCCAAGAGGCTGGATGCCTCAGCAGTCCCAATCTAGCACTGAAGGTCTAGAGGCTTCCTGGAGGGATGCTGGTCTTCAGTCCACACTGGAAAGCAGCAGGCAGCACTGGCAGCCAGGTAGGAGGAGGGTATACTGTCCTTCACAGAGCTTCCTTAGATTAAAGTCCTTACTCTGAGAGGGGCCACCCACTCTGGGGGAAGGGCTCACCCTGGGGGAATGATTACTCCTTTAGTTAATCCTCCCTGGAAGCAACCTCAGAGACCACCTTATGAGGAATGTCTGTGGATTCCTAAACAGATCACATTGACACAAAACTTAACCATCACACTTCCTAAATTAAACATTGCTCAAATTCTCAGGACATGGGCAGAATGCAGCCTACCCTTCCACCAGTAGCCCCATTCCCACAATATCCTTTCTTTTCCCTCTGAAGCCAAGTCTTCAAGTCTACATTTCTCTTGCATCAAGTCTTTCAGATTCTTACCAGAGAGGCCCATCAAGTTCTGCTTCTAGCATTGCAAGGCTTCTCTAATCCAAAATGCCAAATCTTTCCACATTCCTTATGCAAATAAGTTCCAAAAGACCAAAAGCCACACTGTTGGATTTATGACAGCAACAGCCTCATTCCTGGTACCAATTTTCTGTGGCAGTTAGCTTCTGATTTCTGGGACAAAACACCGCTTATGGGAGGAAAGGACTTATTTCAGGCTTACAGTTTCAAGGGAAAGCATCATGGTGGGGAAAAGCAACCAGTTCACAATATCACCTATGTGCAACAGAAAGAGAACAGCAAGGGCTAGCTGGCTCTGAACACACAGTAGGCTAGATTCATCAACCCAAAGTCCTCCCCTGAAGTGACACACCTCTTCCAGCAGGGCTCTGCCTGCTGGGGACTCAGGAGTCTTATGTACAAACACTGGAGGCTATAAGGAATGTTTACACTCAAACCACCACAGTAACCAAAGAAAAGACCAAAAATTGAAATGCAAAGTAAAGTTTCTACTGAATATTTATCATCTTTGCATCATTGTGAAGTTGAGCCATCATAATCTGATGTGTCTATGTGGGGAGATTAGTGATATCCTTTTGAAATTATATACACCAAAATAATGAATCAAAAAGGATAGCTTTTTTAAAAAAATTATTTATTTATTTATTTGAGAGCGACAGACACAGAGAGAAAGACAGACAGAGGGAGAGAGAGAGAATGGGCGCACCAGGGCCTCCAGCCCCTGCAAACGAACTCCAGACGCGTGCGCCCCCTTGTGCATCTGGCTAACATGGGACCTGGGTGTTGCAGTCCGGTTCACATTGCTGGTAGAAATCACCCAACCAAGAGTAGCTTCTGGGAAAGAGAGGTTTATTTTGGCTTACTGGCTCAAGGGGAAGCTCCACGATGGCAGGGGAAAACGATGGCATGAGCAGAGGGTGGACATCACCCCCTGGCAAACATAAGATGGACTACAGCAACAGAAGGGTGTGCCAAACACTGGCATAGGGAAACTGGCTATAGAGCCCATAAGCCTGCCCCCAACAATACACTCCCTCCAGGAGGCATTAATTCCCAAATATCCATCAGCTGGAAACCTAGCATTCAGAACACCTAAGTTTATGGGGGACACCTGAATCAAACCACCACACTGGGGAACCGAGCCTCGAATCGGGGTCCTTAGGCTTCACAGGCAAGCGCTTAACCACTAAGCCATCTCTCCAGCCCAAGGATAGCTTTTCACTCATCAAGTAATGATTTGCTTTGGGTTCTCAGTGGATATCCCCAGTTGCCTTCATATTTCCTTGTTTAAATGCCACCTTCTTTATCCTTCAGTGCTACCATTGAGCCAAGTCACATATTTCTCGTTGGGCCATACCAGATGAACTAACATGCTGATTCTCGCAGCAGATAAGAGGTGAGAGTCATTTTCTGTTATTGTTTCTATATTGGTGCTGGAAGCATAATACAAGAAATCCACACAGGGACCCCAAGATGGTGTCACACGGTATGGCAGACAAAAATAGGAGTCAGATTCTCCCCTAAGTATGCTTCTTTGTGTATGCTTTCCCTTCTGTCTGAAATAGCCCTTCTTCCTTGCAGATAAGTAATCCTGCTTGACATCAGCACTCAGATCTAGCACATGTTCCAGGCATGGTTCCCTCACTAGAGTTATGCCCTCTTATTTGAGCTGCAATATACCTGCTAAACATGCGTACCTTTTCTAATTTCTTGTTTGTTTGAAGCTGACCTGCAACTCACTCTATAGCAGGTTGGCCTCACAGTCATTATGATCCTCCTACCTCAGCCTTGCAAGTGCTGGAATTATAGGCATGAGCCACCACAACTGATTTTCTTTTTCTAGTTTCATCAGCTCAGGCTTACCTTGAATTTGCTATGTAGCTGAGGTTTATCTTGAACTTGTAACTCTCCTGCCTGTACTTCCTAAATGCTGGGAGTGTAGGTATTCACCATCACACATATGCTTCTTTCTTTCTTTCTTTTTTTCGAGGTAGGGTCTCTCATTCTGGCCTAGCCTGACCTGGAATTCACTATGTAATCTCAGGGTGGCCTAGAACTCAAGGCGATCCTCATACCTCTGCCTCCCAAGTGCTGGGATTAAAGGTGTGTGTCACCACAACCATCTTATGCTTCCTTTTTATGAGTAATATTTCCAGGGCTGGGAAGGGGGCTCAGAGGTTCAATTCCCTGGGGAACCCACATAAAGCCAGGTTTCAAGTGGCACATATGCATCTGTAATCCCAACATGCGTATAGTAATGGTAATCAGAGCCAGGAGAACTCAGAACTACACTGGCACACACACAGCAACAAACAAAGAAAAAACAAAACAAAAACCCAAGGAGACCTGTCTCAAGCAAGGTGGAAGGAGAGGAAAAACACCCTGAGGTTGTCACATGTGCTGTAGCATCCACATGACTTACACACACACACACACACACACACACACACACACACACACACTTCATATACGTCTATACACATATGTATACATGGGCATACACAGTTATAGCAAGGTATTATTTTTGTCTTCAACTTCAAAGGTTAAAACATGTTAACATGCTTACTATGGTTT
This sequence comes from Jaculus jaculus, assembly GCF_020740685.1. NCBI lineage: Eukaryota > Metazoa > Chordata > Mammalia > Rodentia > Dipodidae > Jaculus > Jaculus jaculus. The sequence goes on from NC_059107.1 coordinate 136,854,319, forward strand.
TAATGTGCTCACCAATGGTTTTGGGGCAGGAAGCCTGGACCCCAGTATGGCAGGGTTAGGAGGTGGTGGGCCCTTTATGTGCTTAGTATTCTCCTTTGTCTGCCTACCTCTTTGTCATGAGATTGGCTTCCGTCTTTGTGCTGTGTGTCATGAGAGCTAAATTGACACTGGCCTTTTTTGGGGGGGAGCGGGGAGGGTTTTTTGAGATAGGGTCTCACTCTAGCCCAGCCTGACCTGGATTTACTCTGTAGTCTCAGGGTGGCCTTGAACTTACAGTGATCCTCCTTCCCGTAGTCTCCCAAGTGCTGCGATGAGAGTGGTGTACCACCATGTCTGCTGATACTGGCGTTTAACCTCCAGAACAGTGTACTTCATATCAGTTACTCAGCTCCAGGTATTTTATCAGAACAAAAAACAAATACAACGCGGGCTGGAAAGATGGCTTAGTGGTTAAGCACTGGCCTGTGAAGCCTAAGGGCCTCAGTTCAAGGCTTGATTCCCCAGGACCCACGTAAGCCAGATGCACAAGGCGATACATGCATCTGGAGTTCATTTGCGATGGCTGGAGGCCCTGACGTGCCCATTCACTCTCTCTTTCTCTCACTGCTCTCAAATCAATAAAAAGAAACAAAATTTTAAAAAGATGAAAATAATTTTAAAAAATACAATGCTACAAACTTTGGAAGGTTCAAGTAGAAAACAAAAAATATTTCATCATGCAAGGTGAATATACACATGAATAAGCATGTATCAAAACACATATAATTTAGTTCCAAATTTAAAAAAAAATATTTTTTGCTTTTGTGAGGTAGGGTTCCACTCTATTTTAGGCTAACAAGGAATTCACTATGTAGTCTCAGGCTGGCCTTGAACTCATAGCAACCTCCTACCTCTGCCTGCCAAGTACTGGGATTACAGGCATGTGCCACCATGTCCAGCTTAAAATATTTCATTTTTATTTATTTATGAGAGGAGAGAGAAAAAGTGAGAGCAAATGGGCCCACTAGGGTCTTTAGCCACTGCAAACAAACTCCAGACACCTGTACCCCCATGTGTATCTGGTTTACCGGGGTTCTGGTAATTGAACCTAGGTCCATAGGCTTTGTAGGCAAGCACTTTGACCACTAAACCATCTCTCCAATCCTTTTTTGTTTTTTCAAGGTGGGGTCTCACTTTAGCCCAGGCTGATCTGGTATTCATACTGTATTTCCAGGCTGGCCTCAAACTTGCCAAAGTCCTCCTACCTCTGCCTCCCGAGTGCTGGGATTAGAGGTGTGCACCACCATGCCTGGATAATTCCAATTTTTAAAAAATTATTAAATTATTATTTTTATTAGCTGGGTGTGGCAGTGCACGCCTTTCATCCCAGTACTTGGGAGGCAGAGGTAGAAGGATTGCCATGAATTTTAGGCCACCCTGAGACTACATAGTTAATTCCAGGTCAGCCTGGGCAAGAGTGAGACCCAACCTTTAAAAAAAAGTATATATATGTGTACACACACATATATATGTGTGTATGTGTGTATATATATATATTAGTACATGGCATTTATTGAGGGAAGTACAGAGCCTAGGAAAGGCACCCATGTGGCTAGAGATCCCATGTGGAAGGCAAAATTTTTGATTTTTTATTAAGTACTGTTATGCAGACTTTTATAATCACTTGCAGTATAATTTTTCTTTAGTATGTAATAGCTTATAAATATCTTACCACTAATTTAAACAAATTATCATTCTGATACTTTCCAAGTTTTCTAAGTTTTTAGTAAATAATTCTGAGATGTAAATCTTTGCCTACTTCTCTGATTTTTGAATTTTTTATTTTTATTTTTGTTGAGGTAGGGTCTCACACTAGCACAGGCTGACCTGGAATCCACTCTGTATTCTCAGGGTGGTCTTGAACCCATGGCGCTCCTCCTACCTCTGCCTCCCGAGTGCTGGGATTAAAGACATGTGCCACCATGCCCAGCTTCTCTGATTTTGTTGTTGTTATTGTGTTTTCAAGGTAGGATCTCAGTTGAGCCCATGCTGAAATGCAACTCCCTCCATAGTTCTAGGCCTCAAACCTACAGAAATCCTCCTACCTTTGCCTGCCAAGGGTGTGGGATTAAAAGTATGCGCCACCACGCCCAGCTTTATTATTTATGATAAACTTTTAGAAGCAGAGTCAAGGGGTATGCACTTAATGTCCAGATGTGAGGAAACAGAGGTAGTGACTGTCTTGGATCTCATTCTGAGGAGAAAACCTTCCCAGGAGCTTCTCTCCCCCTTCAGCTTCCCTTATGGCTCAAGGATAGAAATGTATCACATGTGTACATAGAAACCTGCTACTGGAAAAGTGAATACACATGACTGGCTTATACTACCCAGAAGTCAATACCTAAAAAAAGATAATAAAAATTGATTCTAAGAAGAGTTGAAGGGTTCTGAGTATAGGAACCAAGCTCCTTCCATCCATCTCACAGGAATATTGGGATGTGTCAAAGCCTGTTCTAAGCTGGAAGGTGACAAATATGTCCTCATTGTCACGTTTGCTTATGTTTCCTTGATTACTGGTGGGTGTAAACATTTTCCCCCAAACCTACTAGTCGTGTTTCTTCCATGATTTGTTCGGTCGTAGAGCTTCACGTATCAGACACAAGCGATTTTTGAAAGTAACTGGTTTTTTGGACCTTGTAGAACCCAACTGCATGTGCCAGACGCCATAAAGGCTTGTCAAATGAATGTCAGCACTTACATAGGCCCACATGCAACTTGGTGTGCGTTAATAGGGACAGATAAGAACAGATGGGAGAGTGGATCACAACGCAGGGGCCTATAGGTTCTGAAATGTGGGAGCGGGGATGCCGCCTAGAGTCAGAATGAGATTCTTTCAGGGCAAGTCAGACAGTTCTGTCTAAAATCAGCTTTCCTCCCTGCAATTCAAGGCATTTTCCATTCACTAGCTTTTGAATCACTTTTGCCATGACCTTTCCAGTGCCATCCTATTTTAGGCAAAGGGCTTTGATGGACTAGAGAGAGAGAGAAAGACAGAAGGAAAAAGGAAAAGCAAAACAAAACAAAAACCTATCCCTATAAAAAAAAAAAAGTAAAATGCAACCCAGACATTAATTATAGAATTGTTCGTCTGAACTGTGATCCTTTTGTTAATGGGCCTTCTTATAATTATCATCCAGTTTTATAAGTGTGAGTTTATAGTTAGAAGAAACTGTCGTAGTCTCCTAGGGATAGAATTATAGCATGCTAGAGAGCAAAGCAAGAAATGTCAGCGCTCTGCCAGAGTGCTAATGTGATGAGTCACTGGTTTGAATCTTGGGTTTTATTGAAACTCAAAAAAGCCTTCAGAAAGACTCCTGAAAATTTCTTTGTTCGGCTGGAAAATTTGTCTTACAAACCTGAGCCGGAAGTTCTGAATGAGGACAATGAACCGAGGTTTGAATCTCACAATTAAAAACTCTTAGGCCACACGCATGGTGGGGCACACCGTTAATCTCAGCACTCAGAAAGCTGAGGAGGAAGGACGGCTGTGAGTTCAAGACCAGCCAGGGTTACAGAGTGAAACCTTGCCACAGAAAAACAAAAGGGAAAATTAAGTTTTTTTTTTTTTTTTTTTTTTATCCCTTAGGGATGAAAAAAAAGAACAGCCTTGTTTGGATCCTTAAGTAAATGCACTGGGTCTCTTTTCTAAGTGACTAAAGACGGTCCTCGGCAGGGGGATGCTTCAGCATTGTGTCCTGGCTACCAACCATCATGTGCTCCTTGCCATCCATGACCAATTACCTGGTTGGATTAACCTAACAGCCTCCATGTGAAAATAGTCATTGAGTTTTGCAATAGTTGATAATGTGATTGAAGTGTCTTGCATAATACTTTATCTGAGTCTAACTGCTCACAGTTTATGTTCACGGCCAGGTTTCCCCCTCCCTCTTATTAACCGTTGGAAGTAGATGCATCATGTCACACCTGTTTGATCAATAATTTAAAAATTGAAATGAGTTTTGCATTAAGGGTAGGTGGACTATTCCAAGACCATGTAATTGATTACTACATTCTTTAATTGATTGCAAAAAGTCTATAATCCTCAATCATCTTGACAGGAGAGCAATCAATAGCAATCTGAAGCTGATGAAGGGTACAAAGTGTATGTGTGGAGATTAATTTATTTCCCCTGACGCTCAAGTATGTGAAGAGACTTTAGAAATGTGTTGATAACAGAGGCCCTTGACCCTGTGACCATCACCCTCTATCCACCAAAAATGAGTTTCTGACACTCAGTAGCATTCTTTACTGTTGTCCAAACTAGAGAATGATACACCGGGTCAGAAACTCATGTTGGCCTGCTCATTTTGTAATTATATTAATAGGTAAAGTATTCAGTTTGGACTGATGTTATGGACTGAATGCTCATGCCCTCCCCGTCCCCCAGGCAACTGTAGCAGTTTGAATATAAAACGTCACCCATAGCCTTATGCATTTGTGTCACAGAAAACTTTTTCTCTGGGGAGACTTGGACAGCTGTCTTTACCTCAAAAAGAGCTCAGATGGCAGACCAACATACAATTACACCAATACCAGTTTGGTGAACCAGTGAGTTTGCTGGGGGGGGGGATCACTTACAGAACATAGAGAGGTTACTTATAGGAACATGGGAGTCCCCAAAGCAGCCATTTTGATGAAGATTCTTGTGTCAAAATCACTCCTTGGATGCTCCTCGCTCAACCTCAGGGTGAGGGCTTACTTACAGAGCATCAGGACCCCAGAGCAGCCACCCATGGCGAAGTCTCATTCCACCCTGAATGACCACGTTCCTGAGGCTGCTTCTAGAAGCTCCTTGCCCCAGTCCAGGAGTAGGAGACCACAGAGCAGCACTTCAATGGGGCTCACTATATCAGGGTTACCCCTGTGGATGTTCCTTCCTCAGCCTCAGGGTGAGGGTTTACTTATAGAGCATGAAACTCCAAAGCAACACTTCAGTGGGGTTACCCCCACGGATGCTCCTCCCTCAGCCTGGGGGATGAGGGCTTACTTACAGAGCGTGGAGACAGCAGAGACACCACCTCAATGGAGCTCACTGGAGTTTCTTCTTTCTAGATATTTTCCTCTCTATATGCTCTATCTCCCCGACCAGCCACGTTGTGAGATTTTAGTATTATTGTATATAGCTGGTGCAGGGGCGCCTAAATCTCAGGTGGGGATCTGATGACCCTCCCCACACCTGCTCTTGTGAGGTGACTCAGCTACTTTTGATAGAGCTGGCAAGAGTTGTTTATGCCTTTCAATGCAGAGGAAATTTGCCATATAGTAGTTTGTGATTAAACCTCATCTTAGGCCAGGCATGGTGGCACTTGCCTTTAATCCCAGCACTCAGGAGACAGAGGTAATGATGGAGGATCATTGTGAGTCTGAGGCCACCCTGAGACTACACAGTGAATTCCAGGTTAGCCTGGGCTTGAAAAACAAAAACAAACAAAAAAACCTCATCTAAATTCCCAGCTGGGGGAGCAGTGCTGGAGGAAGTGTGTAACTGAGGGCGGGTGTGAGCTGGACGTGGTGCTGCTTCCTCCCAGCTGATGTGACGAGCTGTGATGCCTGTCTGTCTAGAGTCTGTTGGCTCTTACCATGCTTTCCCTGCCCTGAAGAAACTTTCCCATGAGACCTTAAACCGAAATAAACCACTTCCTCCCATAAGCTGCTCCTGGTCTGGTGTTTTGTCCCAGTAACGAGAAGGTGACTGGCTGCAGAGATATCTGAGGGTGGGGCCTTTGAGGAGAATTTAGGGCTAGATTAGGTCTTGAAGTGGGGCCGTCACAATGTGCTAACATCCTGAAAAGGAAAAAAAAGAGATGGCACAGCACTCTTAACTACAAGCCAGAAAGAGAACCCTTAACAGGAACTGAATGGACTGGCTAATTTCTTTGACCTGAGTCACCCAGTCTCTGGTACACATGGTGCTATGGTAGGTTAAGCTGACTAAGACAGACCGAAATCTAGACTTCCAAGCATCTGATGAACAACTTAGCTCCTCAGGGATCCTCCATGACTTAGCCTTTCTTCGTGGTCATGTCTTGACTCATTTTTCTCCATAACCATCACATCTAATCAGTACTTTTGACTTCACTACTTTATTAAATAAGTATTGAGCATACATTCTGGACTTCAACTGAACACAAATAGGAGTGAGTACCAGTCACTGTAATTGAGGATCTAGTAGTTAATGGACTGAACTGTTAAAAAGGTGCTGTAGTAACTCAAGGACTGAAAATTCTAGAAGATTCCAGCAAAGTATCCAAGTATGGTGACATTACAATTTTACTAAGTAATTCAAAAGCACACAAAAATTAATCTTAACACCCTAATATTATAGAGCATGCTTAATATTAAAAAAAATATTAAGCATATAGAATACTATAATACACTTCTATATACCACCTGAATTTAATAAAAGTAAACTTTTTTAATTGTTAAAAAGAAAATGAAAATAGCCAGGCATAGTGGCACATGCCTTTAATCCCAGCACTTGGAAAGCAGAGGTAGGAGGATCACTGTGAGTTTGAGGCCACCCTGAGACTACATAGTGAATCCCAGGTCAGCCTACACTACAGTGAAACCCTGCCTCAAAACAAACAAACAAACAAACAAAAAAAAACCACATGAAAATATAAATAAATAGAAATAAAATGCTCATCTTTCATCCTTTAGTTTTTCTTCTCCAGGAAATAATATCTACTCTGCTATTCTGGAATTGATGAGCATGTATGAAAACTTACTTATTAGTAAGTATGTATCTATACACAGTCTTGTTACTTGTATTTTGTTGTTGTTGTTGTTATTGTTTTATTTTTGGAGGTAAGGTTTCACTGTAGCTCAGGCTGACCTAGAATTCACTATGTAGTCTCAGGGTGGCCTTGAACTCTCAGCAATCCTCCTACCTCTGCCTCCCAAGTGCTGGAATTAAAGGTGTGTACCATCATGCCCAGATTGTTACTTGTGTTTTTGAAAATATTTATTTGGAGGAGGATACTTAATAGGTTGATATTGTATATATGTAATTACAATGATTGTAATGGGGAGGTAATATGATGGAGAATGGAATTTCAAATGGGAAAATGTGGGGGTGGGGAGGGAGGGGATTACCATGGGATATATTTTGTAATCATGGAAAATGTTAATAAAAATTTAAAAAAAATAAAATAAAATAAAATAAATAAAAATATTTATTTGTGAGCAGAGAGATATATAGAGAGAGAGTATGAGAGAGAACATAGGCATGCCAGGGCCTCTTGCCATTATAAACAAACTTCAGATACATGAGGCACTTTGTGCATTTGGCTTTATGTGAGTACTGAGAAATTGAACAAGGCCATCAGACTTTGCAAGCAAGATCCTTCAACTGCTGGGCCATCTCCCTAGCTCCCACATGCATTTTTAAAATATGTGTGTCATGCTATTTTTCTAAAGCTAGCTGTTTTAATGCAACCATATGTTTCTGAGATTTAGTCACATGTTATAAGTTATTCCTCTACTTTTTTTGGAGGGGCTATGAATCAGTAACATAATGAATATTCATGATTGTATGTATTATGCATGTATGTATATATGTATATCTTGTGAACCTGAAAACACATTCTCCAGTGTAGATATCTGGAGATAGAGTTTTTAAACACCTTTTGTTTTTTAAAGAAAAGGGGCTGTAGAGATGGCTTAGTGGTTAAGGCACTTGCCTGTGGAATATAAGGACCCAGGTTCAATTCCCCAGTACCCACATAAACCAGATATACAAGGTGAAGCATGCATCTGGGTCTGTTTGCAGCAGTTAGAGGCCCTGGTATACCCATCCTCTTTCTATCTCCCTCTTTCTCTCTCATAAAAAAATAAATAACTTTTTTTTAAACCTAGTTGAATTTTAGTCATTTCAAGCTGGTATTGTCCCTGCCTAGGAAATTGCTTCACCATGTTGTTGTTTTGTGGGCTTTTCTTGTTATAGAGATGCGGGGGGGGGGGGGGGTGTGTGTGTCTCATACAGGACATGTTGGCCTTGAACTCTTGATCCTGCTACCTCCACCTTCCAACTGCTGGGCTTACAGCCATGTGCTACCATACCCAGAGAGTCGTTTTGTTTTAACCAATCCAGTGGTCTTTCTCTTCTGTTGAATTGTCCAGAGGCCAAGCTGTTTTCTTTTAAACAATTCATAAGGGAAATGCAATGGTAGTTTCCTGTGCATTATCTTACAATATTCTTTGTTAGAATATTTTATTCTGGGATCAAAGTAAGTTTCCATTTACTGCAATTTCAACCCACTCTAGTTTATATAACCAATGATATAAGCATTAAAAGGCTCATTATCTGCTTTCTGACCAGAGCTTGTGATCTCTCTTGACTCCTACAGGGTCTTCTGAAAGTTCCTAAGCTCTCGCAGATGGAATTCATCCACTGGTATGGAACCAGGAGACAGACTCTGCTCAGCTATTCCAAGCCCATTCCAATGTCAATATCTTCTGCTTGATCATTCCTGGGATCACATTTTTTTTTCTTTTGGACATTCATTGTTTGTAGAGCACTACAGTAGCCTGTGTGTGTAGCACGGAATATGCACCATATTCAAACACATCTGATTAGTTCCTTGTTTCCCCGCTGTGACAAACACAACTTAAAGAAGAAAGGGTTTATTTTGGCTCATGGGCTGAGGGTGTAGTCCATCATGGTGGAGAAATCATAGTAGCAGAGGCATGAGGCAGCTGGTCACAGGTCCTCAGATAGTTTTCTCCATTTAAAAAATATATTTATTCATTTATTTGCAAGGGGGAGAAAGAGAGAGAGAGAGGAAATCAGGGGCACACCAGGCCTCTTACAGCTGCAAACTCCACACGTGTGTGTTATTTTGTGCATCTGGCTTTATGTGGGCATTAGGGACTTGAACCCAAGGCTGGCAGGCTTTGGTAACAAATGCCTTTAACTACTGAGCCATCTCCCCAGCCCAGCTTTCTCCTATTTGTTCAGTCTGGGACTCTAACCCATGGAATGGTGCTGACCACATTCAGGTTGAGTCTTCTTTCCTCAGTTAAACCTTTCTGGAAGCACCCTCATAGACATACCCAGGAGTGTGTTTCCATGGTGATTCTTAATCCAGTCAAGTTGGCAAGATTTCACCATCACAATATCAAGGAATGCTCTCCTTCCAGAAAAGAGTTTTCCCTCTGGGGGCTAATAAGAGCCACAGTTGGCCCAGATAAAAGGAGTTACTCCCAGTAACCTCAGTAGCACATATACTAACAATTACCCACACGACAGTAGTTTGAGAAACAAAGAGATGATGGAAAACAAGGAAAATAAAACAACTGTGAACTCCATTTAGTATAAAAGTAAGAATACATGGTCTGGGGCTGGGGAGATGGCTCAGCAAGTAAATTGCTCTTCAGGCAAGCATCAGGATGGGAGTTTGCATGTTAAACAATCATGGAAGAGCCAGGAGTGGTGACACATGCTTGTAATTTCAGTGTTGGGGAGACAGAGACCAGGCTCCCCGGTACTTTCTAGTTAGATTCTATTAAAAGTAGGGAACTGGCTGGAGATAAGAATGTGCTTTTGCAGAGAACACTCAACTCCTACCAAAGCACATATCCAGAGACACAGAGGCTGCCAAGACCTCATCACTGAAGTAGACCTAAAACGAACCCAACATAGCTCAGGGAAATTCACAGAAGAGGGGTTGGAAAGATTGTCAGAACCACAAGTTGGGACATTACGCACAGAGACATTGTCTCTTCCCCATGACTAATGGCTACCCCACAATGCACGACCCATAATTCCCATGGAATAGCTGGCATCCCCAATGAGGAGGGTCCATTCGGATGGGGGAGACGGGGATGAGGGTACAAATGGTACCAACACGTGCTGTTTACACACTGAAAATGTACATAACTAATAAAGAAAAAAAATTGTTTTTATAGCCAGGTGTGGTGGTACACACCTCTAATCCCAGCACTTGGGAGACAGAAGTACGAAGATTGCTATGAGTTCAAGGCCACCCTGAGACTACATAGTGAATTCCAGGTCAGCCTGGCCTAGAATGAGACCCTACCTTGAGAAAAAAGAAAAAGTGCTTTTATTTAATTATATATTATCCAAGCTAGCCACTTTGATTTTTTTAGTTATACATGCTTTTTTCCTTTAAGCCTTTATTTAAGTGCTTATTTTCAAAGTTCTGTGGGTCAAACAGAGGGCCTCATGTGTGCTGGGCAAGTGCTCTATTGCTGAATTGCACATCTCACCCATCTTTATGAGCTTTTATAAAGCAAAGCTTTTACTCAAGCAGAAACAAATGGTAAGATAGACTTTGCTTTCCAGGTCTCTGCCATTTTTTTTTTAATTTTTTTTTTTTTTTTTTTTTTTAGGTAGGGTCTCACAATAGCCTAGGCCAACCTGGAACTCACTCTGTAGTCCCAGGCTAGCCTTAAACTCACAGAGATCCTCCTACTTCTGCCTCTGGAGTACTGGGATTCAAGCTGTGTGCCACCACTCCCAGCTTTTTGCCATCCTTCTTCATGCTTGGTCTTCAACCAAGAGGGATTTTTAAAATGTACTTTTTATTTTATTTATATATTTATTTTTTATATTTATTTATTTATATATTTATAAGAGAGAGACGGATATAGATAAAGAGAGAGAATGGGCATGCAAGTGTCTCAAGCCACTGCAACCAAACTCCATACATCATGTGCGTCTGGCTTACATGGATACTGAGGCCTCAAACCTGGTGTTAGACTTTGCAGACAAGCATCTTAACCGCTAAGCCATTTCTCCAGCCCCCTGAAGAGGGATTTTTATTGAGGTTAGCCCTAGAATGCAGAAGTTAGTGACTTCCAGTACACATGTCAGATCTTTGCCTTCCATGAACTCTTGTCTGAGAACTTTGTGTTGAGCCACTTCATTTGGAAAAGAAAGCCACAAGCTGGACATGGTGTGCTTACCTGTGATCCTAGCACTTGGAAGGTGGAGGCAGGAGGATTGGGAGTTCAAAGTCTTCCTACTCCACACAGCAAATTCAAGAGCAGCCTGGGCTACATCATGAAACCTTGTGTTTAAAAAAAAAAAAAACCCAAAAACAAAACAAAATCAAAACCAAACTAAAACAACAATTTTTAAAAAAAGTCAGAAAGAAACAAGAAGAATAGAAAGCATGAGCTATTGTCAGAGACTCCCATCAAAATTAGTTATAAACCACCAATGAGTACTTCGCATAACAATGACGGTTACCATAGCAGGTAAGAGTCTATTAAGCATTTTCCATTGGATAAATCTTCATTATACCAAACAAAGAAGAATTTTTGCTCCTGTGCAGTCTAGACCTGATTCTGTTGCTTAGCAATGGGCTTTACCAAACCATTACAGGTATTGTGTTTTCCACTTCAAAGGACTGGTGCGCCACAGGTTCTTTCAAACTTTACCATAGCGTTTCCATGACAAAACAAAACGACGCATAATCACTTTGTATTGAATCTAGCAGAGTGAAAATTCTCGAGGTGACAAGCTTTCTTTTAGGGTGTTGCAAACACACTGCCCTCTTTCTTCACAGTAGCTTCCAGCGGGGTTCACCTGTCAGCTAACCAGCCATCAAACGGCACAGCTGGGCCCTCTGGCATGGTCAGCTATGGGCTGGGCAAGTGGAGGAGTCAAAAGACATTCCAAAGGATAGCGCAGATACCCTTTAGATGCTATAAAGTGTCAGCTTTAGATATTAACACGGCATTGCTATGTAAATTCCATGATGCTTTAGAGTGATTAGCTCGGAAGACACAGCAGCAAGCCGTGCAGGACAGTATGTAATTAGCTACTAAATGACAAAACACTCAAGGAAAAACCTTTTAAGAATTCAGAGAGGGCAGAAGCTAGGAAGAGTTGACATTTATCAAGAGCCTCCCCTGCGCCAGGCATTTCAGGTACGCTGTCTCTCGATAGTCACAAACACTTCTCTGCAGTCAGAGTGGCTATTATCTTCATTTTCCGACAAAGACAAGAAGGCTTAAAGGTTAATTAGCTTGCTAGTAAACAAACCCAGGTCTGGGTGAAGTAAAGGAGAGCATTGTGGAGTGTAATGAGATAGAGTTCCTCCCACTGGGCTGCCCTTTTCCCCAGTGGCTCTTTGCATTATTCATAAACGCAGGGCTGAATTCCAGGCAGCCTGGGTCTCAGAGAACAGAGCTAAGCTTTAATCAGGCTTATAAACCTTTGTGAATACCTGTCCTTTCAGCCCTCTCAGCCAACAGGAAGTCCCCTGGGATAAAGGTAAAGGAGGAAGGCTTTCTTTTTCTATTGTTTTTGAACAATGAGTCCTGCAGTGTGATAGGTGCTTTGCACAGAAGTCCGACTGACGCTCTGTTTTTGTAACAGCAGAATCATGTCCTCCTTGGAGATTTGAATCGATTTGTGTTTCTGTCCACACTGTCTTCCTCCTTGGTTGCATTTGGAACGCCCTGGGCCTCTTGTGATGAAACTTTTTTATTCAACTATTCCTTGAATACTATCTCCAACCCTGTCGTGAAGGCTCTCCAAATAATAATGTATGAGTTCACCTCTGACACCCTGCCCCAAGGCCTTGTACCACTGCAAAGACACATGACAAGTATTTTTCTAGTTTAGTGAAAAAGACAAGACGGGGGGGGGGGGTGTCCTGATGGGAAGACTAAACCAGGTAATCTGCACAGAAATGCTCTATCCATGATGACGCAAGGTCTGGGTCAGCTCGTCTTTAAATCCAAGCCGTTCGCTTCGCTGCTCTGTGACAACTCTGGTGAGTTCAGCCATTGGGAGACAGTGTCAGGACTGGATAGTTGAAGAAGAAAGTATCTTGGCTATTATAATCCCTCCCCAGATATTTTAGCCTTTTATTGGTGTTCATCTTGTATTTCTGTATTCTTGAATTTTGTTTTCCTTGGTTACCCTTTTTCTTTTTTAAAAATTTATTCATTTTGCAAGCAGAGAGAGATAGAAGAGAGACACACGGGGAGAAAGGGCGCACCAAGGCCTCCAGCAGCTGCAAACAAACTCCGGATGCAAGTGCCACTTTGTGCATCTGGCTTTATGTGGGGACTGGGAAGTCAAAGCGGGGTCCTCGGGCTTTGCCGGCAAGCACCTTTAGGGCTGAGCCATCTCTCCAATCCCCAATAGGTACTCTTTTTCCAGTGGGGTAGTCCTTCTCATGTCTTGGCTTTATGGTGGAGGGGTTCCAACTTCACTCTCCAATGTTCAAAACTTCCTCTCTGATCTTTCCCACTCTCAACTGCTTCTCTCTCCAGTGAATTTCTAGCCCTGTAATAGATAGTGGGCTCAGTTACCTCAAAGCGCTCACTCTAGTCATGACCTCAGAGGAATGTTTTAAAACTATTTTATTTATTTATGAGAGAGAGAGAAAGAGAGAGAGAGGGAGGGAGAGAGAGAGAGAGAGAGAGAGAGGTATCACACCAAGGCCTTGTTGTCACCTCAAATGAGCTCCAGACACATGAACCACTTTGTCCATCTGGCTTTACATGGGTACTGGGGAATCGAAGCTTGGCAGTCAGGCTTGGCAAGAAAGTGGTTTTAATGGCTGAGCCATGTCTTCAGCCCCTAAGAGGGATACTTTATTTTTTGTAGATTTATCTCTTTAAAGGATAATTTGGATGCTTACCCAACAGGTTTCCTATTATGTAGGTTTCAGGATCTCTCATGTATCAGGTGTGTTCAAAATATTCAAACTAAAAAAAAAAAAAAAAAAAAAAAGTAAAAAAAAAGCTGGGCGTGGTGGCGCACACCTTTAATCCCAGCACTCGGGAGGCAGAGGTAGGAGGATCGCCGAGAGTTCAAGGCCACCCTGAGACTACATAGTGAATTCCAGGTCAGGCTGAGCCAGAGTGAGATCCTACCTCAAAAAACCAATAAATAAATAAATAAATAAATAAAAATTAAAAAAAATAAATAATTCAAACTATTTAATATCAAGTACCTAGTGGACTGCCATGTTTATTCCAGGCTCTTGTCTACATAGACTGATTCTTTCTTTAGTTTTAAATCTCCTGGTATGATCGGAGTGTTTACATCCCCCACTTCCCTGAATTAACACGTTACGTCATTGTCAACACAGGGCTCATGAACGCCCCACTTATAAGAGACCCTAGAGAGCTGCCGTTATCTCCTGCTATCAAAGGACACAGTGAGAAGGAGCCATCAATGGTCTGGGGACAACCCTCACCAACACTGAATCTGGTGGTGCCTCAATCTGGGACTTCCCGGCTTCCGGAGCTTTGCTGTTTATGAGCACCCAGTGTACACCTTCCTTTGTAACTGCCCAAAGGACCAAGACAGTCTCGAATTACAGAACATTCTTCACATGCAATGCAAAGGAGCCACAGCTGGTGGGGTGGTTATGGCCAGCATGCTGGTGCCTGAAGGAGCGGCTGAAATCCTTCGTGCATGCCACTGTTATCCCTTGAATGTCAGGCCATTTAACATCTTCATCCTCCAGATATCAAATGCCAGAGTTCTTCCTCATCATTATGACAACCAAAGAAATCTCTTCACTAACTTCCAAATGCCCGTGTTTTCTGTTGAGAGTCACTAGGGGATAGAGGACCCACGAGGAGTCTCCATCCATGGGATCATTGTTGTTTTCATGAGCTACATGTTATAGTTAGTTGCAAGTTAGTGACAAGTCCCAAGAGAAATCATTTATCAAGAATAAGTAAGCCACACATGGTGGCCTTTAATACTAGCACTCAGGGAGGCAGTGGTGGAAGGATCACTGTGAGTTTGAGAGACTACATAGTGAATTCCAGATCAGCCTGGACTGACTCTACCTTGAAAAACCAAAAACCAAAATAAATAAATAAAATAAATCAAAAAGAATATGAGAATATGTAGTTATTTGCTTTTCCTGATGACATTAAGATGAAATGATGCCTATTGCTTATTATTTGGGAGATTGGTAACTTTGAAAAGTTCCAAAGGAAATGATTGATAAAATTTTTTTTAAAGTGCATATAAATATCTTGGTATCGATTGAATGTTTGAGGTTATGTACCTTATTGCCTCAAGCAAAATGACTAAGACCAATCGCTGAGTTTCAGATTGAGACTTGAATTTGGTAAGCAATGTGATTTCATTCTGAAACCCACTAGTTCCACAGCCATAGGTCACTTCATTTTTTGTGTCTCGGTTTTGTCTTTTGTGAAACTAAGAGCCATTTCTCAGTTCCTTTCAATTTCCAGAATTCTGTGATTGCATAGTACTGTATACCCTGGGCAATATTTCTCATGTTTTCCAAAGAGATATCATATGTATTAGCTGATTTGATCCTTAAACAGACCAAACCCTTCTATGCAGGGAAACAAAGTTGTGTTGAGTTTTTCTTTTTCATCTATCTATCTATCTATCTATCTATCTATCTATCTATCTATCTATCTATCTATCTCTATATCTGTATATATCTATTTATATATCTATGTATAGATAGATGAATAGATAAAATTATTTCTATTTATTTGAGAACGAGAAAGAGGGAAAGAGAATGGGTGTGCCAGGCCCTCCAGCTACTGAAAATGAATTCCAGATGCATGTGTCACCTTGTGCATCTGGCTTACATGGGTCCTGGAGAATCAACCCCTGATCCTTTGCTTTGGCAGGTGTTGCAGTCAGGTTCACATTGTTGGCAGAAAACACCTGCCCAAGAGCAGCTTGTGGGAAAAGAAAAAGCTTACAGACTCAAGGGGAGGCTCAGTGATGGCAGTCTCAGACTCAAGGGGAGGCTCAATGATGGCAGGGGAAAACGATGGCATGAGCAGAGGGTAGACATTACCTCCTGGCCAACATCAGATAGACAATAGCAGCAGGAGTTTTAACTTTGCAGACCTGAATCTTAGTTAGTAATCATATAGGTTTTGTGGAGCTCTTGGCCATTTGATAACTAACAGAAACTTCTGTTTGAGGTTATGCTCACTGCGTCTATTAGATATCCATCATGATGGGAAGAATAGTCCTGTATGGCCAATCTTGCTTTCCATGCACTCTCAAAGAACACAGCACAAACACACTGATTTTTCTGGAAGGTGCCATGGTGCTGAACTGAAGCTCAACTTCCCTGCCCTTCCTTTCCTGGGTGACTGTTCCCAGGAAACTTGGCCAATCTAAAAGATGCATCATATTAATAGGGCAGTAAAGAACTTAGGAATTTGGGATAAGAATGACTTAAAAATTTTTTAAAATGTATTATTCTTTGCAAGAAGGGAAACAGAAAGATTGAGAGAGGGAGAGAGAATGGGTGCTCCAGGGCCCCTTGCCCCCGTAAATAAGCTCCAGATACATGTACCACTTTGTGCATTTGGCTTCATATGGGTGCTGGGAATTCAAACCTGGGCTGTCAGGCTTGTAAGCAAGTGCCTTAACTACTAAGCCATCTCTCCAACCCCAAGAATAACTTTGATTTGGATACTGGCTTTGCAATTTAGCTACGTGTATGCTCTTTATAAGACTGTGCAAGCATGGCATGCAATTAAATGGAATAATATGTGTAAAGTGTGCCTAGAATTTTTGTTGTTGTTGTTGGCTTTTCAAGGTAGGGTCTCACTCTGGCCCAGGCTGACCTGGAATTCACTATGTAGACTCATGGTGGCCTCCCAAGTGCTGGGATTAAATGTGTGTGCCACCACACCCGGATAGTTTCTTTTTTGAAAATATTATACTGATTTATTTGCAGAGAGAGAGAGAGAGAGAGAGAGAGAGAGAGAGAGAGAGAATGAGAATGGGTGTACCAGAGTTTCTAGCCACTGCAAACGAATTCCAGATGTTCGCGCACTTTACGCATCTGGCTTCACATGGGTACTGGGGAACCAACCTGAGCTAGTAGGCTTTGCAGGTGAGTCCCTTAACCCCTGAGCCATTTTTCCAGCCCTAAAATTTTTTACATGTAATTCTTAAAATAACTCTTAGCTAAAATATTAGGATAACAGCTGTTAATGGAAACTTGAGCTGAATTAATGAATATGTTATTTTACCTAAAAACCCATGTTGTCTTGCATTGTAGACATTCTTTTTTATTGTTTTTCTTCTGTTTTGGGGTGGTTTGTGTGTGTGTGTTTATTTTTTGAAGTAGCTCAGGCTGACCTGGAATTCATAATGAGTCTCAGGCTGGCCTTGAACTCACAGAGATCCTCCTACCTCTGCCTTCCAAGAGCTGGGATTAAAGGCTTGTGCCACCACACCTGGCCCATTCTGTATGTTCAAATGTGTCTTAGGCTCATTCATGAAATAATCCACTGATTTCTTAATTCAAGAGCTATGTATAGAGCACCTTGGATGTTTCTATAGTGGACACTGAAATAAAGAGACAAGACAGTGAAGGTTCCCTTCTCTTCCTTCCTTGTTGTACTTCTTCTTTGCCTTCTTTTGTTGCTTTAGGGACCAAACCCAGAGCTTGGCACATGCTAAACCAACAGTCTACCACCGAGCTACATTCAAGCATTTTAATGGCGAGAAGCAGAAAATCTCTCTCCCCACCTGTAGAAATTAGCTAAATACATTAATAGTGAGACAAAAATGAAACAAGGCTATGTGATAGTCTTGGGAGCACATTTAGATTGTGAGCTCAGGGAAGGACTTTTTTTTTTAACTTTAGGAAGATTTTCCTGATGATCTTATTATACAGGCAGAGCTTAAGAGTAGGAAATTCTATAGTGCTTCTGTGTAGCGTGACCGGGGTTCCCAGAAATGGGAGAGCCCGAAGGAAGGAGGTGACAGTTAAGATGTTGGCTGAATGAAGAGTAAGCAAAGTTTGGTAAAGTCCAAGCAAGATGCAGCAGGGATTCATGTGACGTCAGTGGTGGTCAGGGTGGAAAGAGGAGAGCCGGTGGGAATATGTTGTGGAGAACCCAGATTCATGGATGGTGGGAGAAGACGGGATGACGCCTGCAGTATCTGGCTTGTTTGCATGTTGGTGCAATTTACAGCCCGGGGTGAGTAGCTGAAAGCTGAGAGGACTAGGGGTCTGGTTTGGGAAGAATGGACTTTCAATTGCCAGTTGAGCTCTAAGTGGACGCATCAAGTTTACAACTAGGTCCATAAGGTCAGAGGTCACAGCTGAACATGTGGGAAGTTTTTTGTTTTTTTTTTTTCTCAGGTAGGGTCTCACTCTTCCAGGCTGACCTATATAATTCGTCATCATGCAGTCTCAGGGTGGCCTCAAACTCATGGCAATCCTTTGCCTCCCAAGTGCTAGGATTAAAGGCATGCGCCACCATGACAGCTGACTATGTCGTCTCAGGCTAGCCTCGACCTCACAGCCTCTTCCTGGCATTAGAGGCTTGCTCCCCCCCCCACCCCAAGCAGTTTTTGCTTTTTTATATGATTTAGAGGAATGAAATGGAAGAGAGTATTTTGAGAAAATAAGTATAGTTAAAGAAGAGAAGGGGTCCCGAGTATTCTTAATTTTTTAGGCACCTCTGACTCAGATCAAATTTTAATTATTTATTTATTTATTTGATAGTGACAGAGAGAAAAAGAGGCAGAGAGAGGGAAAGAATGGGCGCGCCAGGACCTCCAGCCACTGCAAACAGATGCATGCGCCCCCTTGTGCATCTGGCTAACGTGGGTCCTGGGGAATTGAGCCTTGAACCGGGGTCCTTAGGTTTCACAGGCAAGCGCTTAACCACTAAGCCATGTCTCCAGCCCTCAGCTCAAATTTTAATAGATAGAATTAGTCACATTTAAATACACTGATAGGAAATTTTTTACTGACATTTCTTTTTTTTGGGGGGGGGGTTCAAGGTAGGGTCTCACTCTAGCCCAGGCTGACCTGGATTTCACTATGTAGTCTCAGGCTGGCCTCGAACTCACAGCCATCCTCCTACCTCTGCCTCTCGAGTTCTGGTATTAAAGGTGTGCATCACCACACCCGGTTTACTGGCATTTCTTAGCGTTCATTTATTGTGGCCAAAAGTAAGTCTGGTTTTAATACACTAGTCTGATTTTTTATTTTTTACTGACCATTTTGAGTGCCTACTTAGAAGGTACCCTAGTAGCTGGTATGCATAAGCTGAAATCAATAAGATGCTACTGGGCAAACATTTACTGAGCACGTGTTGTGTGCATAGTACTAGACAGTTTGAGTAGAGGCAAAAAACAAAAAAAGTCTCTGCTTCTAGAAAAAAAAAAAAAGAGTAGAAATTTAGAGGTCACTAGGAGAAACCCAGGCAGGCCATACTCCATAACCTCTTCTGCCTTTTCTCCACCCAAAAACCTGAGCTACTTTTACTCCTGTGAGTGGAGAAAAGCATATTTCACGTCCTATCACATTTTTAGTCACTTGGTACTCCAAGCATTCCAGCATTCATATTCCTATTATCTGGGGGAGAAATGGCATACAGAAGCCCTCATCACTTTAATGGCTTGCGTCTCTTCCTCATTAACTCACACACACTCCCTGCTTTAACATCAGTATTCAGCACTTGTTCAAAATGGTATGCTTCCTGTGTAGTGAGTGTGTGGATTGGACGCATGCCCACTTATCAGCACAAATGGCAGGAAAGCGCTTCTGGGCTAATGGCTGTATTTGCTTTATTAAGATGCAGCTGAACCTTTTTTGGTGGGTTGTTTTCAGAAAGAGCAGCTTAGCATCAATTATGCTGAAACAAAAATCATTATATTTAGCAGTCATTGTCTAGTTTTTAAATGGACTTTATTAAATAACCCGAGATAAAAGCTCAGTTCATTCACCTCCTTGGTGCATTTACTGGTCAGTCATCGTGGCAGACCCATGATGATGTAATTCTATTTGGAAAGATATTCTCAGCAGGGTTCATGGTGAAGCTCTTTTGTGGTTCATGTAACCAGTAGATAATGACAGTGTTCAGGGATTTTTGTGGGTGGGTCAAAATAATTTCTGTATGATTCCAAATTCCATGGTTTCTGAATACTTGGCCATATTCCGAATAGCTTCAAACATTTTTTTTGTTTTGTTTTTGGTCTGTGTGTGTGTGTGTGTTTGCTGTGTGTAAGGATATATGTGTGGGTATAGGCTCACGCATGCTGTGTGTGGAGGTCAGAGGACAACCTCAGTGTCTTTCCTCTTCTCCCTTGTGTGAGGCAGGCTCTCTCGTTGCTGTCCTGTGCTGTTGTCCAGGCTAGCTGGCCCTGGAGCTTCTAGCGGATTCTCCTAGCTCTGCCTCCCATCGCTATAAGAGTGCTGGGATTGCAGACTTATGTGGGTTCTAGGGATCTGAACTCAAGTCTTCAGGCTTGCCCGGCAACTGCTTACTCATTGAACCATCTTCCCAGGCCCTAAACGTTTTTTTTTTGGTCATTGAGAAACATCTTGGCTCCTTCCCCTGGCACTGGTGCAGCCTGTTTCTATGACATTTCACTTGAACAACAACAGAAGGGTAGCTACTAAATTATTTGTCATAAAATAAGTCAGTCTCCTTTAAGTCTCCTTGAAGTGTTGGGAATTCTCTTTAATCAATGATACATGATGTCAGTCAGCCCAATAGATATTCAACAGAGAATTTAATCAGTCAAATTTGCCATTCGGAAAATTTAAGCTTGGTTGTTACTTAGTACTTGAGAGGGTCTAAATGACTCCAGTTGCTAGTTTCTTTCAGTCCCTGCATTTAGTTTTGTCCCCCAAAAGTCAGTACCTGGACTGCATTATCTACTGTTCTGTATTGGTTTAAAACCACAGAAGTGGGGCTGGAGAGATGGCTCAGCAGTTAAAGGTACTTATCTTCATAGCCTAATGGTCTGGGTTCAATTCCCCAGTAACCATGTAAAGCCAGATTCACAAAGTGGCACATGTTCCTAGAGTTCATTTGCAGTGGCTAGAAGCCCTGGTGGGCCCATTCTTTCTCTCTCTGTCTCCCTGTGTTGCAAATAATTTTTTTTTTTAAATGAGGAGAGAAAAGTTAAAATCAGGGGCTGGAGAGATGGCTTAGAGGTTAAGGTGCTTGCCTGTGAAGCCCAGGGACCCAAGTTCAATTCCCCAGTACCCACTTAAGTCAGATGCAAGGTGGCTCATGAGTCTGTAGTTCATATGCAGTGACTAGAGGACCTGACACACCCATTTTCTCTGTCTCTCTGTCTCAAATAAATCAATAAAATAAAATAAATGCCAAGAGCAAGAAAGTTATTAGAACATTTTAGTATTTTATCCAAGACAGCAGAAGAAAATCACATTTTATCAGGCATTGTATATCAAGACTCATATGATAAATTCCTATTTGAAACCAGAAAAATATCAGTCCCTTTATGTGGCTCAGTATGCATAATAGACTTGAGAACTCTGTACACAAAACCCACAAATGGTTATCTCTTTTGATCATGGATGTAGTTAACTAAAATGAAATTTTATTATCTCCTAATATATTTTTAAAAAATATTTTATTTAGAGCTGGGCATGGTGGCACACAACTTTAATCCCAGCACTTGGGAGGTAGGAAGACCACCATGAGTCCAAAGCCACCCTGAGACTACATAGTTAATTCCAGGTCAGGCTGGGCTAGAGTGAGAGAGCCAGGTGTGGTGTACGCCTTTAATCCCAGCACTCAGGAGGCAGAGGCAGAGGCAGGAGGATTGCTGTGAGTTCGAGGCTACCCTGAGACTACGTAGTGAATTCATGGTCAGCCTGGGCTAGAGTGAGATCCAACCTTGAAAAACAAAAAACAAAACAAAACAAAATTTACACAGAGAGGCAGCAAGGCTGTATATATTTTTTAGGATTATAGTTGCTGAGATAGAAGTGTATATTTTCTTTAACAAATTCTGTCTTCATCTTTCTGGAGATGTGTGGTATGAGGATTCTACGCTACATGTCAAGAAAATAACATGCGGAATATAGATTTGGACACAGAAATTTTCATTTCTTTCTGGCAAAGCCCTAACAGCCTTGCTTTTCCCCTTCTCTGATCCTCCTCCTCTTGCTTATTTCCTATCTTAAATTGTCATATTCCCTTAATCTTCTTTAGCCTGTGACAGTTTCTATTTGTTATTGTTCATAACTGTAAACTTTTAGTGCCTCATGCTCTACCCACTGAGCTAGCCAGGCAATTATGTGTGAGACTTTAAAAAAATACTTGTCTAAAATTTTGTAGAATGCCTCTCTCTCACTTTGGGTTTGTGTGATGTTTTCTTTAAAAAAAAATATTTTATTTATTTATTTGGGAGAGAGAGAGAAAGAGGCAGGTACAGGGAAAATGGGCATGCCAGGGCTTCTAGCTACTGCAAACGAACTCCAGATGTATGGACCACCTTGCACATCTGGCTTACGTGGGCACTAGGAA
This sequence comes from Jaculus jaculus, assembly GCF_020740685.1. Classification (NCBI taxonomy): domain Eukaryota; kingdom Metazoa; phylum Chordata; class Mammalia; order Rodentia; family Dipodidae; genus Jaculus; species Jaculus jaculus. The sequence continues at coordinate 136,876,615 of NC_059107.1, forward strand.
ATTGAACCTAAGTTCTCAGGCTTCACAGGCAAGCACTTTAACCTCTAAGCCATCTCTCCAGCCCCTTTGTGTGATGTTTTCTAATGAAAAGACTGGTTAGGAATTTGGGGGGAAGAATATCATAAAAGTCACATATTCTTCTCATGTCATATTGGATCATGCAATATTTACATGACATTTTGTTGTTACTGTTTTGAGACCGGGTCTCCATGTATCCCAGGCTGGTGTCAAATATATATAAAATTTTAAAGTTTAAGAGAACTAAGTATGGTGGTATACACCTGTAATCCCAGCTAGCAGGGAGGCTGAGGCAGGAGGATCAACAATCCAAAGCCATCCTGAGTGACTTAATGACTTAATGAGACCCTGTTACAAAATTAAAAGTTATGAAAAGAAGGAGGAGGGGCAGAGGAGGAGGCAGAGGAGGAGGAGCAAGCAGCTGCAGCAGCCTGGACGTAGCTCAGGGCAAGAGTGCTTGCCTAGCAGCATGTGTCTGGTTCTGGGTTTAATCTCCATTCTGGGAGAAAACAAAACGCTTAAGAGCTATCTTATTGCATTTCCAAACTTTTGGAATCATGGAAGCTATCCTTCTGTCAAAGAATTGAATCTCATTTTATAATGTTAAAGTACATAGTTTGAATACTACTGACATTTTGGAATTCATTGAAAGTTTTCCTGTGACCTACTTCATGATCCATTTTTGTGAATATTTCATGTGTACTTGAAAAGAGTCTGTTTTTCTCTATGGCTTAATTTCCACATCTGTGAAACAGGAAACCAAAAATATCCAACTTCTTTGTTTTTGAAGTTTGCAAAAGTAAACATCAAATTGAAAGTCATAAAAATACTACATTTATATTTTATTTTTATTTATTTGAGAGAAAGAGGTACATAGATAGAGAAAGAGCGAGAGAGAAGGGAGGAGAGAGAGAGGGAGAGAGAGAGGGAGAGAGGGAGAGAGAAGAGAGGAGAGAGAGAGAGACAGAGAGAGAGAGAGAGAGAGAGAGAGAGAGAGAGAATGAGCATGCCAGGGCCTCCAGCCACTGCAAATGAACTCCTGAACTATGTGCCACCTTGCGTTTTACGTGGGCACTGGGGAATTGAACCTGGGTCCTTAGGCTTCACAGGCAAAGTCTAACTGATAAGCTATCTCTTCAGTCTTATTTACTCATTTTGATTCTTCTGTTTTTGAAATTCACAATGGGCATACCTTGACATGAATAAACAAAACAGGAGAGAGAGGAAAAGGAAGTATTTGTCCTTCCTGAAAAATGGAGTTGTAACCTCTGGGTGGCACAAATATTCTATGGGAGCACAGATTCCAGCCTATAGATAAAGACTGGCCAGAACTGAGGGAGGGAACCACCTATGATGGTAAGTCTCATTGTGTTTGGTTTCTCAGAGGTCCATTGACCTTGGATGTTTATTTAGATGAACCTGGGTCTTTCCTGTGCTATTGAGAAGTACCACTGTGTGCTAAGTTGGGGTGCTGGTCCTTCACTAGGCTGGTTGATATTGGTTGGCTAGTCTATCAGAGAGCCATTCTGGTTGCTTAGGTTTTAGCACACTCATCACATTTGCCATAGGAAGAGGGATTTGATGGGTGAGGGCTTATCTTATGGGTTTAAGTCACGTCCTTCATGGCTAGCCCTAGGTTGCTTGCCATGAGGACACTATGCCCGTCGTCATAGCTCTAAGTCTTTTGTTGCCTCTTTCCCTTTTCATCTCTTCCTAGATCAGACAAGATTGGGAGAGTTCAGGTTGGTAAGGCCATGAACTCTTCTCTTCTATGAACCATCAAATGGAAATTTCCCCCATAGACTCATGTGGTTGTGATTAAGCCTCAAACTTAATCCCCAACTGGTGGAGCGTTTGGGAGGTAGAGGACTTGCTGGAGGAGGTGAGTCACTGGAGTGGACCTTGGGATTTTTATAATCCAGCCCCAATGGCTAGCTCGCTTGTTCTTGCTGCTTCCTCCCAAAGGATGTGATACATATCTGTCTGTCCGATCTTAGCATGCTTTCCCACCACAATGAACCCTTCCCTCAAAACGGTAAGCTGAAACAAACTGTTTCCTTCCATAAGCTACTTCTGGTCTGGTGTTTTGTTCTGGCAATGAGAAGATAACTGCTGCACCTCATGAATCTTACCACTGACTCCCCACCTGGACACTGTCATCAACACTTAGCTTCTAGCTCCAAGGTGTTCACAAGCTTGCAACTACCACACAAGCCACTAAGAAGTGTCTTATTTTTTATGTTGAATTTTTAACATTTTCTTATGAATTTTATACATGAACATTCTTTTTTTTTTTTTGAGGTAGGGTCTCGCTGTAGCCCAGGTTGACCTGGAAGTACATGAACGTTCTTTAGTTTGCACATACTCCTTTCCATTACCATCTTTTGCCCCCAGCTCTATTCCATTAGCCCCCTCCTCTTTCCAACTAGTGCTTCTTCCATGTTTTAAAAATATTCTTATTTATTTATAAGGAGAGAGAGAGAGAGGTTATGAATAGGCACACCAGGACCTGTTACCACTGCAAATGAACTCTAGATGCATTCACTACTTTGTGCATCTGGCTTTATGTGGGTACTGGGGAATTGGACCGAAGACATCAACCTTTGTAAGCAAGTACCTGTAACTACTGACCCATCTCCTCAGCCTCACTTCTTCTATTTTGATGTCTTTTTCTTTTGGCCCTCCTCCATCATCCATATCAAGATGCTGATGGGCTCAATACTGTGCAGGGTTTATGGAGTTAGCAAGAGCAAGTTAGTAACTGCTGTGTGGTCGTAGATGCACCTAGGTTGCTTCATGTCCAACGGTGCCTTACATTTTTATATGTGCATTTGTTGTGTGTTTTTTCCAACTACATATGTTTGAGAATTGTTAACATTTATAACTGAAAAAAAAAACTTTATCTACTCTCCCTTCCAAAAAATCAGCAATCTTCATGGATTGGTAACCAAACTTGATGTCTGTTATTTGTCTGGATGAAGACTGAGAATATTGTCAACCCTTGTTCACATATGGAAGAAGAAAGGACAACAGTTCTAAAGTGAAAGAAGCTGAGGGAGTCGGTGCAACTGAAGAAGTCAGGCGTGGGAGGTGACAACAGGAAGCGTCACCAGCAACGTTCCTGGTGCCATTAGAACAACAGGCTCTTCACTGTGCACTGCTCTATGGTGACCTAGAAAGGGCATGAGACCGGAGGACCCGCTTAGAAGTCAGGTTTCACTGTGTATAGGCTGTGAGATTTTGGCTGAGGTAGTTGACTTTTCTGACTCCATAGTATGCATATGTTTGAAATGCTAAAAGAATACTTGCCATATACTTCAAAACACTGTTACTTCTAGTTAGTACAGTGGTAGCAGTGACATCGTAAACCGGACACAATTATTAGAAGGTTTTCAGGAAGGAAGTTTAGAACTCTTCTTCACAGATTTGTTTACGCACGTTTCATCTTGAACCAGAGGTTTTGTTGTGAAAATATTTTCTTTCTTTTTTTAAAATAAATAATCCTCTGGGATTTTTTTTTTTTTTACCATTTTTATAAACCAATTTTAGCAGGCATATGATTGTTTGTATGTACTATCAAATGACCTTTTCAAGGCATGTGCCACCACGCCCAGCTCAAATTGCTTTTAAAATGAATTGATAAATAAATTTACTGATTGTCTCGTTTTATTACTATTTTTTTCTGTGTGAGAGATACTGGGACTTGAACCCAGGGCCTCACTGATGCTAGTCAAGTGCTTTGCCACTGAGCCTTCCCAATGTTCATAAAAGAGTTTGTTGGCTGGAGAGAAGACTCAGTGGTTAAGGCACCTGCCTGCAAACCCTAAGGACCTGAGCTTGGTACCCCAGTAGCCACATGTACAAGATGTATAGGATGGCACATCTATCTGGACTTGGTTTGCTAGAGGCCCTGGTGCTCCCATTCTCTTAATTTGCCTCGTTTTTGCTCTCTGTCTCAAATAAAGAAAAATGAATCAGATATATTTTTTTAAAAAAGAAGTGAGCCAGGCATGGTGGCTCACACCTTGAATCCCAGCACTTGGGAGGCAGATGTGGATCGCTGTGAATTCAAGGCCACTGTGGGCTAGTACCTCCAAAAACAACAACAACAAAAAAGAATTTGAGAATTCTAAATTTGAATTCTTTTTACATTAGTTTTATTTATTTATTTGAGAGAGGGAAAGAGGCAGAATGAGAGAGAGAGAGAATGGGTATGCTATGGCTTCCAGCCACTGCAAATGAACTCCAGATGCATATGGCATATGGCTTACGTGGGTACTGGGGAATTGAACCGAGGTCCTTTGGCTTTGCAGGCAAGTGCCATAACCACTAAGCCATCTCTCCAGCCCTGACCTTCTTTATTCCTATTTAGGTTATACATTTTGTTTGGCACTCCATAGTAAAAACTTGGCGGATGGAGTAGATTGTCCCTCAGTTTCAGCCCCTCCTCTCTGAAGCACACTTTTCTGTGTTTCAGAAGCTAGAAAGCACCAAACATGCCCCAGACAGCTCAGCTGCTGATGTTGGGTGTGTGGAATGGGCCCTACCAACTGTTTGCAAGTGAGTAAGGTCTGCAGATGCTGTTTTCATGGGGCTGATCAAGGACCAGGCTTGGCAGGCATCTAGGGAGTCATCTTTCAATGCTCAGTCCTTTTCTATCCTTCCCAGCGACTTTGAATGTCCCCACCCTCCCAGGGCAAATCTAGACTAGTTAGCTGGTGGCTGCAATGGAATCCTCACTTTAAACTCTCTGTAGGCAGAAACCCAGGGTAAATAAACCAAGTTTTTGTTACTGATACATGTTACAGGTGAAAATAAAGGGCTGGAGAGATGGCTTAGTGTTTAAGGTGCTTGTCTGCCAAGCTTAAGGACCCAGGTTTAATTCCCCAGTACCCACATAAGTCAGATGCACAAGGTGGTGCATGCATCTGGAATTAATTTGCAGTAGCTAGAGGCTCTTGCCCATTCTCTATCTGCCTCTTTCTCTCAAATAAATAAATAAATAAAACATTAGTTTTTAAAGAAAATAAATCTGGTGAAGGGAGTAGTGCATACAACAGATGAATGCTAATTTTTTTTTTTTTTTCGAGGTAGGGTCTTATTCTAGTCCAGGCTGACCTGGAATTCACTATGGAGTCTCAGGGTGGCCTTGAACTCACAACAATCCTCCTACCTCTGCCTCCCGAGTGCTGGGATTAAAGGCGTGGGCTACCACGCCCAGCTATTTTTTTTTTTTTTAATTATGTGCTCTGTCACACCTTCCAAGGCTGAGGGTCCATTGTGGGAGAGGTGGCAGAAAGAAGTTAAGAGCCAAAGAAAGGGTAGGACTCCTTACAAGGCACTTCTCCAGACACAAAATGGCCTGGATATCCATGACCTTGCAGTGACTGACACTACCTACACAAGATCATCATACTAGGAGGAAAAGATGATGACATCAAAATAGAGAGACTCACTGAGAGGGGGAAGGGGTATGATGGAGGTTTCAAAGGGGAAAGTGGGGGGAGGGAGGGAATTACCATGGGTACTTGTCTATAATTATGGAAGTTGTAAAAAAAATTTGTGTGTATGTATGTGTGCTTGGGACCTTTTGCTACTGCAAACAGATTACCAGACATAAGCACCCTTTCTTGTGCTCGGCTTTCTGTGGGCACCTGAGAAATTGAACCAGGGACAACAGGCTTTGAAAGCAAACAACTTTAAACCATACAGCCATCACCCCGGCCTCTGGACTGGAGTGTATTTCAAATACAGTGTTAAGAGAAGGATTCAATGCTACTTTGATTATTACATTATTAGAATGATTACTTTTGACCTATTAATTGTGTACAAGGCCCTGGTGGAATTAGTGTGCTAATACAGAACAATCCATTTACATTTTGACAGAAAATCATGTTCAAAGAATCAAAGCTCAGGGCTAGAGAAACTGCTTAGTGGTTAAGGAGCTTGCCAGCAAAGCCAAAGAACCCAGGTTCGATTCCCCAGGACCCCCATAAGACATATGCACAATTGAGCGTCTGGAGTTCTTTTCCAGCTGGTGGAGGCTCTGTAGCTCCCATTCTGCCCCTCCTTGCAAATTAAAAAAAAAAGAATCAAAGTTCAAATCGCAGGCTTCCGGGAAAAAAATTTCGCTGTTGGATATGTTGCCTTCCAGGGGCTCTTTGCTTAGATTACCTCTTAGGATCCAGGGCCTACGTAATTTAAATTTCTATTTTCTATCTTTGGGTGGCTGTTATTGTTTACCCACAACAAACATGGCGGCAACAGCTTCAACTCGATCCGGGGCCCTAAATAAAGATGGCCACGGTACTTCCTGGGCTTGCCCTCAACAAAGATGGCTACAATGCTTCCTGTTTAGAGCTTTCGCCTTTAACAAAGATGGTGTTTATGGCACTGGTTCCCTAACATTCTGGATTCCGGGTGTAGTTTTTTTCTTTTTTTAAGATACGTGGTCGCAGACGTAAGTAACAGGAATCCATCTTCTCTGGAACGCTCCATGCCGTGGCGACCCGGGCCCTGCGTGGCTCTCGCCCTCCCTCCGCTAGCTTGTCCGGGTTTCTGAGCAGGGTCGGGACTGGGTGGCTGTCCCGGGTCCCGGCTCTCCTCTCGGTCCGCGGAGATCACTCCGCGGGTCCCTTGCGGCGCTGCCCGAGGGCGGCTGCACGGAGGTCTGGGCGGCCGGGCAGGCCCGCCGCGCTCGTGCTCCAGCTCCCGAGGGTCACGGACGCCCCGCGCCGCGCCGCCGCCTCCCGCCCGCCCGCCCGCGAGTCTGCGCTCCCCGCCCCTCCCTCCCCTCGCGTCCCCGCGGCCGCCTCGCCACCCGGGGAGGCCCGTGGACTTAAAATAATAATAATACGTAGTGATGATGATGTAACAGAAACTCCTTAAATGTCCCATGCACGGGTGCCCCGGACAGCGACGGATGCAGGTTCTGAGTTCTTAGGGAGTGATGGCCTGCGACCACACACGGGGGGCGTCCTGGACACTACATGGAAACAAACACATTTTCTTGATGTTGTGAGGGGAGGCCTTCGATCTGGAAGGAAGGCGCTTCGTAACTCTAGTGTCCTTGCCCTACACTTGCTGCCCGGGTCATTTTTGGCAGCTTTTGCCAAGATGGGCTATCTGATGAAGGCTATGTTGAATTATTTACTTATTTATTTATTTTTGTTTCTGTTTTTCAAGGTAGGGCCTCACTCTAGATCAGACTGACCTGGAATTCACTCTGTAATCTCAGGGTGGCCTCGAACTCACGTGGATCCTTCTATCTCTGCCTCCTGAATGCTGGGAATAAAGGCTTGCGCCACCATGCCCAGCTAAAATAAATTAATAAAATGTTTACACCAAACGCTGCTCTATAGTCTTCATGTAGAAATTGTATTATTTGTTTATTTATTTATTTGCAAGCAAAGAAAGATAGACAAAGAGAATGGGTGCACCAGGGCCTCCAGCCGCTGCAAACGAACTCCAGATGCATGTGCCACCTTGTGCACATGCGTGGGTACTTGGGAATGGAACCCAGGTAATTAGGCTTTGCAGGCAAGTGCCTTAACCACTGCGTGGTGGGGCATGCCTCCAGCCTAAAATTGTGTTTTAAGTCAGGTATCTGACCTTGTGTGTGTGTGTGTGTGTGTGTGTGTGTCTTCTTGAGCAAGGAATTGATTGAACTAGGACCCCATTTTGTGCAAAGCAGAAATAGAAAAGATGATTCATCTGCTGTTGTTCATGACTGTGCAGCTGCATTTGAAATAAACTTGGCTTGGCTTAGCAACCCTGTAAACACCATGACTTGGCACCCTGTATAGATCTGAAGATCTGCCTGGGCCTTGAGGTGCTTGCAGGGCGGACACAGTATCTTTAGGGTTGTGTCAGCATTCTTGTCATCTCAGCTATGATTTTTTTGTCTCTTTCCAGGGAGAAATGGAGGCCAGAGACAAGCAAGTGCTCCGTTCACTTCGCCTGGAGCTGGGTGCAGAGGTTTTGGTGGAGGGACTAGTGGTTCAGTACCTCTACCAGGAGGGAATTTTGACTGAAAACCATGTTCAAGAAATCAAAGCTCAAACGACAGGCCTCCGGAAAACCATGTTGCTGCTGGACATCCTGCCTTCCAGAGGCCCTAAAGCCTTCGATACCTTCCTGGATTCCCTACAGGAGTTTCCCTGGGTTAGGGAGAAGCTAGAGAAGGCGAGGGAAGAAGCTGTATCTGAGTTGTCTGCAGGTAGGCCTCAAATCACTTCACAACAGCTCCAAAGTTGTTGCAAAATTATTGCCCTTTGGATTGGAAGTTGGGTGCTGTAGGTGGTGGGGCAGAGGTCAGCGCTTCATGAAAATGGACAAGGAGTTTGTCTGGACTGAAAAGACTTGGAACTGGATTGACAGGATGAGGGGTTGGTGTTAAGAAATGCAGGGAAGGAAGAAGGAACCATGAAACCGAGAGGTTCAAGAGGGAGCTCAGAGTACATTGAGATACCCTTCCAGGGAAACTTGGCTGGCCACTTAAAAGTCATGTTCTCATTGGAGAGCCAGGTCACTGTGAACCCTTGGCATCAGGAACCACTGGGAGAGTGCAGATGGGAAAGCAGGCTTTGGCCTACTGATAACTGATTTGTGGGGTGCCAGAGCTGCCAGCTGGAGAAGGTCAGATTCATGGGGGACAGTCTCTAGGAAGGCATGTCCTGCACCTGTCCCCTCAGCTGGCCTGAGAGGCCCAAGGGGATTATTGTGGAGCTTGACTTAGTGTTTTTTCTTTTTTAAAGGCTGTTTATTGGTTTAAAGTGTTCGTTTTTGCTTTGGTTTTGTTCAGATACCTGGGTTATTTAATTTTGTAAGGGCTGTAATTTGGGGAAGATCTTATTTTAATTTTAAAGGAGAACTGGAGAAGAGAAATGGCCACAGTGCATATTTCTGGATTGTAGGAGAAGGAAGATGTATGAAACAGTTTTCCATTTTAGCACCTCCCATGACTTCTAGTTTTTGTTGTTGTTGTTTGTTTGTTTTTGTTTTTAGAGGCAGTGTCTCACTCTAGCCCAGGCTGACCTGGAATTCACAATTCACGATGTAGTCTCAGGGTAGCCTCAGACTCACAGCAGTCCTCCTACCTCTGCTTCCTGAGTGCTGGGATTAAAGGGGTGCACCACCATGACTGCCTGCTCTTTTTTTTTTAAACAAAAATTAAGGAGCAGAGAACTGAACTGGCAACAAAAAATTTTTTTCTTAAAGAAGGGAATTGAGAGTTGCCCAAGTTAAACTGATTCAAACCGAGTTAACAGATTTCCTTAGCAGAGTTAAGAAACCAACATTCTCTGGGTTTCTTATAAAGTGATATGACCAAGTTAGTGTTCTCTGGAATTTACTGTTGCTGTTTTAAAATAAAAATAAGATTGGTTACAAAACCAAATTCTCCTAATATAGTACTGTAATTTTTGCCTCATGGACCTTGCATTCTGAATGATTTTTTGAGACACCTATTAAGTATTCATACTTCTTTTTAACTTTTTATTCACAGCTTCCATAAGTATAGACAATAAACCATGATAATCCCCATCCCAATTCTCCCTCTCTAATTCTTTTTCCATTTATGGTATATGTCAATATCTGATCAATATAAGATGATAAGTTAACTTAGAAAGACGTGGTAAAAGGGCTGGGGAGATGGCTTAGTGGTTAAGCACTTACCTGTGAAGCCTAAGGACCCTGGTTCAATGCTTGGTTCCCCAGGACCCACGTTAGCCAGATACATAGGGGGTGCATGTGTCTGGAGTTTGTTTGCAGCTGCTGGAGGCCCTGGCGTACCCATTCTCTCTTATCTGCCTTTCTCTCTGTGTCTGTCGCTCTCAAATAAATAAATAAAAATAAACAAAAATAAAAACATAAAAAAAGACATGGTAAAGTTTCGATGGCAAAAGAGAAAAATATGTTTATTGTAAGCTGGTCCAAATTTTATGTAAATATGTGGTTTCAGCTGGGTGGCCTTTGAGGAGCACTAAAAATCTCAGCTTGAAGTCTCCTTAGAAAATGACATGTTCCACATATCTGAATTTTTCTTTTTACTAATGCTGTTCCACAAAACATTCTGAAAGTGGGTTTGAGCTATATTTGTCTCATTGACAATTATAGAAACTCATTTTAGTTATTTTGACTAAATACTGACTACTGGAAACATATTGAACATGTAAGTAAGGTATGAGGGGTAATGGGTCAGTGAACACCTATCTCCTCATCACTCAGTTTATGAAAAGCAATGCTCCCCAGGGGCTTTTTCCAGTCCTTTCTTTCCTGACTCCTACTGGGAAACTCTAAGTTTGGGCTTTATCATCCTTTCTCTCCTTTGCTTTGAGTTTTCTATCTTATGAGAATCACACTTAAAAGTCACATGTTATTGAAAGTCTATAAATACCATAGATCTAATGGTAAATGTAATAGCTATCAATGATTTATACAAATGTAGGAAGGATGGAAGAAATGATATTTTAAATTATTTATTTATTTGAGAGACAGGCAGGCAGATAGAGAAAGATGAGAGAGAGAATGGCCATGTCAGGGCCTCCAGCCACTGCTAATGACCTACAGATGCATGTGCCACTTTGCACATCTGGCTTACATGGGTACTGGGGAATTGAACCTGGGTCCTTAGGCTTTGAGAGAGAAAGAAAAACAAGGATAGGTAGGTAGGTAGGTAGATAGATAGATAGATACATAGATTGATAGATAGTGTGTCAGGGTCTCTAGCCTCTGCAAACAAACTCTAGAAGCATGTACCACCTTGTACATCTGGCTTATGTGGGTCTTGGGGAATCAGACCTGGGTTCTTTGGCTTTGCAGGCAAGCGTCTTAATCACAAAGCCATCTCTCCAGTCCCCAAAATAATATATTTTAAGAGAGCTGATGATTAATAGTCTTTTCTTATTTAAAACCTTAAACATGCTTATTTAATTGCATGGAAATCTTATATTTCTAAGATTAAATTAGGATTTAATGAACTGGAAACTGGAGGGTTTTTATTTTATTTTTTTTGAGTTGACTTGCCTTCCAATTGAATGTCCCTGGAGAAAAGCAAACATACCCAGAGCCAGTTTTCTAGGACTTGAGTGTATCCTCTCTTCATGGCCTGCTTACATTTAAAGTTTTGTAAAGACGCTTTGGAGTTTTGAGAACTGGACTCAAGGAAAATGTGGTGCCCATGTAAGTATGTTTAACATTACCTTTTACTTACATTTTACTTATTTGGGTTATAATAATTCGTTTTATGGATTTGGTATTCTTCTTTTGGGAAGCCCTGAGAATGAAATGAGAAGGAGCCGCCTTCTCTTTAGCCAAGGGGTTGAACCCTCTTCCAGAAGGAACTGATTTTATTTTTATTAAAGTTTTCTGGTTTTGTTTTTCTTAGCAGATCCTTGGTTTTCCCTATATTTGTTTGTGTGTTTGATTTTTGTGTTTCAGTTCTACATTTTTAGCTGCCCTGGGCTTCTTTTCGGTGAACCTAGTTTGTTGCTAGATGTAGTTTAGAGAAGAATGGACTTGTATCTTAAATTCTTGTACTTTCCACTCCCCAGAAAAATCCTTAAACACAAAAAGGAAAAAAGAAAAACCCAAAAACCACAGTAAACCTTTTGATTGTTTCAGATTCTGCTATTTCCTAATCTCTGTTAAAAAAAAAAAGTCTTAAGAGTCTAAAATATAAATGGATAATTAGTTTGTATTTTTCTCACCCTACAAGGATGCTTACCTTTTAAAAGAGGAATTCTGATGATAAAATGACTTAATCCACCTTGGCACAGTGGAAGGAACACTTCACAGTGTGTCCGTGCTGGCCAAGGTCACATACTAGACATTAGATCAGCTGGAAATCCTCTCTGGGCTCCTGTCGGGTCATTTTAGGAGATGAGGACAGTGCTGTATGTGGGCGAAGGGAGTCTGTGCCAGCCTTCCTGCCTCTCCCTCCCTATAGGCCCTGCCCGCACCAATAGTGTTCCCACTGCAGCCGCTCATCTGGCTCTGGCCAGGAGGTTTACTGCAGTGGTCCTGGCCTCACTATCTGGTGGGACTCAGCCAATGTCACGGTGGAGTGGCTCCTGGGCCAACAGGCCTCCCAGTTCCACCCTGTTTGCCCTGGGTTGGCTGTGGGGGCGGAGTCTCTGCCATTATTCTTTTTTTTTTTCTTTATTTATTTGCAAGCAGAGACACAGAGAGAAGAAAGACAGAGAGGACAGGCACGCCAGAGCCTCCAGCTGTTACAAATGAACTCCAGGTGCACGTGCCACCTAAGGCAAATGCCTTAACCACTGAGCCATCTCTCCACACCCCCAGTCATTCTTTCTTAACAGTATACTTAGTAGCCATGCCTTTGCCACTGTCTTCCTGCAGGAATTTGTTTTTTCCTCCTTCCTAAGCTATATTCCTGCTTTGTGCACTTTTAGCCACCAGCAAGAGAGAAGAACAGATCTCTGGGACCTCAATGCAGTGTCTTCTCCAAGCACGTAAGATGCCTCAATCCTGAGCCCACTGCAACGGCTGGCCTGAGGCAGCCACTTGTTCCAGCCTTGCCTGACCTTCGCTGGGTTGTCCCCATGGACCTTATGTCCTGGATTGACGCAGGGCTGGCTAGTCTATTTCCCTTCTGCCCATGGGCTCCAAGGCTCAGCTTGTCCCCTGTGAACCGGCCTTGAGTGACCCCTCTCTGCTGAGCCACATTAGCCACCTCCTGAGAGGCGTTCTGGCTCTGATGTGTGAGCTTGGGTGCATCTGATGTTCCAAAGCTCCCATGGCATACGTCTAGATATTGTCATAGCTTTATTAGATTTTCAGCTTGGCATTCTCCTCATAGGGATTCTCCTCATAGGAGCCTCCAATCATGCCATGCCACCAGACTTTCTTCAAGTCAGCGTGGAGCTCAGTTGATCCAGTCTGAACTTTATCCTGTGTTTCATGGTGGCTAAGAAGTGCTTGCCTTATGCCTTTGTAGGTTACAAGAGAGGACTCTGCAGAGTCCTCCCTCGGCCATTTCCAGCATGATTATACCTTTCCTGAGGTACACATGAAGGACTTCTGATCACCTGAAGGCATCCACTTATTCATTCAACACCTATTTACTGAGTACATCAATTAACTTTCTCATTGCTGTTACCAAATACCTGAGCTTTAAGAAGGAAAGGGGTTATTTTTGGTTTACACTTTGTTGTTTGTTTTCTGGGCAGATTGGGTTTTGTGCTGTAGTCCAGGATGACCTGGAATTCATTATGGAGTCTCAGGGTGGCCTTGAACACATGGCAATCCTCCTACCTCTGCCTCCTGAGTGCTGGGATTAAAGGTGTGTGTCACCACCACCACCACCACCACCGGCTATGGCTTGCACTTTTGGGGAAAAGTTTTATGGAAGGAAAGACATGGCAGCAGGAATAAGAGGCAGTCACACTGGTAGGCAGGAAGTACAGGGCAAACAGGAAGTGAGCCCCCCCCCCCAGTGAATTCCTCCACAAGGCTCCACCTCCTCCAGGTTATATAAATTTCTGAAACATCACCACCAGCTGGGAACCAAGTGTTCAAACACATGAGCCTCTGGGGATATTCCCTGTTCTTTTTTTTTTTTTTTTTTTTTTTGTTATTTTTGTTTGTTTATTTGAGAGAGACAGAGAGGGACAGAAAGAGGCAGATAGAGAAAGGGAGAGAGAGTGGGCATGCCAGGGCCTCCAGCCACTGCAAACGAACTCTAGACGCATGCACCCCCTTGTGCATCTGGCTAACGTGGGTCCTGGGGAGTCGATCCTCGAACCGGGGTCCTCAGGCTTCACAGGCAAGCGCTTAACCACTAAGCCATCTCTCCAGCCCATCCCCGTTCTAACCACAACATTGAGTAGTGACCATGTGCTAGATATAAGATGCTGGGACGTAAACCAAGCAGAGCTCCTGCTGGCCTGGAGTTTCACCTGTTCTCCTGGGGGCTGTGGGTAGGTGGGTGGGGGGAAGGGTAGAAGGGAAGCTAGCAAATGAAGACCTTATCTTTGTGGGGTGATGAGTGCTGTGAGGGTGGTCCAGGTAGGTGGTTTCTTCTGTGAAACTGGCCAGACATGGAGTGGATTGAGGGGACCACCGGCTCTTCAGCGGTGGCACAGGTGACATGTAGCCTGGGTTAGACCCCTGCTCACAGAGGAACCAGTCACGGGCTGCCTGAGAACTCAGTCACTTCCATTTGTTGTATTTCCTGCTGTACAGCTAAGACCTCTTCATACGTTCTTCTTCATATGGTTTTAGACCCAGGATTCAATAATACTGAGCCACACGATGGGAAAGCCTTCCTTTTTATTTCTCTTGTGGTCTAGATAAGTGACCACAGGTCCCTCTGCTTAAGGCTTTTTGTGGGCAATGGTATTACCATCAAATTTAAATTTAGTTGTGTTGCTTTTTTTTTTAAAAATCATTTGTGACAAGTGAATCTTTCCTATTATAAAATTCTGTCAAAACACATTATTTTTATTTGAGTAAAAATGAGTAAGTCTAAAGCAAAATACAAAGAAAAGACCAAAAAGGACACGAGGCTCTCCAGAAAGGGTGAAGTTTCTATGCATGCGTTTTCCCACTTACAGAGTGGCAGAAGCATGGGGGATGCCTTGTCTGGTGGTGTGGTATAGGGAAGGAAGGTCAGATGTTAGCTCAGGTGGAGACTCCACTGCCTTTGGGATTTTCTCAGCATGGTCTGTCCAGCGTAGATGACCCAGGGCTAGTAGAGATTTCTAGCTTGAGACATTTTCATGGGACCCTGCAGGCATGTGGTACAACTCTGCCTGCTCTCTATTAATAATCTCCCAGCCAGCACTGTTTCCAGGTGCCTTGCTGGCACTGAGGAGCATGTACCTCAGAGAACTGGCAGGAACTAGTTGAGTTTACTAGCAGAGTTGCAAAATGTGTAACTGCTGTGGCACTCAGCAATATGGATCCCAGTCCTGGTGTTGGAGTATGGAAGCTGAGTGACTCACAGATCAGTGACTTTTTCTCTGTGAAAACGCAGGCCCGGGAGATAAGTCAAGTAGCTCACGATCACACAGCTGGTTGGTGTAATTTATTGCTGGGACTGGAATCCCAACCTCCCATTCTTGTCTCGCAATTTTGGCTTGTTAGTGAGTTTGAAATGGAATTGTATTATGCTTCAGTGTTAATAGTTGAAAGAAGCTTTTGAAATATTATACTAATTTTTTTTCATTTTAAGATTCAAGGATTTTAAGAGGTATACTGGTATGAGGTTTTTCTAAAATATTTTCTTTTTATTAATGCTAATTTTCATCATTAAAAGAGAATCGTAATGCTTCAGTAATGCATCTTATCAGAAAAATCTACCCCCACTTTCTGCATGGCTGACATAAAGGAAGGCGGAAGACTTTTATCAAGTATTTATGGGACTGATGAAATAATGCATCTGTTGGCAGCTAATTGCAGCTCTTTCTAGGAACAGCAAACCATGTGACAGGTCTTGCCCCAGCAGGGATGCCTGCATTTCATTAAAAAAAATGAATTTAATGTTCTTTCTACTTTGAAAGTCTGACTGTGACTTGTCCCCTCCTCCTGTGGGCACACAAACCACTTGGCTGTCTCTGTCACCTGTTGATTGAACTCAGTGTTTCTCAACCCTGGCTGTGTGTTCAGTCACCTGGAGGCCTTTGAAGAAAGTACTGATGTCCAAGCTGTGTCCGAGACCATCATTACAGGATCTCTGGAAGCGGAGTCAGGGCAGTGGTACTAAAGACATGGGCCCGCTCATGGGCATACAAGAGAGTTCAGGCACAGGCACATATGACTTCCTAGGCTATTTTAAAGTAAAGCCTGAGAGAATTTGCAGATCTGGCCATCTGGTTAGGTGGATGGCTGCTCTCTCACTGTTGCTCCCCACCTGTGAGTTTCCCAAAGCTGTAAATTGCTTGACAAGTTGTTCTGAGTTTTAGTTGGTTGTGATAGCAATGGACGTACAGAAGAAACATTAGTTTACAGTTTTGTTTCTTTACCTCTGAACTGACGGTTCTGTGTTGGATTCCACTCTCAGATTAAACAGTGAGCTAAGGGGCTGGAGGGATGGATTAGCAGTTAAGGCACTTGTCTGCAGAGCCAAAGGACCCAGGTTCAATTCCCCAGTACCCACATAAGCCAGAGATGTACAAGGGGGCACATGCATCTGGAGTTCATTTGCAGTGGCTAGAGGCCCTGGTGTGCCCATTCTGTCTCTATCTCCCTTCTCTCTCTCTGTCTCTGCTTGCAAATAAATAAATAAATATAATAATAATTTAAAAAGTGAGCTAAGCTGGGTGTAGTGGTACACGCCTTTAATCCTAGCACTCAGGAGGCAGAGGTAGGAGGATCACTGTGAGTTGGAGCCATCTTGCGACTACATAGTGAATTCTAGGTCAACCTGCACTAGAGTGAAACCCTACCACCAAAAAAAAAAAAAGAAAAAGTGAGTGGAGGCTGGAGGGATGGCTTAACTGTAAGGCGTTAGCCTGCAAAGCCAAAAGACCCAGTTTTGACTCCCCAGAACCCACGTAAACCAGATGCACAAGGTGGCGCATACTTTTGGAGTTCATTTGCAGTGCTAAAGGCCATGGCATGCCCATTCTCTCCTCTTTCTTTCTGCTTCTCTCTCTTTTAAATAAATAAGTAGTGAATTGAAGGTAGTTTGAAGGTGGAAGAAAAGACAGAAGTTCAAGGTTGGGCATGGGGAGATGGGTCAGTGGGTAAAGTGTTCGCGGCATAAGCATGAGGACCTGAGTGTGGATCCCCAGCACCCACATAAAAGCTGGACACAGGGCACACACCCGTAATCCCAGTGCCAGGGAAACAGACAAGGAATCCATGGGGCAAACTGGCTAGCTAGTCTAGCTGAGTCAGCTAGCTCGAGGCTCAGTCTCGAAGAATAAGGGGGAGAGCAAAATGAGGACGGCCCCAATGTCAACCTCTGGTTTCCACACACATGTGCACGCATACCCTCACACACATGTGCAACTGAGGAAGACCCCAATGTCAACCTCTGGTTTCCACACACACGTGCACGCATACCCTCCCACACATGTGCAACTGAGCAAGACCCCAATGTCAACCTCTGGCCTCCACATGCACATTCATACATGCTTGCACCCCTATGCACCCTTACACATATGAACACATACGCTCTCATGCATATACACAAAAAACAACAACAAAAAAGGTTTAAGGTCCCCTGCTACATAATGAGTTAGAGGCCAACTTGGGTTACATGAGACCCTATCTCAAAAAACAAACAAACAAACAAAACCCCCCAAAAACCAAAAAAAACAACCCAGTGTCTCACCAGGAACTTCAAATAAGATCAGTAAAATTATAACCATATTCATTGGGGGCTTTCTGTATGCCAGGTACTGGTATAAGTCCATTTCATTTATTGAATCTGCTGCATTTATTAATCCACTTCATCCTGACAATAACCAGATGAGGCAGGTGGTGTGACTGCCCTTATCATACACATGAGAGAGTGCAGGCACAGAGGTGCCTAATGGCTTGTTTGCGATCATATAGTGTAGTAGAGCCAACATAGGAATCCAGACACACTGACTTCAAAGCCTGCTAATTTATATCACAAGCACTGTATTAAAATTTTTAAAATTATTTTTTCTTATTTATTTGAGGAAGTGAGAAGGAGATAGAAAGAGAGAGAGAGAGAGAGAGAGAGAGAGAGAGAGAGAGAGAATGGGTGCATCAGGGCATCTAGCCACTACAAATGAACTACAGATGCATGCACCCCCTTGTGCATCTGGCTTACATGGGATCTGGGGAATTGAACCTGGGTCCTCAGGCTTTGTAGGCAAGCGCCTAACCACTAAGCAATCTCTCCAGCCCCACAAACCCTGTATTAAAGTTCACTTTTCCCTCCCTCTAATTCTGCTAGACCAGAGCTGCTTCAAAGCCTATGGTACCCAAAGAGTGAAGACATTCTCTTTTTCTCCCCAATTCTGCTCCCTGTCTAACTTTCTCTTTCCTGCCTGTTGTCTTGGTGTCTCTCTTTCCAGCAACTCTCTTGCCCTTTGAAGACAGGGTTGGGCTGTAATGTAAGACAAGATGGAGGGCTGGAGAGACAGCCTAGTGGTTAAGGCGCTTGCCTGCGAGGCTTAAGGACCCAGGTTTGATTCCCCAGAACCCATGGAAGCCAGATGCACAAGGTGGCGCATGCATTTGGAGTTTCTTTGCAGTGGCTATAGGCCCTGGTGCACCCATTCTCTCTCTCTCTCTCTCTCTATATATATATATATATATGTATATATATATCTATATATCTATATATGTATACATATATATATACACACACATATATATGTATATATATGTATACATGTATATATGTATATATATGTGTGTGTGTGTGTATATATACATATATACATACATATATATATATATACATGACTATATAGGGGCCAAGGAACAAAATCTCTGAGTTTCTCTGCTGCCTTGAGAATCCAAGATGACTCACTCTTGGCTGTGCTGAAGAGGCAGTGTGGTGGTCCTTTGATGCTAGAGTCTGGTCCCTCCCACTTTTACAGCTATTCAGTCACGCCATCTATAGCCGATGGTACCAGTAACCAGCTTTTCTGGTGGTGTGGCTCCGCGGTTCAGCACATGCTCAGCAAGGTAGCATTCTTTTTGTGAGTGTAGTTCGGACTTGTGGGCTGTTGGAGCTCGCTGCAGGAATGTTTGCTTTGCGCAGTTTTAATAGGCAGCTGTGTTTATACTTGTTCCTGTGTTTGGGCAGTAAGGAGCAGATGGATATGACTCTTTGGGGGGGGGGCTTTTCCCCCGTTTTTAAAAAAGTAATACATATGTTGTGCTTTTCCACACAACAAATTGAATTGAAAAGGAAGTGTGACTTCTAGAAGTTTGGGGCAAGTTTTTGTCCTAGGCTTTATTTTGATAATGTTATGAAAGAAACCTTAACTCCTTGTAGGAAGTGCCAAGTTGACAATTCCTGGAAATGTTCAGGTTCTATTTACACTCAGCACCATGGCAGAGGGTGACAACATTGTTACCAAAATAATACCGCTGCGATGTTCTGTGTGGCTGACACGATACGGGAAGAAACAAGGTGAGTTACTGAGTGTGTCCTGTGTGTCTCTCGCTCAGTGTCAACACAGACTGCCGCTGTGACCAAATGAGGAGGGCATTTTCTTCACCCACCAAGCTAGCCATGCTGTTGCAGAGACACCAGCAGGTGTGTTAGCCAATGCGACTCAGTTCTGGCCTGAACTTGGCATCTCTTGACCTCCTCCTCTGGCTTAGTACATTTGCTCACAGAACTGAGGGAAACACGTTCACTAGCTTACTAGACAGGATTTCCCAAAGGCCACGCTTGGACATGCCTGGGGCCACGTAAGGTACAGGAGACGGGACATAGGACCCTCGTGCCTTCTCCAGGTGCACCACCTCCCAGAACCTCTGCTGTAACTTTCAGCTATCTGGAGGCTCTCCAGGCCTCATCCTTTGGGGTTTGTTTATGAAGGTTCATTACATAAGCACAATGGATTAAATCACTGGATAACTTAACCTTCCGTTCCTCTCCCCTCTCTGGAGATTGGGAGTGGAGGTCTAATTCTCAACATTCTAATCCTGTCTTGGCATTTTTGGTGACTAGTCCTCATCCTGAAGCTATTGAGCTGCAAGCCATTGATCAACTTACTAGCATGGAAAAAGCAAAAACAAACATCTACCACTTTGAAGATTTCCCCAAATTTTAGGAGTTGTATGTAGATAATGGGACAATAACCAAATACATATCTTTCACAATATTATAGTGGTGAATCAGGTCTTAAAGCCTTAAAAGCCTTTATAGGGCTTTAAAAGCATCTCTCAGTTCTATTGTTTGTTGACGAGGTTGTTAAAGAGAATCCCCGAGCGAGGAGCTCATCTGCCGGGACTTGTCCTGCTGCTGTAACTTTGGCAGTTTAGAGCTAGCAGGGATCTTAGAAAGTTTCACCTTAGAGTTGAGGGAAGGAAGGACGATAGCCAAGTCTAATGTAGTGTGTGTGGGCTCTCTGGCTTGGCCACTGGGGCTTCATGCTAACGTCAACAAAGGTAAAATTTCTCTGGATACAGATAGCTCACAACTTTGAAGAAACAGCTGAAATTTCAAGACACATTAAGGGCAAGAATGGGGCAGTAAGGGAGGTCTGAGGCATTGGCTAGCTGTTTCTACCAGTCCCTCCTTAATATTCAGAGGACTGGTCAAGACTGGGTCACAAGTGGCTATTGAGCACTACAGTCACCTAGAGTAGGAATGCCAGTCCAAAAGGAAGAGGGCAAAAGTTGATTATGGCAAGAAGTGTTTATTATATAGTGCACCCCTGCTGCTTCTAGACTGAGTCATGGCTAGGCTGGCTTGGCAAGACATGATAACCCTCTAAGGAAGGAGGATGTTGGGTGAAGACCAAAGATGGTAAAGAAAACACAATATACTAGTGTTTGGAGCAGATAGGGCTCCTTAAACCTCTTCAAAATCAGCGAATGGATTGAGAATGCTGACATACGGAAGAGGTTAGGAAGAGAATTTGGGTTTGGTATAGCTCACACACACTCACTCACTCACTTGGACTCCATCACTTTAGATATGCAAAATCACTTTATTCTTTTTTTAAATATTTTTTGTTCATTTTTATTTATTTATTTGAGAGTGACAGAGGGAGGGAGAGAAAGAGACAGATAGAGAGGGAATGGGCGCGCCAGGGCTTCCAGCCACTGCAAACAAACTCCAGACGTGTGCACCCCCTTGTGCATCTGGCTAACATGGGCCCTGGGGAATCTAGCCTCGAACTGGGGTCCTTAGGCTTCACAGGCAAGTGCTTAACCGCTAAGCCATCTCTTCAGCCCTCACTTTATTCTTATAATGAAACTTTGTGGTAGGGACTCTTATTACTTGCCTTTTTTTTTTTTTTTTTTTCGTTTTTGGTTTTCAAAGTAGGGTATTGCTGTAGCCCAGGCCGACCTGGAATTCACTATGTAGTCTCAGGGTGGCCTCAAGCCCATGGCAATCCTCTTAGCTCTGCCTTCAGAGTGCTGGGATTAAAGGTGTGCGCCATCATGTCCAGCACTTGTCTTTTATAGATGAATTAGAGGTGTTAAATATCCTTGCCCAAGTTCACACAGTGTGGTAACACAGCTGAGGTTTGAACACTGACAAGTCTGGCTCACCAATCATGGTTCGAATCACTAGGCAACCTTATCTCTCATACCAGTTCTTGGCTCTAATCAAATCCCCTTTAGTGACCTGACCAAGGCTAGCATGGCTTCTTTATTTTGATTCTTGCCTCAGGCCTCATCTGTAGGTAATATTTTCATTGTGTGCATATCATTATCTCTTTTTTTTAAAATGAACTTTTTTTTTATAAAGACTGTCTTTTTATTTTATTTTATTTGAGGGCGACAGACAGAGAGGGGGGGGAGAGAGAATGGGGCGCTAAGGCCTCCAGCCACTGCGAACAAACTCCAGACGTGCGCCCCTTGTGCATCTGGCTAACGTGGGTCCTAGGGAGTCGAGCCTCGAACCGGGGTCCTTAGGCTTCACAGGCAAGCGCTTAACCACTAAGCCATCCCTCCAGCCCTCATTATCTCTTTTTAAAAACAGCTTACCAAATAAGAGAGTAAAAACAATCAAAGAAAATAAAAGTTTTTCTAAGAAACGTGACGAAATGGGTTAAAGATTCTGAAGGAGACGAACATGGATTTTTGTTTAGTTTTTAAACTTTTCTCAGTCTCTTTACATTATCATCCGTGTGTAGGTGCAAGGGGCAAATGTGCCCTTTCCTACCTTTCATGTTTGCGTTGTTACCAATCAGATGGCTGAAGTGCTTTTTCTGTGCCAGGCTGAAATGACGGGTAGAAAGGAGCTTTGCCAGCGCTGGGCCCACGCAGCTTTTGTTCCCTCGCTGCTGGTAACAGTGGCAGGCAGATGGAGCCCCAAGGTGCGCTGTCTAGTGTTGATGTAGGATTCTGGATTCGAGGAGGAAATTGCATAAAGATGCAGGACAGCCTAGGCCTACGGAACCCAACTTTTGGGTACTTTCTTGAGTTAGCAAAGACTTGAGAACATAGACTCCAAGAAAGGTAAATTACGAGCTTTATTTTAGAGAGAGTTAGGTAGGATCCAGAGGGAGGGCTACCAGGAAGCCCCACGCCAAAAACAAAACAAAACAACAAGAAACCCCCACTTCTCTCCCTTTCCCAGCTGGCTGGGATTAGGAAGGGCAGATGGAGGAAGTCTTCCTTACATAGGGAAAATTCTGGACACACAGACATACACACAGCCAAAGCCTATGATTCCAAACCGCAAGCTCCCCCTCACATAGGGGTCAAGAGATGACTAGGAGATAGTGAAGGACTCAGAGCCTGAAGAGAGATCACACAGGTAGCAAGGCAGGAAAGCATCCAAAACCAAAATACAGACAGATCGCAAGCGAGCAAGGGAATGCCCAGGCAAAAAGAACTCCTCACTCTGCCCAGCTGGGCTTGGAGAGCTTACCCGAGCAAGCACCGGAGAGTCAGACCCCAGGACAACCAGGGGGCCGAGAGAGCTTGACACACGTGATTAGGCTCCTTTATATGGATCAAACATCCAATCAGAATGAGCCTTGTCATCAGACTCAGGCTTATAAGGGAGACTCTGATTGGTTGATGGACTCAACAGGCTGCTGGCCCAGGAATCCGAAGCTGCTTCCGGGGCGTGCTGTTACAGCCACTCTGAATGAGACTGAGTCCAGCACAGGGCGGGATGGTGGCGTTCCTTGGGTCCCTGGCCCTGGTGGACTGCCTATAATAAGCTATCTTACTCGTATTCTTCTTTCCCCCGACTGAGAAGAAACTCTAACTGCTGTTAGGGAAGCGGGGCTCTGAGCACTTTTAACTTCTTAACTTCTTCCAGCTGAAAAGCACACTAGCAGCAGTTAGAGCTCCGCAGGGGGAATTTAGCTAAAGGGAAGAAGTTTATGCTAAGGCCCAAGGTAGAAAGGCGGTTTCTTTAGTTATAAAAGATGAACAGTTACAAGAGAAAACAACCATTATGATTATTGCCAACACAGTAAAAGAGGATCTTGGGCTGGAGAGATGGCTCAGCAGTTAAAGGCACTTCTTTGCCAAGCCTGATGACCCGGGTTCGATTCCCTAGTACTTATGTACGGTCAGATGCATAAGGTGGCATATGCATCTGGAGTTCCTTTGCAGTGGTAGGAGGTCCTGGGGTGCTTGTTCTCTCAAACGAATAATAAATATTAACCTGAAGAGATGACTCAGTAGTTAAAGGCACTTGCTTGCAAAGCCTGATAACCTGGATTCAATTGACCACTACCCACATAAAGTTAGATGTACAAAGTGGCACATGCATCTAGAGCTCGCTTGCAGTGGCAGGAGGCCCTGGTGCACACGTACGCCCTCTGTGTCTGTCTGTCTGCCTCTCTCTACCTCGCTTAAATAAATAAATAAATAAAGTTAAGAGGTCTTGTCCTGTTGGCAGTGGCATAAGTCAATGCAAGAGCTTAGTAATGTAATCTTTAAGCATATGGCCAAGAGAAGTAGATATCTATATTTAGCATCAAGCAGGGTTGCCTATTAGCCTAAATATTTATTTACATTGTAATATTCTTTGGTTATTCTTTTTCTGGGTGTTTTGGACCATGTAGATAGCCCCAAATTAACCATATATTGTATTTTCCCCCCATATATTGTATTTTTAAAGGTCAGTAGTGGCTCTCTAGTAATGGCTCCTAGGGACCTGTGAGGAGGTATTCTCAGATTTGTGTCACGTGCTAGGATAAGACAGGGCCTTGCTGACCATGTGGCTTCCTTTGGAAGCATTCCTCTGTTGTGACTCTCCTTTTGCAGAGTGTATACCGAGTTAGAGTCCAATCTCTGGGTTTCCGTGTCCTCCCTGACCCAGGAGGCAGGTGGCTTACCAGAGTTTTAGTGGTCTTTTTGACCTGAGAGCAGGAATCAAAATGTTGGTTGTCTTTTTGACTCTAGTATCTCCTACTGGCTTTGGTTTTTACATATGATCATTAAGACGTGGAAGGACAGTCACACCAATCTTGAAGAAAAGTGTAGATATATAGCACATCTGATTAGCAAAATAGATCTGATTAAAGAATGGCATGAAAGGGCTAGAGAGATGGCTTAGCGGTTAAGCACTTGCCTGTGAAGCCTAAGGACCCTGGTTCAAGGTTTGATTCCCCAGGACCCACGTTAGCCAGATGCACAAGGGGGCACATGTGTATGGAGTTTGTTTGCAGTGGCTGGAAGCCCTGGCATGCCCATTCTCTCTCTCTTCCTCTCTCTCTCTCTCTCTCTCTCTCTCTCTCCCCCACACACACTCTCACTCTCAAATTAATAAATAAAGATAAAACAAAACAAAACAAAATTTTTTAAAAAAAGAATGGCATGAAAGTTTAAGTCGTCCCATCTAATATTTAATTTTAGCCGCCTGGTGACATTGTAAGCCACTTCTAGAACATAGAAAGCAGACGTGTTATGTTTTAAGTATCTAACTTCTCTAAGTACATGCAGAACATGTTAACAGCCCTGGAAACAATTTTCTTATTAGCAAATCTAAAAAGGGTGTTTGACCAATCACAGATGTCTGTTTTGCACCAATCACAGTCTTGCCCCTCAGCACCAGTCATAATCTTTGAGGCTGTTGTTTCACACCAGCCTGGACTTGACTCTTAGCATCAGTCACTCAGTCTCTTTGCTACACTGCCTGGGAAGTGCTCACTCTGGCCAAGGTAGAAATTGTTTCAGGCTCATATGGTTTATGGAGGCCTGTGATAACAGAAGGTCTAATACAGATTGCTTCCATCAGTTCTGGCTGAGGTCTCACCTTCAGGAACTGGGGCCATCGGCTGTAGCCTTGGCACAATTGCTTGTCTCTATGCAGTGTTCGAAGATGGCTGGGCTGGCACTGGCAGAATCCATCTGGCTGCCAGACTGGTAGTTCTTTTGCTCATGGTAGCCAGGGTAGCAAGGAGAGCCCAACAGCTGCTAATGAGGGAGTCACATTGTCCATCCCCAGCATCCTTAATTATGTATAGGAAAATGAATATCAGAAGGTGTGCTTATAGTGTAAACTTAAAGAAGGTATCATTGACATGAATCATGGTTTGAACAGGATTTAATGATGATTATCAGGGCTTAACACCTTTCTAGTACCCAGGAAAGGTGGGTTCCTCTTATCTGTTTCAGTTTGAACCATTTTATTTTTATTTATTTATTTATTTGAGAGAGAGAGTGAGAGAGAGAGAGAGACAGAGGCATACACACACACACACACACACACACAGAGAGAGAGAGAGAGAGAGAGAGAGGAAGAGAAAGAATGGGCATGCCAGGGCATCACACTGCAAATGAACAGATGCATGTGTCACTTTGTATCTGGCTTACATGAGTACCAGGGAATCAAACCGGGATTCATAGGCTTCAGAGTCAAGCACCTTAACCAGTAAGCCATCTCTCTATCCCCTTGAGCCATTTTTTATTTCTATATGTGTCAGTCAGGATCCACTCAAGAGACAAAAACCAGATAGCAGTTTGAACGTGGCAAATTTCATGTAAAGACATTATTATTATTATTATTATTATTATTATTTTGCCAGTGAAAAGTTAATTGTGGATAACTACAAGAGCAGTGAAAGAGCTCTCTAGAGAATACAACCATGGCAACTGGAAGAAGCTACTTTTTCTGGGGTTGGGAGAGGACAGATATAGTCACTAAGAACTTAGAAGAGGCCCTTTTACCCCCAAGGCTCGCTACCTCCAATTCAAGCCTCACTGGAGACGGAGTGACTGGTGTGGGGGATGTGGGTAGACTCTAGCTGACTATCAGAAAGCAATCTGAGTCAGAGAAGCAAAGAATTCTCTGGAACACCAGTGGGCTCCCACAGGCTACCAGCAGGGCATCAGAGTGGGGACGAAAGCATTCTAGACCCAGAATGAAAGGCCCTGCCTTTGCTAGGGCCTTCTTGGCTCCCTACACTACCTTCTGTGGATGAGAAACTAGCACTGCCTGTCCCCGTAGAGCAGGGATGTTTCCAGGATCCAGCTCCAGATTCCCAGAGCGAGGCCAAGAAGGGTGGACTTAGAATCAAGAAGTAGCGCTTGGATCTTTGGTGTTTCTCATTCGTGAAATGCAGTAGCACACAATTCTAAGGTTGTTCAAAGCCAATAGTTTTTTTGTTTCTGTTTTTTTTTTTTTTTGGTCTTTCAATGTAGGGTCTCCCTCTAGCTCAGGTTGACCTGGAATTCACTATGTAGTCTCAGGCTGGCCTTGAACTCACAGTGATCCTCCTACCTCTGCCTCCAGATTAAAGGTATGTGCCCACCATGCCAGGCTTTTTTTGTTTATAAAGTAGAATCTCATTCTAGCCCCAGCTGACCTGGCACTCACTCTGTAGCCCACCTGGCCTTGGATTCATGGTGATCTTCCTATCTCTCTCTGCCTCCTTAGTATTTGGATTAAAGGGGTGTCCTGTCACACCTGGCTCTGAGCCAGTAGTTTTTGAGTGTTGATTATTGTTGGCTACTCTGATAAGGCTCTGGAATTGTGATTGTCAGGTGTCTTTTTTTCTTGTCTCTACAAGTAATAGACTGTAACCTTAAAAAATATTTTAGCTGGCCGGGCGTGGTGGTGCACGCCTTTAATCCCAGCATTCAGGAGGTTAGGGGTCATTTTGCCTTCAGACCACCATATATGCATGAGTTTATTCTCATCATTTAAAGAAGAACTAATATCAGTTCTTCTCAGGTCCCTATGTTGAGGAAGAGGGAATACTTCCATACTTGATACAATTAAATGACCTTTTATAATAAAGGCTCTCAACAAATTGGGACTCAAAGGAATATATTGCAACATAATAAGGCCATATATGATAAATCCATACCTAACATCACACTCAGGGAGAGCTGCAATTTTTCTCTATATAAGTTAGAAAGGGCAAAAAAGATGTCTATTCTCACTATGTCTGTTAAACATAGTATTATAAGCCCTAGCCAAAAATAATTAGTCAGGAGGAAGTCATAAAGTGTTCCTAGTTTGGAAAGGAAGAAGACAAATTGTCCTTGTTTGCAGACAATATGATTTTATGTATAGAAAATCATAAAGATTATACACACACACCTTTTGGAACTGAAAAATGAACTCAGTAAAGTCGCACAGTACAAAATCAAGATTCAAAAATCATGCCTTTAGGCTGGGTGTGGTGGCACACGCCTTTAATCCCAGTACATGGGAGGCAGAGGTAGGAGGATCACTGTGAGTTCAAAGCCAGCCTGAGACTAATAGGGAATTCCAGGTCAGCCTGGGCTAGAGTGAGACCCTCACCTCAAAAACAAACAAACAAACAAACAAACAAAAATCATGCCTTTGATATCAGTCCTGGGGAGAGTGGAGAATTACCGAGGTTAGCGAACAAGAAACTCTGGAATCAGTAAGATACTCGGTCATAAGGAAAGACAGGCGAGTTGCGAACAAGCCCACTGATCAGCACAGGAAAGTGCAGAGGAGGCTGCATTGGCACACACATGTGCATACAACACACACCACGCTGCAGTACTGCTTGCGTGCAAAGTAAATGAATGAATGGGTATAAATAAGTAACTCTAGTGCTGGGGAGATGGCTTAGCAGTTGCAAGATCTCACTTGCATGAGATCCTGGGAATGGGAGGACCTGAGATGGCTTATGTCTGATCTCCCCAGTACCCAGGTTGAACCCATGTAAAGAGCTGAGCACAGTCATGCATGTCTGAACCACACGTGAGGTCCACGGGGAAGAATCGCTGGGGCTCACTGAAAACAGCAGTTCCGGGTTAAGGGGGAGGCCGATCTCAAGAGAGCCCATGGTGGAGTGATGGAGCAGATTCCTCTGTGGCTGCACACTGATGTGCACGGCATGCACATCTGCACACGTGTGCATACGCCACACGTAACACACTACACCATACATACTCTGCACGTGCACACACACATGACACGTTTCTTTCTAAACTCCAGCCATTTCTAGAAAGTTATTATTTATTTGATGCTAATACTTAAATCCTGAATTTCTTATTTGATGTCAAGTAAAGACAAATTAGAAGACTGTGTATGTGTGCATATTAAAATACCATTTTCTTCAGACAGCAGAACTTCCGAGTTAAGATTCTTTTTCTTTTTTCCCCCAAATTATTATCAAGGCCTGTTGCTATTTCAGTTAGCAGAGTATGGGGGTAGGGAATGCTGGACTTAAATAACCTCCTCCAAGGGCCCCTTAAGGAACCATGAAGAACATTTTTCATTCTGCTGTTGAAAGTATTTTTTTGTTTATCTTTCAGTAAGTACTCAATTTCAAAGTATTTCACTGGATTATTATATAACCTGACATTTTTTCAGTGCCTCCTCCTTGTTTGTATGCTTTGAAATATTAAGTTTCAAAATCTTTTTATTGTTTCCCACAAATCGCTAGATCACAGATGATTAACATTTGCCTGAGGGATAGTAAAATGCACTTATATTCTTCAAGTACATGGGGTATGTGCATGTGGGTCTTCTAGATAGACTTTCTTCTCCTTGCATTTGAAAAAGGATTCCTGATGACCTCTTTCATTAACTCAAATAGAGTGTATTTCAAAGACACTATTATAATCTTTGGCAGAAAAGCCATATTTCTTCCCCCTCACTCCTTAATACCAGCTCCACAGCAGGAGAGGCCGTTGAAGTCAGTGCAAGGAGCGTAGCACAGGAAACTCACACTTGGCTTCCTGCTTTCGGTCAGTCAGCCTTTCTTGAAGGTCTACTAGGAGGCAAGTAGGTCCAGAAATTAGTCAGGTGTAATCCCTACCCAGAAGGTGTTTGGGATGAGTTTGCTAATGCAAAGTGCTTAGAAGTGAGTTGGGGGTATTGTAAGCCCTGGATGAGTGCTGGCTGTGATCCTCCAAGAGTGTTGACCACCTGAGCTATGCAACTTCACCAACGCAGGATTCAGAAGAGGAAGATGAGCCCTTGGGTTGCCAATGGATTAAGTTTGTACAATTAAGATGATAGTCACTCACATTTGTTGAGTCCTTACTGTTACCTAATCCATTAAATGCTCTACATTGTCAAGCATGAGATTGATAATATTATTGCTATATTTTTGAATGGGAATGCTGAGATCTAGGCAGGGCAGAGGAATAGCAGCATTTCGTTTTGGACCAAGGCTCTGTAGACATTTGTCATTGTGGGTTAAAGCTCAGGATATAATCTTGCTTCTGCCTTCTGTTTGCTGTGTTACTGATTTTTTTTTTCTTCTCTCTACATATCTTCAGTGCATAACAGAGATGCCTCCTATTCATCCCTAGTGGTAGCCAAGAATAAATGAAAGGAGACGTGGTGCCCAGTAGATCATAAATATCACCTTTCGCCCTTACCTCCCCTGTGTCGTTTCCTTACTTCTGTTTAAGAAGTGCCCAGAGAAGCAAGGCATGATGGTGCATGCCTGTAATTCCAGCACTTGGGAAGCTGAGGCAGGAAGTATCCAAGCTCAAGGCCAACCTGGATTGTACAGCAAGATCCTGTCTCTAAAAAGGCTCCAAATGAAGCAAAAACTACAACAAAACCCAGCAGCTCCTAGGAGACTTTAAGTTGAGCAAGTAGGTTCTCACCTCCCTTTTACTATAGCAACTGTCTGGATGTCAACTCCCAAAGGTGGATTTTTCTTGCCTTGGGTTTTCATAAGTGACCCTCTCCTTTCTAGACACAGTGAGTCTTGCTCAAGTTCCTTTGTTTGACTTCTGCCCTTTGCGGAAGTGACCTTTGGTAAAGTTCATGGACATTTTTCAGGTGCTCACTTACATCTTTGCAACATTTGACATATGAGCCACACTCTTTCTTTTGTCAAATATTTTTTTTGTTCATTTTTTATTTACTTATTTGAGAGCGACAGACAAAGGGAGAAAGACAGGTAGAGGGAGAGAGAGAGAGAGAGAATGGGCGCGCCAGGGCTTCCAGCCTCTGCAAACGAACTCCAGACGCGTGCGCCCCCTTGTGCATCTGGCTGACGTGGGACCTGGGGAACCGAGCCTTGAACCGGGGTCCTTAGGCTTCACAGGCAAGCGCTTAACCGCTAAGCCATCTCTCCAGCCCGAGCCACACTCTTTCATTATTGCTTGTTGCTTTCCCCAGCTCCCTAGTTGTCTTAGGAGACCCCTGTCATGTATGTGGACTGTTGTGGGCACTTGATGTGCGGTCACATGTGCGGTTACATGCAGAGGTACTGGGGTTAAGGCTTCTGTGTGTGAATTTTGGGGAGACACAATCCCGTGGCACTCTTGTGCTAATGGGGTCATTGCACTGGGAGCACCAAGCACCCCCAACCTGTAGGACTAGTGTAGACATGAAGCTTCCTCCTGTGAGAACTGTGCCTGGGACACCCTGTGATGAAGCCACAGGCCGCAGTAGCTTTAGGCGCTCTGGGCTGCCAGCGTTTAACGTTTTCCTCTGGAATCCTGGTCTTCCTTGGTAAAACGGGAATTTGGGATTCCTTGCCAATACACCAACATGCCAATGTACCAATAAATTTAGGGTACCCTGGATTCTGGTGTTATGAATTTAAAGAATTAAAAATCCATAGAGCAGAGGGTAAGATTTAAAGGGACTTTATTAGATGAAGAGAAGGAAAGAGAAGAAGGTGCAGAGAGCTCCTGCCAGGTGGAGGGCGGGAAGGGGTAGAGAGCCCATGTGACAGGGACGCATAGTTGTTGCACATGGGCTCCACTGCGGTGAATGACGGTAGCACAGTCAAGTAACCTTTGCAGAGTTCTCATGGCCCGCTCAGCTCACAATACTCAGTGGTCCTTTACAGAAACTCCGTCGGCCCTGACAGAGGGTGAGAAAGGCCAGGAAAAAAACCAAACTGACTTTTCCAAAGACTAAAATCAGCTTTGTTTACTTTTCTTTTCTTGGTGCCTAACAGAGTGCTGGTTAAAGCAAATGCTTAGTTTTAGAATTGTTTGAAGAGTCAAGACCAGAGAGACCTTTCTTCAGGGTAAATTTTTCCTGTGAAACTATGTCATTATCTTTGCCATGTTTTTTGAATTAAGTTTGGCCAGAAGAGATTTGTCAAACCATTGAACATTTTCTTTCATTTCTAAAATTGTACATAAGGGGAAAAAAGAATTAGGTAAACCAAACAGATAAAATGCCTTTGTACTATGCACATTCACACGAGGGTTTAATTTCAGCTTATCCTGTGTACTTACTCATGGTTTAGTCTCAAGATTTTTAAGTACTGAGGCTGTGAGATAATGTTAGCATTCAAGTCTAACCACAAGAGGAGTTAAAGCAAGGTTTGCAGTTATGAAGCATTTCCCTTTTGTTCCTGTCCATTAGTTGTTTTGTGTATTTCTTTCAACCTTCCGTCATTCGTCATTGAGAGGCACATCTCATGACAAGTAGTGCTGAGCAAGAGTAAGTTTCCCCTCTAGTCCCTGAGAGCCACGGTGCTCGCTCTGTTCACTATTTAGAAGTGCGGCTGTATTAGGTTTCGCAACCCCTTAAGGAATCTGTTAATATATCAGTGTTCATAGAGTGTCGTGGGCTCAAAGACATCAAAAGGATTACATCAGAAATGAATGTGAACGTCCCTCTCCTTCATGGGGATTTTGGTCTGTATAGAGAGAACAGGCTGTGAGATGTATGTGAACCCCTCCCTCTCTCCTTCTTTCCGTCCTGTTTTCTGGGGTTTGGCAGATCAAACCCATGGCCTCTCATATCCTAGACAAGCACTCTGTCAGTGACCTATACCTGTAGCCCCTGTGTATGAATTTCTGAGCATTTAACAGAGACCTGCAAAGAAATACCAGGGAACGGAGTTCTAGTAGAACTTGTGTGCATATACATACATGCACACGTGCACACACACACACACACACACACACACACACACACAATTAGACCCCCGAGTCCAGGCAAAACTGATACAACTGTTCCACAATTGTCAGAAGAAGCCAAGGCTCCTTAGGTTTTATACATTGGCTCCTTCACAAACAGTTTCCACTCACCGTCCTTACTGGCTGCTGGACTATTCCTCCTGGTGGAGTAGAAAGGAGACTCAGCTAAGCAGACAAAAAAGGTGCCAAAGCAGAAAAGAAACGGCCACTACATTCCCTAAAGAACAGACATTTGATCAACCCCAACTTCTTTGGCCTTCTGGGAAGAACAGTGTCCCCAGGAGATGATGACTTCTAATTTCTTTGACACTTCCAACTTCCTGTGATGATGATCCAACCAGTGAGTCCAGCATTCCCTGTTCTTGGGAAAGGAGAAAACACCCAGCTCTGGGCCTGTTTTGAAGGAGAGAGGAATAACCACACTCCAGTATCTCCAGTGTGCATTTACTTCAGAGTGTGCTCACTATCTCCCTCTCTTTCCTGATCTTCCCAAAGCTTTTCTATTCTCCAGGGTCCAATTCAGTCATTTCTTAGAAGACTTTCTATACTTTATTGAACTTGGAGTGTCTTTTTCCTTCTTTGACTCTTCATAGTTTTTTTTTGTTTGTTTGTTTTGGTTTTTCATGGTAGGGTCTCACTCTGGCCCAGACTGACCTGGAATTCACTATGGAGTTGCAGGGTGGCCTCGAACTCATGGTGATTCTCCTACCTGTGCCTCCCAAGTGCTGGAATTAAAGGCATGCACCACCACGCCCGGCTAATTTCTGTTTTTAATTTTTATTTATTTATTAGCAACAGACAGACAGAGAAAGAGGCAGAGAGAGAGAGAGAGAGAAAGAGAGAGAGAGAGAGAGAGAGAGAGAGAGAGAGAGAGAGGGGATGGGTGCCTCCAGCTACTGCACAAGAACTCCAGATGCTTGCACCACCTTGTGCATCTGGCTTACATGGGTACTGGGGAATCAAGCCTCGAACTGGGGTCATTTAGGCTTCACAGGCAAGCGCTTAACCGCCAAGCTATCTCTCCAGCCCCTCTTCATAGATTTTTGTAATTATATATATATATATATATATATATATATATACATATATATATATATATTTTTTTTTAACCATCTTTTATTGTAGTTTCTTGTAAACTGATATGAACCCCCTCACCATCACTTAATGGCCCCTCAGGTAAGCCATGGCCATTATAAAACCTTTCATAAAGTAGGTTCTTGAATGACTAGGCTTTGTGAGGGAAAGATAGAAAATTGATTGTTTGGCTCAAAGGAAGAACTAATGCATTTTAAGAAGAAGACCCATCTCTGTCACATCTTCTAAGACTCAGATGCGGAAGAGGGGCCAGAAAGAATGTAAGAGCCAAAGGAAGGGTAGGATTCCTTACGACGTGCTCCTCCAGACATAAAATGGCCTGGATATCCATGTTCTCACAGTGCCTGATACTACCTACACAAGACCGTCATAATAGGAAGAAAAGATCATGACATCAAAATAAAAGACTCAAAGAGGCCCCAGCTGAAACCATCGAGTAATTGGGGAAATGAGTAAGAGTGCTACTTTCTTGGTGAACCTGGTACCAGCACAAGAGTGAAGGAGATACACACAGAGAACACTCAACTCCTACCAAATCAAAGACCCAGAGACACAGAGGCTCCCAAGACCTCATCACTGAAGCAGATCTAAAATGAACCCAACATGGCTCAGGGAAATTTGCACAAGAGGGGGTGGAAAGAACGTCAGAGCCACACGTTGGGTCATGATATACAGAGACATTTCCTCCTACCCATAACTGATTGCTAACCCCCCAATGCACGACCCATATTCCCTAATGAGGAGGGTGCCTCCGGAGGGGGGAGGACAGGGAGGAGGCTAACGATGGTACCAACTTGACTGTATACACTGAGTACAAAACTAATAAAAAAATGGTTCTATTGGAAAAATAAAATAAAATAAGAGATTGATTGAGAGGGGGAAGGGATGTGATGGAGAGAGGAGTTGCCAAGGGGAAAATGGGGGTGGGGAGGGAATTATCACTGCTTATTGCCTGTAATTATGGAAGTTGTCAATTAAAAACTATTTAAAAAGAAGAAAAAAAAAACAAAAAACCCAGAAACAAGCAAGCTGGAGGGGGTGGGTGGATGAATGGTTTTGACATTCAGGCATTGGACTTAAGCTTGATGGACTTGGGCAAATATCTGGTGACTTTTCTTGTAACTATGGCCAGATACCTGATAAGAAACAATTTAAGGTAGGAAGGATTTCTTTGTGTCACAGTTTAGGGGATTATAGTCCACCTGCACGCAGGCGAAGGCTTGGCAGCAGGAGCCTCGGTGGCTGGTCACATTGCTGGTGGCAGTCAGGAAGCAGAGGGGACTGGTCCACAATGCACAAACCCCTTCCTCAAGTGAGGCTTCGTCCCAGAAACACCACCGCCTTGAAACCCAGAGATGAAATACAAGAACCTGTGGGAAGACATTTCACATCCAGACCATGGCAAGCGGGGAGCCTAGAGTGTAAGGAAGCTGGCTTTGCGAGAGAGGAAGGCGTTATTCCAACTGCTATCTTCCAGGGAATTGGTGTTGTTATCTGCTCCAAGTCCATTACATTTCTCCAGAGCTTAGGAGACGTTTTTCACCTTAACTGAAAGAAGTTAACTGGAGTTGGCTTCCAGCTACTGCTGGGCCTGGTAGTGATGGGCTCTGGGAAGGACTTGCGGGCTCCATATGTGCCACATAGCGTCTGCAGTTGGCTCTGGGTGCTGGGAAGGTCGGCCCTGTGCTTTCCCTTGAGAGAGAAACAAGCCAGCCTGCTCGGCGACCCCCCGGGCTGGGTCTTGTTGGGTCCAAGTTTCCTAGCGCAGTGTTCACGTGGTCCCATCACCCCATCCGTATCTTCATTGTCTCCATCATCCTGCCCCACTTTCACTAAACAGCTGTTTTTCAGGAAAATTTGCCTCCCAGGTGCTGTTGTAGCTCTGCGGAGGGTGGGGAACGGCTGCGTGCTTTTCAGCAGATTGGTAATCCTAGCAGGAGTGTTGAGAGCAGTGGCCTTAATTTCTCAGACGAAATCGCCTTCTTC
The DNA here is from genome assembly GCF_020740685.1 of Jaculus jaculus. Classification (NCBI taxonomy): domain Eukaryota; kingdom Metazoa; phylum Chordata; class Mammalia; order Rodentia; family Dipodidae; genus Jaculus; species Jaculus jaculus. The sequence continues at coordinate 136,911,655 of NC_059107.1, forward strand.
GATAAGTTCTCTTGTGATTCACTTTATAAATGGGTTAAATCATCTATGCAGTTTTGCTCGATCCACTCAGGAAATGAAAGCGTAGCCAGTTGCATTGTTTTGAACAGCATTTCACACCTAATATGGACTTCCGGAATCGGTCAAATGCAGATTCGGCCTCCAGACTGCTGACTGCGTTCTTGAGTGTGGGGGAAGGCGGACCTAGCCAGCCTCCAGTGGCCTTTAATAAGGGCAAAGAGAAAATGGGTGCCAAGGAGGTATCCCCTTTAAAAAAGTTTCCCTTCAAGGGATTTGAATGAAAATTATGGTCTAATTTAAAGAAACAGAAATCGGGCTGGAGAGATGGCTTAGCGGTTGAGCGCTTGCCTGTGAAGCCTAAGGACCCCGGTTCAAGGCTCGACTCCCCAGGACCCACGTTAGCCAGATGCACAAGGGGGTGCACGCGTCTGGAGTTCGTTTGCAGTGGCTGGAAGCCCTGGAGCGCCCACTCTCCTCTCTCTCTCTCTCTCTGCCTCTTTCTCTCCGTCTGTCACTCTCAAATAAGTAAATAAAAATTAAAAAAAAAGAAAGAAAGAAATAGAAATCATTTGATCTGGGTTTGGCTGCGTTCTTTTGGTTCTGGGTCTCTGGGCAAGTTGTGTCACACAATGTAGCACAGGCTGGCCTCAGAATCACAGCCTTGGGGCTAGAGAGATGGCTTAGCGGTTAAGTGCTTGCCCGTGAAGCCTAAGGACCCCATTTCGAGGCTGGATTCCCCAGGGCCCACATAAGCCTGATGCACAAGGGGTGAGCATGCCTCTAGAGTTCCTTTGCAGTGACTGGAGGCCCTGGTGCACCCATTTCTCTCTCTCTCTCTCTCTGCCTCTTTCTCTCTCTGTCTGTCTGTCACTCTCAAATAATTAAATGAAAATAAGCAAAAAAAAAAAAAAAATTTGTAAAATCAGTCTTTCTGCCCCTGCCCTCTAGCATTGGGATTATAGGCATGTTTCATGGTGGGGGCTGTTTATTTTATTTATTTGAGGTAACGTTTTACTGCGGAAGAATTAAAGCCGGGCAGTTGCAACAGTACTGCTGAATTCTCAGCTACTCTTCACTTGGCTTCCCAATGGTAACATCCTAAGTAACCACGTCACATTGTCAAAACCTGGAAAGTGACATTGGCGCAATGCTAATAACTCAAGAGCAGGCCTTATTGGTTCTTTGAACATGCATTAGTGTGTGGGCACATGTGTGTAGCTCTGTGACATCTCATGTTTAGATTCACATAGGCTTTTTTTTTTCTTTTTCTTTTTTATTTTTTAAAAGGCAGAGAGAGAGGAGAGAGAGAGAGAGAGAATGGGTGCACCAGCCACTGCAAACGAACTCCAGATGCATGTGCCACCTTGTGCATCTGGCTTACGTGAGTCCTGGGGAATTGAACCGAGGTCCTTGGGTTTTGCAGACAAACGCCTTAACCGCTAAGCCATCTCTCCAGCCCTCACATAGGCTTTTGACCTTTAAATGCTTGGGATCACTTGGGGCATTCATGTGAATAAGAACAAAGCTGGAAGTGATTTAGTCTCATTTTGAGACTCGCAGTTTTGAAAGGCTTCCGGGTTAGGAAGCCGGACAGCGTCGGGTTCTAATTACAGCTTGCCCGTGGTGCTTCCTTGGTTGGGTTGTGTGCTTGCTCAGAACATCTCTGTGGCATGTCTGAAATGAAGGCGCCAAGCGAAGCAAAAATCTTGATTTCCTTTTTCTCTTCCCTAAACCACCTCACAGCTGCTGCTTCACCAGCGGCGCCACCATCTCCAGCCCCCTTCTTGTTCTAGCTGCCGAGGTCAGTGCCTCGGTATGGCCTTGGTCTGGCCGCTTGTTCCCTCGGTTGGCTGCTTTGCTCTGCTTATTAGCCCTGGCTGGTAGCTTGTTGTCAAGCCTCTTCAGTGAGGCTTCTTCTTCCGCATCTCTTCAAACTAGCCCCCTTCCAATTTCTGTTAGGAATTATCCTGTGCACTTGACTGGGCTTGGCTGTGACTCAGCCAGTGAGCTGCCCTGTCCTACCCCTTGACAAGTAGCACCGTCTTAACTGTGTGGGTTACTCAGCACCCTCTGAGCCCAGAACCATGCCTGGCTCACAGAACAGATCGCTAGCTTTTTTGTGTTGTTTAGAAGCACTACCGGAACATATAACACAGAAGTTTTTAAAATTAAAAAAAAAATAGATGAAATAATTTGATGTTAAAAATTATTCATTTTCAGCCGGGTGTGGTGGCGCACGCCTTTAATCCCAGCACTCGGGAGGCAGAGGTAGGAGGATCGCCGTGAGTTTGAGGCCACCCTGAGACTACATAGTGAATTTCCAGGTCAGCCTGGGCTAGAGTGAGACCCTACCTCAAAAAACCAAAAAAAAAAAAAAAAAAAAAAAATCATTTTCTAGGGCATGGTGGCTCATGTCTTTAATCCCAGCACTTGGGCGGCTGAGATAGGAGGATCATTGTGAGATCAAGGCCATCCTGAGACTAATAGTAAATTCCAGATCAGCCTGGGCTAGAGCAAGACCCTACCTCAAAAAACCAAACCAAAAAATTATTAATTTTTAAAAATATTTTTGAATTCTTGAGGAGGCATTTTGATTAATTTTCTATATATTATATTTTCTTTTATGTATATCTGTTAAGAACAGGTCTTTTCTGAGGCAGGGCCATTTCCTATGGGGATGATAACTTGTCAGTGCCCTGGTGACAGGCTCTTGTCTACCCCAACGTGTCAGACAGAGAATGTGAGTAATTTGAACAGGTAAAGCTTAAATACGTTCATTTCTTCTGTGAGCTGTGTCCCACTTCTCTCTTGTGCTGGAAATTGTACGTGGTAGGCAAGTTCTCGATCACTGAGCTACATTCCCAGCCTCAGCCTCAGCCCCGCCTTTGCATTAATTAGAAAGAGCAGGGCTTGACTTCCTTGGCTATATATAGAAGGCACAAGAGACTTACTATCATGTGACTTTCATTTCACTGGGTCTCTGGTCACAAGTGCCCTTCTCCTGACCTGCCCATCTACTTCTCCTTCACAGCGTCATCTTCCAGGAAGGTGGCACTGCCTTGTTCATTATTGTAGCCTTCGTACCTAGAACAGTGTCTAGCAGAAAGCTGTGTCCAGTCAAATGTGGTGGAAGGCAGACCTGAGCAGAAGATACAGACCTCGAAACAGGGTCTGTGTAGCTTCTTCAACAGAGCACATGAGCTGGATAACAAAACTTATTTCGGTGGTTAAAAAAATTTTTTTTAAAAAATTTATTAGCATATGTATGTGGGCATGTCAGGCGCTGCAAATGGACGCCCGTCAAGCTTGATGTCACTGGCTGAGGATTTTAACCTGGGCTGACAGGCTTTGCAAGCAAGTGACTACAACCAGCCCCACAAAAACAAAACAAATCAAAAAACAAAACTTGTTTGTTACAGTTCCTGAGGCTGGGAAGTCCTAGACGCATGAGCACACTTACTGTGCAGTGTGGGCCGCATCCTGGATCATAGGTTGCACTTCTTGCTGTGTTTTTACAGGAAGGCCAAGGAAGGGTGTGTGTGTGTGTGTGTGTGTGTGTAGGTGTGTGTGTGTCTGTGTGTGTAGGTAGCTAGGTAGGGTCTCACTCTAGCAGTCCGGGCTGACCTGGAATTCACTATGTACTCTCAGAGGGCCTCAAATTCACCCCGATCCTCCTACTTCTGCCTCCCAAAAGGAGTGTGCCGCCATGCCTGGCCTGAAGTTTTTATTTTTTATTTTTCATGGTTTTTTTTTTTTGTTGTTTTTCTTTTTTTCTTTCTGTTTTTTTGTTTTGTTTTGTTTTGTTTTGTTTCTCAAAGTAGGGTCTCACACTAGCCCAGGCTGGTCTGGAATTCACTATGTAATCTCAGGGTGGCCTTGAACTCATGCCGATCCACCTACCTCTGCCTCCCAAGTGCTGGGGTTAAAGGCGCGTGCCACCATGCCCGACTCTATTTTTTATTTTTATAGAGGTACGGGTTCCACTCAGGAGGACAATGCCTTCATGACATAGTCACTTCCCAAAGCCCCACCTAAAGCCCTCACATTGGTGAGGAGATTCCAATATGTGGAATTTGGAGGGCCATGGATCTTTGGACCACAGCATAGAGCTAGGATTAGCAAAGTGGAAAATAGGTGACATTGCTGGCTGTCTGAAGGATGGAGTGAAAGGGAGGTGAAAATGTATGTGATACATCCGGAGAACATCTGCTTCACCTCCTCAATGTCACTGGTCTCCATTTCACTGCCTCCTGCTCCAAGGTGAATATTATGTGAGCAGCTGGTAAGGAAGCTTGCACTTACCCACCCCACCCTCTCTTTCCTAACTGCCTTCTTTGCTTCCATTCTTGTCCCCATAATCCATTTCTCACATAGCAACCAGAGTGATCTTTAAAAATATGAATCAGGTCGTATTATTTCCTAGGTCAAAATACCCCAAATGAGTTGTCATTGTACTCGTAATAAAATACAGACTCTTGATAATAAATTAGCTCCCACTCCTGCCTCTCTGTATCTCTTCTATTGCTGTCCCCCGTCCCCCTCCTGTGTTTTAGCCACATTTTATTTCCTTCTGTCCCTGGAGCTCTTTAGGTTCATTGTGCCAGGTTCATTTCATCTCCAGGCCTTTGTACTTGCTGTTCCTTCTCTCTGGAACACCCTGCACCTGGACCTCTGTGCAGGGGCTCTTTATCCAAGCCTCAGCCCAGATGACCTCAGTCAGACCTTTCCTTATCCTGGACTATAGTAGTAAAACAGTCCCTCCCTCCCTCCTTCCCTCTCTTCTTCCCTCTCTCCTTTCTTTCTTCTCTTCCTTCTCCTTTCTGTGTTTTCTCTTCTACTTAACATTGAAACTGTTTCTCAGTTTTATTGTGCATGTGGTGGGGCCAGTGATAGTACTGCCTACTTCACACAGGTAACAGCATTCAGTTAGCCAGTGTTCACAGGAGTAACTGTACATGAGATGCTCTAAGGTGTTGTTAGCGTTTATCATTCTGTCACTCTTTGCTGACATGCCCCTTCTTCATTCCTTCTAGTTTATTCTTTTTCCCACCGGTCACAGGTCTGCTCTTCACAAGCAAAGGCCATCTCTTGTCTTGTTCATTTGGGCTCTAAGTCCTGCCACACTGTCACAATTAGCACACTCTGAACACCTAGTGTGGTATCAGGAATGGAGAGCAAGGACTGGCCATAGGGAACAGGCCAGCAAAATGATCAAAGTAGGTGGTGGGAGAGTTAGATGGATTGTGAAAGACTGTTTAGATATTCATAATGGGCTCAGGCTCTTTGAATCGGAATTGCTTTGTCCCAGGACACTGAAAGAAATTGGAATTATGAAGATAGATAAATGCAAGTTTAATTTTCACAAGTGAGGAATATAAGTTTAAAATTTAGACCTTTAACTCCAAAACATGGGAAGCTAAGTCAGGAAGAGTATCAGTTTAAGGTCAGCCTGAGCAACAAATGAGACCTCCTTGTTCACAAAACAAAACAAATTAAAGCAAAACCAAATATAAACCCACTGGAAACTGGATGCTACTTATAGGCAGAGTTGAATGACATATGAAGAGGGTGGTTTGTAGCTAGGTGTGAGGGCACCTGCCTGGAATCCTATGTGTCAGTTACTTTCTCCTTGCTGGGACAAAATACCTCACAAAAATAAGTTGAGCTGGGCATCCCAGCACTTGGGAGGCAGAGGTGGGAGGATTGCTCCAAGTTCAAGACCAGTCTGGCACTATGTAGTAAATTCCAGGTTAGCCTAGGCTACAGTGAGACCTTACCTTGAAAAACAAAAAAACAAAAACAAAACAAAAGAACCCCAGCTTGGGGAGAAAGGGTTTATTTCAGCGCACAGCCCATCATGCTGGAGAAGGTGCGGCAGCAGGGGCTTGAGGCAGCTGGTCACATTCAGCACAGTGTGGAAGCAGAAAGTGGCCAATGCTGCTGCTCAGCCAGTTCTCCTAGCAACCATCCATCCTTGTGGTAGAGGATGCCGCACCTAGCAACCATACATCCTTGTGGTAGAGGATGCCGCACCTAGCAACCATACATCCTTGTGGTAGAGGATGCCGCACCTAGCAACCATCCATCCTTGTGGTAGAGGATGCCACACCTAGCAACCATACATCCTTGGGGTGGAATATTCTCCACCTAGCAACCATACATCCTTGTGGTAGAAGATGCCGCACCTAGCACCCATACATCCTTGAGGTAGAGGATGCCACACCTAGCAACCATACATCCTTGGGGTGGAATATTCTCCACCTAGCAACCATACATCCTTGTGGTGGAAGATGCCGCACCCAGCAACCATACATTCTTGCGGTAGAAGATGTCATACCTAGCAACTATACATCCTTGGGGTGGAAGATTCTCCACCTAGCAACCATACATCCTCGTGGTGGAAGATGTCACACCTAGCAACCATGCATCCTTGTGGTGGAAGAGTCTTCACCTAATAACCATACATCCATAAGCCTTGAATGGAAGGGGAAGATGCAAGCCGCACTAAATCTGTCATTATTCTTATGAAATGCAATAGTTTTCCCAGAAATCCCCGGCAGACTTCCCCTCCACTTCATTGATCAGAATAGAGGTGATGAAGTACATATCAGCTCTTCAGGTTTGCAGGGTGGAGTTGCTACAGGAGAAGACGTAAGGAAGGTTGGCTGGGCTAGCTGCAAGGTCACGGTCTGCCACAGCTGGCCCTGAGTGTGACTAATGCCACTACTTCCTAGTCAAACATCAAGTGCTTTGGAGTCAAAAGTGGATGTCATCCAGTTGCCACTTTTACTTTTGAAAATTTATTCACCTCACAATCTTAGCTGATTTTGATGATTGCTGCTTGGGTCGAGTTTTATGAAATAATCATTTCTTTTGAGAAATGTGAATATGGAACCAGAGAATTTCATGCTTTTGATTTCCATGTAACTTATTTACAGGATGGGAGACTTCTCAGTTTGCCCCTTTCTACCTTTCTGACTTCCTCAGCAAAGGAGAGCATATGGGTTTAATTTTTAGTATCAGAAAATGCCATGAAAATGTAACTATCTCTTACAAGAATACTTTGCAAGACTGTTAGCAGTTCTAAACAGGTATTTATTGTAAAGAAACCCATCTGTGACAAGAAGTATGAAGGAACTAAGAGGATAAACCCTTATGACATAGGAACAAGAATCAGACAAATTTAGTGTTAGAAATTTTTGACATTAAAAAGACCTTAATCAAGGGCTGGAGAGATGCCTTAGTGGTTAAGGCACTTGCCTGTGAAGCCTAAGGACCTAGTCTCAACTCCCCAGAACCCATGTAAGCCAGATGTACATGGTGCCACATTCATCTAGAGTTTGTTTGCAGTAGATAAAGGCCCTGGCATGCCCATTCTCTCTCCCCCGCCCTCTTTCTCTCTAATAAATAAATAAATAAATAAATAAAAATTAAAAAGAGATCTTAAGAATGGCAAATACTTGAACAGTGTTTAATAGAAGCACATATGACCTGGTGGTAAAGGTGATTTTTTAAACTTCTTTGACTTGGAACCTCTCAGGCAGTAATAGACTGTCATCAGTCCCTTGAGCAGTACTTAAATCCTTTTCTTTGTATTTATGTTGGTCTATGATAAAGCAGTAATTTTAAGAGGAAACTATCCTTAGCTTAGGTCATTTGAAGTTCATTCTATTTATATTAGGGTTCATTATTTGTGGTGTGTGTTCTGTGGGTTTGTACAAGTGTATAACTCCATGCAGCTACCTTTATAGAGGCTGACAGTCTTGCCACAGCCCTACAAAACTGTGCTATGACCACCCATCTTTCTCCCCCCCGTAACCATGACAACCACAGCTACCCTTCCTTAAAAGGAAGTGTCTATAGGTTTATCTTTCCCGAATATTATCTAGTTGTGATCATATAGTATGCATCCTTTTCAAATTGCCATATTTCATCTGGCAAGAGGCATTTATGCTTTCCATGTGCTTTCATAACTTACCCCTTCATTTCTCTTTAGAGCTAAATACAACTCCACTGTCTGGATATATCATGGTTCATGTATTTTGGTTTCTTCCAAGTTTTGGCAGTTATAACATCTATATTTTTGTGATAATTGAAATTTATTTAGATAACATGTTTAGCTTAGTTTTATAAGGAACAGTCAAACGTTCTTACAAAGTGGCCATACTGGTTTGTATTTCCACTAGCAATGAATGAAAGTTTCTTCTGTCTACAGCCTTGCCAGTATTTGATGATGTTGGGGCTTATGACTTTGGTCATTCTGGTAAGTGTGAAGTAGCCTGTCATTGTGTTTCAATATGTAGTTCCCTCCCCCCACTTTCCCCTTTGAAACTCCACTCTCCAACATAGCCCCTCCCCCTCACAATCAGTCTCTCCTTTATTTTGATGTCATCATCTTTCCCTCCTATTATGATGGTCTTGTGTAGGTAGTGTCAGGCACTGTGAGGTCATGGATATCCAGGTCATTTTGTGTCTGGAAGAGCATGTTGTAAGGAGTCCTACCCTTCCTTTGACTCTTAAATTCTTTCTGCCATGTCTTCACAATAGACCCTGAGCCTTGGAAGATGTAATACAGATATTGCAGTGCTGAGCACTCCTCCGTCACTTCTCAGCAGACATTATACCCCTAGGACTCATGACTGCTCCTGTTGTAGGTTTTCAGTATCAGGGAATGTATTCCCTCCCATGGAGCTGGCCTCTGGTCCAATTAGAGAGTGGTTGGTTTCTCCTATAACAGACATACCACTGTTGTACCTGTTGGCTCATTTGGGCTGGCTGGCTGAATTTAAGGCTTGCAGTGTCCACTGCTGAGTATCTTCACTGGTGATTTCTTTCTTTCCCATTGAACTGCATGCAGCATAGCTTTTTCCAGCTTTCTGTCAGCTGGTCTACATGGAGGAGGGATTTAGCTCAGCTCTAGCATGATTTCTCAGTGACCTTGCAGCCCAAGTATGTGGAGTCTTCAGCAATAGGGTCTTACCATCTATTCCTGGTGGGAAACCAAGAGCCTCGGCAATGGCCTGTAACATTTGGGAGTATCAGTGACCTCCCTGGTCAACAACTCCCTGGAAGGTATCCCATCCCTGGCATGGAAAATTTTCTAGTAACAATCTATGGCTTCTGTGTGTTCCATTGACCAAAAAAGTAGGTTTCCAGATGACTTAATTATAACCTCTTAGATTTTGATTAGCCCTCCCTCCACCTTTCCTTTACTCAGTCTCTTCCCCTGACCTCACTTGGGCCTTTTCACCCCCATTAATCTGTTCTTCTATTTACATATATAAATACCATCCTATTAAGTTCCCCCTCCCTCCCTTTCTATTCCCTTTATATCCACTTTCTATCTTACTGCCCCCTACTACTGAGTTTTATTCCTACTTACATAGAAGTCCAATTATTTGTAGCTAGTATCCACATAAGAGAGAGAATATGTGTTATTTGGCTTTCTGGGCCTGGGTTATTTCACTAAGTATAATCCTTTCCAGATTCATCCATCTTTCTGCAAATTGCATAACTTCATTTTTCTTTACTACTGAGTAGAACTCCATTGTGTAAATGTGCCACATCTTCATTATCTACTCATCAGTTAAGGGACATCTAGGCTGGTTTCATTTCCTAGCTATTGTGAATAGAGTGGCAATAAATGTGGCTGAGTAAATATCTCTAAGGTAATGAGATGAGTCCTTAGTATATATGCCTAGGAGTGCTATAGCTGGATTGTATGGTAAATCTTATTTTTAGCTGTCTCAGGAACCTCCACACTGATTTTCATAATGGCTGCACCAGATTGCATTTCCACCAACAGTGTTGAAAAGTTCCTCTTTTTCCTCATCCTTGACACCATTTATTGTCATTTGTTTTCATGATGGTAGCCAATCTGAAAGGAGTGAGGTGGGATCTTAACGTAGTTTTAATCTGTATTTCCCTAATGGCTAGAGATGTAGAACATATTTGTAGATATTTATATGCCATGTTAAATGCCTTTTCTGTATCTAATGAGATGATCCTATGATTTTTGTCCTTCAGTCCATTTATAAAATATATTATATTTATCAATTTCCTTATGTTGAACCATCCTTTTATCTCTGGGATAAAGTGTACTTGGTCAGGTTGAATGATCTTTCTGATATATTCTTGTAGTCTGTTGGCCAATATTTTGTTGAAAATTTTGCATCTGTGTTCATGAGGGAGATTGGTCTGTCATTTTCTTTTTTTGTTCTATTTTTGTCTGATTTTGGTATCAGGGTGATGCTGGCTTCATAGAAGGAGTTTAGTAGGATTCCTTCCTTTTCTATTTTATGGAAAAGTTTGAGAAACACTGGTATTACTTCTTCCTAAAGGTCTGGAAAATTCAGTAGTGAATCCATATGGGCCTGGCCTTTTTTTTTACTTGGGATTTTTTTTTTTTTTTTTGAAGTAGAGTCTCACGATAGCTCAGGCTGACCTGGAATTCACCTCCTACCTCTGCCTCCTGAGAGCTGGAATTAAAGGCATGCACCACCCTGCCTGGCTTAGTTGGGAGATATTTTTTTAATAACTACTCATATATCCATACTTGTTATAGGTATATTTAAGTGGTTAATCTTATCATTATTTAATTTTTCTAGGTCATATAAACCAAGGAAATCAACCATTTCTTTCAGATTTTCAAACTTAGTGGAATATATGTTCTTATAGTACTTCCTTAAGATTTTTAAAAATTTCTCTGGTATCTCTTGAGGTTGTGCCTCTTTTATCTCTAATTTTATTAATTTGTGTCCCTTTTCTCTTTCTTTTGGTCAGATTTGCTAAGGGTTTATCAAACTTGTTTATCCTTTCAAAGAACCATCTGTTTCCTTGATTCTTTGTTTTTTTAAAAAAATTTCTATTTCATTACGTTCTGCCTTAATCTTTATTATTTCTTCTCATCTACTGATTTTTGGTTTGCCTTGTTATTTTTCCAAGGCCTTAAGGTAGAGCATTAAGTTGTTTACTTGTGACCTTTCTAATTTCTTAATATAGACACTTGAAGCTATAAATTTTCCTCTTAAGACTGCCTTCATTGTTTCTCAAAGATTTTGTTTAGTATGTTGTGTTCTCATTATTATTTGATTGTATGAATTTTTTGTTTTCCTTCTTGGTTTCTTCATTGACCCATTCATCATTTAGTAGTGGATTATTTAGTTTCCACAATTTTGTGTATGCTCCATAGCTTTTCTTGCTATTGATTTGTAGTTTGACCCCATTGTGATCAGATAGAGTGTAAAGAATTATTCAATTTTCCTGTATTTGTTAAGATTTGCTTTGTATCCTAATAAGTGGTTTATTTTAGAGAATGTTCCATGTGCTGCTGAAAACAATGTGTATTCTGCAGCATTTGGATGAAATGTCCTGTAGATATCTGTTAGGTCCATTTGTTCTATGACCTCAGTTAATCTGATGCATCTCTGTTTATTTTTTGCTGGGATAACCTGTAAATTGATGAAAGTGGAGTGTTGAAGTGTGCTTGTGACCTTAGTTCTAATAGCATTTGTTTGACGAAATTAATTAGCTTGTCTGATGAAATTAATTAGCTTGTGTGACCTGTGCTGTGACCTTAGTTCTAATAGCATTTGTTTGATGAAACTGGGAGCCCCCATGTGAGATGCATATAACTTTAGAATTGTAATGCCCTCCTGTTGGAGTATTCCTTTAATCAATATAATATGACCTTCCTTCTTTTTCCTAACTAATGTTGGTCTGAAATTTACCCTGTAAGATAGTAGGATAGCAACCCCTGTTTGTTTTCTAGGCCCATTTGTTTGAAACACCATTTTCCAATCTTTCTCCCTAAGATAGTGTCCATCCTTTGTAAAAAGTTAAGTTTCTTAGAGGCAACAAATTGAAGGGTCCTGCTTTTTCATCCATTCTGCAAACCTATGTCTTTTGTTTGGGTCATTGAGGCCATTGATATTAAGAGTTATTATTGAAAGGTGTATATTTATTTTTGTCATTTTTCTTGTTTTGTAGTTCTGGTTTTACCTTTGCTCTCTTGTGTTAACTAGTATTTGAGTATGTTTTTTTCCAGGTTCCTTATATGTGTGCTTTTCTTTCTCTTCAGCATGGAGGATCCTTTCAAATATTTTCTGTAGAGCTGGTTTCATTTTCAAATATATTTCTTTAGCCTGCTTTTGTTGTGGAATGTCCTTATTTCTCTGTTTATTTGAATACATACCTTTGCAGGATAAAGAAACCTTGATTGACAGTTGTTATCTTTCCGAACTTAGAATACATCATACCAAGCCCTCTGGCTTTTAAAGTTTGTGTTGAGTAATCTGCTGTGATCCTGATGGGCTTGCCTTTTTGTATGTGACTTAATTTTTCTCTCTAAGTGCTTTCAATATATTTTCTTTGGTTTTTATGTTTGATAGTTTAATTATAATATGGTGAGGAGAGGTTCTTTCCAGGTTTTGTCTATTTGGTGTTCTAAAGGATTCCTGTGTCTGCATTGGCATCTCTTTCCCAATTTGGGGGAAGTTTTCCTCTATGATTTTGTTGAAAAGGCCTACTATGCCTTTGGAGTGAAATTCTTCTCCTTCTACTATACCCTGAATTCTTATGTTTGATTTTTTCATAGTGTCCTGAATATTTTGAAATTCCCATTCATACCTTCCTATTAGTTTGTCTTTCCCTTTGTTGGACTGTATTAGATCTGTCACCTGGCCTTCCAGTTTAATTATTCTGTCCTTTCCTTGATCCATTCTACTGGTGAGATTTTCTACAAAGGTTTTTATTTGACTGACTGTATTTTTTTATTGCTAGTATTTCTGACTGGTTTTTCTTTATTATTTCTATTTTGTTATTCATGTCTTGTATTGACCTCCTTATTTCATTCAATTAATTTCCTGTTTCTTCCTTGATTCCCTCTTTGATTTCTTTGAGCATATTTATAATCCTTCCTTTGAAATCTTTCTCAAGCATTTCCTCTAAATCATTCACTGGAGGTCATTTCTGATGGATTTATATTTTTGGTAGATTTATATTGTCTTGATTTTTTTGTTTTTCTTGTATTATAATGTAGATATTTTTGCATCTTGGATTAATTTAATGCTTGGTTTTTCTAGTTAGCTGCAGTATTATTAGATGTATCATTCAATCTGATGCTATATATCTTCAGGGTAGCAGCTTAAGGTGCTCAGTGTGGCTCTTCATACTCTCAGAGTAACCACAAAAGTGACTGTAGGTGTTGAGTTTGCCTGCTATGAGAGCATTCAAGTAGGCTGAGTGGAACAAAATACAGGCAAATTCTAAAATTTAACTAAACAATGTACATATTCAATGAAAAACAGCACAGAGTATTTATGCAAGAGTAGGCATTATGACGGCCTGATCCTTTAGTAATGTCACAGTCCCTAAGGATGTGTGTTGTCCCACACCCTTAATCCTGACAACTGGGAGGCTGAGATTTCTGGTCTGTGGAGGGTTCCAAGGTCACCTTGTGACCAAGTGAGGCCCTTCCCCAATGAATGACAGAAGAGGTGACAAAGGCACTATAAATCAGGAAGCAAGAAATGACAAGCCCAAAATATAGCTTATTTAAGAATGGCAAATCCAGCCATCCATCAGATTTAACATATAATTTACCCTGACATGAAAGGTACAATTAGCACTTTTGATGCAAGGCAGGCTTATTTAGTGGTTATTGACCTGGTGTCACCCCAGTTACCTTTTGGGATGGCTTTGGTCTCAGTTATGCTGTGTGCCCAGTTGAGTCCCTCTTTACTGTGCTGTGGGCTCAGGGAGGCTGACTGGGTCTCTGGTTCGCTGCTCTGATTGCCTGTCCCGGGTACTGTGCAGGTGAGCTCCTTCCCCAGGTCTCTGGTGCTTTTTGGCACTTGCGCTGGTGGTGGAGGAGGCTGTGGATGGTGGCTCTCGTTCCCCCACTGGTCCTCAAGATTCTGTTCCTCAGAAGCCACTCCATTGGTCCCTGCCATCCTCCCCGTCACATTTCTTGAGTTTGGTGTGAGTGGAAAATCCCTTCTCCTGGCTTTTTCTGGGGCTCCGGCTGAGTCTTGCGGCTGTGGCCACACAAACCTGGTACTGCTGTTGCTGGAGCCACTTCTGCCGGCTTCCTGGTCTCTAGATTCTCTGGGTCTCCCCTACTTCTCTGCTATGGTTGATAATTTCTTATACATCTTCACTTTTTAAGTAGAAGAGTATATTTTGCTGGTTTGTTATTTTTTAACTCCCCTAGGCTGCTTTGGCATGGTTCCTACACCGCCATACTAACCGGAAGTCTGCTGAACGCCTTTTCATATGCTTACTTGACATCTGTATGTCTTCTTTAAGGATGTATCTGTACAGTTCTTTGACCCTTTAAATTTTTCTCTGATGTTTTTAACTTTACTGACAACTTCCATACATATAGACAATATACCATGATCATAATTTCCTCCCACTATCTACTCTTTCCTCCCACAAATCTTTCCTCTACTGAATCCCTTCTTCTTCCCACTTAGTCTCTCTTCTATTTTAATGTCATCATTTTCCCCCCTCCTGTTATGCAAGTCTTGTGTGGGTAGCATTAGCTACTGTGAGGTCATGAATACAAAGGCCACATTGTGTCTGGAAGACAGTATTGTAAGCACTCCTCCCCTTTCTTTGGCTTATTTGATTGATTGATTTATTTTATTGTTAAAATATTTTATTTATTATTTATTTGAGAGAGAGAGACAGAAAGAGAGAAAGAGGCAGATAGAAGGGGCAAGCGAGGGCCTCTAGCTACTGCAAACAAACTTTAGACACATGTGCCCCCTTGTGCATCTGGCTTATGTGGGTCCTGGGGAATTGAACTGGGGCCCTTAGGCTTTGCAGACAAATGCCTTAACTGCTAAGCCATTTCCCGGGCCCCTCCTTTGGCTTTTACATTCTTCTGCCACCTCTTCTGCAATAGTGCCTGAGCCTTGGAGTATGTGATAGAGATTTCTCACTTAGTACTGAGCACTCCACTGTCATTTCTTCTCAGCACTTTTATGAGGTTTTTCTTTGTTTGTTTTTGTTTTCTTTTTTTTGGTTTTTCAAGGTAGGGTTTCACTCTGGTCCAGGCTGATCTGGAATTAACTAGGTAGTCTCAGGGTGATCTCACAGTGATCCTCCTTCCTCTGCCTTCCAAGTGCTGGTATTAAAAATGTGTGGCACCACACCCGGCCACTTTTATGAGTTTTGAGTCACCCCAGTGGTCATTGCCAGTGAAAAGGGAAGCTTCTTTAACCAAAGGTAAGAGTAGCATTAATATATGGTTCTAAACATAAGTGTTTAGAAGGCAGTTTGGTGGACAAACGTTTAGCCATACAGCAGTAGTAGTTCCCCCCAAGGGCCTATGGCCTTTCCTTCCATAGGCTTTTTTTCTTTAAAGATTTATTTTTATTTTGTTATTAGAGACAGAGAGAGAGAGAGGGAGAGAAAGAGAGAGAGTGGGTATGCCAGGGCCTCCAGCCACTGCAAATGAACTCTAGATGCATGTGTCACCATGTGCATCTGGCTTACATGGGACTTGGAGAATTGAATCTGGGCCCTTAGGCTTTGCAGGCATGTGCCTTAACTGCTAAGCCCTCTCCAGCCCCATCCATAGGCTTTTGATTAGGTTTTCAGTACCTAGCAGGAATTCCTTGGGATTTGGTATCAAATCCAATCAGAGGGTAGTCAGCTTCCCTGCAACAGACATGCTTACCAGTGCACCAGCTGGTACATTTGGCCTGGCTGGCCAGCCAAAGTATCAGGGTCCACTGCTGGTTAAGACCATTGATGACCTCTCCCCCAACAGACCGCACAGCTTTTTCCAGTATCATGAGAGCTAGTCCACAGGGAGGAGGCTTCTAGCTCAGCTCCAGCTTGCTTTCTTAGTGACCTGCAGCCCCAGCTTGTGGAGTCTTCAGCAATGTAGTCTTATCATCTAGTTCTGGTGGGCAACCAAGAGCCTTCGCAATAGCCTATAATATTTTGGGGGCATCAGGGACCTCCTTGGCCAGCAACTCGCTGGAAGGTATCCCATTCCTTTTGGTCCAGTTTTTTTTAATAAATTTGCTTTCCTTTGCTGCGTGTGCTATAAACTTCACCCAAGGCATTTTTCGTCAAGGCTACAATGTTTTTGATCTTCAGTTTTTTTTCTTCCCTTTAGGCTTTCCATGTCTCATTGCCCATCTGCTCTTAAATGCTATCCATATCCTTAGCATATTAATCACCATTTTAAGTTCTTTGCTTGTAATTGTTTTTTTTTTAATATTTTTTTTGTTCATTTTTTATTTATTTATTTGAGAGCGACAGAGAAAGACAGATAGAGGGAGAGAGATAGAATGGGCGTGCCAGGGCTTCCAGCCACTGCAAACGAACTCCAGACGCGTGCGCCCCCTTGTGCATCTGGCTAACGTGGGACCTGGGGAACCGAGCCTTGAACCGGGGTCCTTAGGCTTCACCGGCAAGCGCTTAACCGCTAAGCCATCTCTCCATCTTGTAATTGTTTTTATATAGCTGGCCATGAGGACTGGGTAAGAGGAGCTGTAGTGCATAGTAATGCGCTGACAAGGCGTGGGGGAGGAGGCCAAGTGGTCTGTGGTCCTGTGATGAAGTCTCAGTGGCTTAGCCAGCCTGTGCCTGTGCATTGTGAACTTCAGTGTTCTAGTGAGAGGGTGACTAGCCTGCGTGTTTCCTCTCCCACAGGCCTCTTACGATACAAGCCCAGCAGGTTAAGCTCTGGTTAAGTAGTTTCTCCTGACCACAGATCTTATTAAGAACTCAGTGCTCTGGCATATTTACAATAGATCTTTTTCTTCTTTCTCACCCACTAGAAGCAAAAAGGAATTTTTGCCCTCATGGAGCTCTGCGTCAGTACGTTGTATTCTCTGTCTGCCTGTCTTCCCAGAGCCGGGGACAGCAGCGGCACACTCTGTGAGCTAATTCCTCTTCCAGATCCAAGAGTTGCTGTTTTTTTTATTTTATTTTATTTTTTTAGCCTTTTTGTTAGGATGGAGCATGGCTTCTGAGCTCCTTGTAGAATACGAAACCAGAAGTTTCTTGACCTTCTATGTTTTGCCATTGGAAATAAAGTGTAATATTTCTCAATATATTTTTATACTTAGCTATATATTTGATTTTTTTTTCAGGTTTTACTTTTTATTTTTGAGAACGCTTTTTGTTTGAAATCTAATTGATGGGGGTTACATCTCTAATCTGAAAAGTCGTACATGTATGCCATGACTGTGAAATATAAAGAACTACAATTTGCTTTTGTTTTTTTTTCTCCCTCATTGTTTTCTGTGATAAATTTTTCCAAATAGGATCCTAGTTTTGGTACCAAGAGGGATCAAGTGGCAATTTTGTAAATTGTAGAATCTGAGGTTAAACTGATGAACAAGATGAAAGACTTCACAGGAATTAAAAGAAAGGAACGGAAAAGACATAGATGAAACTTTCATCTTTGGCATTTGCCCATTTCAGCTCACAGATAACACAAGAAGCAGGAACCTTGGAATGGCCCTCCTTTATGTTCCACTCATGGATAATTACCAACTATACGAGGGTTTGAAAGGTCCTTTTTATTTTTGTGATTGCACCTTTCAGCACTAACTCTTATTATCCTGTAATGCAATTTGCCTCATTTATGATGCTCAAATGGGAAACGTTGGAGCTTGTGTAATTGCTGGTGTTTTCACTTGTTTTGCTGATGAACAAGCAGGGTTCAAGACAGGTGAATTCTTTGCAATTTGCTTTTGAATAACTGCGCTACCTACCTCTACCCCAAATCTCTTCAGCAAGCCCCAGTGACTGTGCTTAGGCTGTCTTCCTCCACTCCTAGCTTCTTGTGCAGTCTCTGCAAAGGGCTGTTGAGATGCAGAATCATTCCACAGTTAATTTGAAGCTGATGAGGAGTAAACAGTACATTTAGCCAGTGAACCTCTGAGCTTTGCAGGTCTGTTTATTTGGGTACAAGAATCTGTCACCATCCAGGAGACACAGAGCAGACCTGCATGTATTCATTTTGTTACCATCTCCCATGTGAAATGGGACCAATTTCCTCCAGGTACATAATGTTCCTGAGTAAAAATATGTGATAGCACTGGGTGAGCTTTAAGGACTCTGGAGCCGGCCTGGCACTGTTGTCTCTTCCTGAGGCTATGTGAGCAGACTTGGTAATCAATTCCAACATAAATTGCAATATAATTATTATCTGCAGAGTTTGATAAAATAGTTTTAAAGCTCAGAAAAATATTGCCTTAGACTACTGAAGAGTGAAAAATGGAAATATTTTAGCATCAGATATTAAAACATTAAGGCTGGGGAGATGGCTCAGCAGTTAAAGGCTCTTGCTTTTCTAAAATTTTTCTTTGGTTTATTTTTATTTATTTATTTGAGAGTGACAGACAGAGAGAGAAAGAGGCAGAGAGAGAGAGAGAGAGAAAGAATGGTCATGGCAGGGCTTCCAGCCACTGCAAACGAACTCCAGATGTGTGTACCCCCTTGTGCATCTGGCTAACATGGGTCCTGGGGAATTGAGCCTCGAACCAGGGTCCTTAGGTTTCACAGGCAAGCGCTTAGCTACTAAGCCATCTCTCCAGCCCAATGCTCTTGCTTTTAAAGTCTGACAGATTGGGGTTTGATTCCCTAGTACCCAGATGTACAAAGTGGCACATTCAATTGGAGTTCACTTACAATGGCAAGAGGCTCTGGTACATCCATTCTCTCTCTGTGAATATAAAAATAACAGAAATTTAAAAATATTAATATCAAAACATTAGATAATAAAGAATATAACAAAACAAAATGGTGTGCCAACTAAGAAATTGGAAGCCAGTGTGATCTGGCTGTCAAAACATGAGCAAGATTCTATTAAAAAAATATAAACTTCATGAGCATAGATTTAAAAATCTTTATCAAATATTAGCAAATGGGCTGGATGTGGTGGTGCATGCCTTTAATCCCAGCACTTGGGAGGCAGAGATAGGAGGATCACTGTGAGTTTGAGACCAACCTGAAACTATAGAGTGAATTCCAGGTCAGCATGGGCTAGTGAGAGACTCTACCTCAAAAATCCAGAAATAAAAATTTAAAAAATTAGCAAGTGGAATCTAGTAAAATGGAGAGAGATATATCATTACTATATTAGTTATTTTTGTTGTTGTTGTTACTGCGACAAAATGCGTAACAAAAGCAATTTAAGGAAGAAAGGATTTATTTTGGCTCATAGCTTGAAAGTACAATCTTTTTTGGCAGGGGAAACCATGATAGCAGAAGTGTGGGGTGGCTGCTCACCTTGCGTCCTCAGTCAGGGAGCAGATAGCCACCCACGCTGCTGGTTGCTGATGCTGAGCTTGCTGTCTTCCTTTCATTCACTCTGGGGCACAGCCCATGAAAGAATGCCATCCATATTTACAGTGGGGTTTCCCCTATTAACACAATCTAGAAATCTCCTCACAAACATGTCTAGAGTTTGTCTCCTACGTGAGTCTAGATTCTGTCAAATTGACAATCAATATTAACCATCACAATTACTAAGTGGGACTTGTCTCTAAAATGAAGATTGGTTTAGCATTTGAAAGTCAATGTGATTTACCATGTAGACAGAATAAAAAGGAAAATAGACTGGTATGGCCACAATCGAGGTCTCAAAGCAGGCTTAAGTATGTCTGGCAACCTAGTAAAGGAATATAATCCCTCTTTTGAAACATTGGAGCCAGCTATGTTTCAAAACTCAGGATATTTAGCAATATCTCATACTCAATTGCATGTGTATTTCTACAGCCAAACACTAACAGCGACACTACATGGGATAGAGACCAGAAATAGATTCCCATTAGCTCAGGTTAAAGCTTGTGAATTTTATCCAGATGTAGTGGTGCATACATTTAGCCCTGGCACTCAGGAGGCAGAGACAGGATGATTGGTGTGAGTTTGAGGCTGGCCTGGGACTGTAAAATGAGTGCTAGGTTAGCTTGGGATAGAGTGAGACCACCACCTTGAATAAAACAAACAAACTGCCCCCTCAAACCAAACTTATGAATTTTAACACCAGAAACACCAGTTTCAGAAAACAAATCACTTTATTTAATTTTATTTAATTTCATAATTTCTGATTAAGACTAATTAACATTTTATTGATAAGTGGCATTTTAATTTTTTTTCATTTTGAAGAATTCCTAAAATGTCTTAGGATTAAATAATAACCATTTAGGAAGGAAATAATAAAGTTAACTCCCTACATAATAACAATACTATTTAAATACAAAAGTAAAAACTCTATAAAAGTAGTACTATAAAATTTTAAAGCTATCTTATGTCATGTGGTACTGAAGACATTTAAGTATGACACCATTAGCAAAAAATAAGAAATGTTAATAAGATTTAACTATATGGAAGTTAATGTCTATATAATCAAGCATGACAAGGAAGGCAAAAAAAAAAATGTCAGTATGCACAAATTGCTGGGTACATATACAGCAGCCAAAGGTTATTATCCATAATTTATAAGGGATGCTTACAGATTAATATATTACATGAATTGTTTAGCACAAAAATGGAACATGAACGCAAAAGGGCAATTTGCCAGAGAAACAGAATGGCAGACATCTACCATTACTACTAAGGAGAATAGAGCAGAACCCCTCCACCCCCGAGGGAGAGCAGCAGCAAGAGCAATAAAGCTTTTGTTTTTGGTTTTCAATGTAGGGTTTCGTTCTAGCCCAGGCTGATCTGGAATTCACTAGGTAGTCTCAGGATGACTTTGAACTCACAGCAATCCTCCTACCTCTGCCTCTCAAGTGCTGGGATTAAAAGCATGTACCACCACACCTGGCTTTGGTTTTTATATTTATTTATTTGATAAGAAGAGAGGAAGAGAGAGATAGAAAGAACAAGAGAGAATGGGCATGCCAGGACCTCCAGCCACTGCAAATGAACTCCAGATGCATGCACCATCCTTTACATCTGGCTTATATGGGTCCTGAGGAATTGAACCTTGATCCTTTGGCTTTGTAGGCAAGTGCCTTAACTGCTAAGCCATCTCTTCAGTCCATATACACATATATTTTTAATTACTTTATTTATTTAATAGAGAGAGAGAGAGAGAGAGAGAGAGAGAGAGAGAATGGGTGCACTAAGGCCTCTAGCCACTGCAGAGAAACTCCAGACATATGCACTACCCTGTCATCTGGCTCATATGGGTCCTGGAGAGTTGAACCTGGGTCCTTTGGCTTTGCAGGCAAGTGCCTTAACAGTTAAGCCATCACTCTAGCCCTATACATATATTTTATTTCTTTGAGAATAATTGATTCCAGCATAAACTCATTTTTTTCTAAGAACTACCAGGCTTCTTTTAAAAAAAATTTTTCTGTATTTGCAAACACACACACACACACACACACAGAGAGAGAGAGAGAGAGAGAGAGAGAGAGAGGGAGAGAGGAGTGCAAAAGAGTGTGTGTGGAGGGAGAATGGGCATGCAAGGACCTCCAGCCCCCACAAACAAACTTCAGATGCATGTACCATTTTGTGCATCTTGTATGCAGGTCCTGGGGAATTGACCCAGAGTTGTAAGGCTTTTTAGGCAAGTGCCTTGACTGCTAAACCATCTCTCCAGCCTTTTTATTTATTTTTATTTTTTTTATTTTAGTTTTTCAAGGTAGAGTCTCACTGTAGCCCAGGCTGACTTGGAATTCACTATGTAGCCTCAGGGTGGCCTCGAACTCATAGTGATCCTCCTACCTCTGCCTCCCGAGTGCTGGGATTAAAGCCATGTGCCACCATGCCCGGCCCTCCAACCCTTTTAAAAATCTTAGTTAGCCAAATCCAGTGAAATTTGCATTGAAGAACTGGAGGTGGTGGTGCACACCTATAACCTTGAGAGGCTGGAGCAGGCAAACTGCCGTGAGTTCAAGGCTGTCCTGGTCTACATAGTGAATTTCAAATAGTCTGGTCTATCCAGAATATGATCCTGTCTCAAAGAACAATATGAAACAAAACCCAAGAAACAAAAACCAAAAACCAAAGCAAACAAAAACCCCACTTGTGTTGCGTCATTTCTTGATGGAAATGTAATACCTACTCATGTCTGCCCAATCAGTAGATCGGCATGGTCAGGATTTCTTTGGACTTATACCTTCTTAATTTAAGAATGAAATGCTTCATATTATCTTGACAGATTAGCTGAGGAGACCTGCCTAAGGAATCTTCTGATTTAGAAAGTGATTTTTTTTTCCCCCTCTGATAGGGAGACAGTTGCAGTGGGAACATCTTTCAAAGTTTCACATAACCTGAATTTATTGTCAAAGCATTTGGGCTTCGTGTTGTACACTTGAAATTCTAGTACTCAGGCAGTAGAGGCAGGAGGATTGTGGCAAGTTTGAGGCCAGTTTGTTCTGTATAGTGAGTTCCACGCCAGCCAGGGCTTTATAGTGAGACTTGTTCTCAAAACTAATAAATAAACAATTTATTATGAAACAGTGAGCTGTTGTATTCTACAAGGCCTATGAGCAGTTTGCATAGTGACTGAACACCATCCTGACTGTGCCGAGAACATTGTCTAATCATGATAAGAACTATGAACCATTTTTTTATTCTATTTTTTTTATTAACAACTTCCATGATTATAAAAATACCCCATGGTGATACCCTCCCTCCCCCCACCATCCACCTTTTTGAGACAAGGTCTCTCATTGGCCTGGCGCTCATCAATTTAGGGTAGACTGCTTGGCTAACATGTTAGCTTCCCCAGCTCTGGGATTACAGAAGCACACCACCACACTTTGCATGTGGGTACTGGAGTAAAAAACTTCCGTACCCATGGTTGTAACACAAGTACTTTAGTTGACTGAGCTATCTTCCTAACCCATAAGAACTATGAACTATTAACTCACATATATTATGGTAGTATCTCTGAAGATTTGGATACAAAGATAGGAATTCCATTTGGTTGAACTGGTAGATTTAGAAATAGATTGCTTATTAAATGGAAAAGGAAAACACAAGTAGGGAAAATGCAGGTTTTTAGATAGTTCTAAAGGCCATTTGGGAAAACAGAACAAGGGGACAGTTGCAGAGAAAATGGTTAGTAATGGGCTTTTAGTGTCTTAATGCAGTACTTCGAGTTATCTTTAAAATGTTTTATTGACCATGTCCTCTGTTTTGACATTCTGTCTGGAAGGCATACACATTACATTGGTAGTGTCTGAACAGTGAACTGAACTCTTGTGTAGTGGGTAGGAGGTGCAGTTTGGAGTCAGACAGAGCTGGATTAAAGTCAGGCTTCATCACTTCAGTAGTTTTTAAGCTTTGGTAAGTTTGAGTCTCTCTGAGCATCAATGTCTTCATTGCGAAGTACCAAATTTATGAAGTTGCTAAGATTAACTGAGTTATTTTTTGCAATGAACTTAACAGTACCAGATACATTAAATGCCCAATAAATGATTCTTCTTGTATGCATTCCAGTCTCTTTTGAAAGACTTTACCATCATATATGGTGTAAAGAATGTGTGATAAACTGGGCGTGGTGGCACACGCCTTTTATCCCAGCACTCGGGAAGCGGAGGTAGGAGGATCGCTGTAAATTCGAGGCCACCCTGATGCTACATAGTGAATTCCAGGTCAGTCTGAGCTAGAGTGAAACCGTACCTCGAAAAACTAAAAAAAAAAAAAAAAAAAAGTGTGATATATTGTTTATTTTATTTTTATTTTTAATTTTTTGGTTTTCTGAGGTAGGGTCTCACTCTAGCCCTGGGATTAAAGGTGTGCGCTACCACGCTTGGCTCTATTGCTTAATAGACCTTGATTTCAACCCTGGCTCTTCCTCTTAACAATCCTTAATCTTGAACAAGTCATTTCTACCTTGAGCCTCAATTTTCTTCTCCATGAAATGGTGTCATTGAGCCTTATCTCATCACAGCTTGCCAGGATTAGAGGAAATAGGAATTCACTATGTAGTCTCAGGGTGGCCTCGAACTCACAGCGATCTTCCTACCTCTGCCTCCCAAGTGCTGGGATTAAAGGTGTGTGTCTCCATGCCCAGCTTTTCTTTGCTTTTTACCTTTAGTTTTCATTCCTTAAGAAATTGGTTATACATAGAGTGTAATATAAGAGGAGTTAAGGAAGATATATAATAAAGATTTCTTGTAAGCCTACACTAAGTATACACATCAATGAGCTCCTAGTGATAGATGGTGTTAGTAGGAGTCAGTGTCTTCCTTGGGCCTGGCTGTTGGGTGCTTGTCGAAGACTGCTGTTCTCTCTGGAAGAAGAAGCATGAAGGCCAGTTGTTTCTTAGTAAACAATTTCCTCACTCACTGACTTCTCTGAAGAATCCATGTCACGACAGGCCTCTGACTGTGCTTGGCAGCTGAGCAGCTAGCCTTCTGCAATGGCATTGGAGGTTCTTGGGGTGCTTCTTGGCTAGCAAGCATTTGAGATGGCATGCTGTCAAGCTCTCCTGGGGAGGCTGCCCTGCAGGGCAGACTTTTTTAATGCTCTGAACATATTACTTTATCTTGCCACTGTATAGTGCATAACGTGATTCATCCATGTGTCTGCCCTCCTTCCTTCCTCCTGTCCACCTGTGATCCACACATCTTCCCTTCAGTCCCTCCTCTAAGTGCTATATACAGCAGTGAACAAAGTAGGTAGTGCCTGTCCTCAACGAGCTTATGTTTTAGTGAAGCATTCATACTTCAAAAAAAATTTTTTTGAGCCGGGCGTGGTGGCACACGCCTTTAATCCCAGCACTCGGGAGGCAGAGGTAGGAGGAGCACCAAGAGTTTGAGGCCACCCTGAGACTACATAGTTAATTCCAGGTCAGCCTGGACCAGAGTGAGACCCTACCTTTGAAAAACCAAAAAAAAAAAATTTTTTTTTCTTTCTTTTTGTATTTGAGACAGAAAGAGGCAGAAAAGGAAGGAAAGGAGGAGGGAGGGAAGGAAAGAGAGAGAGAGAGAGAATGGGTGCACCAGGGCCTCCAGCCATTGCAAGTGAATTCCAGATGCATATGCATGTGCCCCTTGTGCACCTGGTTTATGTGGGCACTGGGAAATCGAACCTGGGTCCTTGGGCTTCCCAGACAAATGCCTTAACTGCTAAGCCATCTCTCCAGCCCCATTCATGCTTTTTTAAAACAAGTGTGAATTTGAATTTGGGGTGTTTTCCTTTGATAAAAGAGGAAAGTGAGATATTTTGAGATTAAATAACCTACCCTGGATTGTAGTATTATGAACAGAACCCATTATTTTTCACTGTTATTTTAACACTTTTCATCTGTGGCGGTGTTTTGTTTTGTTGTTGTTTTTGGTTTTTCAAGGTAGGGTTTCACTCTAGCCCAGGCTGATCTGGAATTCACTATGTAGTCTCAGGCTGGCCTCGAACTCACAATGATCTTCCTACCACTACATCCCGAGTGCTGGGATTAAAGGTGTGTGCCACATGCCTGGCACAATGTTTATTCTGAATATTCTTTCTATCCCTGAAGCAGTTCACACTGTTCTTAATACTTAATCAGATAGTCAAGGGGAGCTGAAAGAATATTATATGAATTAAGCACAGCTAATGGAATCTTTTTGTTTTGCTTCATGCGTGTGTGTGTGTGTGTGTGGTGTAGGTATGTGTATTCATCAGAGTGTGACCACACATGTGTGTGCATGTGGAGGCCAGAGGTCAGCACCACGTATCTTCTTCTAGAGCTCTCCACCTTATCTCTTGAGACAGGGTCTGTTTTGAGCCCAGAGTTCACTGATTTGGCTAGACTAGTTAGCCAAAATGCCCAGGGGTTTTTTCTGCCTCTGCCTCCTGTGCTGGGATTACAGATGTGCACTGCTGTGCCTGGCTTTTACCTGGGTACTGGGGACCCAGACTCAGATTTTTATGTGTATGTGGCAGGCATTCTAACCACTGTGCATTCTCCTGAATACCTACTATAACCTTTGGATATTTTCTCACTTCCTTCAGCAAAAAAAAAAAAAAAAAAAAGTCTATGGCTATGATATACTCATTGAGATTGAATTAATTTAAAAGAATGAGCCATACTTTGTCCTTTACTAATTTACATCTAATGGTTATAATCTTCAAGTCATCTGAGGGTAGTCTGTTCTATGAAATACTGCCTCTCTTAGTGACAAATACCACCACAAAAAGTGGTACCAATGCATTGTCACCTTTCTCCACTGAAAGGTGGTTTCTTTTGGAAAGTGGACTCCCAGAAGATCAACACAGAAAAATGGAGGTGACTTGGCCTTGGCCCCCACCCCGACTGTCTGGGACTGAAGTGGCGCCTCGGATACCGTGTATGTATAAGTCACCGCGATGCCTGTTTCACGGCCCTCAGCAGCCAGGGGACTGGGTCGTGGTTTACAGTTCTAAGAACGAGGCAGGAATGCTGTGTTAGCACTTGCATGCTTTTTATGGAATGGAGAATGTTGTTCAGGGAATTTAGGCAGCTGGAACCTGCCGCATTAGCAATTTGGACTGAGGCAGAATTTGGGGGTGAGAAAATATAGCTCATTATGTAAACCTGTCTGGGTACTGAGGGAGCTGGGAGGGGAGATGAGCATTCAGAAGGCAAGCAGGAGTTTCCTAACAGCTCCCTCTCTGTTCATTTTGACTGTGAGAGCTACGTTTCACTAGGCTGACCACGTGGCCTCCTTTGAAAAGGGCAGTCATGTTCTTGGGCTGCTCCTGAGCTGTTAGTTGGAGCAGAACCACAGCGCTGCTCAGCTTTTGCAGGGTTGGAGGAAAAAGGCCTGGCTGGAGAATGAAGGTGGGGTGTGGGTGGGGAAGAGAGAGGAGGGACCAAAAATGCCAGACTGGGTGACCAAAGACCCAAAGAAGGCCCAGTGGCCTCAGGCTTGCCTGGAACTCTGCCTTAGGAAGCCTGTTCCCATCTGGGGAATTCTTTCTTCCCTGACATGGGCTTGCCAACCTCTTGTTTAAATTCCTAACCAAGAGTGCCAACCCACTTGATTGTGAAGTATATCAGCAACACTTGGCACTGAGGACCCTTGGGAGAACACACCAGGACGTACATGTCCTTACTGTGAAGGGAGCAGTTTGAGGCCTCGCATTTGCCTCCCCTCCCCTCCCATGCACAGACTAATCTAAAGTGGGTGTTACCCTAACCCGGGCTTACTCCTTCTTGTGCATAAAGCATCTGTATCGTGTTCCGTCAGCATAAGCAATGGCAATCTTCCTTCTTTGCAGAAAATCACATAAGATAACAGGGGCCAGATTCAATAGGATAAGAAATCATGAGTAAGTCAGAGTCTAGCTTTAAAAGAAGAGAGAGCTAGGAAGAGAGGGAGGGAGGGAGGTAAACAGAAAGGAGAGGTAGGGTGGGGGAGGAAGAGGTAGGATCATCTGGTTGCTTTTGAAATGTGTCTTAAGGAGAAAGCATCACTTAGGTTACTGGTGGTTTCTTTCATCATCCTAATTTTCATGAGTGAATTGTGACTTTGAAATAACAGAGGAGATTTGAGGCATATATTCCCATGTGAATACTCATATGCATACAAGTACATATCACTAGCCTGGCAACAAATTACATAGGAATCTGCCTAAAGACACACTTGAGCTGAACTTTCCTGATTGGCCTTGGCAGTGGTCAGGCCTAGTCAGAGGTGGAGCATGAAGAATCCTTCTGGACGTCTGTGTCCCATTGCCAAACAACGGCAGAGGAGTTGTGAGTAGTGTGGTTAATGTAGTCTCTCTTTCAAAATGCCTGTATCTTGTTTACTTACAATATATTTGAGGTTGGTACCCATTCATCTTAACAGGATACATTGAAAGTATATACATGCATTATTTAGGTTTTATGAAATTATTTTCCTTTTAGAATAGGCTCAGTTTGCCTGGATGGCTGATATTTAGATTCTCTTATTGGCACTAGATAATTTCTTCTTTTAAAAGGGCTATTAAGATTAAATATCATATGAATCTGTTCAGAAAGACATAATCAAAAGCATTGAAGTGTCATAACTTCTTCTATCTTGGTTCTCTGAATAATTGCAATATGATTGAATTTTAAATATTTTAACTATTTGAGAGAGAGAAAGAGGTGGGGGGGTTGCACCAGGGCCTCTAGCCACTGCACACAAACTCCAGACGCATGTGCCCCCTTGTGCATCTGACTTATGTGGGTCCTGGAGAGTTGAACCCAGATCCTTTGGCTTTGCAGGCAAATGCCTTAACTGCTAAGCCATCTCTCCAGCCCCGAATTTTAAAAATTCAAAAAGACAAATAACAATAAAACTCATTCTTGAAATGGGGAAAAGAAAGATCTTAGTAGTCATTGTCATCTTAGAAATTTTAAAAAAGATATTTATTAAAGAAACCCAAGCATGTGTTTTGAATTAATGCAGAGGCCAGTGTTTTCTAGGAAGAACAGCAATGATCTTCGTGGAGATACCTGATTTTAACTTGCTTTTGATCTATTATAAATATATCTTTCCTTTCTCACTGCCATCGCTTCTTTAATTAGAAGAGGCTTTCGTTAGTATTTGAATCATTTATGTAGACTCACTTAACTTTTTTTTTTTAGTAAAGGTTTACTAAAGCCTCTTTTAGCATAAAGTGCAAATGTTTTCATTTTAGGAAACAAGTCATAAACTAATATTTCACTTGGGGAGTTTGGTCAAAGATACAACACTATATAGAAGGAAAATATATTTAACTAATATTGTATACATTTTCTACAGCAAGGTGCATGGATTTGGATTAGGAGCCTTAATGACTACTATCTATTTAGAAATTATTTTTTTAATAGAAAACAAAAAATAATATCTCCCAAGGCAGACTAGGTACTTTCTAGATATTTAACTTTGTAGTTGAAATTATATACTGAAGTGGAATAATTCAAATAACTGTTTTTCAATATTTAAATAATTTTCTTAAAAAAAATCAGTGAAATGTAATAAATGGATGAGATATTGACTGGCTATGTGAAAGAAATTCTGTGGGTTTTATGTTATTGATATTTTTCTATGATATTAAGATTATTAAAAAAAACATTTTTAAAGGAATTGTTAAATTTATTAATTTTCCACAATGGTGTGGTTTGCCAAAATTTTTCTTTGTTTTTTTTGGGGAGGAAGGGGGTTCGAGATAGGGTCTTACCCTAGCTCAGGTTGACCTGGAATTCACTGAGTAGTCTCAGGATGGCCTTGAATTCACAACAGTCCTTCTATCTCTGCCTTCCAAGTGCCGAGATTAAAGGTGTGTGCCACCATGGCTGGCAAAAAGTTTTTTTTTTTCTTTTTTAAATTAAAAAATATTTGTAAAGAGCCTGAGTGAATTTACTTTTTCTTGTCATCACTTTTGTTATTGTAGTATATGAAAGTAAAATAGACCCTGTTCTTAGAATATGATATATTTCTATAAAAGCCATGTTTTTGAAAGAGAATCCACGGCGAAGAAGTAGGAGGCACATTTGATCACTGTCATTTTGTTTTAAAGTGGTGACTATCATTGTCTCCTTAGTTCTTTTAACTTGTTATAGGAGTTTAGTTACTTTTTTGTATAATTACAGTTCTTGCCTGATAACTAGAAATAAATATTTGTGACTAAAAAGTGCATATGCTTGGTAATTTTTCCTGTATAGAATGTTACCTGCTCAAAACTGCTTGACTTTCAGTTTTGAAACAGCTCTGAAGTTTTGGTGAGCCCGGCAAGGCTTCTGGCTTTCTCCTCGGCCCGCCAGCCAATAACTTTTTGCAGCATTTTCCTTTGCTTTCTTATAAACACTTGAAAAATCCTCCTTCCTTTTCCCTTTCGACCAGCCATTAAGCTAGAAAGCTGGTATGAAATTACCCTTTCAGTCTTTCATCCGTCAAGAAGAATGATAGATTTTGTGTATCCCCTGTGAACTGTTAAAGCAGAAACACTTAGGGTAGCTCGTCTCTTGCCTTATGACAGAAAATGAATTTGTCCAGCTGCATAGTTTTGAAATGAGCTCTGCTGTTCTTATGCTTAGGCAAAGAGACTTAGTTTGATTGTTGTTCAGAGGATCTTGTTATCTACTTCTTTCCCAGGTGGAGCTCCAGGTTTCTAGTAAGCAGAAAATCTTTTCAGGGCTACAGATTGTCTGATTTACTAGAAAGCAAGATATATGTTTAAAAAGTACCCAAGAAGTCTGAGGCCCTCTGTAATGATTGTTAACAGAGCAAAAACAAGTTAAAATGTCAAGGAAGGTATAACTACAGTAAAAACTTTTATTTTCTTCTGCAAAATCCTCATGTCTCATAGGAACCTTTGGATCTTATTCTCAGCTGCCGAAGGATTGGGATAGGAAAGATGGCATGAGAATGGAATATGCCTTGGTGCTGAGGTGTGTGTTGTTGTCCATCCCAGCTGGAAGTTACAGACTGTGTAGTGTGGAATTAATTTGTAGATGGGGATTTGTGGAGTTGAGACCTAGGAGTTTAATTAAATATCAGAAGCGTTTGCGCTTCTGTTGTGACTCCATGGAAATGCTGCTAGCTTTATTCGGCTGGGCTGTCGTGCTCTGGTAAAGGTAGGTAGATGTAGGAATCAAACAGGCATTTGCTTCTTAGTAAAACAAGGGGACGAGTCGTCTTTCTTCCAGGCTTTTCCCAGGCGAGAGTCTCTGCGCTGAACTAATGCTCCACCTTTCTCTGCTCTGCATCTGGACTTAGCTATCTGTTGTGCAAAGTTCTGTGAACGCTGACAGCTCAGTCTTGGGTCCTTTGCTGGTATCAACAGCCCTAAGGCGCTCTTCTTACCACCTTGGGAAGAAAATTCTTCGTAAAAGATGGCACAGGGCTTTCCTGTTCGCCCCAGAGTTGCATCTGGCCGAGAGGGGTAATCCAATCTATTTTAATGCAAAGATTTTCCGAGAAGGCAGGAAACCTTCAAGGGGAAGGCATTCAGGCATCTGCTGTTTCGTTTCCAGATCCCTTGTGTTAATTTAATGTTTCTAGGGAACCGGGCCCTGGCGTTTTTCTCGGAATCCCTTCTCTAGGAACTGGGGAGCGCGGTGGCGCTGTGCGCGCGGCAGATAAGGCCCGGCTGGTCGGGCGCGTCGGGCTGCTCTGCGCTGCGCTGCGCGGCCACCGCCACGGCCACCGCCACGGCCACCGCCACGGCCACCGCCACGGCCACGGCCACGGCCACGGCCACGGCCACGGCCACCGCCACGGCCACCGCCACGGCCACCGCCACCGCCACCGCCACGGCCAGGGGGGGGGGCGCAGACCTGGCGGGCTCGCGGCGTCCCTGGCCCACGGCGCCCAAGACACGCCCCGAGCGCTTGTTTACACGCACCCACTTTGGCCCTGAGGGGAAGGTCGTTGGGTAGTGATCTGAGCGTCCTCACCCCACCCAAAACTGGGAAGCAAAACTCAACCCGAACGTGAGCGAAGCCTGAATCTTGTATAGGCACTTGCATCCATCTGTGTTCGGGCAAGTGGCTTTGTGGCTGCAGAGGTTCAGGCAACTTGGCAAGCGCAGGTTGCGGGGAAATTTTCCTGTCTGTAATGAGCCTTTTTGTTTCCCAGGGGCCGTGGTTGCTGGTGGTCCAGGTGTTCCAGCCTGTGCAGATGGGCAACAGGTTGTGAGTCAGGGTCTTCCCAGTAGGGCGCAGCAGGCCCTGCCCGGTCCATTCTCTTCTCCCTGCCTCCCGCCCTCCCTTCCTGCCTCCCTCCCTCCGCAGACCCTCAGCACCTGGGAAAGGCAAAGCTTGCCCTTATAAAACAGATTCCTTGTAGTGTCGCATGTTACTCCTGTTTAGATACTGCAGCGCTAATGAATGATGCTGCTGTGAGATTAGCCCTGGCTACCTAATGTTAAAACTTGATGAGTTCACTGGGGCCTTCAAACAATAGAAACTATTAGGACCCTGATAATGCCAGTGCTCTCTGTTACTAAGTTCGCTGAAGTATGGAGCTGGATGAGACTGCAGAAGTCAATTTTTCTTTTAAATTCTAGCCTTCTTTTTAGTTTGTGACTGCTATCCCAGGTAACCAGTTCCATTACCAGAGTGCTCAAATTTTAGTGACAGTGGGGCATAAAAGAGAACGTTCTCTACTGTTCGTGTTTAGGTTCCAAATCCTTTATGATGCATTAAGCTAATTTTGAATTATTTAGACACAGTTGCCTGGCTTTTAGGTTTCTGTTTTAGAGATTTTTCTTTTATTTATTAGACAGAGAGAGAGAGAGAGAGAGAGAGAGAGAGAGAGAGAGATAGAGAGAGAGGGAGGGAGAATATGGGTGTTTCAGGGCCTCTACTCACTGCAAATGAACTCCAGACGCATGTGCCACCTTGTGCTTACATGGGTACTAGGGAATTGAATCTGGGTCCTTAGGCTTTGCAAGCAAGCACCTTAACCACTAAGCCATCTCTTTGGTCCTGAATACTTTATTTTATTTAATTTTTTATTTCACCCATCTTGATCTGTTAAGGTAGGTAGTTTTTGGTTTCCATGTAATTAACACTGTTGAAGTCATTAAATAAAGATAAATGAGTTTTACAGATTCTTAAGGGCTTACTGTTTCCCACTTTACCCTTTGAATTAGTTGCTACAATAAGTTCCCTCAAAAGTTATTGGCTTGCAGCAATATGCACTTATTTTCTGACTCTCTGGGTGGGCCAGGGGTTGGGGGAGCATATGGCTTCTCCTCTTCTCTGCCAAGGGCCTCACAAAGCCAGAGTCAAGGTAGCCTTAGGCCTGGAACTTTCTTATCTGTGGGGTTCTGGGAAAGAATCTACTTCGGTTGGTCCCTTGGTTGGATTTAGTTTCCTGAGGGTGTTGGCAAGGGGCTCCTATATTCGTGCTAGCTGTTAGTGGGGGTCTTCTGAAGGCAGCCTGCCTCTGTCTGCACATCCAGCAGTAGCGTGTGGAATTAGCATCATGCCTTCCCTTTCTGCTTTTCTTTTGTGCTTTCAAAGGACGCAGTGATTATACTGTGTTCACTTGGACATTTCATCCCAATTTCTTTAGTCAACTGATTAGTAACCTTAATTACAACTGCAAAGTCTCTTCATAACAGTTTCTAGTTAAGAGTTTCATTAAATAACCTGGGAGTGGGATATTTATTTTTATTTTTTAGGTGTATGTTGGGGGCAATTTGAAATACCACTTATCACACACCTCTAGATGCAGTTTTCCTGTGACAAAGGCCATAATTCATCACTTTAAAATGATTTTAAGGGCTGGAGAGATGGCGCAGCGGTTAAGCGCTTGCCTGTGAAGCCTAAGGACCCCGGTTCGAGGGTCGGTTCCCCAGATCCCACGTTAGCCAGATGCACGAGGGGGCGCACGTGTCTGGAGTTTGTTTGCAGAGGCTGGAAGCCCTGGTGCGCCCATTCTCTCTTTCTCCCTCTACCTGTCTTTCTCTCTGTGTCTGTCGCTCTCAAATAAATAAATTAAAAAAAATGATTTTAAGCTTTTAAAAAATATTTTATTCTTATTTATTCATTTGAAAGAAAGGAATTAGAGAAATAGGCAGGTAGAGAGAGAGAGAGAGAGAATGGGCATGCTAGGGCCTCCAGTCACTGCAAAGGAGCTCCAGATGTGTGTACCCCTTGTGCATCTGGCTTACATGGGTCCTGGGGAATTGAACCTAGGTCCTTTGGCTTTGCAGGCAAGTGCCTTACTGCTATCCTATCTCTCCAGCCCCGATTTTAAGCATTTTAATGATTAACATTTTGCAAGATAAAATGTAAAACCATAGGTCACACTAAATATTGCCTATAAATAATGTTTAGCATGTTATAATAATTATCCACCAAAAAACACTTGTTTTTTTGTTTCATTTTCTTTCTTTCTGGGGCAAGGCTTACTGTGTAGCCTAAGCTGGTCTTGAGGTCAAGATCCTCCTGTTTCAGCCTTCTGGTGCTGGGACTGTAGATGTGCGTTACTACATCCAGCATGCTGTTTCTTACAGTCTTCTGCCTTGCAGAACCTTCCCCAAGCTGTTGTTTAGATTTTTTTTTTGTTATTATTTATTTATTTATTTGAGAGCGACAGACACAGAGAGAAAGACAGATAGAGGGAGAGAGAGAGAATGGGCGCGCCAGGGCTTCCAGCCTCTGCAAACGAACTCCAGACGCGTGCGCCCCCTTGTGCATCTGGCTAACGTGGGACCTGGGGAATGGAGCCTCAAACAGGGGTCCTTAGGCTTCACAGGCAAGCGCTTAACCGCTAAGCCATCTCTCCAGCCCTGTTGTTTAGATTTTAATGACATAATAGAACAGTGTCAGGTAG
The DNA here is from genome assembly GCF_020740685.1 of Jaculus jaculus. Classification (NCBI taxonomy): domain Eukaryota; kingdom Metazoa; phylum Chordata; class Mammalia; order Rodentia; family Dipodidae; genus Jaculus; species Jaculus jaculus. The sequence goes on from NC_059107.1 coordinate 136,945,872, forward strand.
AAGTCAGTTTATAGCACCAAAGATATGAAAACATATGTATACATATGCATATAATAACAATAATTGTGTTTTAAAAAGAGTGCTTTTTATCTGCACGGATTTCAGAATTTTTGATGTTTTCAAGTATAATTCTACTTGAGTCCCTTTTTGGATGAGAAACAAAATCTCCTGACCTCACTGCCAGTTAATGATGTCTGGAAGGAACTTGCCGCTGCCTAGTTGTGGGCCATAAGTAAACTCCCTCTTCTTGTAGAACTGCATGGATTTTATCTTACTGGGGGAGAGAGAGAAGAGGCTTGCTTATATATCCTAGATTACTGTTTATGAAACTTGATTACTATTTATTAAATAAATTTTAATTTTTCTTTCAGAAAATAGTAATAGAAAGAAGGCTTACTGGGGCTCAAACTCAAGGTCTTGCTAGACAAAAGCTCTATCATGAGCTACGCTCCCAGCTCTCTTGGAGAAATTTTAACTGGACTGATGTTCAGAATTATAAATTATATGTGAGAAAGTTCTAGTGCTTTGGATTTACTGAAAAGAAAAGGATGCAACAGATCCAAGGGTAGAGCAGAAAGAATTTTGTTCTTGGAAGAGTTTTATGATTCTCTTTAGGACTTCCCAATCTTTAACGCCAGTGACTTCCCGCAACTCTAGCCAGTGAGAGGCCCAGGGCAAGAAGTGGGCCTCTCACAGACTCATGCTCAGAAATGGTGCCATGAGGAAGTGAAGGATAGTCTGGAAAGACAGGGTGGAGGCCCAGTCAGGAAGTGGGCTGCACTTGAAACTGGTACCACGTTTGCCTTCAGAGGGAACAGTTATCAGATCTTAGCCATATTTCTCGGGTGACTGTATTTGAACCATGCCACATAGCTGGAGAGCTTCTTTTGTATTTCTTTCTTTTTGGTTTTTTGAGGTAGAGTCTCACTCTGGCCCAGGCTGACCTGGAATTAACTATGTAGTCTCAGCGTGGCCTTGAACTCACGGTGATCCTCCTACCTCTGCTTCCTGGGTGCTGGGATTAAAGGCATGAGCCATAACGCCCAGCTGTATTTCTTGTTTTATGATTATTCTCATAATTATGATCATGGGCATTTGGTATAGAAGTATTGAATTATGGTTTAGTATCTATGTAATTTTCAAGCAGAAGGATATTGAGTTCTGTTGCTGCTAGGTTTTACAGTTGGAAGTGAATGGAGCGATACAAGTACATTATTAAATATACACTTATTTGTCAATTCATGCTCCATCTTATTATAAAAAGATATTGAAGCTTGGCAAGTTGTACATGTTTTTAATCTCAGCCATGCAGAAGGATGAGGCTGGAGGACTCCAAGCTCAAGGTCAGTCTGGAAAATTTAGGCAAGAGCCTGTCTCAAAAACAAAAAAAGATATTGAAGTAATTTACTCACATGCAGCCATCACCACATAGAATAAATTGATCAAGTTAAGAGAAAAGGAAAATAAGACTAAGAAAAAATAATAGTGGATGGTTAGGGAAAGAACATGTATACAATTCTGTATAGGAACTAGTTAGAGGTAGACTGTGCATTTGGCTCTAATTTTTAACAAACATAACAATAGAAAGAAAGAAAGAAAAATAATTAGCTACATATTTCAATGTTGATTATGAAAAAAACTGGGTTTTCCCCTTGAACTCATCTTGTTTGGAAAGGAAGATATTTGATTCTTTCTTTCTCTTGGAAAGGCTAGCTATAAATTACAAAGTCATAAAGCTATAACTTAAATGAACAGTGTGACAGAATGGAAGCAGTGAACAGGATGTCATCTGCTGCCCTATGACCTTTCTTCCTTGGCTGATGTTCTAGTATCCTAATGTGTTCCTCCACACATGGGAAGATCCAAGAAAATTGGAAGCTGAACACTCTCCCCCCTGAAGTCTGTGGGGATGGGAAGCAAAATGTGATTCCCCCCCCTCCCAGAATACAAACGTTTTATCATAAAAAATTTTCTCTGTTGTATACCTTCATATAGTTAGTTCTCAGCCTAAGAACTTGTGGCATCAAAGTTTCTTTTCAGGTTACTTATTTGAAATTATGAATATATTTTCTCAAAGAGTTATCTACTAACTGTTTCAGATTTGTGATGAATCCAAGATTGAGAGGTGTTCAGTCTGAATAAATGTGGGTCTATAATTCTGCATTCAGACCTCTGTTGGGCTTATGAGCTTGGCATTTGGAAAACTTGGGAAGTAGAGCGAGTTCAAGGCCAGCCTGGACTATAGTAAGACTCTTGTCTTAAACAGACGGATTTTTACTCAATTCAATTTTATTCTGAATTCAGAAGGATAATATTGTACACATACCAGTTATTACATAACACTGCAGTAAGGTCTGGAGAAGGAGTCTATGTTCAAGTACATTAATATTCTGCAATGAAGCTAATGAATATTCACTCATGGTGGGTAAATAAAACCTATAAATAGCCTCATGTCAGCTCAGGTCAAGTCTCGTCACCATACAAATCCAGGCGTCGGGAGTTTAGGTCAGGTCAGGCCAGCTTTTACTGCCAAATGAGTTATGAAGAAATGTCAGGTTTTCAGAGCTTTGGGGATTTCAGATTAGTAGATCTCTATTAAACTTATTTTTCATTTTTAAATAAAGAAAAGAAGAAACCCACTGGTATAATAAATGCTGACCACAATGTAATGTTATTTTGTGGGGAAAAGTGTATTTGTTTCCATTATTCCTGCCCAATAAGCTGTCACTTTACAGTGGCAGTGCAGTAGGGGCAGAGTATTTCTACCAGGCCGGAGCTGGAGCAAAATGCCCTTTGAGTAGCCCAGAAGAAAGAGACCCCTGCCAGTCCCATTCTTTCTTTCCTTTTCTCCCTTCCTCTTCCTTCCTTCTCCTTCTGCTTTCTGTCTCATGCTGGGCTGGGAGCATGCCAGAGGTGCTATGCACCGTTTCATCTCCCCTCTTCCTTCCCCCAAAATGTAAGGTCGGCAGAAGGTACCAAAACACCGAAGCTTCTAGAAGTTGCTAAGCCTAAATCCCAGTGTTGGCTCTGCTGTCCTCTAGCTGCGGGCCTCGGGGGTGGTTTGCTTAACTTGTAAACCGGAGGGAGAAAAAGAAAAATAGCACACACGTGTGTGTGTGTTTGTGTGTGTGTGTGTGTGTGTGTGTCCAGTGTGCTTCCTGGTAGGCTGAGCATTGCTGCGCTGTGATAGAGTCACTCGTAGCGCAGAAGGTTAGTAAAGATCATGTCACTGTCCCCTGTCATACTCTCTTAGTTCTCTCGTCCGGCTCCTGAGCACTGGCTGAGAAGCGGGGGCGGGAAGGGGAGCAGCTCCCCAGCACATGGAGTGACAGCTAGGGCTGAAGGCTGGAGAGGCCGTCTGCAAAGACGCGCAGGCTCCAGGGTGTACATGGCTCTGCTCTGCTGTCCTTTTGTAAAGCACAGGAATTAGAAGTTTCTGAAAGAATAATCTGCAGTCTCTTCTGGGAGGAAGTTAAAAATAGGTATCTTTGGGGCTCGCCTGAAACAGCTGCAGCTCTGAAGGTGGATGCGGGCCCTGGCAAGAGCAGGAGTAAGTCTTTCAAAGAGGCCACACGATTCCAGTTCTTCAGCATGGGTCCTTTTGGGTGGCCTTCTAGTTCTTCATATTAACTACATACATTCTTTCAATATTAAGTGATACCAGCCACTATTCTGGGGATATAATGACGTAGACAAGATCCCTGCTGTCCTAGAAGTAATTGAGAATGGCTTGTTTGAAAAGAACAGGATGGGGGTAGGTAGGTGGGTGAGGGCTCCTTGGGATGGGTGGTCAGGGGTCTGTCGGAGGGGATGATGAGGCTGGCACTGGAAGGGTACGCAGGAGCTGGCCACCTCAGGGCCATGGCATTTAGAAGAGCCAGAAAGGCCAAAGGTCCGAGGCCAGGGTGGAGCCTAGTGTGCCTCTGGAGCTGTTGGAAAGTCATACTGGTGGTGCTTCATGAGCAAAGAGGAGAGGGTTGGGACTGAGCCAGACCCGCTGAGCTTTGCGTGCCCTGGGCAAGAACGTAGATCATGCTCACAGAACAAGAAGTCCCTGACGGCCTATGATCAGAGGTGGAACATGGTTTTCGCGTGTCCAGTTTGTCTTTCTTGTGGATTCCTGAAGTATTGAAAACGTCAGGGCTGTCGGCTATTCTAGTGTTACCCTTGATTTTAACGCAACTGTAAATAATAGAAAGCCACGTGCACCTCTTAACATCTTTTAGATTTTCATTTCAAATCCAAGGGATTATCCTCATGATTAGCATAGCTTTTTGGTGGAAGAACACCTGGGTAGTATTGAACAACTTTCTTATTATCTGGTTATTGCTTTCTACTATCTTTTGGTGTGCTTTTCTGTCATAGATTTTGTCAGTCAGTCTTCTAACACATCCCTTCTTTGCTGCCAGCATTACTGTGTTTCTTTTTCTGACCTCCCAGGTTTGGAATTGTGATAGACTTTTTTTTTTTTTAGCCATTTACTTATTTGTAAAAAAGATAGACAGAAAGAGGCAGATATATATGGAGAGAGAGAAAGAGAGGATGGGTTTACCAGGGCCTGTAGCCACTGCAAATGAACTCCAGATGCATGCACCACCTTGTTGCTCTGGCATTATGTGGGTACTGGGGAATCGAACCTGTGTACTTTGGCTTTGTTGGCAAGTGCCTTAGGTGCTAAGCCATCCCTCTGGCCCATGACATACTTTTAAATGGGCATCAGTTTACTTCACGACCTATATATAGAGATTCTTCCCTGGTGCTGCTGCTTTGCTTTCTAGAATTAGGTTCGATAGAACAAACCTAATCCACCTCCTGAACCTAGTAGATCCCCAGTACATTTGTGTTCCACAAATGGATAAACCTCATGGAGCAGGATCTATCAGGCTTTTGTGATGAACTGAGAGACAAATGGTCATATTTCTGCTCTTAGGCTACTACTGTCTTAAAAGGGCCACTTCAGAACCTGGGGTGAATGTTTGTCTTAGAACTGTAATAAAAGGAGGGAATATAACACCCAAAGGGATTTTGAGAGCATAAATCTGACATCTGGGCCGACGATCCAGCCTCTGTTCTGGCTTTTGACTTTGATGAGCTCTTCCTGGAGAGGGAAGGACCCACTGAATTGGAGATTTAGTCACATTAAAAAAAGCGACCTGAAACTTGGTAATAAAAAAAGAAGGATGGAGGTAACCTTTTACTCATCTGAGTATGGGGCTCGTCTGACTTTCTGTAGAATGTAGCTTTGTTGTATTTACGATTATTTACCTTTTTTTTTTTTTTTTTTTTTTTTTTAAGGTAGAGGCTCACTGTAGTCCAGGTCTATAGTTCCAGGCCGGCCTTGAACTCAACAGTGATCCTTCTACCTCTGCCTTCTTAATACTGGGGTTAAAGATGTGCACCACTATGCTCAGCACAATTATTTGCTACTAATTGGTATTTAGATTCTGTAAAGTTAGTTAGAAGTTGATATAGGGCAAATGATTTCTGGCAAGAAGAAAAGATAACCCTATTGGTTATATTTGTTTCACTATCGAATGTTAGTCAACTTTATGTGCAATTAGAAACTTGCTTCAGCATTCTCTTTTTTGTATTTTTAAAAATTCCATAATGTGTTTGGATCCTATTTACCTCCCATTACCTTCTCTTATACCTCTCCAACTCCCACCTAAACCCCTTCCTCCCAACAAGTGCCCCTCCTCCTTTCATGGCTTCCTGTGACCCACTGAGCTTTATTAGGGTCGCTCGCATGAGTATGGGTTGGTTGGGGACCGACAGGTCACTAGTGGTTATACCATTGAGTGAAATGGCTCCCTCTCCCATAGCAATCACAAACTGCCAGTAGCTTTGGCGTTGGGACTCTTGATCCTACCCATAATGAAATGATGACAAGCCCAATTTAAAAAAATTATTTTTGTTCATTTTTATTTATTTATTTGAGAGTGACAGAGAAAGAAAGATAGGGAGGGAGGGAGAGAGGGAGAGGGAGAGAGAGAGAGAGAGAGAGAGAGAGAATATGAATGGGCGTGCCAGGGCTTCCAGCCACTGCAAACGAACTCCAGACATGTGCGCCTCCTTGTGCATCTGGCTAACATGGGTTCTGGAGAATCCAGCCTTGAACCTGTGTCCTTAGGCTTCACAGGCAAGCACTTAACTGCTAAGCCATCCCACCAGCCCAAGCCCATTTTTAAATTTTTTATTTTTTTGGTTTTTCGAGGTAGGGTTTCACTCTGCTCCAGGCTGACCTGGAATTCACTATGTAGTCTCAGGGTGGCCTTGAACTCGTGGTGATCCTACCACCTCTGCCTCCCAAGTGCTGGGATTAAAGGCGTGCGCCACCACGCCCGCAAGCCTGATTTTGTCCAGGTGTTGCATAGGAGTCACAGCTGCTGTGCGCTCATGAGTACAACAGCTGCGTCATGGTCAGAAGACAGTGTTTCACAGCATTGCTCCCCTCTGGCTCTGCAATCTTTCCATGCCCCTCTTCCACAGTGCTCCCTGCAGGTGGGGCTGATATAGATGGTCCATTTAGCGCTGAACACTCAGTAGTCGTTTATTCTTGGCACTTTGACCAAGTTTCTTCCACCCACTGCCAAAAAGAAGCTTCTCTGACCAAGCCTGGGAGCATCAGTAATCTATGGTTATAAACACATTCAGAAGGCAGTTTAATAACATGTCCACTTCGCAAAACAACAGTAGTGGGCTTTCCCTCAGAGCCTATTCCTTCCCCAGCCATACATGCTTTTGACCAAGTTCATAGTATCAAGCATGGATTTCCTCCTCAAATCCAATTAGAAAGTGCTTGGTTACCTCCATAGTAGTCACATCAGTATTGCGCCAGTGAACACATTTTGCCTGGCAGGTCAGTTTTGTAGCATGCAGAGTCCACAGCTGGGGAAGGGCGGTGCGCTTTCTCCCTCGCAACTTTTCAGCATTATGAAAGCTAGCCAGCAGGGCGGAAACGTCCAGCTCAATTCCAGGTAGGTTCTACAACTAGAGTGTGTGGTGTCTTTAGCAATAGTGTATAACTGTTTACTTCTGGTGGGCAACCAAGAGCAATGACAATAGATTATATTGTTTGGGGGGCCTTTAGAGCTTCCTTAACCAACAACTCATATGGAGGTATTCTACACCTGGCACTGGGATTTTTGTTTAATAGCCTGTGGCTTCTGAGAGCAGAGTGATTTACACATAGCATTTCTTCTCTTTTTAGTTTTTATTTATTTATTTATTTATTTACTTATTATTTTTTGGTTTTTCAAGGTAGGGTCTCACTCTGGCTCAGGCTGACCTGGAATTCACTATGTAGTCTCAGGGTGGCCTTGAACTCACGGCGATCCTCCTACCTCTGCCTCCCAAGTGCTGGGATTAAAGGCGTGCGCCGCCACACCCGGCTTCTTCTTTTTAGCTGACTATAAGTATCATGCTTTTTGTCACCTTGCTGTCACTAACGAGTTATATAAATTTTGACATGTATTCACTATTTGTATAATTTATGAATTATATTTTAACTTTTGAAAATTGTATTTTGACATTTATGTTCAGTAAAGTCCTTATACATGAATGTATATGCCACTATCCAAATTTCCTGATTATCTGCTTCCATGTAATTTATGAATAAAAATATCACAGATGTCACAATAAAGAGAATTATAGTATGATAGAGGGGTAAAAGTTCAACTTTCAGGAAATATGTATTTTAAGAGGCTCTCTGGGGATAATTATCCCAGTCATTCAGTATGAACAATTTTAATGATTTTTAGACCAGTCTCAGGGAAAGTTCATCTTGAACCAACCTGGCAATATGCCTATGTCAGCCATATCCTTTTTTGGTACCATAATCTTTTTTTTTTTTTTTAATAGAAAAAAACCACCTAACTAACTAGATATTCCATACATATAAATCCTGCTTTATTTGCTTAAAATAAAAGCACAGCGTAGGAGCGGCGGTCTAATCCTGTAATCCCAACATTCAAAAAGTGAAGGCAAGATTACAAAGGCAGCCTGGTCTACATAGGGAGACTCTATTTCAAAAATAAAGTAAAAAGGCTAATGATGGTACCAACATGGCTGTATACACACTGTGCACATAACTGATAAAAAAAGAAGAAACACAAATCACCAAAAATAAAGTAAAATAGGAAATGGAGAGATGGCTCAGTGTTTAAAGGTGTTTGCTTTCAAAGCCCCAGAGAACACTGAAAAGTTCAATTAAATTTACTATTAATGAAGCTCACATGAGATTTTTGCTTTTCCTTACTAACAACTGTTAAGAAAAGGAAGATTTATATATACATATGTATCTCACACATATATTTTTTTTTAATTTATTTATTAATTTACTTGAGAGAGAAAGAGGTAGATACAGAGAGAGAAAGAATGGATGTGCCAGTGTCAGGTTGGCTATTGGAAGAAGATTAGTATGTTTAAAAATAAACAAACTTGCTGGGTGTGGTGGCATACACCTTTAATCCCAGTACTCTGGAGGCAGAGGTATGAGGATTGCTGTGAATTTGAGGCCACCCTGAGACTACATAGTGAATTCCAAGTCAGCCTGGGCTAGAGCAAGACCCTACCTTGAAGACCCCCCCCAAAAATATATAAATAAAAATAATAAATTAAAAAAAAACTTGAGCCAGGCATGGTGGCACATGTCTTTAATTTCAGCACTTGGGAGGCATAAGTAGGAGGATCACTGTGAGTTTAAGGCCACCCTGAGACTACATAGTGAATTCCAGATCTGCCTGAGCTAGAGTGAGAAACCTAGCTCGAAAAGCCAAAAACAAACAAACAAACAAAAAACCCAACCCCCCCCAAAAAAAAACAAAAACAAAAAACCCACCAAAAAACAAAAATTTTTAAGGTTTAAACATTCTTAAACTTAAATTCTTTTCCCCTCAAGTGAACAAGCTTTGTTGAAGTTTACCGGTATCTCAGCACCGGGGAGATGGCTCATGGGTAAGAGTGCTTGTTGCAAGCATGAAGGCCTCAGACCACCTGAATTGGAATCCGTGAGACCCACATAAATAGCTGGATGTGGCCACACACATTGTAAAACCCAGTCCTGTGGGGAGCAGACCGAACAGTTGCTGCGGTTCATGAAAACTACAGCTTCAAGTTTAGAGACTCCATCTCAAGGAAGTAGACAGATGAGCTATAGAGGAAGGAGACATGTCACTCTCCCCTGGCCTCCATGCACATGCATGGCCACATCCATCTTAACATGCTGTAGCATGCATGTGCATACAGTCCTTACACACACACATGACCATCATAAAAGCATACCTGAATCTCACTGTGTTGTTTGTCTTGTATTAACAGTGGGCTATTTTGGTATTTACATAAACACTGTATTTATCATGAATCTTCTGGTACAGATTGAACTTAGAACTTACATCTGCAAATGCATGGTACAAATAGACAGAGGAGAGTGAGGTGCCCAACCTGAGGAAGGCCTCTGCCTGGAAGAACTTCTGAAAGTGAGGCAGAGACAGGCAAGTAACTCCATGCAGTATAGTTGGAAGCCCCCTGACTAGCCAAGTGTGGGCCTTGGCAGTTCTAGTTCTTGGGATCTCATGCCCACTGAACTCCAGTGGAGGGTGAAGCAGGGCTTTTGCTAATGTTCCTAGCCAGCTCTCCAAAGCACTGTGAGCACTGAGGACAGTATGTTGATTGTCCAGCTCATTCACAGTGAAGAAGCCCTTTGGGTTTACTTACAGGCCCCTCTATTCAGGCTTTCTAAAGGTATTTGGCTTGTTAGTACCTAAGGCAGGAATTTTAGGTCATAGTATTGGCTCGTTCAGGAATTTTATATGTTGTTTTGTCAGTTACCAAGACCACTGTTTCTGTAGATCTTTAGGAAAAATAAGCTGGTCAAATGCTCACTGTATGATTAGACTATGGTTAGCAGAATTGAGGCACTCAAACATGACAGCTGTAGCTTTTCCTTGTCTTGAGTAAAAGATACACCCCAACCAGTGTCCGATGGTAAAGCAGACTCAGTTCATACTGCTTCTTTATTCCCCATGAAGGAGTGGTGGGCTTATGAGGCCACAGGTCCAAGTTGTCTCCCACGTCTTCTACTTGGGCTTTTATCCCCTTCTAATCTGGAAAGTTCCATCATCTGTGTCCTAACTTTTTCACACATCTCACATAAGAATGTAACAAGCCTGTGATTGTCACTCACCCAGATAGTCTTTAGGTTCCACATGTTGGTTGTCTAAAAGGACCATAAAGCCTAGAACTCTCAACTTACTGTCATACATATAACAGAAGATTTTTCTTGCCCTGCCACACAGTCATAACTCCTTTGTCCCTATTCAATGAAACCCTGGTCAACTAAGTGTCAGGCCCCTGACCACTGTGCTGCCACCATTCTGTAATTTCTTTAGGGTGAGGGGCACTTGCCACCTTTCAGTTTACTCTTAGGACTCTCTTTTTTTTCTGTCTTCAGTAACCCATTTTCTGATGGAAATTATTTTGATTAATGGTGAATAATTGTGTTTCGGAGTAAGTCAAACCAGCATGTGATTAATTTAATGGTTAAGGTACAGACTGGATGTTGTTGGAAATTTTGCTGCCTTTTCAGCATATGCACTAGTAGGTGGATGTAGACCATGTTCAAAGCCCATATTTAGGACAGTGCTAAAGAATGCAGAGAAGATAAAGAAATGAACTAATAAGCCTCTATGGAGTATAATTTAAACATATAACCAGTATCTCCAGGAATTTTGATTCCCCTCACTTTATCTTCCTTTTCTTTTCTTTTTTATTTAATTTTTACTTATTAGAGGGAGAGAGAGAGGGTATGCCAGGGCCTCTAATCATTGCAAACGAACTTCAGACACATGTGCTACCTTGTACATCTGGCCTAAATTGGTACCAAGACATCGACCTTAGTCCTTAGGCTTGGCAGGTGAGTGCCTTAACCATTAAGCCATCTCTCTAGCCCTTGTATTTCTTTTAGTCTAAATATACCAACCAATTTATGTTTATTACTCATTGAATATCTTACCTGTCCTCCAAGTAAGTCGCACAGGCCTCCTGTCTTTCCTATATATTGTTTCCAAATCTACTTCAAATGTCAATTATAGTGTATATTATGCCTCTGCAAAGGCTTCCTGGTATTGAAACTATTTCAGCCAGACTTCACATTCTAGAGGTCAGCACTCATCTTCATTAAAAATAAATACCACAATTGTTAAATACTCTTTGAGTGAACTAGATCAGACCACTTGGAACCCATCCCAGGACCCTTTGGACAAAAGTCCATCTTGTACACTATTCTTGGCCCTTGTCGACCTACCATATAGATGGTGTGAGGAGATGAGAAAGCATGAGGATACTTAATGCTTGGGGCAAGCTGGTATAAATTTGATTGTTCTAGGGCCTATCTTGTTCACTGTGTTTGCCTCAGCATTTAGAATAGTGCCTGATATGGAGTAAATAATAAATTTTTTCTGAATGAGATAGGACAAAGTCCACCTGAGCAAGAAGCTGCCTGTGGTGGTTTGAATGTAAAATTTCCTCCATACTCATGTATTTCAATAAATACCTAATCCCATCTGGCACTGCGGGGCACGTTGTGGTTCCTTTAGGAGGTGGAGTCTTGCTTGAGGAAGTGTGTCACTGGGAGCCCGCATTAAGGTTCTATGTTTAGTTTCACTTGCCGTGTTCTCTCCTTGTTCCTCCCTGCTGTGTGACGCTGCCATCTGCTCCTGCCCTTCTTCCTCCTTCATGATAGACTCCACCCTCTGGAATTATAAGTTGAATTGGACCTTTTTCCTTCCATAAGCTGTTTTTGTTCTTTTTTTTTTTTAACGCATGCGCCCCCTTGTGCATCTGGCTAACATGGGTCCCGGGGAAATCGAGCCTCAAACTGGGGTCCTCAGGCTTCACAGGCAAGCGCTTAACCTCCAAGCCCATCTCATCTGGTATTTTGTCCCAGCAACTAGAAAGTAACTCATACACTGCCTTTCAGTATAATAGAAGAGAGAGGAGCAATTCAAAGAAGAAATAGATCCAGTCGAAAAAAAAGTGGGTAAGAACATGATACATTATCCTCATGGCTTGTCAGGTAGTCAGGGATCCAGGGAACATGCCGTCAGGATGACACACAGCTTTCCACATAACCACACTGTTGCACCTCCTTCCTTCTCTAGGCCCACCTGCAGTGGGGAGGAGCCTTGAACATCCTCTTGAGGCACAGACATAATTATCTTGAATAGAAAAATCAGGGATGGAGAGATGGCTTAGCGGTTAAGTGCTTGCCTGTGAAGTCTAAGGACCCTGGTTCGAGGCTCGATTCCCTGGGACCCATGTTAGCCAGATGCACAAGGGGGCGCAAGCATCTGCATCATTTGCAGTGGCCTGAGGCCCTGGCATGCCCATTCTCTCTCTCTCTCTCTCTCTCTATCTGCCTCTTTGTCTCTCCGTCACTCTCAAATAAATAAATAAAAATTAAAAAAAGAAAAATCAGTTAATTTCTTTTCCTTCTTTTCTTTTCTTTTCTTTTCTTTTCTTTTCTTTTTAAATCTGAGCTAGGGACTCACTTCAGCCCAGGCTGACCTGGAATTCACTGTGTCATCTCAGGGTGGCCTCGAACTCATAGTGATCCTCCTACCTCTGCCTACCAAGTGCTGGGATTAAAGGTGTGTGCCACCATGCCCAGCCTTAATTTCTTGACTATTCAATATATTTGCTTACTTTATTACAATTATCATGATGAATGAAAATTTTAAGCAATAATGGCCACTTATGGAACTTCTCTTAAAGACATTCCGTCCATTTTTGTTGGAAAATTTAGTGAAACATATATTTCACCATCTCTATTAAAAGTATTGGGGATGTTCTCTAGTGTTTTCCTATTATTTCAAGATCATTTGGAAATATTGTGCTCTAATATGGTGGATAGATTTATGATATATGTGAAGTGGACTTATGCTGAAGACCATAATTTTGTATGCCTTAAATTCTCTGTGTCTCATAGCTTTGCTATCTGCCCTCTGGTGGGCTATTAGTGTTCATTTTCTAATGCTGTGCACATGGATACTCCAACAGTTCCCAGCCTCTCCAAATCAATTTCCTCTGATTATATGTAGGAGAACAAATGACCCAGTTTATTAAGCTTGTCTAAACAGCAGGGAGCTTCAACATATTGATTCTGATGTCCACAGGCCTCCTGTCCCACTTCCTGGGCTGTAGTTCTCTCTTCTCTTCTGGAAGGTTGGACTCATCAGACATATGGCTTCTGGATAAGTGAGCTATTAATGACTCATAATTTTTTCGGTTCCAGATTTTGAAAGCAGTCAGATACCATTGCAAAAATGGGCTCATTTTAACCTGATTCTCATCAGAGCTTATGCAAGAGAAAACAGTATTGGGATACCGTCTGTCTAGCCTGTCTATTTCTGTAGGAAAATAATTATAAGAAGGAGAAAGGGAGGGGAGTATCAAGATCTGAAAATAATTTTGAGTGATTGCTCTGGCTTTTGAGCAGAAAAAAGGGTTGTGGAGGAGCAAGGAGCTGGGTGTCATGGAGGTTGCCCATGTGAGGGTGACAGTGTGGCCTGAGCATGAAGTGGCTGGGCTCGTAGCGTGCACTGGAGGGAGAGCCACGGTGCCTGGTGCTGGACCAGAGGTTTTAGGGAACACTAGTGAGTTTAGGAATGTGTGCTCATGCTCTACAGATGTTTCTGGTAAGTGATGAGGTTTACAAGTTCATTCTCATTGCTGCTGTTATTAACCATGGTTGGCCTCGCTCCAAAGCTCCACTGCCACGTATAGAATTAAAACTAGTCTTTACCCCCTAGGCATGCAACCTAAATGTTTTGAGATTAAAATCTGTATATGTTGAGCAATGAGCAGATTATTTCCTTCTCACTGCTCATTATTTTATGTATCAAGCAAAGGTACATTTAGAGACGCTAGAAGCACCACAATTTTTAAGTCAAAAATACCAAATCTCCAATTCAGTAGCTCAATATTTCTCATAGATGCTAAGAAATACAAATTGACTCCTTTCTTTCAGCTAAAATGCTTGAACTTCATTATAGGTCTTGGAAACTGAATAAAATAAGATTGCTTCTTTGTTTCAGAGTTTTAAATGAAGTAGAAAGTTTTGCATTTGTTGGCATTGTTCAATTGGTAAGAAAAGCTGCTGAATTCATTAACTTGGTATACATGAATATTTAATCATTCATTTTAAGATTTGGTTGATTTTTAATTTGATACCACTTTGATTGACTCACATCCAAAGGCTTCTCTACAATCTTGGGGATGTGATGTTTAACAAAAAACCTGGCTATACTTCTATTATTTTATTAGATGAAAGAGAAGTGTGGAATCTTGAGGCTGGCTCAATAGCATGAATTCAAATATGTCCTCATCATCATTTTCCTGCTGTTATTTGTTGTGCTTTTGTTGAACCTTGCTCTTCCGAGCAATCCTCGCAGTTTTCCAGGCATTCAAGGACTAAGAAACATTCTACTGAGAAATTGAAAATACAGAGGCATTTAATTTGGTGGAAGCATACTTTTGAAGTTTTGAGGACCAGCAAAATAGTGAAGTGCATTGTATTACACAACATGCATAAATATGTTTACTTTTATTGCCCATGATGTAACTGGAGTGAAAAAAACAGAGAAGTAATAATTGTTGATATAATCTTGGCTAAGAGGTAGAGGCACACGGAAGTGGGGAGAACAGCACAAGAAGAGAAAGAAGTCTGGTACCAATTACAGGAAAGTTATTACTGCTCCAAGGACTTGCATATATGAATAAGAATACTGCGTTCACCTAGCTGTGTTGAAAATGCACAGATATATTTCTTTTCTTAGGTGCTTGCTGAAGGGAAAGAAAATTCCTCCTGGATTCTTTGGTTGAAAAATGAATTGTTTTGCTCACTGAGCCTCTTCATTTTTCATCCTGTTCCCCAGAGAAGCCCATTTGGCTATTTTGAACTCACTCCAGTTCTCCGTTTAGTCACGTTCTGCCCACTGAGAGCCTTTCTCTGGGCCCTTCTTTCTTTTCCTTTGTCCCGCCGCTCATTTCCCCCGCCTCCTTCCTGCAGCGGGGGAAGGAAGTTGTTAACCATGACTTTGGCTTTTAGGGACCAATGCCTCCTTTATAGATGGCCTTCCTCACTCATTGTGATCCCAGAAGGACGAACAACAGAAAAGCACGCAGCTAAATCCAAACACAGACCTACAGAAGCTGCCCAAGGACCAGGGAAGAACAGCCAAGCTGGTCATTGGATTTCCAGGAATGGGAATTATTGGTAGACGGCTCTTTTCAAAGTAAACCGAGCCGGGGAGCTGACCACACTGTTAGTTCCTCCCACTTGATGCGGGAGAGCGGCCAGCAGGGTTATTGCTTGGGTTGTCAAGTTCAGCATGCTAATTGTAGGTATAGTGGACCAATACCTTAGTTTCTAGAGACGTGGCAGTCATTTGTCATTCTGGGTCACAACATAAAGAGCGCACACAAGTCTGGGGAGGATGTTGAGTCAATATGGAAATAAGAAAATTGAGAGGAATGTCTATGGGAATGTAGGCCAGACCATTGGCTCTCCATCAGAACTAGAATGTAAGACCCTATGCTGAAGACATCACAGGGCGCAGAGGAACGGAGCTAGAGCTGAGATGGGCGCCGGGAAGTGCTGTTCGAGCCATGGGGGATAAGGATCAGCAGTGTGAACACATAGTGGATCCTACCAGCTACCACATCAAGCCAGCCAGGCAAGATGCACAGTGACATATAGGTTATGGGGCAATCAATTGCTTTCTGATTAGATATGAGGCCTGCTCAGTGTGAGGAAACGAATTCATACCTGGTACTGAGAACCAAGTTAAAAGCCTATTGCTTAGAAAGTCATAGACCCAGCCGGGTGTGGTGGTGCACGCCTTTAATCCCAGCACTCGGGAGGCAGAGGTAGGAGGATCGCCATGAGTTCAAGGCCACCCTGAGACTACAGAGTTAATTCCAGGTCAGCCTGGACCAGAGTGAGACCCTACCTCGAAAAACCAAAAAAAAAAAAAGAAAGTCATAGACCCTAGAAAGAAGCTTTCTTTGTTACTTGGCTAAGTAGAGAGGTTATACCTGTCAAAACCTTCTAGATATCTACGTTTATCCAATATGATCCATGCTGCTCTCACTCTTGGTTAGAGAATCTGCTTTTTTCCACATGGCAATAAATACAGGGAGACCCAAACCCCATCAAAATGACAACTAGAGAAAGCCACACAAGTCATCCCTATCCCATCCACCGGGACCCAGGAAACATTACAGAGGAAGCGGCTGATCACATAGGAGTGCTGCTCTCAGTGCTAGCCAGAGACCCTTCTCTGTGGAAATGGGGCTAAGAAAGGACGAGACTCAGAACTCACCAAAGCAGGAAAGAAGTGGCTGCTGGGAGTGCATCACTGAAGGAGTTTTCTATCATGCACCCCAAGGCTCAGGGCTGTGAAAGAGGGGACAGAAAGAATGTAAGAGTAGGAAGGTGTATTTCTGACCCCACAGTGATTACTGATCCCCCACTGAGGAGGTTCTTCAGGGAGTGGGGGCAGGGGAGAGGGGGCAAAAGAGGGTAAACAATTTGCATTATGTTCAGATATGAAAGTTCCAAATAAAAATTATTGAAAATAGATGCCAGGCGTGGTGGCGAACGTCTTTAATCCCAGCGCTCGGGAGGCAGAGGTAGGAGGATTGCTGTGAGTTCAAGGCCACCCTGAGACTCCATTGAATTCCAGGTCAGCCTGGGCTAGAGTGAGACCCTACCTGGAAAACCAAAAAAAAAATTTTTTTTTTTAATTTATTTATTTGAGAGTGACAGACACAGGGAGAAAGACAGATAGAGGGAGAGAGAGAGAATGGGCGCGCCAGGGCTTCCAGCCTCTGCAAACGAACTCCAGACGCGTGCGCCCCCTTGTGCATCTGGTTAATGTGGGACCTGGGGAACCGAGCCTCGAACCGGGGTCCTTAGGCTTCACAGGCAAGCGCTTAACTGCTAAGCCATCTCTCCAGCCCCCAAATTTTTTTTTGAAAATAGTATGCTTAACTAAAAAAAAAAAATTTTTTTTTGAAGAGGCTGACTATGGTGGCATACACCTTAATCCCAGCACTTTGAGGCCAGCATGTGATTATAGAGTGAGTTCTCAGTCAGCTTGGGCTAGAGTAAGACCCTGTCTCAAAAAAATAGAAGGAAGGAAGGGAGGAAGGAAGGAGAAAAAGAAGAAGGGAAGGAAGGAAGGAAGGAAGGAAGGAAGGAAGGAAAAGAGAGAGAAAGAAACGTATGTCAAAGGAGTTATATTAAGCTACTGCTGCCCTTGGTTAAGCATCCTCCAGAGGCCCATGTGTTGGAGACTTGGTCACCAGCCTGTGGTTCTCTGAGAGGCTGTGGAGCTTTTAAGAGGTGAGGCCTAGTAGGAGGAAGTGAGGTCACTGGGGCATGCCTTTGAAGGGAATATTGGGTCCCCAAGCCCTTCCTATTTCTCTCTTTACTTCCTGGGTACCATGACATGAGAAGCTGTCTTTGCCACACACTCCTGCCTTGTCACGCTGCCTGGCCACGGGTCCACTGCGATGGACCAATCAATAAACTAATCATGGACTGAAACCTCTGCAACTGGGAGCAAAAACAGATATTTCCTCTCTCAGTTGATTATGTTAGGTAACTCCTTCACAGTGACAGGAAGCTTCAAGCACATCTACTAATAACACACACAGAGGTTATAGATTATTTCCTGCAGTGCTTCTAGATCCTTAGTCACTTCATTCTCCTGCCTCCCTTCTCGCTGTCTCATCCTCCTTTTCCTGAATTCTTTGTTTCTTATTCCTTTTGCTCTCACTCTTCTAACTTTTTTCCGGTTGTTCTCTCTTGAGTTCAGCTCGATGCTGCAGTAGTAGCAGATGTGCACACAAATAACCAACAGATGCCAGGCACTCTGGGAGAGCGCTATTAAGCAGGTATAAAGCAATGTTTCACAGGGGCTCCTAGAAAAATCGCTTCATCTATTGTGGAAACTAAGAAATAGTCATTAATTTAATTTAATTTATTTATTTGCGAGAGAGAGAGAGAAACAGATCCACACACATACATTTATTTGGGAGAAAGTGAGAGAAACAGATACACACACATACATTTATTTGAGAGAGAGAGAGGGAGAGAGAGAGAGAAAGAGAGAGAGAGAGAGAGAGAGAGAGGAATTGGCACACCAGGGCCTCTAACCACTGCAAATGAACTCCAGATGCGTACACCACCTGATCTAGAGCAGGCTGTCTCCCTGAAGAGACCCAGTCTCAAAATGTTCTGTTAGAGAAGGAAAATCTCAGGGTAGAGAGATGGCTTACTGGTTAAGGTGCCTGCCTGTGAAGACTAAGGACCCAAGTTCAATTCCCTAGTACCCACATAAGCCAGATGTACATGTGGCATCTGGAGTTTGTTTGCAGCGGCTAGAGGCTCTAGTGTGGCCATTCTCATACTCTCCTCCCCTTTCCTAAATAAATAAATAACTTTTTTTTTTAAAAAAAAAGAAGGAATATTTAATTTTGTCAGTCCTGTGGTGAGTTGAATGTGAAATGATTAGAAGTAACAGCTTTGGACTCAGTAGGAGACTCCATCTCAAGGAAACATGAGGAAGAACAAGGTTGGAGGATATCCGATGGTCTCTGGCCTCAAGACCGTGCATACAGAGCCCATCTAGGGACGGCTAAGGGAAGGGCAGATTTGCTGGAAAGGGAGAGGGAAGGGGAGTAGTTACTTCGAATCAACTTTTCCTTTTGTCTGTCCCCTGACAAATTCCTGCAAGATGGAGCTCCTTTGACTTCCTACAACTCGTTTACGTCTCTTGCTCCATTAGCTTGTGCTGCCTGCTGGGGCCTCGCTGCCTTATTTTCAGCAAAGTTCACAGTGACCAGCTGGTACCATGAGCAAGCACTAGTTTCGTTTTGTGACAAACAGAAATACAAGGGAAATTCCCAGTAATTTCCCCAATTCTCCACCGCCGGTCTGCTTTTGGGCCCTGATGTATTTCATGGTGATTTTCAGGAATACTCTGCCCATGCAGAACTCAGAGGCAGGGGTGGATGGACAGACACTGGTTCAGAAAACTGCGGTGTCTTTTTGGAAGGTGAGCGCTGTTTCTGCTGCCGCCTTCTCTGCTTTGTTTCTTCCCAACCAGAGAGGAAACACTACCCGGCTGCAATAAAAAAAACTTGCTGCGAAGATCCAGCTCGGCAGAAAGTCAAAGCCCAATAAGCTTAAAATAAATTTGAAAAGGTTAATAACTTGGAACCATTTTTTTAAGCTAGAAAAAGGATTCATTGTCTTTAAAGCGACAGTGCCCTTTGCTGACATCAGGGCATCATGATGTGCTCTGAAGGAAGCCTTGGGTGTGCATTGCCGCGGCCAACACGTTATCCAGTGTTCCCTGCCTCTGTTTCTGGGATGGCGCTGTGGGCAACATTGAATCCAGAAGGCTTGCTCCTTGCCTTGATTTGGAGGTTTCTGGAGGCAGTTGACAATGGCTTCAGACGTAACTGGAATCTCAGGGAGAGAGAAGGTCTGTCAGGAAGAACTTTGAAGTCAGGAAAGCTCCTTGGGTCATAGGGCTTGGCTGTCAATACCACAAGTGATATTTTATAGACCTTATTTAATGGTTGGATGTTAATGTTTAGAATTTACTTATTTTGACCTGCTAACATAGTTATGTGCACATATTTAAAATGGCAAAGGTCTTCTTTCTACTCCTGTCCCCGGTACCTTGGTTCCCCTTTCTATGACTCATTTTTTTTAAACCATCCCACGTGTAATGTCATTTTTACATAATAGAATTGATGAAATATTTTCCTTTGAAAACGTCTCTCAAGCTGGGTGTGGTGACGGACGTCTTCAGTCTCAGCACTTGGGAAGCTAAGGTAGGAGAATTGCCATGAGTTGGAGTCCAGCCTGGGTCTACAGAGTAAGGTTCAGGTCAGCCTGGGCAACAGTGAAACCCTGCCTAAAAACAACCCCCCCCCCAAAAAAAAAAAACTTAACCAACCAAATAGCAATAACAACCAAAAAAAAAAAAAAATGCTAAGCACAAAAGATCTCCTTCCAAATGCTAAACAGGTGAGCTTAAACAAACAGGACAAAGTCCATTTCCTGTTGCTTTAGATCTTATCAGTGGAGAGCAATGCACCAGCGAATGGCATTCATTTATCTTGAAATATTTGCTTTCACTGATGACAGTCTTGGTGGCTACAATGTGCTTCAAGAGCAGTACTAGACTCCACGTTAGATGCTGTCCTGTGCTAGAGTGTCATGCCTCCACCAGGTGGGCCGCCTTCCTGTCCAGCTGCAGACCCCCAGGCTTAGACCGAGGAGGAGGCGTGCCATAGGCCGCATAACAAATAGACAAGTAATGGTAACTTCTAAACCTGATCTTTGCCATACACTGGTCATGGAACCTTGGGCAAGTTATGGCTGTAAAATCAGGACTATAAAACAGATCTTGGGCTAGAGAGATGTCTTAGTGTTTAAAGGCGCTGCCTGCGAAGCCTAAGGACCCAGGCTCGATTCCTCAGTACTCACTTAAGCCAGCTGCACAAGGTGGCACATGCTTCTGGAGTTTGTTTGCAGTGGCTTGAGGTCCTGGCACACCCATTTTCTCTCTCAAATAAATACATTAATTAAATTAAATAAAAACACGTCTACCTCCACATTTTAATAAACCACACAGGTATAAAACACTTAGAACTAGCCGGGTGTGGTGGCGCAGGCCTTTAATCCCAGCACTTAGGAGACAGAGGTAGGAGGATCGCCATGAGTTTGAGGCCACCCTGAGAATATAGAGTGAATTTCAGGTTAGCCTGAACTAGAGTGAGACACTACCTCAAAAAACTAAAAAATTACAAACACCACTTAGAACTGAGAACAGAGGCTGGTCAAACCAGACATGCTTTGCAATCCTTTTCAGTCCCACTCTGTCTTGTTCACCTCCCTGCTTCCTTCTTGAGTGCACTATGGATGCCATGTCTGTGGCTTTCATGGGGGACCTTGAAGGAAAGACTGACAGGCGCACAGTCACTGGTTCTGAAGTGACTGAGGTGGGCCTCAGCTGTGTACCTGTGGCTGGGAGAGGCCACCCCTGCTTCATGACGATTCTTTATGCTCGTCCAAGAATTCTCTTCTTTCATTTGTTTCTTTTAAATTTTTCATGAGGAAAGGGTTATAATAATTTTCTTCTTAATGATGGAGCTTTTTGTGTGACTTAGTAATTATGTGGATTTTTTTTCCTCTTTTGGTTAACAGGGAAAGATATATCTGTGATTATATTATTAAAGTTTATCTCATCTCTCTTAACTTTTTTGTTTGTTTGTTTGTTTTGTTTTCCAAGGTAGTGTCTCACTCTAGCCCAGGCTGACCTGGAATTCACTATGGAATCTCAGGGTGGCCTCGAACTCACAGCGATCCTCCTACCTCTGCCTCCCAAGTGCTGGGATTAAAGGCGTGCACCACCACACCTGGCTTTCTCATAACATTTTTGATGAAGTTTTATTTCAGGGTAATTATGGAGTTCAATTTTATGTGAGTGTGGCAAAGAAGCTGAATACTTTACATGAATGAAAGGCATCCATCTAATCTTGAATTATTTAGGAAATAAGTCTTCACTAACTTACGTGGGCAATTTCTCAAATTCAAAAATTCTGAGCTGCTTTTTTTTTTCCCCCCTCTCTCTCCTTACTGTGGGAAAGTTAGGCTGTGAAATCAGGACTGTAAAAACTAGGAAAGTAGTTGAGGAAGGGCTGAATGGGTATTTTATATCTTGAGTATGATTCTAGATCAGAAATGTAACTCGAAGTCCAGGCCCATTCCAGAAAGCTAAGAAAAGGCTCGTTGGTTTTGGACCTCACTAATGACTGATTGATGTTCTTGTTATGCCCCGAGAGAAACATTATTTCAGCACCCACTGCCTGCTGCTGTGGGAGTCAAGGACTCCTCTGCAGTTATTCCGAGAGAGAGGTCCAGAGTGAAATACTGGCTTTCTGTCTTGTTAATGGAAATTTGAGGAAACAACTGTGACGATGCGTTATGTTTTCATAAGCTTTGCCAGTTTTCACTGTTTCTGAAAGCATCTCATCTTCTGAGTCCCACGTGAGGCAGGCACAGAACGTGTCAGTATCTCTGTCCTAAGAGATGAAGAACCTGCCATGGACTTTTTCCAGTGAAAACTGATTTCCTTGGTGCCTTATAGCAAAGTCTGTATGGCAGCTGTGTGGGGAGAAGGGAAGTCTCATAGTGATGGCGAGAGGGAGTAAATGGGCTCCTGGGTGTGCCTTCCTCGGAGTTCATATGGGTTTGCAACATAAAAAGCATGCTGGGCGTGGTGGCGCACGCCTTTAAGCCCAGCAGAGGTAGGAGGATCCCTGCGAGTTCAAGGCCACCCTGAGACTGCATAGTGAATTCCAGGCCAGCCTGGGCTAGAGCAAGAACCTATCTTGAAAAACAAACAAACAAACAAACAACAATAATAATAATAAAAATAAAATAAATCAAAAGCACAACTCCAGTCATACCTGTGAGTGGGGACCAAAAAGAGGCTGAACAGTGTTAGCTTTCTGTCACTGTGAGAAAATACCTGAGATAATATCATCTTGCAAGGAGGAAAGGTTTAAACGTTTTCAGAGGTGTTGATCCATGCTTGCTTGACCTGTCAATTTGGGCTTGTGGTGGCATACATGGGGATGATTGGCAGAAGGGGGCCGGGGCCAGGGGGACGGCTCAGTGGGTAAGAGAGCTTGCTGTGCAAGCATGAGGGCCCGACGCTGACCGAAACTGACCCGCAATGCCCACATAAAAAGCTGGCTGTGGCCACGAAGGCCTGTCTCCCCATTCTTGGGGGCAGAGAATTTCTGGGGCTCACTGATCAGCCAGTTTGATGGTGGAGGTGGGGAATAAAAAATAAACTGGCTTTGGGATCTCAGCATTTGGGAGGGTGAAGGGGGAGAGTTGCTGTGAGTTCAAGGCCAGCCTGGGCTACAGAGTGAGTTCCAGGTCAGTTAGAGCTAGAGTAAAGTCCTGCCTCAAAATGCTCCTCCCCACAAGCCAACTTCCTCCCATGAGGCCCCCAACTCTTAAAGGCTCTCCCATCTTTTAGTTGTGCAGGGTCCAGGACTTTAATACATGGGCTTTCCAAGGGACACTTGAGATCCAAAGTATGCCTAAACATGATCAGTTCTCTCCTCTCTTTCAGTACAATTGGTTTGTTCATTACGTTCTTATCTTCTGTTAACATTCTTTGGAAAAGCATTAGTACCACAAGTTCAAGAACAAAACTACACGAAAATACTGTTTTTTTTTTTTTAATCACCTTTTTGTCTGTATGGCAGTCAAGGACTGTCATGAATGACTTTAGCAGAATACCTTGGTTCATACTGAGGAACTCCGGTGAGTGATCCTTGGAGGCATAGTTGGAGAAAAATAGAGGTATTTTTGAAAGTGGTTGAAATTAATATTCTCTAAAACGATAGCCTATTGTTTTCTGAGAAGCATTTGTATAGATTTTTTTGAACTAATTCGTCTTGAAGGAAAAGTGTTATTCCAGAAGCCTGATTCTTGAGAGATAATTGATAAACTTGGAAAACTCAACACATCAGTGTCTTTCACGTACATCTTTGATCCTCTGACAGCGTAAGCCAGCCAAACGACTACATCTCTGGCTTTTTGTCCCTAAAGTCTTCCCTGACACATCTTAGGTTCTGGTAGTCCTGTGATGTGCCTTCTCTTTCCTATCCCCACCCCCACATGATTACAATGTCTTTTTCTATACACTAATAGCCCCCCCCCCAAAAAAAAAGAGGGAGAGAAGGGGGGGGAGAAAGCTCTATCTTTTAATAATGGGGATGTAATAAGGGAATATGCTACGTAATTAAAAGTAACCCTTTTTCTCAGTCTGTAACCTATAACAATATCCTTTTTTGGACTTCACCATTGTGCTGTGTCAGCTGATCTGGCCTTCTTCTCTGGATGATGGCCTTATGTCCCTTCATTGAACTGGGAAAACTCTCAGCACTTCTCTCTGGTTCTCATTCTACTTTTGAGTAAAGTAGAAACCAACTTCAAGGTGAAAGTTGTCCATGGTCACGTCTCACTGTCTCCTAAGTACCCTACCCCAAGACGGGTGCTTTAGGTGGTAATGATGGGCTCCCCTTGCGGGAGATACAGAGGCAAGCCTCCAGGCGGTAAGCTTCAAGAGGGCAGTACATCCCTAACTCCCAGTGCCCGGAACAATGCCCGGAGCACTGTAGAGGAAGAGTTGTTTCTTATAGGAACCAAGATGCCCTGTGGTAATTCCCTGCAGATTGTAGCCCAGGTCAGACATCTGCGTGTTAAGGACTTGTGACTGTGATCACCTCCTACGAGGAATGGGCTTCGCCATGTTTCCAATGTTCTCTTCCTCCTCCATGCTCCCTGCCCGCCACATGGCCTCATTCTTTCTGTGTGGAACCAGGCAGAAAGCTCACTGCCTCTGCCCCCAAAAGTATGAATGAACTCACACATTCATACGAGATCTTCTGTTATTAGAAGTATTTCATGTATGCAAATGATTCTAATAAACTCATTTACGATTTCTTCATATGCTTTCCTCCCAGATGGGGTGAAATGTTCATTTATTGGTTTCTGTTCTTCATTTCCAGCAAGCCTCATTGTAAGCTTTTCCCTGCTGTGAGGGGCTTAGATCCTTCAGGTCTCACCGTGTTTCCTCAGCATGTTGCCAGCAGGCTGGGCTGTGATGCCTCGGACTTACTTTGTTAGGTCACGCATACATTTGTTCTCCTCTCTCTATGTGGCAGCCTTCGGTTTTCAAACTAGTATTTATTGAGGAAGAGGGTCAGGTACCAAGCCCGGGATCCTATGGTCATCTCATCACCCTGCCCACTCCTGTTTGCAACACGTGGGATTATTCCCATTTACAGACGAGAAACCTGAGTTTTAGGCAGGAGACGTGCTCAAGGATATATGGGTAATAAATGGCAGAAATGGGCTTTGAATCTTTGGTGGCGAAGGGGGAGCAGGGTCTCACCAAGCTGGCTTTGAACTCACGATCCTCTTGCATCAGCCTCGTGAGTGTTGAGATTACAGGCATGTGCCACAACACCTGACTTGGAGTTTTAATATCCATCTATTTGATTTAAAAGTCTTTGGGCTGGAGAGTTGGCTCAGTGGCTAAGGTGCTTGCCTGCAAAGCCTAATGACCCAGGTTCAATTCCCTAGTACCCACATAAAGCCAGATACACAAAGTGGCACATGCCTGTGGAATTTGTTGCAGTGGCTAGGAGCATGGCATGCTGATTCTCAACATCTGTCTCTCGTCTCTCTGCTTGAAAAAAAAATTTTTTTTAAGTCTTTGTGTGTGTGTGGTATATGTATGTGTGGTGTGATGTGTGCATGTGGAAGCCAGAGGACAGTGTCATGTGTCCCCTGTTGTTCATCTGTGTGTTTTCTTGAGGCAGAGTCTCTTACTGAACCTGGAACTGCAAAATAAATAAGTAAATAATAGCAATTTAAATAAAGAGATAAATTTTTGTCAGACTGGCTGACCAATGAGCCCTAGCCGAACTCCTGTTTCCACTCCTCACAGGACTTGTGTTACAGGCGTGAGTGATCACTCCCAGCTGTTTAAATTTGCAATGGGGCCAGGCGTGGTGGCGCACGCCTTTAATCCCAGCACTCGGGAGGCAGAGGTAGGAGGGTCGCCGTGAGTTCGAGGCCACCCTGAGACTACAGAGTTAATTCCAGGTCAGCCTGGACCAGAGTGAGACCCTACCTCGATAAAACAAAAAACAAACAAACAAAAAGAATTTAAAAAAAAAAGAATTAAATTTGCAATGGGAATCAAACTCAGGGCAAGTCAGGCCCTTGGGCTTGTATGGCAAACTCTCTTAGCTGCTGAGCCATCTTTCCCGCCCTAATTTAAAAATATTAGTTATCATATTGCACAGTGTCTCAGAGCAAGGCAGGTCTGATAGTCTACTTTCAGTAGCCGCCACACTCTTCAAGAGTATATCATAAGCCAGGCATGGTGGCTCACGCCTTTAATCCCAGCACTCAGGAGGCAGAGGTAAAAGGATCACCAAGAGCTCAAGGCCACCCTGAGACTCCATAGTGAATTCCAGGTCAGCCTAGGCTACAGTGAGACCCTACCTCAAACAAAGAAACAAACAAACAAACTGTAAGGGCACTCTTATGATACAGAGTGTTTGTTTGTATATCACAACTGTATATCATGAGTGTTCTTACAGTGTGCCTCTTATGACTTGTAATGATGTATTCTTATTTAATACGTACAGAAAATCAAATTTTATATTACCAGAAATTCCTTCAACTAAGGTAAACATGCATTAACATTTTAGAGTATATTTTTATGCAGAGAATTAAGTATATATGTTAGAAGCGCTCGTAAAGTAAGGAAGTTCTGCCAATGAATTCTCCTTAGTATATATCCAAAGTTGTGGCCTTCCTAAGAGCTGCTTGTTTTTGTCTTTTCTCCTGTTTATTCCAACTGAACTTATCGTTGTAGCTATGAAATCTAATTAAGTAGCGTATACACTGATGAAACATGACCGTAAAAATGGAGTTGCTGTGCCACTAAAATAAGGTGGAATTTCTTAGGAAAATGTGATCAAGATGAATCTCTAAAGCAATTGCCTTGGAGTTCATTCTGAAAGATTCAAGAAGAAATATTAAATGTCACGAAGGATTCAGCAATTAGATATTGCTTTACATATCTAAGTTATGTTCTCAATTAAACAAACTAAAATGGAAACTAGGTGCGATCTATGCAGATAATGTGGACACCTCATCAGCCAAAAGCCTTTAGTGCCAAGTCAAAATAAAATATCCAAAGTAGCAGGTGGTTTTTAAGTTATTTTTTAAAAAAACTTAGTCTTCACTTAAGTAGCTTTTGAAATTAAGCAGTTTCTGGTCCTAAGTGTTTTATATAAGAATACTGTATTCTAAGCCAGGCACGGTGGCACACACCTTTAATCCCAGTACTCGGGAGGCAGGGGTAGAAGGATCCCTGTGAGTTCAAAGCTGCCTTGAGACTACATAATGAATTCCAGGTCAGCCTGAGCTACAGTGAGACCCTACCTCAAAAAACCAAACCAAAAAAAAAAAAAAAAAAAGAGAGAGAGAGAGAGAGACAGTATTATATTCTATATCCCAATAGAATTATGTAATTTGCCAAATGGCTTTAAAAAATATTTAATTTGTTTATTTGAGAGAGGCAGGTAGGTGGGGAGAGAGGGACGGGGGAGAGAGAGAATGGGCATGCCAGGGCCTCTGGCCACTGCAAAGAAACTGTAGATGCATATGCCACTTTGAGCATCTGGCTTTACGTGGGTACTGGAGGCTTTGCAGGCAAGTGCCTTAACTGCTGAGCTGTCTCTCCAGTTCCTGCCTTGTGGCTTTTTAAATCTAATATATCATGAACATGCTTCCAAGCCAGTTAATAAAGATTAAATATTTATGGCAGTACTACATACTTGCAGAAATGTCCACAAGTCCTAGGTGTTACAACTCAGCAAATGCTAATGAACTGAGAACATCTAAGTAAATCCCACAGTCCACACAAAAGCATTTCTAGGACCCTCAGAAGCTTCCTGTGACTTTATCCTCCCCACTAGAAATGACAGCTATGTTTAATCTTAGCGTTATAGTGTTTGCTTTTGAACTTTAAGTGAATGAAATGTATGCAGGTTTTTGTTTGTTTGTTTTGGCTCACTTTATTTACCATTTGTTTGTGAGAATCATACTTATTTCAAATGTGTCCTCCTTTCATTCATTGTCATAGTGGCATATTACGTCACTGAAAGAACATGCTACGGTATTTACCATTCTTTGCTGATGGCTGTTGAGGTAGTTTTGTTTGGGGCTATTATAAGTTAGGTTTCTATGAAAAATCTTATATAAGACTTCTGGCTGGCTTTTTGCCTCTGTGCCTAGAAATGGCCAGTGCGAAGTCATGTGAACCTAGGGGCACCCGCTACACTAGTTTACACACACAATATGTGAGTTCCTGGCACTTCACATCACTGGCAACACGGTGTTGTATTGACTTGACCCAGTGTGGCAGGCATGTTGAAGTGCCTTGCGACTTTAATTTTCTTGTTCTTGATCACTAGTGAAGTTGAGCCCTATACTACACATACTCTAGATGCAAAGGCATTTTATTGGTTATATGTGTGTCGCAGTCCAGTTCGCATTGCTGGTAGAAATCACCCAACCAAGAGCAGCTTTCTGGGAAAAAGAGATTTATTTTGGCTTATAGGCTCGAGGGGAAGCTCCACGATGGCAGGGGAAAACGATGGCATGAGCAGAGGGCGGACATCACCCCCTGGCCAACATTAGGTGGACCACAGCAACAGGAGGGTGTGCCAAATACTGGCAAGGAAAATTGGCTATAACACCCATAAGCCCGCCCCCAACAATACACTCTCTCCAGGAGGCGCTAGTTCCCAAATCTCCATCAGCTGGGAACCTACCGTTCAGAATGCCTAAGTTTATGGGGGACACCTGAATCAAACCACCACAATGTGTTAGAACTATCTTGTCATACTCTATGGCTCTCTTAGTAGGCCTAGTAGAGGATCCCTTTTTTTTTTTTTTAATTTGACAGAGAAAGAGGGAGGGAGGGAGGAAAGAAGGGCAGGGGAGAGAGAGAGAGAGAGAATGGGTGTGCCAGGGCCTCCAGCCACTGCAGAACTCCAGCTGTGTGCATCCCCTTGTGCATCTGACTAATGTGGGTCCTGGGGGATTGAACCTGGGTCCGTTGGCTTTGCAGGCAAACCCCTTAACCACTAAGCCATCCCTCCAGCCCAGAGGTTTCTAGTTTTAATGTTGTCCAACTCACAAATCTTTCTTTTTATTGTTAGTGCCTTTGAGCCTTGTGTAAGAAATCTTTGCTTATCTCCAAGGTCATGCTGATATCTTCCTGTGTTATCTTTTATCAACTTGATTATTTTAACTTTGCACATTTACAGCTATAATTCACATAGAATTAAGTTTTATACATGGTGAAACAAGAGTTAGGATTAAATTCCATTTCATTTCATATTGTATCAAGTTGATCAATAAGCTTTTGTGAAAATGCGTTCATTTCTCATTGCTCTGCAGCTCCACCTTTGTCGTAAATAAAAAAAAAATATTTGCATGGGTCTAGTTCTAGACTTTCTTCCGTTAATGTATATCCCATGTCCTTGATGCATGCTTTTACTGTAGCTCAATAAACTTAACATTCAGTCATTTGAAAATTCCTGAAGATTCTTATTTGTTTTTAGCCCTTCCCGTCCGTAACAAAGCTTAGCCATCTTGTTAACTCCTATCTGCACGCACAGTGACACGTTCAGATTGGTAATTATGTTGCCTGAGATTATTTCCAGTCTCTGTGTTCTTTGAGACCATCTCTCACTGAACTGGACTCTCCATTTTTCAGTCAGCCTGGCTGACCAGCAAGCCCCAGAGATTCTTGGGTCTCTCCCCCAACAGGACTGGGCTTGGTTTCAGGCATGTGGCCATGCTCAGATATTTCCCTAGGTATTGGGGATTGAATTTAGGGCCAGTCCGGCCCTCTAAGGTCCCCATGCTTGCATGGAAGATACGCTTACCTTTTGAGCCATCTCTACAGCCTCATTCTATCTTTTGATAATTAACTCGTGAAACTGGATCATGCAGTATGCACCTTCATCTCCCTTATAAATTGTATCACTTTAGGCTCTCACTCAGGGTTTTAATATGTTATATTCTAGTGAATATGGAGAGTGAGAGTTTTTTTAGTATTTTCCAATTTAATAGGAAAATTAATAACTAATTGCATTTTCAGTTTGAATTATTTATTTCGTATTTCAGAGGTGGAGAGGAGAGAGACAAAGTCTCCTGCCACTAAATGAATTCTAGACACATGTGCTAAAAATTGCATCTGGCTTTACATGGGTACTAGGGAATTGAACTTGGGCTGTCAGACTTTGCAAGCAAGCATCTGTAACCACTGAGCATTCTTCCCAGCCCTGAATTTAGTTTTGAGACACTTTCAGGTAGCTTTGAACCTGTTCCTCCTTTTTATCCTCCCTAGGATTATAGGAATGGGCCACCATGCCTGGCTTTTGAAATTTTTACTACCAGTGAGGTGGAACAGGTCTTTATTTGTCTATTGATAGCATGGCTTGCATGGCTTTGTGTGTGTGTGTGTGTGTGTGTGTGTGTGTGTGTGTGGTAGGGTCTCACGCTAGCCCAGGCTGGCCTGGAATTCACTATCCCAGGCTGACCTCAAGCTCATGAAGATCCTCCTATCTGCCTCCCGAGTTCTGGGATTAAAGACATGCTCCACCATGCCCCCTAGTGCTGGGATTAAAGGCGTGCGCCACCATACCCTGCTATGCATGGCTTTTGCTCAGTGTATTTTATCTTTTTTTCTTATTAATTACAAAATACTCTTTATACTTCACGTATTATAAACCTTTGTCTCATGTATTTAGAAATCATTAGTTTGTATAGAAAAGGACTTAAAGGTGTACATTCATTGCTGTAGTGGGCCTTTGCAGGAAAGGAAGAAGGACACCTTCTTTAGCCAATTCAGACTGTGACTGTTCCCCATGTTCATGGCCTTCCAGTACTTAGCAACATAATAGCAATAACGTGCTGAGTCATTGGGACTACCAGCAACTAGGTAAACTAGAAAATAATGTGATAGATTGGAAAGATTATTGAAATTGGACCCAAAAGATAGTTGTAGATACTACCCCATGCCTTTTCCCTCTGTGATTCTGAATGAGCCACATAATGTCCCTGACCCACAATTTCCTCATCTGTACCAGAGGTAAACCTTCACTCATCTCCCAGGGCTAAGATGACATCCTATAGGAAAAGCGTGGAAAACAGTAAATGTTCCACAGTGCCACTTACAAAGCTAATCTGCATGCTGTTAAGTATAGCACGTTGAATGTATATGTTAGTAACGTTATCTTTCAAGGTAACGTAGTTTATAAAATCCTCCTAGCAGCATCTCTCCGGTTCTGTGGCTTGGGGGTTTGTGCTCATTTGCATGAGTCTTTTAGAAATAAATGACTTGCTGTTGTTTCGGTTTTTAAAATTCAGGTTGATGTTCTCTGTGGCCATTCAGTGGTGTCTGTGGTTTATTAGCTTCTGGGGCAGTGGGCTTCTGTCTCCCATCTTGACAGTCTTTTATGAGCTTGTTAGCCACTGTTCTGGTAAAAAGTCATTTTGATGTGTGATGAAGGCACAGTATTGAAAGAGTATTGAAGTTGGAAATCTGTATCTTGGGCCTTTCATTAAAATGCATAGTTCACAAAAGAGGCAGTATGAATTTGCATTGCAAAGGGTGGCTTATTTCTTTTTGGAATTCTTGAAGCCAAGTAATTTAATTATGTCTCTGCCATAGCCTTTTATCTTCCTCTGCAAAGAAGCTCTCTCTCTCCTTCTGACATCTCATATTGGAAGCTGGTCTTCTTACCCCTAGAATTAATTAACATGCAAATACTTGTCTAGAGACATGAAAACACAGCTTTTCAATTAGCTTTTAAATGTCACTCTTAATGATGTCAGATTGACTCTTTTAAGGGAAGATTAAAATGGTAGAGTTGGCTCCTGCCTATTTTCAGGAGCATGTTATTATTGATTTTATTTTTTTTTAATGATTTGGCTTTAGTAGATCTTTAATCTTTCACCACCACAGGCTAATGGAGTCTGGACTAGGGTGGGATTGGTTGCAGTGAAGTTAGGTTCTGGCCTCTTTGCATTGCTGTCTAGTAACAAGTCTGTGCGCGCAGGCGGTGCTTCACTAGGAGCTCTTAGCAACAAGAAGAGGTAGCAAGGAGACCCATTGTGTTCCAAAGAATAAGGAAGGTGAACACTGGAGTTCAGAGATCTATACATTCAAATATTCTTACCTGTGCCGTTTTGAAGCTGTGTGATGGGTGCTGGACATCTCAGGAGGAAACCACACGTAGCCCTCCACTTCAGACAACCAGAAACATTAACTGAATAGGTAAGAAAGAATGAAATGACTTTCTTTTTCATTGATATCTAGAATATCTCAGGTGATAGGGGCTTTAGAAATGATTAGACTTTATCCTCTTGCTTTATAGAAGAGCAGCCTAGAGGTATAGGGAATTTAGTAGCCAATAGAAGATACATGAGTGACTCTGGGGCAGACCAGACTTTGAACTTCTACTGTCCCAAAGGCTGTTATTAATTTTGCATTAATTAATTAATCACTTTTTGTTTTGTTTTTTCAAGGTAGGATCTCACTCTAGCCCAGGCTGACCTGTAATTCACTCTGTATTCTTAGGGTGGCCTCAAACTCATGGTGATCCTCCTACCTCTGCCTCCCAAGTTCTGGGATTAAAGGTGTGCACCACCACAGCTCCATTTATTTTTTTTTTCAAAGTAGTAAAATAAATTGTTTACCTGAATCAGATTAATTTTACAATTATTGCTATTTTTCATGTAGATGCATTTAATTATTTGAAACACCAA
The DNA here is from genome assembly GCF_020740685.1 of Jaculus jaculus. Classification (NCBI taxonomy): domain Eukaryota; kingdom Metazoa; phylum Chordata; class Mammalia; order Rodentia; family Dipodidae; genus Jaculus; species Jaculus jaculus. Next base: position 136,978,405 of record NC_059107.1, read on the forward strand.
TGTGATGGCTAATCATCTTGTTATTTTTTGAGACAGGGTCTGACGTAGCTAAGGATAACCTTGAACTCCAAAGCCTTGTGCCCGTACCTCCCAAGTGCTAGGGTTATAGGCATGCCCCACCATGCCTGACCAATGAAGGTTGACTGTTAACTTGATTAGATTCAGAGGTATCTTGGATGCATCTGTGAGGGCATTTTCAGAGACCCACCCTGAATGTGGGTGGCACCATCCCATAGGCCATGGGGAAGACAGAAAGTGCACAGTGCAGGCATTCTGTTTGCTCCCTGTCCACCGTGATGGAGCTGCTCTGCTCTGTGATACCGCCGTCCATGATGGACTGTAAGCTCCGAAACCGTGAGCCAAAATGCATCCTTCATCCCTTGGGTTGGTTATGTTAGACCTTTTGTCTCAAGGACAGGAAGTTTGCTTATACAACCACACTGTTTTCTGCCCTAGGGTTTGTCTTTGGAATGTTGTGGGGGATCTCTAATCTGATCTTCATAGGTGGGCTGCAGAAGGGGATGATGAAGCTGGCCAGTGCGAGACAGAACCTCAGGGGCTGCACAGCCTCTCTGTTTTGTTCTAAGAATGAGAGCTAATCTTCACTCACTCGTGTGTTAGCAGCTTTTCCCCAGCCTCCTTCCATGTGTAATAAACTATGCAAAGTGATATGGTAACCATGCGAAGGGAGGATCATACATTTAGGGAATAAGTGTCGCATGGGGGGGTGCATGGAAGCAGTAAGTAGAGCGGGGAAAGAGCAAACAAGGGAGGCTCCATGGAGTAAAGAAAGGGCTTATTTTGTTTGTTTGCTTTTTTTTTGGAGATAGATTGTCACTATATAGCCCTGGCTGGCTGGAAAAATGCTATATAGCCTAGGCTGGCCTAGGATATCCTTCGGCGTCTGTCTCCTGAGGGCTGGGATTACAAGTGTGTGCCATTACACCTGGCCTTGGAAGGGGAGTTTTGCATTAGATTTTAAAGAATGGGTTACAGTCGATTAGAAAATTGATCTGCTTTGAAATACACACATACACACACACGCACACACTCAAACACACTTGTGTGACTGTGTAGGTGGCCTTGGCTGGGCTTGAATGTACACTGAAAAAAATGAAAAACACAATAAAAACAAAAAAAAAAACTATTAAGAAAAGCAAACCTCCTGTGGTAAATTAACATCTAGCGTTGACAATCACCATTCACCTACCATTCTGCAAAGTTTTGACCAGTAAATAATTATATAAAATAGCCCTTTGCATCAGATCAGTCATATATTTTATTGAGCCAAACAAATTTTTGATAGGATCCATCCTTCTGGGCTTAATGCGCTTTGTTGGTTATGGGATGTACAAGGAAGCTAAGAATTAGCATGAAGTAGAGAATGTGGTACGTTGCAGAGGGTGTGTAAACGTGCGTATTAGTTTGGATTAGGAGGCTCGACTGTCCTGTGAGGTGCTGTTTAGAGCTTAGTTTTGCAACGTTCATGGGTTTTGGCATCTCCGGTGTAGTGTTAGATAATGGCGACAGACTGTGAGCCTGTAGTCTAGCGGGCGGGGGGCGGGGGTCTCTGTGGAAGAGAGTCTGAATAAGAGGCAGAGCCTGGCCTAGGTCGGGGCATGCCTGATATCGGTCCTTCTCCATGTACTCCTGAATGTTCTTATGGCGACAAGTCACACAAAAAGGATATAAAGGGCTGGGGAGGTGGCTCAGCTTTTAAAGGTGTTGCAAAACAGTACAAAGCCTGCAGGCCCAAGCTCTGCTCCCCAGTACCCACATTAACGCCACATGCACAAAGTGGCAAATGTATCTGAAGTTCATTTGCAGTGTTCAGAGGCTCTGGGGTGCCCATTCTCTCCCTCGTCCTCTCTCTTCACACATGAATAATTTAAAAAACCAACTTTATTTTTTTAAGTCTGGCTTCTCACAAGACTGATCACGGTGAGCCTTTCTTTTTTTCCTCTTTTCCGTCTCCTAGCCTGGTAGGGTAGGAAAGGATGATATGTTGTTGCCTTATTTTTTAAAAACATTTATTTATGAGAGAGAGAAGCAGATAGAGAGATAGAGAGATTGAGAGAGAGAATGGTTGCACCAGGGCCTCTAGCCACTGCAAACAAACTCCAGACATATGTGCCACCCTGTGCATTCAGTTCTACATGGGTACTGAAGAATCACAACTGGGTCCCCTGGCCTTTCATCTCTCCAACCCATAAATTATTATTAGTATTGTTTTTGTTTTCAATGTACTGTCTCACTAGCCCAGGCCATCCTGGAGCTCATTATGTAATATCAGGGTGGGCTTGAACTCATGGCGATCCTCCTGCCTCTGCATCCCAAATACTGGGATTAAAGGCATGCACCACCATGCCCAGCTTTATTATTTTAAATATTTTATTTATTTAGTTATTTGAGAGAGATGAGGGGAAGGGGAAGAGGTAGATAGAAAGAGAGAATGGGTTTGCCAGGGCCTCCAGCCAGTGCAAACAAACTCCAGATGCATGCACCACCTTGTGCATCTGGCTTATGTGGGTACTGGGGAATTTAACCTGGGTCCTTAGGCTTTACAAATGCCTTAACTACTAATCCATCTCTTCAGCACCATAAATTATTTTCTAAAGGATATAAGATACACAGCAATTATCCCTTTCCATCAAACCTTTAATTCTCATTTTAAACAAATGTATCTTTATATATATTTTATATGGACAGTCAACACACAGTTGTTTAATATAAGTAGATTCGTTTAATATATGCATTTTCTTTAACTTTCTTTTCCTAATTAATATGTATTTACAGCATTTTTTTTTTAAACTAGGATCTCACTCTAGCCCAGGCTGACCTGGAATCCACAATGTAGTCTCAGGCTGGCCTCAAACTCATGGCAATCCTGCTACCTTTGCCTCTTGAGTGCTGGGATTAAAGGCGTGTGCTACCGTGGCCAGTTATTGCCTTCTTTTTATAATCTCTGTGGTAGTCCATGAGCTGGACAGTCCCGCATTCTTAGTGTTTATTATGTGCTGTGGTAGAGGGCGTCTTTGCATCTTTGCAGCCATCTGCAAAGCTGTCAAGGGTTTCCTTGCAGAGGACTTGCAATGGAGTTCTTAGCCTCAAGAGTGCATTCATTTTTCTCAAGAAAGGATGCACCTATTTTCACTCTATCTACAGTATACGTGAATGACTCCTTGCCAAGTATTTCTTTTAAAGTAGAATCCTGAACCTAAGACTAGACAAGAAGAGACAAAGAGGAAAGAGGCTGCTAAAAATAAGTAATAGCTAAGATTCATAAAAACACCTACTCACACAAAAACCTGTACCCAGCAGCATCATTTATAGCAGCCAAGACGTGGGAATGCAAGGTTTATCAGCTGTCCAGGAGATACGCAGGATGTGGTGGGCATGTATAACAATGAGAATATTATATCTATTGCTGAATAATGTTGTTCAGTAATAAAACTACAATGTGGCTAAATCTTGAAAGTATTACACTGTGTGAAAAAAGACAGAAAGCATCACACACATTTTTATGAAATGTCTAGAATGGCAAATTCTTAGACTCTGAAAGTAGATTTGTGGTTGCTTAGGGCCGGAGATACAGGGGGAGGGATTTGGGAATTGGCTGCTAATTGGCACATGGTTTCTTTCAGGGGTGATGAAAATGTTCTAAAATTAGACTGTGGTGATGGTTGTCCAACTCCAAATATATTAAGAGACCATTGGATTACACATTTCAAATGGGTGAATTTTATGATGTGTGAACTTCAAGTCATTGAAGGTATTTAAAAAAAAATTAACAGAAGTGAGGGCTGAATGCATGTGATAGGACAGCAAGCATGAAGACATGAGCTTTACATAGTGGGTTGGTGGGGCAAACAGGAAGACAGAATCGCAGGGAGTGTGTTGCGGGCTAATGACGGGCAGCTGCGGGAGAGCTCTGTGGGTCCCCAGCAGAGTACAGATTCAAGGCTGTTAAGGCCAGGCTGTAGTCGGGGTCAGAGAGGAGGTTAGTGCACTGGATTGCTGCCCCTTGTTCAGTCCCCCAGACACACAAGAGACACTGTTCTCCTGGAAGGCAGGGGTAGTTTCTCCACTGACCTAGAAATGCTGTGCTCCAGCTCTGGCAAAGGGAGGGAGGTTAGAGAGAGGAAGCTGAGCTCAGCTGCTGAGTCCAGGAAACAAAAAAAAAAAGAGGAAGACTTAAGGTCACAGACGAAGATGAAGCCCTCTTTGCTGAACAACTACAGTCAGTTTGAAGTTTAGCAATTAAAGCTTTCTCTGCACAGTGGAAGTGACTGTTCCTCTAGAGCATGTTTGCTAGTAAATACAGTGACAATGCTTAAAAGGAAGTTAGCATTTTAAAGTGGGCCCCGAGTTGTGCTGATGGATAACATTTAGCTCGGGGGAATAGGGGTAACTTCTCAGTGGACACACTAACGGTTTAAGGAGGATCCATACACCCATGTTTCCTTGTCATCATGGCTTTGTGAACACTGTTTACTGTTCCTCTGTTCGGCCTCTGTACATAGTATAGTTCAAGCAGTAACATCCCAAACCTTCTTAATTACCAGGTCTGAGGTTTTCAACCCCAGAAAGAACTGATGTCGCCATGGTTCATTTGAAGGTTAATTGTTTTCGGTAGTCACGGCTGGTTAGCCAACTGCTCACTTCAGAGACGCTGGGCAGCAAAGTCTCTGTGCTCCATTAGTAGATAGGAATCTCGACCACTTTTAAACCCGCCCCAATGTAACTTCTCTTCTGAGTTCATTTTGAATTACTAAAGAAGCTTTAACAATGAGAGAATTTGGTGGCTGCTGAGTTTCAGGAAGAGGAAGGAAGCAGCGCTGGCACATGCTCGCTAGTTAGATGATGGGTATTTTTGTATTTATTACTATTCTTAGCCTAAGGACTGTGGCTGGCTAGGGAGGAACTGAGTTTACTCTCAGCACCCTTAGAGACTGGACTTTTAATCTGGGAAGTCTAGGCCTTTGGGAAAACCTCAGTGTGCCTCACGGGCTGTTGAAATCAGTTCCTCTGTGGTCTAATTTCCTCACGTTCAGTAACTAAAGAATGCACTTTTTGCATATTAAAATATAAGATGATTAATATTATTGTTATGCTCAAATATCTACCACTTCACAATGCCGCACAGGGTGTTTGTTTGGATTTGGTTTCCTTCTCCTAAATACATTTTTAAAGACAACCAGTTGTGGCCTATTTTAGAAGTCCCTTTTGTGTTCCTGTGTTAGTAGTCCGGAAATAGCCACAAATTCACAGGCCTCAAGAATGTAAGAGCTAGGTGTCTCCACCACTTGCTGAGCAGGGGACATAAACTTTCATCCTTTGCCAGTCTCCTCAGATACTGTGGCTGTGAACTGTCATGATTAACTTCAAAGCACAGCCTGTTCTTTGCAATTGGAGCCAAGACATTTTAATTATGTCCCAACGACTATTATAGGTTAGTTTAGGCAAGTGAGTAAGGACTTTTTTTTTTTTTTTTTTTTTTTTTGCTGGTTTATATTGCTGGGTTTAGATATTGTGCATACTTACTTAAATTTAGCTAGTTACTAAAATGACCACTAGTCAATATGCAATCATTGATGAGGACTTTTAAAAAAAATTCTAATTTAAAATTTTTATTTGGTTTTTTGAGGTAGGGTCTCCCTGTGTCCCAGGCTGACCTGGAATTGACTGTGTAATCTCAAGGTGGCCTTGAACTCATGATGATCCACCTACCTCTGCCTCCTGAGTGCTGGGATTAAAGGCGTGCGCCACCACGCCCAGCAGATGAGGACTTTAATTTCTCCATGACTTGATAGATGTTTCAATCCAGAGATAGCAAAAGGTTTCCTGTCAGTTTCTTCTTAAGTCACAGGTTGAAGAAGCATTGAGATGAAAATGTGCTCTTAACATAGTTCTGACTTACTCAAAAACTTTATTGAAGTAGGATTGTCTAAATCCTTGGGAGGGAGTAACCTCCAAAAGTGTAAAAGGAAGGTAGTAAAAGAAAGGAACAGTGATTTTAGGAAAGTGTACTTCAGAGAAATAACAAGTAATTTTCTATGTCCAGATACCTGAGAAGATGGTCCAATAAAGAGAGGGAAATGTAGAGGGTAATACAGAAAAAGAAAAGAAAATCCGACAGCAACATTGCAATGTTTTTAGATGAGGAAGAAGAGAGGGAACCACTTTAAAAGCAAGGAATCTTCGATGGGCTTGGGTACCAAGAGAACCTGTGCAGAGACTGGAGGGTGAACTCATGCTGAAGGACAAACCCCAAAGAGTGATGAACCAGGGAGGAAGGGTCTGCAGAGCCCAAGTCCTGTCAGCGCTGAGGCTGGAGAGCATGCTGAACACACCAGAAAAGGCTCTTTAAGTCTGCTCTGAGTGACAAGGCGATGCTAAGCTCATGGCCCAAGGCAGTTGGAGCAACATCGACATGTGGCAGAAAGTAGAACTACTCAATCTTTTGGCTCCTCTCTGTATCAGAGAGAGTGATCTTCAAACTGGAGTAATGTGTCACATAAGCATGGTAGAGAATAAATTGAGGCTTGTAAGATGGGTAACAATAATAATTGTTCCAACAATAATTTGCTGAGCTTCTGTTCAGGACTGAGTACCATAAAGGGAAATCTAGTTATTCTAGTACTTAGAGCAAGTAGGTATTATCAACAACTCCATTTCGCAGATGAGAAAGCTAGGCAAAGGAAGATTTAATGACAAGTTTGAAGTGTCACCAGTAAGTGCTGGGCTAAGGCATAGATCCAGGTCTGACTTCTTTCGATGTCTGGTTATTATTCATTTATTTATTTGTGTGTATAGGCACACGCATGCGTGGAGATCAGAGGGCAACCTCAAGCTGTCTGTGCTCTACTTTCTGTGAGACAAAGTCTCTTGCTGTTCCAAGTCTGGCCCAGAAACTTCAGATTCTCCTGGCTCCACCTCCCATAACTGTTGTAGGAGAGCTGAAATCACCAATGCATGTGCCTCTTTGTGTCCTCCTTACAGTTTGCTGGGGAGTTGAATGCTGGCTGGCAGGCTCTGCAAACAAGCTCCTTTAAACGCTGAACCATTTCCCCAGCCCATCACCAAGCTTTTATGTAGGATTACTTCTTTTCATGTCAATTATAAGGCACAGAAATAAATAAGCCCAAGCCCAACAGATGGAATTGAAGAGCCACAGTATGTAGTCACTGCTGAAACACGGAAATGAAATATCAAGATGATAGCACACAAAGGTGCAGGCTCATTTGAAGAGTGCTTGCCTACCCTGTGTAAGACCCTGGGGTCATTTTCTTGACTTCTTAAAGGTTCACTTCAGACTATGTAGAGCCATGACTGTGATGTTGGTCGTTAACAAACCTGTCATTGTGTTAAGAAAGTGATTTGGAAAATGTTGTAAGTGCAAGGAAAGATCCTTAGGCGACAGCCTCTAGGTTCAGCAAGTATGCTAGATTTGATTCTTTCAACACTGTCTTCCTTCCTTCCTTTCTTCTTTCCTTCCTTCCTTTCTACTTAAAGTATTAGGCCTATCATTGGTGGATGCCACAGTGACTTATAAACCAACAAATTAATCTGGGCTGACTAAGATAGATTCATATTTGGTGAACTACTTTATGTAGATTATTGATTTTTAGATACTACGGTAAGAGCATTCTTCTGGACTATAGCAACTCTATCAAAGAAGCAAATAAGTTTTTGACCTGAATTGTTCTCAGTGAACCCATGGCATTTCCTGGTATTTATTGCCTTTCATGTGCTTGTGAATTGTCTATGTCAGCATCTCCAGCTACAGCCAGAGGAACAAGGCTGCTGGAAAAGTAAGGATGTACCACCTCATGAGACCAGAATGTGGGAAGTGCTGACTTATGTAACAATTTGACCTTAAATTTTGCTGGGGATGTTTATCTCAGTGGCTGTGAGTTAGGTGCTATAATTCTTCCATCATTTTCAAAACCTGGACTGGATTCCTTTGCCTTCCCTTCAAGTCCTCAGAGTTCCACATTTTTTCTGTATATTTGTCAATTCATTCAGCATCCTACAACATCATTCATCTCAGCTTGATGACTTCAGTGCCACTAACGTTGTTAGGCATAGTCTTACTAATTTTGGACTTCAATCTCTATGTTTTTACCTTTTGAGGCATGAGAAGAAATTAGGCATGGTAAATCAAATAGTTCGGAGGTAGTAAATCGAACTTGTAAGTAAGGATATTTCTGTAACGAAGTGCTTTGTAATAATTTTGTAGGTTTAAGCAGAGATTGTGTCATGAATGTTTGTGATATAAAGCTGACATGTGTGGTGGTTAATCTCTGGTTGTCAACTTGAGAGGATTTAGAATTGCCATGGAAGCCAACTTTTGGTCATGTCTGTGAAGGCTTTTCTAGATGAGATTAGTTGAGGTAGCAGGACCCACCCTCACTGTGGATTTGAACTATAATGGAACCATCCCCTGGGCTGGGTTCCTGAATTAAACAAAAAAGAGGACAGGAGTTGAGCATTTGGCTTTCATCTCTCTCTGTTTTACTCCTTGTGGATGTGGCATATGATGCCAGCTGTCTGGTCTTGCCATGCTTTCTCCACCATGATAGACTTCTCCTCCCAACTGTACATTAAAATAAACCTTTTCCTTCTCTAAGCTGTTTGGGGCTCAGAATTCACAGCAACAGTATGGTAACTGGCACAACACACATACGCTAGACAAAATATTAGAGAACATGTCCCCTGACTCCAAGATTCTGTGATTATGGACACTTCTGTTGCATACATAGTCAAATATAGGATAGCTCGTGGGCACTGCCAAAATCTTGGCAATCAAAGAGCATTTTTAATGGTACCAAGAAAAGAAAAATTTACTCAAAGACAATCAAGTTCTAAAAAGTAATTGCTGAATTAATTATTCAAAGGGGACAGTAGATGGGAAATAGATCTATTAATCAGTAGCCCTTCTATGTGTTATGATGAAATGATGTTGCTGGTCTGTGGTTTAGGCTGTCAGATGGTTGGAAATCACCACGACCTTCTTTCCCAATATCACTATTCTGTTTGGTTTCCTTTTTTTATTGATCATCCAAGAAGAGAAATAAAATTTCCATTAAGAACCTGCTTGCACATAAAGGACTACATTGAGATCTATGTTTTGTAGGATTTGAATTAAAACGAAATGAATCTTGCCCTGTAGGTAGGTTAGAAGCAATGCTTTTGAGATTTTTTTTTTTTTTTTTGCCAGAACAAAGAATTGTAGTCTGCGTTTACTTTTCAAAATAAGTAGTGGCTCTTTGAAAATAGCTCATTTTCCCATAGTAATGAATAAATTATGTAAAGTAATGGGATTAACGGGATTATATTGTATTATTAAAACGACACATTGTCAGCAGTTATAGCTGGTTTCCAGAAGCAGACTTGGGTGAATCCCATGGCCGTGTTAACATTGGAGGAATATAATAGGGAGGCAGTTTTGTAAGTGCTCTGTGTACATTCAGCACTCCACAGTGTGGAAGAACAGAAGACCCGCAGACCATGGCTGCTGTTCACCGAAAATGCCTGAAGGGCAGTGCTGCGATAAGTACCAGATGGCCCTGCCCGTGGGCATTGATTTTTGCTTGGTACAGAGAGTGAAGCCATCTTGCCCGGCTTTCTCATTTTTGCCACTCTATTCCAAAGCACTCGGGGCAGTCATCATACCATGTTATAAAATGCTATTCAAGGACTTTTTCCCCTAGGTGACTAAGCTCTTGAGGCAGTCATTGACTCTGCTTTACTCATCTTCACACGTGCTTCGTGTGGACTGCCGGAGCCCTCACAGACACTTGCAATTGCAAAGCTCTGAGGGCGCTCTTGCCCCATGGTGATCCCGTCTTCTCCACATCTCAGATGTCAATCTTCCTAGCAGAGACTCTGGCTGTGACAAATGGTTATTGGATAAATAAAGAAAGGAAGAAATAAGCAACCAACTTCTATTTCTTTCTTTCTTTATGAGAAAGAGAGGGGGAGGCAGATAAAGAGAAAGAATGAGTGCACCACAACCTCACTGCAAACCAACTCCAGACACATGTGCCACTTTGTGCATCTGGCTTTCTGTGGGTATTGGGGAAGCAAACCTGGGTCTTTAGGCTTTCAGGCCAGCGCCTTAACTGCTGAGCCATCATCCCTCCAGCCTCGAACTTCTGAGCTCACAGGCCTTTCTGAAAGAGGTCCTGACCAGTACAGACCTTGTATCCTATGCTGGATGTGTCAATTGTAGCTTTCGGCCATTATCTGGTGGTTCTTGTAATATTGCTACACTCCTGCCTCCGTTTCCTGCCATTTTTGAAATTCTCCTCTGTCTGCTGTTTTTAAGCAGCAGCAGCTGGCATCTCACTCTCTGCCTCCCTTCTGCTGCTTCCTGCCCCCTTCCCCACCTCCACATCCTTCCTTGTCTCAAGAGTATTGGAACATCTATCACCATGTTGGTACTTCTGCATGTGTAGTATATCATATATAATCTTATTTCAAAAAATAAGAGCTCATTTTGCCAGCAAGGAACTGAAGCTGTGGGGAACTGCCAAGTTCATGGTCACACAGAAAGTAACCTGAAAGTCCTAGAGTTCAACGCTCAGTGTTAGGAGTTCCCAATCTCACATCCCTTCCATGACTCCACACAGCTTCTCTGAATTGTTTTATCTTTGCTCTTTAGTTTTGCCTCTTGGCCCTGCTTTCCTTCACCTGTTTCTGCTTCTCTCCCAAACACAGGCCAGGGTGGGTACTTGGCATGCCACTCTTTCCAGGCATACTGACACCATGCTCATCTTACAGAATATTTTGGTATCTAGTCCTTCATTGGTTTAACAAGTTGGTCAAACCTAGACCTCATCCTTCCTGGCCTGCCCGGTTACCTTGCAGAATGAGTCTCACGTTTTCTTTCGGTCAGGCTAGCCACTTTTTCTGCAGTGGCCCTGCTTCTCTTCTTCCGGAGGGCCATGGGCATGGGCAGGGCAGGGGCCACCGAGGTTGAAGAGCCCATCTGCCTGCGGTTCAGTCTCAGCCTTTTCTGCCTCCTTGACCTTGGGCAAGTCACTTTTGTGCCTCAGTTTCCTAACTCGACCAATTAAGAGAAGGATAATGTCGGTATCAGAATTGCAGATATAATCAATACCCATTGTACAACTCTTAATAAATACTAAATTTATATTGAACAAAGCTCAAGAGCCTTGTTCCTAGTTTGAGGCTCACTGATGAACTGCTTGGGTTTTCCTGGCTTTTGACTTCCCTTTGACTTTCTTTAACTTCTTTTTCTTTTCTCTCTGTCTCTCTTTTAACTCTCCTTCCTTTTTGACCTCCTGTCTTGCATCTGCTGCTCCAATCTGTATTACCAAATCCACTCTTCATCCCCAACCTAGACATCAGGCCTCCATCCCACTCTACAGGGTTATTCTCCCTGTTCATGGAGACCCCCTCCTGCTGGGCTTCAAAAAATATATATTTTAGCCAGGCGTGGTGGCATGCGCCTTTAATCCCAGCACTTGGGAGGCAGAGGTAGGAGGATCGCTGAGAGTTCGAGGCCACCCTGAGACTACACAGTGAATTCCAGGTCAGCATGGACTAGAGTGAGACCTGACCTCGAAACCCCCCCCAAAAAAATTTTTTTAAAAATTCTATTAATGTAAAATATTCCAAGACATACCTTGCGGGGGGGAGGGGGCGGTTAGGGCTATGCCTTGGTGAATAAAGTTTTTGCTACACAAATGTGAGGACATGAATTTGGATCATGAGCACCCACAGAGAAGCCAGGTGCGGCAGCACACCTCCACCTCCAGAGCTGGCGAGACAGAGGAGCTCTTGCCTAGCGGAGCTGGTGAGCTCCAGGGTCAATGACAGGCCCTGTCCCAACTGAGGAAGACACCCAATGTTGAGTCTTGCCTCTGCACACACATATGTGCTCACACACATCTGCACACATGCACGCGCTCCACACACATGCACTCACAGGCACAACTACTTCTTCCTTTATGAACGCTTTCTTACTGAGGAAGAGGTGTAAATCATCCCACTTAGACATACAACTTTACCTCACCAAACCCAGTAGTGAACAAAATAGGTTTTTGTGGGGGCTTGATTCAGGTGTCCCCCAAAAACTTAGGTGTTCTGAATGCTTGGTTCCCAGCTGATGGAGATTTGGGAATTAACACCTGCTGGAGGTGGTATATTGTTGGGGGCAGGCTTATAAGTGTTATAGCCAGTTTCCCCTTGCCAGTGTTTGGCACACTCTCCTGTTGCTGTTGTCTACCTTATGTTGGCCAGGGGGTGATGTCCAGCCTCTGCTCATGCCATCGTTTTCCTCTGCCATCGTGGAGCTTCCCCTTGAGCCTGTGAGCCAAAATAAACCTTTTTCCCACAAGCTGCTCTTGGTTGGGTGATTTCTACCAGCAATGTGAACCTGACTGCAACACTTTTACTATATGCTACACAGAGTGTGCTTAATTCAACATTCACTAGGTAAAGGACACTTATATTTGTGTCTGTTCTGACCACAGCTCATGCAGAATAGGGCTTGACCTTTATAGCTAACTCAATGGTGCCTGCCAGTTTATGAATAGTAAATTCTCTCTGATGATTCAGAGAAGAGACTTCATAAAATCAGTTATCCAGCAAAAACTTGGCCCCTACCATGAATTCTAAAGTGGATGCTTAATGCTGTTCCTCCAGTGCAATGGTTGCAGCGTCAGCCAAAGCCTTCCCACTGTGTATCGGAGGGTGTTTGATTTCCCTGGATCTGAGTAAGTTAGGATTAAAAATACCTTCTGCATATTGTGATAGCAAACACCATCACGTCTTCCCAGCCACCCCTTTCTCCTTCTGGAAGGTTTCTTCTTCATCTCTAGGTATTGTTTGGCCACACTTTCTGCTGTGATCCCGGGATTGGAGGAATGACTGTCTCAAGTCGATGGTAGAGACTGTTCTGGATCCTTAAAAAGAAATTCCACAGAATAGTGAATATTTTTCTACTTTGGAAAAAAATGACACAAATTATAGTAGTTTGGACTGTTATTTAAAAAAATGAACACCCTCCAAACCTGTCTGGATTCATGGACTTGATAGACCACTCTGAAAGTACACCATGCACACATTATGACAAAACACATTCTTCCTTAGGACATTTATGCTTTTCTTGTTTTCCGTCTTTGTGTCTCATTATTGGCAACGGTTTCTGAAGTAGAAGTTTTGTCACCTTTGTGTCAAGTTAATCACAGGCACTCTCTTAGTGGCCTTGGGCTATTTTTCCTTCCTATGTTGGACCAGATCTGTGTGGTGACGGGGCTTTTGGCTTCCACAGAGCGGTAGGCGTTCCTGAAGAGCAGTGTGTGTGGTACAAAGAACACCTTTGGATGCTGGTGGCCAGGTTCTTTTAAAAGTGCCTTCAAAAGGAATGAGTGAATTAATGAATGAATGAATGAATGAATGCATTGGCTTTTGGGGGGAGGCCTTGCTTTTGTCTTGAGGATTGAGTGTGGAAGTGGGATATTTGTTGTGGATGAGATGGGGGCATTGGCTAAGCGTCGAGCCTTTTCTGTTGCTAGATGTAAACTTTAACTTTTTTATCCAATTATATAAAACATTTATGGAGGTCCAAGACTAAAGCTATAAAACAACAAACATTAGAGAAGTCTAATTTCCATTTCTCCTCTTTCCACTGCTCTCTCCCTTTCCTACAGGTAGCTTCCCTTGCTTAATTTCTCAAAGGCAGATCTTCCACGGAGGTGAGAGGAGCTATATGGTGATGTTCAAATAAATACAAACATAAAAGAACATAGTTCTAATCAATGGTGTTCACTTTTGGCATGCAATGAATTCTCCTGACAAGTCCAGGGGTAAAAATATTACAAGAGAAATATTATGTAATAAAAAAGTTAAACAGATGGGCTGGAGAGATGGCTTAGCGGTTAACCGCTTGCCTGTGAAGCCTAAGGACCCCGGTTCGAGGCTCAGTTCCCCAGGTCCCACGTTAGCCAGATGCACAAGGGGGCGCACGCGTCTGGAGTTCGTTTGCAGAGGCTGGAAGTCCTGGCGCGCCCATTCTCTCTCTCTCCCTCTATCTGTCTTTCTCTCTGTCTCTGTCGCTCTCAAAAAAAAAAAAAAAAAAAAAAAAAAGTTAAACAGAGGGCTGGAGAGATGGCTTAGCAGTTAAAGCGCTTGCCTGTGAAACCTAAGGACTCAGGTTTGACTCTCTAGAACTCAGAGATGCACATGGTCACATGTGAACATGATTATGCATGTATACAAGGTGGCACATGCGTCTGGAGTTCAATTGCAGTGGCTAGAGACTCTGGCATGCCAATTCTCTCCCCACCCCCATCTCTTGCTCTCTGTCTCTCATAAAAAAAATTTTAAAAAGGTTAAAGAGAAAGCAAATCTCTGTACATGCAAAAGCAGCATAAGCAAATGAATATAACTGTTTATCACAGGAACTTGCAATTTTTTGACTTTACATCCCTTGTGGGAACAGCCTACGGCAAAATAAAAATGATTACAACGAATTCTTAAAACTGGATGCAGTAATCTTACCATTAATTAATATTAATATTCTTAATTAAAAATATGAAATTATGCTAATGCAATTAAGAGTCAAGTTTGTGTAAGAGAAAAGGCTTAACATAAACTTAAAGTAACAATCCAATCATCTTTCATTTGAGTAGGAGATATCACTATGAATACATGATTTATATTATTAGATATGTTCATGGAAAATAAACAGAGATAACTCAGAGTCAGTGACAATCAATAGCATTTTGTGACTCCGGTACCAGACTGTGGCTTCCAAATGACATTTGTCATTAATAGGAATTAGAGCTTCTTGGAGGAGTGGCTCCTTCTAGTTGTTTAGAATATGAAGTGTTTAGAATGGCCCTGAGGGATCTGAACACCATCAAAGAAAGCTCTGGGATCATGCCACAGTGGTTCAGAAGCCAACCGGAAGGGGCACCCAAGACAAAGATGGGACACTTCAGTTGGAGCATCACAAGGATTGAAATGTTTAAATGCCCAGACTTCATGATAGCACTTTGAATGTACAAGACAGAACAAACACAAACAAACAAAAACCAAGCTCATCTGTCCATTCTGAAGTTGTGAGTAAGCCAAGTCGCTGTTCTGAAGATGGACAGGCGCTCTCGGATCCGTGCCTCCTTTTCCTGGCAACCTGTTCTTCAGAGGTCACAGCTAATTAATGGAAAACTTTCTTACATATCATTTTTGCCACACCTAATGAAATAATGATGGGAGATGACAACCACTGATGGCTATTAAAATCATTTAATGAAACCGGAGCTTTGTAATGGTGATGAAAGCTGATATCACTTGAACCCACTAATCCGTGTGCATGTCATCTCAAGTGGGACAATGACACAAACAGCAGCAAAGTCTGACAGAAAAGAAGCAGCACCAGCTATGAAGTGCTTCTGTTCATCCTCCTGCCTCCCAACAGAGTTGGACCAAAACCTCACCGAGCATCCATGTCTAAGTACAGTGGTCCCTTATTTGTAGGGGAGTAATCTAAAACCAACCAGTGCATGCCTGAGCTGTAGAGTAGCCCCGTTCCTGTCTGCAGTTTTCTTGTTCTCTCTATGTACATCCCAGGTATAAAGTTTCATTTATAAATTAGACATAGTAATTACAGCTCTCACAATAGTAACTAATAATGAAATAGAACAATTTTGACAATATACTGGAACGGAAGTTATGTGGTTGTGTGTGTCTCTCAGAATATCTTATTGTAGTATGTTGACCATTCTGGCATGAGCTTTTCTATTCTTTTCCTTTCTTTCTTTCTTTTTTTTTTTTTTTGTGGTTCTGGGGATCAAATGCAGGGCCTACCACCTAGTAGATCAACATTTTACCACTGAGTTCCACATACCTCAGCTCTGCAATTTCTCTTCTGTTCTTCACTTTCTGAAATGGATGATTCATTACTACCATAGATCCTAGCAACCGCAACGTGCTTTGTTTCTTCTTTGCAAGCATTTAAAAATATTTTAGCCACTGCAATTGAGGGAGAGAGACATGAAGAATGAGAATGGTCACATCAGGGTCTCTTCTGCTGCAAACAAACTCCAGATGCACCCGTGACTTTGTGTATATGGCTTTACTGGGGAATTGAACCTACGTCTGCAGGCTATGCATACAAGTAATCACCGAACCATCTCTCAGCATGCTTTTTTTTTCCTTAGTAAGTTGAAAACATTGACTTCTTCAGTTTTCTGCCTTCTCTGATGTTTTAGAATTGTCAGATGCACTATTCCTGGATTGGGGCCATTATTAAGCAAATAAAGGGTTATGGGAACACAGTCAGGTAGCCAATATGGCTGCGGAGTACAGGCAGGTATTGCACATGTGTTGTTCCAAGAAGCCTGAGCTGACATTTCATTAAATTCATTCAAGAGTAGAGCAAGAGACATTTCCTTACTGCTCAGAGTGGGCAGCTTAGCATTTACGGAAATGTTGATGTCTGCATTTTCTCTTTAATATTTTTAGATGTTGGTTAACTGTGAGCAACTAAAACTATAGACAACAAAAGTACTGATAAAAGGGGTCTACTGCACCAGTATGTGGGAAACACAGAAGACAGAGCGTCATGTTAAACACTACAGGATCCAGTGGAGCCCACCCCTGACAGTAGAAGCTTCATAAAACATATGAGCCAATTTCTTTAGCAAATAAATGTTATGGGGAAAAAGTAGGGAGGGGGAATTGTCACAAGCTAAAGACTAAAAGCCCTATAAATCAAATGAACTTTGGGCCTTAATTCATACAAGCTGTGAGAATATCTTTCTTTTGAAAACAATACTAGGAAATAGAATGTACTTTTC
The DNA here is from genome assembly GCF_020740685.1 of Jaculus jaculus. NCBI lineage: Eukaryota > Metazoa > Chordata > Mammalia > Rodentia > Dipodidae > Jaculus > Jaculus jaculus. The sequence goes on from NC_059107.1 coordinate 136,995,240, forward strand.
TCATTGCATGTTATTAAAGGGGTCTTGATAATTTTTAAAACTTTACTTATTTGAGAGAGAGAAAGAGAGGCAGATAGAGAGAGAGAACGGGCACACCAGGGCCTCCAGCCACTGCAAAGGAACTCCAGATGCATGCGCCACCTTGTGCATCTGGCTTTTGTGGGTCCTGGGGAATTGAACCAGGGTGCCTTAGGCTTCACAGGCAAATGCCTTAACTGCTAAGCCATCTCTCCACTCCCCAATTTTTGATAGTTCTATTGCATTTATTAATGGTATGTGATAATTTCAGTACTCTTTATCTATTAGATGCACTTACTAATAAATCTAAGTGGTGCTTGAGATTTCTTGTAAAAATTTAAGAAAAAAGGTGTGTGTAAGGAAAGAGATAAAAATCAGAATGGTAGGATGTAATCATTATTGATGTTCTTCTGTTTTTCTGCTCTCTTCCTTTGTTGTTCTTCAAAAATCATTTGCTCAGCCACATTTGCACCTGGTACTATTCTGGCTTCACCAGCCTTTCAATGTATAGGTACTGTTTGTATTCTTATTTTATAGATGGGGAAAGTGAGCTTAAGGACTGAGTTTCTCATCCACTGTGCTAGCTGTCTATCACTGTGACAAAGAGACTTGAGAGGATCCATCTCTGAAGAGGAAGGATTGACTTTGGCTCCTCACAGTTTCCAAGGTTTCAGCCCACAGTTATTTGTTCCATCACTTTGAGCCCATGTTGGCATAGTCCATCGTGATTGGCGAGTGTGTAGTCTGTTTAACTCCTGTGACTAGGAAGGAAGTTGGTGGGGGCATATGCTGAGGTCCAGTGTCTCTTTCAACGGCCTCTGACCTAACTTCTTTCCACTAGGACCCAGTCCTAAAGGCTCCATTACCTCCCAGTAGTGCCCAAGGCTGGTATCCAAACTCCTAACACATGGGTCTTTGGGACATTTATGATCTACAGTCATATCGTCCATAAATTCATCCTGAATGTAAAATTTTCTCATTCATCCTGACTATATTTATTGCCTTTATTGTTTTTTGTTTGTTTGAGGTAGGGTTTCACTCTAGCCCAGGCTGACCTGGAATTCACTATGGAGTCTCAGGCTGGCCTCGAACTCATCCCCTCCTCCCTCTGCCTCCCGAGTGCTGGGATTAAAGGTGTGCGCCACCATGCCCGGTTAGTGCCTTGATTCTTTAAACAGCTCTGCCAGATCTATGAGTTCAGTGAATGTGAAGGAAGTTGCTGCATAAGAGTAAAATCCTGCAAGTTGTAAGTTTGAAGTAAACCAATAACATTTAGTTAGGCTTGCTGTACATATTTGAGAATCTTTTTAACTAGAAATAGAGGCCTGACCAAAGGTGGCTGGTTTTAGTTCTCATGTGCTTTTGCAACATTTTTAGGACTCCTAACAATAACGGAATCCCCTAGAAATGTAAAAACAAACATACAAATGGAGTCCTGAGCTCCCTGAAGCCATGATTTGCTTTGCTTCCTGGCAAATTGTTTTGGCTTTTATAAAACCCGAGGTGCCCGTGGGCATGTGCAGACCGTACTATCATCTGTCATGCTCTAGATAGATGTCAGAAGTAGCAGGCTTCAGTCAGGGAAGAGCAGCGAGCCCTCACGGAGATCTTGCTGCAGGGGGGGGGGGGGTAGGATTGGGACCTTGTGCCTTACAAGATTTAGTGAGACGTGGAAAACACCCGCAGTGCAGTTCCTTATGGCTGGTCTTGCATCATGATTTATGCCCCAGAGATGTCTGACTGTGTCTCAGACAGTTGTACTCATAGATCTGACAGAGCTGTTTCTTTAAAGAATCAAGGCATGAAATATAGGCAGGATGAATGAGAAAATTGTACATTCAGGGGCCAGTGAGAACATCAAAATTAGAATAAATGCCACTAGTAATTATTGATTCTTATTGTATGCCAGGCACTGTACTAAGACCCATGATCACGTCACCTTGTTAGCCCCCTCTGCAATCCCATTGTATAGCTGAGGTGGCTAAAGCACAGAGAGGTTGTGACTTGCCTAAGGTTCACAGCAAGAGGCGGCGCTAGGTGCCATGTGACCCCAGAGCCTTTACTGTCTCTGCACTGTGACCTCGAGCCCCAGAAGGAGATGAAGGCTCAGGAACCACCTGCTGTGAGTTGGCACTAGCTGGATTTCAAAGCACCTTTAAAGCCTTTGTCCCCTGCCAGAGCTCTCTACCCTTTCTTCTTCCTTTCCTTCTTCTCCTTCTCCTTCTCCTTCTCCTTCTCCTTCTCCTTCTCCTTCTCCTTCTCCTTCTCCTTCTCCTTCTCCTTCTCCTTCTCCTTCTCCTTCTCCTTCTCCTTCTCCTTCTCCTTCTCCTCCTCCTCCTCTTCCTCCTCCTCCTCCTCCTCCTCCTCCTTCTTCCTCTTCCTCTTCCTCTTCCTCTCCTTCTCCTCCTCCTTCTTCTTCCTCTTCTTCCTTCTCCTCCTCCTTCTCCTTCCTCTTCCTCCTCCTCCTTCTCCTTCCTCTCCCTCCTATTCCTCCCCCTCCCCTCCTCCTCCTCCTCTTCTTCTTTTTTATAGATGTCTGGAGCCAAGCAGAAGCATCCAGAGAGGCTGGCAGCACACATGGCAGCTCTCTGGAGAGGCTGAGACAAGAGGCTGAAGGCAGGCTGACCTGCTGGCCGGTGGGAAAGCCACTGGCACAGCCATCGTGAAGACAGCTGAAGGGCATCAGAATGGGGGTCGTTCAAGCTGTCAGAAAGAAAGAGCAGACTGGACATGTCAACAAGTGGCAAAGAAATGCCATTCTCCCATAAATACCTAAGTCAAACCTGTCCTGCTCAGTAAAGATGTCTGTGCTTTACCAACTTATTAGAAATCCTAAACCTTTTCAGGCCCAACTCACTATTAATATGATAGACTTTCCTCAAAAAAAAAAAAAAACAAAAAAACCCTGAATTTGACAAATGCCATTTCTGGCTTTAGTCGTGCATAGAAACATTGGAATGAGAACAACATAGTATGTCTCTCTCTTTCTTTTTCTTTTTAGAAAAGTAAGAACTAACTATATTTGAAAACATATATGGATGAATACCTCCAAAAGAAATTTTCAATTGGAAAAATTAGAATCTTTTCCTAGTCTTGGAGAGGAGGTTAAAGGCACTTGTTTGCAAAGCCTAACAGCCAAGGTTTGATTCCCCAGTACCCATATAAAGCCAGATGCACAAAGTAGCCACTACATACGTCATACATCTGGAGTTTGTTCTCAGTGGCAAGAGGCCATGATGTACCTATTGTATCTCTCTCCCACTCTGCTTGCAAATAAATAAAAATATTTAAAACGCAAACTTGATATGTTTAATACTTTTGGGGTAAGGAGGATAAAACTTTGCACCTTATGTAAGTGGAATATGTTTTACTATTATTGAAGATGACTCAAACTGATTTTCTGTAAGGCCAGAAATGAAAATAAAAATCATACCTAGGGCAGGAGAGATGACTTGCTGGTTAAGGTGCTTGCCTGCAAAGCCAAAGGACCCAGGTTCTTTTCCCCAGGACCCACGTAAAGACAAATGCATAAGGTGGCACATGCATTTGGGGTTCATTTGCAGTAGCTAGAGGCCCTGGTGTGCCCATTCTCTCTCTAGCTGTACCCCCTCTCTCTAATAAATAAATAAAAATTTTTTTAAAAATCACGTCTACTCCATAAGGTGGTACGTTTGAGTCACCCAGGTATGAATGACCTGGGAATCACTCACTCTTCTACATCCTTCTCTGCTTCTTGGTCTCCTGAGCTGAGATGTCAAAGACACTTGATGGGGACTGCTTTTCCCTGCCTCTCTGAGCCACCCCTGCTGCGGGCAGCTAGCTCCTGGGAGTGGGAGCAGAAGACCAAGGGGTGACCATGTAAAAGCAGAGTGAGAACTCATGGGGAGACTTTTGTTGAAGAGAAGAGAAGCCTTGGCAGCGTTAGCGGTGATGATTTCCATGGGAATTTTGAAGGACTGGTGGTGCTTCATTCCACTGGTCATTAACTAAAACCAAGTGTTAGTTGTGAGTAAGAAGCCGGTGAGCAAAACCACAGGTTTAGAATCTAGTCCTATAGCCTGTGACATTGAACAGGCCATTAAACACTTTGGGCGGCTTTAGATTCTGACCTACGGGGCTTGGACTTGACCTCAGCGGATACTCCTTATCAAAATGATATGATTCTAAATCTCTGTGGGTCATATAGGTAAGATATATGGTGGTACATTGGTGTGAGTTTTGACCTTGAAGTATCGAAGTGGTGCCAGGGAACAGCAGTGATCACACACTTAGATACATTACCTGCCTAGTCTACGTGGACAAATGAGTGAACAAGTTTGGGATAGTGGAGGTATAAATGTCTACTTTTAAAATGTTTTATTTATTTATTTATTTGACAGAGAAAGAGGGAGAGAGAGAGAATGGGCACGCCAGGGCCTCCAGCCCCTGCACACGAACTCCAGACACGTGCGCCCCCTTGTGCATCTGGCTAACGTGGGTCCTGGGGAATAGAACCTGGGTCCTTTGGCTTTGCAGGCAAACGCTTTAACTGCCAAGCCATCCCTGTAGCCCATCAATGTCTATTTTATATAAACTCCATAGTTTCAGCATTGGCAGGCCATTCATTTGCATTAAGTTATCATTTTAGGCTGCATATGGCTGCCTCTTCAGCCTTCTGTCTTGGACTTCTGGTGCGCCCTCCACTTCTATGAAGTAAGGGACAGCGTTTCGGGTTCTGAAAGACCTGTCCTCTAATGAGTATATAAGCTTGTTTCTGTGTGTCTGACTTCGCAGCGTGGTGGGTTTCTGTGTACTCTATGTTGTGCTGGCCGCCTGACAGTGCAGGCAGTGTGGTATCTAATGCACAATAAGCACTGAACCTGATTGCAGTACACCACCCATGTGATGGAGGTGCATTTTTAAACGCTTCGTTTTCTTTCTTTCTTCCCTTCCTTCCTTCCTTCCTTCCTTCCTTCCTTCCTTCCTTCCTTCCTTCTTTCTTTTTTTTTTTTGAGGTAGGGTCTCACTCTAGCCAAGGCTGATCTGGAATTCACTATGTCACCTCAGGGTGGCCTTGAAGTCTCTGCGATCCTTCTACCTCTGCCTCCCGAGTGCTGGGATTAAAGGTGTGTGCCACCGCGTGCAATTTAAACTCTTCATTTTCAAAATAAATGTTTAGTCTTGGGCTGGAGAGATGGCTTAGTGGTTAAGTGCTTGCCTGTGAAGCCTAAGGACCCCGGTTCAAGGCTCAATTCCCCAAGACCCACGTTAGCCAGATGCACAAGGGGGCGCATGTGTCTGGAGCTCGTTAGCAGTGGCTGGAAGCCCTGGGGCGCCCACTCTCCTCTCTCTCTCTCCCTCTTTCCCTCTCTGTCTATCGCTCTCAAATAAAAAAAAAAATAAAACAAAAAAAAAGTTTAGTCTTAAGAGAAAAAATACTTTTGCCATTTGATATAGGAGGTAGTAAAACTAAATAGATATATTGTTAAGGTGGAACTCCTAAGGTGACAAGATCCACTATGGCAGCGAGAAAGCACAAGGCAGATTACCTCTGAGGGAAAAACCTAGCAACTGATGGCACTGAAGGAAATACATCCTTTGGGGTTTTGTTTGTTTGTTTGTTTGTTCGTATTGTTTTTTCAAGGTAGGGTCTCACTCTATCCCAGGCTGACCTGGAATCCACTACATAGTCTTAGGGTGGCCTCAAACTCATGGCAATCCTCCTACCTCTGCCTCCCGAGTGCTAGGATTAAGCCACCACGCCTGGCTTTTGTTCTGGTAGTTTTCAATGACTTGGCATAAGAATGTATTTGGCACACACCTTTAATCCCACCACTCGGGAGGCAGAGGTAGGAGGATCACTGAGAGTTTGAGGCCACCCTGCGACCACAGAGTAAATTACAGGTCAGCTTGAACTAGAGTGAGACACTACCTCAAAACAACAACAACAACAACAAAAGAAAGAATAGAAAAGAAAAAGAAAATAACTACCAGAACGAGGGTCTCAGGAGGTGGCTTAGTGGTTAAAGGTGCTCGGTTGCAAAGCCTGCCAGCCTGTGTTCAATTTCCAAGTCGTCCATATAAGCTAGATGCCAAAAGTGGTATTCATTTGCAGTGGTAAGAGACAAGTGGCATACACACACATACACACAAATAATAATGATAATGATAATGATAATAATAATTTTTTGGTTTTTCGAGGTAGGGTCTCACTCTAGTCCAGGCTGAAATAGAACTCACTATGTAGTCTCAGGGTGGCCTCGAACTCACGGTGATCCAAATAAAACTTCCAGAACTCATTGTTGGATGTGATTATCTCACCATGATTTGGGTCCAAATCCCTACCAGAGTGATTAAGATTAGGGTTAGAGTTCTGTGAAATAGCCTGTCGACTTCATTCATTCATCCCACAGATAATCTTTTAAAAGTTATCTTTGTGGGTTTGAGTGTGTGTACATACATGCCATGGCTTGCAGTGGATGCATGTTTGAGGCAGCATCTCTTGTTCACTGTTGCAAATACCAGGATGCCCAGCCAGAGAACTTGCAGAATTCTCCTGGCTCGACCTCCTGTATTTAATAGGAGGACTGGGCATACAGATGTTTGCTGCTGCATCCAGCTGTGTGTGGGTCCTGGGATTCTGAGCTCTGGTTATCAAGCTTGCATAGCAAGCGTCTTCCTCACTGCACCACCTCTCCAGCCATCACAAGCACAGTTGAGGGCTCCTGCATGGCAGGCGTCATCAGACACTGACGGTGATGGTATGGTCACATTTCATTTCTAGAAGCTTGACCTTCAAGAACACAAACTTATTGAACAAGTAACTTGAGTTTATATCACAGTAGTATTAGCAGTTATGCTACTCTCTGTAGTGATATTTGGAGTTCCGCGAAGTGACCAGCCTCTCTGTTGTATTTGAAGTCTAGTTCATCTCCTGACAGCATGGGTAGACACTCTTCAGGGGACACATCTCAGCCATGGCACCTGTTCAGTTTCCAGAATCCAAAGATGGATCTTGGGGTAACTTCTTACCACATGCCTCACTGAGCTCTTGGAGAATGATGATCTTAACTAAAAAAGATTTGTTTATTTTTATTTATTTATTTGAGAGCAACAGACAGAGAGGGAAAGAGGCAGAGAGAGAGACCCAGCCACTGCAAACGAACTCCAGACGCGTGCGCCCCCTTGTGCATCTGGCTAACGTGGGTCCTGAGGAATCGAGCCTCAAACCGGGGTCCTTAGGCTTCACAGGCAAGTGCTTAACCATTAAGCCATCTCTCCAGCCTATGACGATCTTAATTTTAAGTGGAGGCCTGTGGTGATTGTCAAGTTCACCCTCCACTGAGAGATGCTGACTCTTTTGTGTCACCTGACCTGTCATAGCCCAGTTTTCTTACCTTCCAAGGGGAGTGAATGACATAACATTATGGAGTCAGTGTCTGTGAGAACGTTTTGGAAACTGCGCAAGCTGGGCTTATGATAGCAAAAGCCTGAAAGCTCTGAAATGGAGATGTCTCTCCTACCTGTGGATTCCCGTCACTCTTGGTTTCACAGCTCTTGGCTCTCCCTCCTGAGATGGCTTTTTGGATGCCTTGTCTTGGTAGTCAATGGCTCCAAGGTCAGAGACTTTATCTTCTGTCCCTTTATCTTTACTCCGTTCCCTATTTCTCTCCTTTCCAGTCTGTGTGTCAGCTGATGAGTATTTCCTAGAGCTGCCAGCAATTTTCTAGCAGGCTAAGGCAGCATAGATCATTTTGAGATAGAAAGGGTGACTGATTGGCTTAGAATATATAGGGAATGACTAAGGAACATGTGCACAATTAAAATGTTAAATATAGATTTTATTTAAAAACATATAGCTTTAACAATCTGAAGCAGATTGGCCGTTGATTGGGATGGCGGGTCGAGTCTGGTGGGAGCGAGGGAGCGAGGGCAGAGGGTTAGGCACAGAGTTGAGGGCTGTAGAGCTGTGCATTATCTTGGTGTCCTCCCTGGTTCACAGTTGTAAAATTGTGTCTGATTCCCTATTTTAAAAGTGCAGTTTATTGTATATCAAGTACATCTAAATAAACTTGGTAGGAATTGTATACATTGTGAAAGGAAAGAAATTCTGAAAAATAGACATTTGTAGAAAATATTATTCTAGAAAGACAAACTAAACACAGTCCAAGTTCTTGTGTGGCTTCTTATTCTCCCCATAGATTCCTTGTCTGGGCCATCTAGTCAGAGATCTCACAATGCAGACGAGCCATCTGAACTCTTGGAAGGGGGTTATAACACCGTTGAAGTGGTAGCTGTGGTTTGAAACCCCTGTGAGCTTTCTCACTGCTTCCTTAAGCTGAACACAAGCCTCTCCCAGTCCTGCAAGGAGATTGTCATTGCATGTAATTTGGGGCGGGGCGGGGGAGAAATCCCTAAGTAGTTTGAGTACTGGTCAGAGTTGAGGATGCTGTGAATTCTGTTGCTCAAGGCCATAAAATTATTGCTGTTTTGAAAACATCTCATGGGCCAGCAGCAGGGAGCCTTGCTGCTTCTCTGTTTGGAAACAGTGATTTTGTCCTTTCTAGTAACCATCATGGGTCCTGCTCCTGTCTTCCTTTGGAGTCCAAGGATCTCAGAAGTGACTTGAAGCTTAACTGTAACAACCATGCTTTACATGCTAGTATTTATTTTCATGCATCTCAAATCATATTTTAAGTATTTATTTTATTTATAGTTTTCTGGCTTACAATCTCTCTCTATTACTCTCTCTTCAGAGAATGAAATCTGTGGCTTAGTTAACTAAGTTTTCTTTTCTTTAGTTTTTTTGGTTTTTCGAGGTAGGGTCTCACTCTAGCCCAGGCTTACCTGGAATTCACTATGGAGTCTCAGGGTGGCCTTGAACTCACGGCGATCCTCCTACCTCTGCCTCCCAAGTGCTGGGATTAAAGGCATGCGCCACCATGCCTGGCTATACTAAGTTTTCTTTAAACACTTATATTAGAAACATCACAATTATAAATTTGAAAAAAAATTGGAAAACCAATATGGCTCATCTGGCTAAATCATCATCCTTATGTTTGCCCCGACTGTAGGAATTGACTCTTTATGACCCAAATTTTATGAATAAGAATCATATGAATAAAATAAAATAAAGCTAACAATTAGCAATAACTATTATTAGTAGCTCCCAAGTAAAACATTATTTCTCAATTAAAATAGTAATATAAATAAATACTATATTATATAAGTAAATACTATATTATTTCCAAGTAGAACACATGAAGACAGTAATGAAAAGAATGCTAATAGATTTTTTAAAATCCTGAGACACTTCCAGAAAAGACACTATGGTGACTGATAATAGTTGAAGGTTGGGCTGGAGAGATGGCTTAGCGGTTAAGCGCTTGCCTGTGAAGCCTAAGGACCCCAGTTCGAGGCTCGGTTCCCCAGGACCCACGTTAGCCAGATGCACAAGGGGGCGCACGCGTCTGGAGTTCGTTTGCAGTGGCTGGAAGCCCTGGTGCGCCCATTCTCAATCTCTCTCTCTATCTCTTTCTCTCTCTCTAGCACTCTCAAATAAATTAATAAAAAAAAATAGTTGAAGGTTTTACTAAGCTTTCTTTTTTTTTTTTTTTTCACAGACAAGAGTCTTTATATGAGCAAGTTGTTTTTTCTTGTACCAGTCTGGAGTTTCTTTTTTTCTGTATTTGCATATTGGCATTTCTGCAGAAATTAGCATCTTAAGGTTCTTCTTGAAAGAACATATTGGATAAATTAGTTTTGGTTATTATATGTCAAGAAAAATAAAATGGTCTTTGGAGCTAGTACATTTACAGATAATTAAAAAATATATATATTTTTATTTTTATTTATTTGAGAGAGAGAGAGTTAGATAAAGGATGAATTACTAAGCTTTCTTACTCTGTATCGGTTTAAATAATTAGACTCTGTGGTGGTTTGATTCAGGTGTCCCCCATAAACTTAGGTGTTGTGAATGCTAGGTTCCCAGCTGATGGATATTTGGGAATTAATGCCTCCTGGAGGGAGTGTATTGTTGGGGGCGGGCTTATGGGCTTTATAGCCAGTCTCCCCTTGCCAGTGTTTGGCACACCCTCCTGTTGCTGTGGTCCACCTTATGTTGGCCAGGGGGTGATGTCCACCCTCTGCTCATGCCATCGTTTTCCCCTGCCATCGTGGAACTTCCCCTTGAGCCTGTAAGCCAAAATAAATCTCTCTTTCTCAGAACCTGCTCTTGGTTGGGTGATTTCTAACAGCAATGCGAACCAGACTGCAACAGTAAAGTGGTACCGAGGAGTGGGATTGCTGCTAGACACCCGACTGTGTGGCTTTGACCTTTTGGAGCTGATTTTCAAGAGGAATGTGGGAGGATTTGAAACTTTGGCCTAAGAGATGCCTTGTAGTGCTGTAAGTACAGCTGGATGGTTTATCCTGGTCTGAGCTGCAAGACCTGAAGGCAGAACTATGGACTGTGAGGTTTGGCTTATGAGGGTGAGATAGAGCTTTGCCTGGACTGGGCTAGTAGTTTGTGTGAGATGCTTGCTCTTATGCCCGTGTCCTGAGAAATTGTGCAGGGTTGCTTTGCGTAGAAATGAACTGGTGTGAGCAGAGGAATATGGCACAGAAAGAAAAATCTTTGGGTGAACCGTTGCCTGTTCAGCTGCAACTGAGAGATAACAACCTATGAGACTGGGCTAGCTGACCTGCGCTGGGGCAACAAGAAGAATGTAGACTCTTTTGAAGGGGCCTGGGTGCTCAAGGAGTGTCCTGTTCTTCAAAGTCTGCTTTATTCCCCCCTGGATTAACAAATTGGCACCCTACCTGGTTCGTGGAGTATAAGAAATGCTGGAAAGAGGGTCATTGAGTTTGCAACACGGTCTTGTGTTTTGGAAATGGCCATGGGCAGTGTGAAGCAGGTTTGCTTGTTGCCTGCATAGAGACCCCATGGGGCCGTGAGGATGAACCGTTGCTTGCAGTGGAGACCCAGTGGAGATGCGGGACCATGAGATGGCTGCCAGGAGCTGCCGCCCCGATGAAGTTCCCAGGACTGTGAGTAGCCTAGCTGGAGGGGCGGAATTGGAATGCCAGAGACTTGTTGCTGGTTAGAATTATTGGACTTGAAGATTTGTCACTAGAGTTGCTGTACTTGAAGCTACAGAGTTTGATATTTGCCCTGGTTGTTTTAAATCTTGTATTGGTTGAATGTTTCTTTGCTATGCCCAATGCCATCTTTTGCAGTGTGAATATTTATTCTGTGTCATTATGGTTTTTTTGAGGTTATTTTTTGGTATTATGGCTCAGTTAAAAGATCTTGGACTACGGGGATGTATGAACATCTTTGGGATTGATAAAAACTATGGGGACTTTTAAAATGAGATGAATGCATTGCATTTTACATCATGTATGATTATCAGTTTATGGGGGCCAGGGGTGGAATGTGGTGGTTTGATTCAGGTGTCCCCCATAAACTTAAGTGTTCTGAATGCTAGGTTCCCAGCTGATGGATATTTGGGAATTAATGCCTCCTGGAGGGAGTGTATTGTTGGGGGCGGGCTTATGGGCTTTATAGCCAGTTTCCCCTTGCCAGTGTTTGGCACACCCTCCTGTTGCTGTGGTCCACCTTATGTTGGCCAGGGGGTGATGTTCACCCTCTGCTCATGCCATCGTTTTCCCCTGCCATCGTGGAACTTCCCCTTGAGCCTGTAAGCCAAAATAAATCTCTCTTTCCCAGAAGCTGCTCTTGGTTGGGTGATTTCTACCAGCAATGCAAACCGGACTGCAACAGACTCTGATACGAATTTTATTTTAGGATTAGAAATACTCCTGAAAATCTTACGATGTTGCTAACAACACACACATTGCCATAAATTTTTTTTCAAAGACTTTTTTTTCTCTGGGAGGCTGAGGTAGGAGGATCACTATGAGTTTGAGGCCAGCCTGAGACTACATTGTGAATTCCAGGTCAGCCTGGGCTAGAGTGAGACCGTACTTTGAAAAAAAAATAGTTTTTTTTCTTTTCATGCATAGTGGGAAGTCCTAGAGAATAATTTATTTTGAAGACCAAATGACAATAAGGGAAAATTGGCCTGCTGAATATAATGGTAAAAGGCTTGGGCTGCCGAGATGGCTCAGTGGTTAAAGGTGCTTGCTTCTAAAGCCTGAAAGCCTGATGACCCAGGTTTGATTTCGCAATACCCTTATAAAGCCAGATGCACAAAGTGATGCATGTATCTGGAGTTTGTTTGCAGTGGCAGGAGGCCCTGGCATACCCATACTAACTCTCTTTCTGTCTGCTTCTTTCTGTTTTGTTTCTCTCTCAAATGAATAAGTAAAAATATATTTTTTAAAAAAAATCAGAGCATCAGAGGCTGTATTGATGGCTCAGCGCTTAAGGTGCTTGTCTGTGAAGCCTAAAGGTTTGATTTCCCCAATACCCACATAAGCCAGATGCACAAGGTAGTACATGTGACTGGGTTTCATTTGTAGTGACTAGAGGCCCTGGCATGCCCATTCTCTCTCTCTCTCTCTCTCTCTCTCTCTCTCTCTCTCTCTCAAATAACTGATTTTTTAAAAAATATTTATTTATTTATCTGGGACTTAGAAATCATGGAGTTGGAAGATCTGAGAAGCCTACAGAAAGGACATGTGAAGAAACTCCCCTGCTCCAATGAGTAACAGTCTCATGGCTAGCCCAGTATTCACAGAGGAATGTGGATCTTGCTGCTTCCTGCACCAGTTTAAGATCCAGAATTCCGGCTAGTACTTGGAATGGATACTTTGGTTATACTATGAGTTAAGTAGTTTTCAGAAGAAAGCTACCCATAATTTTATTAGATCTACCCCTTGTGTCCTGTACTACCCCTTATAGAGTAGTAATTTTCCAGTTGTCATCTTAGAATTCTATTGACATTCTGAACTTCAATAAATGTTTTTTATAGTAGACACAGTAGCACTATTTTCTTTTCTATTAAGAACATGTATTAAGAATACATCGTGGGGCTGGAGAGATGGCTTAATGGTTAAGCACTTGCCTGTGAAGCCTAAGGACCCCGGTTCGAGGCTCGGTTCCCCAGTTCCCACGTTAGCCAGATGCACAAGGGGCGCACACATCTGAGTTTGTTTGCAGAGGCTGGAAGCCCTGGCGCGCCTATTCTCTCTCTCTCCCTCTATCTGTCTTTCTCTCTGTGTCTGTCGCTCTCAAATAAATAAATAAATAATAAACAAAGAATACATCGTGTGTTGTTGCCATCTTTCCCTCCTTCCCCCCATCTCCCTAGGAGCCCTCCTCAGCGGGGTTGCTGGTATTCCCCATGGTGTTGTGGGTTATGTGTTGGGGAGTAGCAGACAGTTACTGGAGGGGGGATGCAATGCCTTGGTACATGACATCACAACCTGTGCCTCTTACAGTCTTTCCGCCCCTCTTCTGCAACATTCTTTGAGCTGTGGTTGGTGGGTTTTAAGTCTATTTCAGTGATGAGCTCTCAGGAGCCTCTGGATCTGTGCTTTGGTAGGCGTTGACTGTCCTCAGCGTCTGTCTCCTTCACCCCGGCGCTGATTGTCAGGCTCGCCACGGAAGCAGCGCTCTTGCTCATCTCACCAATTCCTCTGTGGTTTCACCCGGGCCTTGGCCAAGATACGAGGGGTGGTTTATCTCCTTGGGTCTTGCTACCGTACAAAAAAGAAAACCAGATTTCTGCACACACACCCTCTGGAGAGAAGATCTAGTAGAAGTTGGAACCCAGGGGCACATCAGTCAGGAAGGCGGAGCAAAAGGCCTGCTTCCTCGGCATGCCCACGGGTCCAGGCCACCCTACGCCAGCATCAGGGGTACCAGGAACAGAGATCTGCAGTGGAACTATTTTCTTCAGTCTAATAGTCTCCCAACTGAGCTCTTTCGGCTATGCCAGCAGCGCTATTTTCTATAGGAAAATACAGAACTTATGAGCCATTTACTATTCCACTTACAGATATTTTTCATTTAAATAAGGGCAGCAGGTACTGTGACTTATCTACACTTACACATGAGAAAACTGAGAAACAGAGAGTTAAGTAACTTCCCAAGGTCTCACAGATACTAAGTGTCAGAGCCTTGGTTTGAACCTAGAATCTCAGGCCCCATTTGTGTTATGAACTGCTCTACCGACTCAACCTGACTGAGATTCACATAGCTTAACAAAACTAAAGCATTTCGGCTGGAGAGATGGCTCAGTGGTTAAAGGCATTTGCTTGTGAACCTGATGACCTGGGTTCAAGCCCCAGGACCTACATAAAGCCAGATGCACAAAGTGGTACATGTGCTTGGAGTTCTTCTGCAGTGCCAGGAGGGCCTGGTACATTCATGCTCATTCTCCCTCTCTCTCTGCCTATTTCTCTGTGTCTTTATCTCTCAAATAAAGATATTAAGACTTTTTTTCTTATAAAAAGTTAGCAATATATAGAATTTTCTAGATCTTATATTTCCTGTCACAAATCTTTGCAATTCGAGACCACAGATAATCTGTGAATAAAAAAGAAGGAAAATTAATTGGCAACACAAATTATTAAATTAAATGACTCAAATATGTAACATTACATAGTGAGATAACACCAGTAACGAACATCTTTGTTTCTAAAGGGGGCAAGTAATTTGTAGTGAAAAAACAAGAATAAAGCTGGGCAGGGGGGCATACACCTATAATCCCAGTTGGGAAATAGAGGCGGGAGGACCAGGAGTTCAAGGCCAGGCTGGGCTACATAAGACTCAAAACAACAACAACCAAGAATACAATAATTTCAAGGCATGAGTGTTGATGATGCAAGATCCTTTCCCCAGTTCACAGAAATCTCGACCCTCTGCCCCTGTGTTCTGGGGCAAGGCCAGGCGTTGTGTGGCAATTCAGCTTCTTATCATAATTCTGAGTGAGAGTCATTCACAAAACGCAGGCATGTGCTGGTTTTAGTCATTCTAAGTGTGCAAATATAGAACTAAGAAGAAAGAGAAAGAAGCAGATAAGACTTTGAACTTGAACTTCCCCATTGACTGGAAGCAATGAAAATGTTCTGCTATCCATTTGCTGTTACTGTCTTGAAAAACCCTCACAGCCCATGCTTTCAAGGAAGAATAAAGTCTGTGTATTTGATTAAAGTCAGTCTGTTAAAACAATGGTATTGGAATTTTCTCAGTGAAAGCATTGTGGGCTTTTTCTTTTCTTTTTTTTTTTTTTTTTTTTTTTTTTTTACAACCACCAAGATTTCTCACTTAAAAACAGTCTTTTGGGGATTTGCTTCCAAATCCCATGCATGGTTGGTGAGTTGGGAGTGAATGGGAAAATAGAGGAAAGAAGGGTGGTGAGCAGTGGATAATTGTTAAAGCTAGGTGTCATTATACTGTTATCCTTTTTTTTTTTTTTTTTTTTTCAAAGTAGGGTCTCATTTTAGCTCAGACTGAACTGGAATTCACTCTGTAGTCCCAGGCTGGCCTCAGACTCACAGAGATCCTCCTGCCTCTGCTTCCCAAGCACTGGACTTAAAGGTGTGCACCACCATGCCCAGTTTATACTGTTGTATCTTTGAAAATTAAAACAAAATGATCATTACTATGTATAAAACATTTACTCCTATCATACCTTCATTTCTCTACTCACATTTATAACAGAGCTTCAGGCAATGACTGTTTATCTTATTTCTGCTTTTTCATCCTGTGTCCCCTGGTCACATCACTTCATTTGGCTCCCATCCTAGCTTGCCTCTAAGATACTATTGTCGCGGTCACTGCCAACCTCCATCTTGCTATTGGGTGGTTAATTCTCTTCTCATTATACTTGACTGTCAGCAGCATTTGATCTAATACACCCGTTTTTGTTTCTGTGTTCTTGCTGATGTTAACTCACAGTTGTTTTTGGATATTTTGCTTTCTGACCACTTGCTGTTGGAAAGCCTCCAAAACTGTACCTATGAAATGCTCTACACTCATTTTCTGGATATTCCCACTAGGACCTATTGATTTTAATATCTTGTTAACGTATATTTTCAACCCTGATCTTCAGACTTGAGTGTCTGAAAGGCACCTCAGATTTAATGTATCCAAAGTTAGAACTGTTGTGGCATTGGTGCTATAGTAGTGATCATAGCTAATTTCCAAATAAGAACTCTTAATTTGTGCCTTATTTTCTCCAGTAGGCTTTACCATTCTGTTTTTCTTTTGTTTCTTTCTTTTCGTAACATCTCCACTCATCTAAAGCCATTGCTTCCTCTGCTCCAATTCCAGTCAACCCTCTGCTGTCTCTCACTGGGCTTCCATGTTGCCTCCTGACTTGCCGCCTTATCTCTGTGCATGCTATATTCCAGGTACACAGCAGCCAGGCAAGCACCTTAACTGCTAGGCCATCTCTCCAACACCCCACCTTTTAAATAAATTTTATTTTATTATTTTATTTATTTAATTATTTGACAGAGAAAGAGGGAGAGAGAGAGAGAGAGACAGAGATAGAATGGGTATGCCAGTGCCTCCAGCCACTGCAAATGAATTTCAGATGCGTGTGCCCCCTTGTGCTTCTGGCTAATTTGGCTCCTGGGGAATTGAACCTGGGTCCTTTGGCTTTGCAGGCAAACGCCTTAATTACTAAGCTATCCCTCCAGTCCCAGAACTGTTTCTTTATTATTATTATTTATGGCTCTTCTTGGGGTCTTTGACTTTTTTTCTTTCTTTATTTGGGAGAGAGAGAGAAAGAGGCAGAAAAAGAGAGTAAAGGAGAGAAATGAAGAGACAAATGAGTGTGCTGGGACCTCCAGCCAGTGCAAATGAACTCAAGACGCATGCACCACCTTGTGCATCTGGTTTATGTGGGTCCTGGGGAAACTGAACCTGGGTCCTTTGGCTTTGCAGGCACATGCCTTAACCACTAAGCCATCTCTCCAGCCCTCTTTTTTTGAATTATTATTTTAAAAAACTTTAAATTTTATTCTATTTTTCAGAATGATTTCTTTCAATATAATGTCACTTCCTATGTACTTCCTCCATTGGTTCCTCATTGAACTTAGAAAAACTCACACTCCTTCACAGGAGAGTTCCCACTCCATCTGTGCTTGTTTCCCACCTCACTCCCGTGACCACTACTGCAGTGCACCTGGTCCCCCTTTCTGCTCCCCAAATACACTCTGTTGATTTTCTTACCTTAAGAGCTCTGTCTCTTTCTGCCTCTCTTCCTCCTATCCCCATTTATAGTCCACAGAGCTGCCTTCTTCTCATGGAAATCCCAGTCAAGCCACCTCCCTGGAGAGGGTTTCCCTAACCTCTCCGTCTACAGCCCCCTGCAGCCCCGGTCATAAATAGGAGTAAGGGACACATGTTTCATGTACCTAGTTTTTGTTCCTCGCTTATAAACTCCATGAAAGCAGGCACTTTGTCTCCTTAGGTGCTGTGTCTCTGGCACCTGGAATGCTGGGCGGAGCATACAAGAGGTAGACCAATGTTGCATGCATAAACAAACGAATGACTTTTTAAAATATTGTTATTACTTATTTACTTAAAAGCAACAAGAGATTGAGAGAATGGGTACAACACAGCCTCTTGCCACTGCAGTTGAACTCCAGATGCACATGCCACTTTGTGCATCTGGCTTTTCATGGTGCAAACAAGCACCTTTAACTGCTGAGCCATTTCTGTAGTCCCTGAGTGACTCATGTTTGTCTCTGAAGACCAGGGAACTTTGCTTGTAAGAGCTAAATCTGTGCAGCTTTACTCCAGACTAAATTCCTCTTTCCTAATTCCCTGTTCATTTGTATATTTGGCTCTGCACACTATGTAAAAGCTTGTTCAACATTCTTAAATAGATTAAAGAAATACTTTGGGTTTTCATCATCTTCAGCAGTCACATTTTATCTTAGGCACCAACCAGAGGAGACTTGTTCCAGTTCGAACCAGTAATATTTCATGGCTGTTGGCATATCTTCTCCAGCTCAGCCAAGGCCGTTCCCCGCCAAGCAAAGAAAAGACTTACTAGCTCCAATTCTTCTTGGGTGTAAGACACATTGTTTCTCCTAAATTTTCTCTACATTCTGTTAGTTGCTGTGTTAGTTACTTTTCTTGTTGCCGGAACAAAAAATATCAGAAGAAAAGCAACTTAAGAAGCCAGACGTGGTTGCCTATGCATGCCTATGATCTCAATACTTGGAAGACTGAGTTAGGAGTATAGTCATGAGTTCAAGGTCAGCCTGGGCTACATAGTGAATTCCAGGACAGCTTAGGCTAGAATAATACTCTGCCTCAAAAAAACAAAATAATTAAAAACAAACAAAAAAGCAAATTAACGATGGAGAGGTTTGTTTAGAGGGTACAGTTTATCATAGCAGGAAGAACATGGTGGCAGGAAGCTAGCCGATCACTCTGTGTTTATGGTCAGGGAGCAAAGAGAGGTGCTTCCCAGTTAGCTTTCTCCTTTCTTTTCTTTTTAAATAAAGTTTATTTTATTTTATTTATTAGCAAGCAAAGAGATACATATAGAGGTAGAAGACAGACAGAGAGAGAATGGGAGTGCCAGGGCCTTTAGCCACTGCAAAAAAACTCCAGACCATGGGCCCCTTGTGCATCTGGCTTACATGGATACTGGGGAATTGAACTTGGGTCCTTTGGCTTTGCAGGCAAGCACCTTAACTGCTAGGCCATCTCTCCAGCACTCCCCTTTTAAAATAAATTTTATTTTATTTTATTTATTTGCAAGGAGAGAGAGAGGAAACAGACAGAGAATGGTTTTTAATGTGAGAGCAAGAGTGAGTGAATGAGTAAGTAAGAGAGAAAGAGAGAGAGAGAATTGGCATGCCAGGCCCTCCAGCCATTGGACTTGTATTCCAGAAGTGTGTGCCACATTGAGCATATGTACCTTTGTTTGTCTGGCTTACGCAGGACCTGGAGAGTTGAACATGGGTTCCTAGGCTTTGCAGGCAAGCACCTTAACTGCTAAGCCATCTCTCCATCCCAGCTTTCTCCTTTTTCTACAGTCCCATGGAACAGTTTAGTAGTCCTTCCCTTCTTTCCCTTCTGGTTTACAGCTTCAGGATTGCTGAGATGAGCTTCCAGACCAGGCACAGTTATGGAGGAAGGGATATTTCTTGAAGCTTACAGATCCAGGGGAAGTTCCTTAGTGGCAGAAGAAGCTGGCCTGTCTTCAGAGGATCAAACACAGAGAGAGAAGCACAAGCCTAAAAGCAAAAAGCCACACGGCACAGCACACTTCAGGAACTCCAGCTAGGCACACTTTGCATATCTTTAGATTGAAATCTCAAAACCACCACCACACCTTAAGATCCACCAAGTGACACTGCCTCCAGCCAGGTGGCTGTACATGCAAACTACAAACTAATAAAACACTAAATATTTTATTCAAATTACTACATTTTGCCCCTGGCCCCCTACAGATTCATAACTATCACATATTGTAAACTGTACTCAGTTTAATTTTAAAGGCCCCCATAGTCTTGATCAACTTAAGATTGTAAGTCCTGTAAAATCAAACAAGTTCACTACTTCCAACATATAAAGGCACAGAGTAAACATTTTCAACTGGTATAAAGCATAGTAAGGAGACCCTAAAACAATGCGAACTCAACCACCATCAAACAAACATCAAACTTCTACAGTTCATGTTCAGTACAACCAGGGATTGACAGTCTCCAGATTTTCTAATTTCGCCCCTCCAACTGGGCAGAGCAGCCAGGGAACACTTCCATCCTAGGCCAACAGTGCGCTCTATGGTAGCGCTTGCATAGTCCCGCTATATCGAAAACACCTTCAGGTCTTTATGCAAATCACAGCCATCTTCCAAAGGCTCTTTCAGCCTGTCAGGGCATCAGGCCCTGCCTCATGCTGCATCTCAGCAGGGGCTCCTGGAACCGTGTGCAATTCACCATCACTCCACACATTAATGTTTCTGAAATCAATGCCAGGTGTGAAAGACACAGCTATATTCTTAATTCAGGGATAAAATAAATCACAACCTTGAAATGTATGTTTTTTTCTTCCTGTCAACTCCTTCCAAAAGAGTTTGCATTTCTATGATAGTCTTTCCTCAGGCATCCTTTTTTATTGTTTTAATGTAAAGCTGTTGGGCAATCTTCCTTAAGATTGTTCATGTGTTTGACAATAGCAAGTTCGGTAACCTAAGACCAGTCTCAGTGCCTGTAGTTTTAACTTGCTTGAGGTTTTCCAGTTTAAAAATCTTAAATCTCTCAGTCCAGTTATCTTTAGCCAAGCACATCAGTCCATTAAAAATTTAACCTTGATCAAACTCTCTGGGCCTGGGCAGCAGAATGCATCCATCCCTTATGTCAGTAGCCTAGTTTCAACAAAGTCCTCTGCAATATTTCCTTCCCCTTAGAAAGTTCATAAGTCAAGCCTCAGTACTGTCTGCATTTAGAATTCTCAAACTTTCATCAGAATAATCCATAAAACTTGATTTACCATTCCAGAATTCATCTTCAGTTGTAAACACCAAGTCTATGCCCATTCCTCCAAAACAAAAGTTCCAAAAGACTAACATCCACATGGTCAGGTTCATCTCACCCCATTCTTGGTACCAACTTTTGGAATAGACAGCTTCAGATTCACTGAGATGAGCTTCCAGACCAGGCACAGTTATGGAGGAAGGGATATTTCTTGAAGCTTACAGATCCAGGGCAAGTTCCTTAGTGGCAGAAGAAGCTGGCCTACCTTCACAGGACCAAACACACAGAGAGAAGCACAAGTCTAAAAGCAAAAAGCCGCACAGCACAGCACACTTCAGGAACTCCAGCTAGGCACGCTTTGTATATCTTTAGATTGAAATCTCAAACCCACCATCACACCTTAAGTTCCACCCAGTGAAACTACCTCCAGCCAGATGACTATAGATACAAACTACAAACTAATAAAATACTACATATATTGGGGGCCATCTATTCAAATTACCACAGCAGGCAAGTGCCTTAAAGTCATCTCTCCAGCCAAGTTTAAAAAACCCTGGTTCAATTCTCAAGGACTCACATAAGCCAGATGCACAAGGCGAAGCATGTGTCTAGAGTTCATTTGCAGTGGCTGGAGGCCCTGGTGTACCCATTCTCTCTTTCTCTCTGCCTCTTCCTCTCCCTCTCTCTCAAATAAATAAAATATTTTTTTTTTAAAAAAGATTAAGTGTGTCAATGCTGGGTGGAATTCCAGCTTGACCAGATCTGTTTGGTTATATAGACCTCTTAACTTCTTTTTTTTTTTTTTTTTTTTGGTTTTTCGAGGTAGGGTCTCACTCTGGTCCAGGCTGACCTGGAATTAACTCTGTCATCTCAGGGTGGTCTTGAACTCATGGCAATCCTCCTACCTCTGCCTCCCGAGTGCTGGGACTAAAGGCGTGCGCCACCACGCCCGGCTCTTAGACCTCTTAACTTCTATTTAAACCTGACCCTCATGTCAGGACCTGAAGATGGACTTGGGGCTATCACTCGGCCTCTGTATTTGTTCCTTCCCAATAAATCTCCTTTCTCTGCTTTCACCTTTACTCCCCTCTTTAACTGGCCTGTTGAGGATTGGTGGTGGAGCCCACCTTGTTAGGGCTGTCAGGCCCAGGCTCTGACCCACCAACATGGCTAATGATGTGGCCTGCAGCTTGAGAGCTGAAGGTAGCTCTTCCACACCATCTCCCAAATGCTGGGGAGGCTTCACACTTACAGAAGCCACAGCCTCTGTGTGTGTGTGGGGGGAGTTTCCTCCAATTTCCCCTACCTCCTGAAGGGCAGTAAGCCTCTCAGCTAATGCCTGGGCTATTTTTTAGTAGTCCCTGACACATCTTGTGAACTCACAGAATCATGCACAAAGTGTGTACAAATAGGTGTCAAAGAAAAAAATTAACGTGCCTGAAAAAGAATTTTAATACCATTGCAATGAATAGTTCAGCGGCTCACGTTATATTTTATTTATGCTTTCTGAGTTTGTATGTCTTTAATCCTCTTAAAAATGTCTTTATAGTACACAGAACATCACAGTCATGAAGAACTATAGCAATATTGAACACAAAGACAGAGGAATACGTTTAGGCCACATGTGTGGGGACTATCTCACCCGCAGGCATGTGAACAAACAAACCAGCGGGAGGCCTGTCTTGCCCTGCGGGAGCTTTCGGGATGCTTCTGTGACCCCAGCATCCCACGAGAAAGCTTCATTTTCCCATTCCAGTAGGCTTTGGGTCATTTATGAAGAGAACCAGTAGGCTTTTGTCCAGGATTGGAAACAGCTCCTTTGCACCTCATTTAAGACTCAGGTTAGGCTTCACTTTCCTCTTTAAATTTGCCTCAAGACTCCTGGGAAAACCCAGTGGCTATGTATGTATATTTTTGTTTTCTCTAGAAACTATACCTGTTTTAAAGTCAGGAAAAATCTTTTGTGGCTCCCCCTTAAATATTTGCTGAGTGACTATTGTTGGGGATACCAGCAGAAGTACTCTATCAGCAGAAGTGTTTTGATTTAATCTGTTATTATTCTGGAATGAAGGGAGATAATGAGGTATAGTGGAATAAGACTGACTGGGGAACCACACCCGCTATGTCAAGCATGGTTCTAAATATTATTGCCCCCCCATCACATTTTTATTTAGTTATTTATTTATTTGGTTTTTCGAGGTAGGGTCTCTAGCTAAGGCTGACCTGGAATTCACTATGTAGTCTCGAACTCACCGCGGTCCTCCTAACTCTGCCTCCCGAGTGCTGGGATTAAAGGAGTGCACCACCACACCCAGCTTCCCCTCCCATTTTATAGGTGAAGAAATAGACACAGAGCAATCAGATGACTTGCTTAAACTCATAGCTGCAGAGTCAGATCTGAATTCAGGCTCCAGAGCTTGGGCCCTTGGCCATTGTTTTTCTGGAAGATTAGAAGACCGAGAGAGCTCAGAGCTCAGCTCCCTGATGCCTGAAATCTGCCAAGTCCCATCCGTTGTTCCTGTCACTGTGTTGTTACTAGAGAACCACACTGAACCCTATGGCTGACTCCATGTGCAAGCTCTTCTTCTCCAGCTGGGCCCCTTCTGAGCTTTATGATAATGAGGTCCTGCAAGTCCTAGGAAAGCCAGCCAGGAAATGCCGAAAAGTCTCTGTGGCCCAGGAAAGAGCACCCGGCGCTTATTTCATTCCATAGCTTGTAATCTGGCTCTCTTACCATGAACGTTCTGGGTCCTCTTACAAGTGCAGGGAGGAGGAAGGCACTCTCAGGAGTTAGGGGAGGGAGAGGGGAAGGAGGAGAGAGTGGGCATCTCTCTCTACCTGATTGCATTTTGGTGGCCTCATGTTAAAATGGGAAACTTGAACTATATTATTCTTTCTTAAAGTGAAAGCTAATGATCCAGGTGGCCCCAGAATTCTATGAGAACTAGATTTTTACTTTAATAGTAAGAAGTCACATCACCTTCCTTATGGATCATCTCACAGAGCCTTGCCTCTGGATCTTAGTTTCTGAAGTGTCTGTAGCTTTGAGAGGAGAGTAGATTCACTTGAGGCAGCCACATTCCAACCTGCTGAAGTTCCTCTTATGCCATAACCTGCCCTACACGCAGGTGTCAATAGATGCAACAGAAGTTCCCTGAAGTGGGAGGTGCTCTGTTCCCTTTCCCTCCACTCCAGCTGAGGATGTTCAGTTCGAGCATGGCATTTAATCGTGAGCAGATCTGGGCTACCATTTGCTTTTGCCATAAAAATGTTCCACTGGAAGACATTTTATTGTGTTTTTAAAAATATTTATTTATTTGAGAGAAAAAGAGAGAGAGGGATGAGGGAGAGAGAATAAACACACCATGGCATCTTGCTGCTCTAAACAAGCTGCAGACACATGCGCCACTTTGTCTGGCTTTACACGGGGACTGGGGAATCAGACTGTGGGCCATCAGGCTTTGCAAGAAAGTACCCTGAACTGCTGAGCCCTCTCTTCAGCTCCCACTGGAAGACATTTTATAAAATACATCTTTAGTCTCTTAAGTTACTTAATTGAATCTTTGGCTTCAGGCCATGAAAACAAAGTAAAGGTGCAAAATAATAAATGATTATTCTGGATTGTTGAGAAAACACACAGATAGGTTTCTTCTATGAATCAGAAATCGGACATCAAGACCAGGCTAAATTAGAATCTGCTGTATAGACAGGCTGTGCATTAGTTCACTAATCATTTACATCAAAATGACCCATACAGACAGAGCTTACCTACCAGGTAGGAAGCCCTGAGTTCCATCTTCTGCCCCACATAAAACCAGACATGGAACACATGCCTGTAATCCCAGCATTTAGATCAGAAGTTTGAGGCCAACTTACACTACCTGAAACTCTGTCTCAAAAATGCAAAACAAAACAAATCGTAGCAGCACCTAAGCATCCAGTGTTTTCCTTTCGGCTTTGTAAGTCGATATATCACATAGATCCCGTCTTTGGTTTGTTGATATTTATTTACAAGCAGAGAAGGAGAGAGAGAGAGGGAGAGAAATGGGTGCACCAGGGCCTCCCACCATTGCAACTGAACTCCAAATGCATGTCCACTTTGTGCATCTGGCTTTATGTGGATACTGGGGAATCAAACCCAAGCTGTCAGGCTTTGCAAATGAGGTCCTCAGTGGCTGAGCCATCTCTCCAGCCCAAATCTTATCTTTGAACATGCCAATTTACTACAAAACATTCTTTAGTAGAAATGTGATAATAAGGGGCTGGAGGGATGGCTTAGTGGTTAAGATTCTTGCTTATAAAGCCTAAGAACCCAGGTTCGTTTCCCCAGAACCCTTGTAAGTTAGATGCTCAAGGTGGTGCTTGCCTCTGGAGTTTGTTGCAATGGCTAGAGGCCCTGGCATGCCCATTCTCTCTCTCTCAAATAATTTAACAAATAATATATTTTTTTAATGTGATAACAAGTATACAATGATGAGGCTTTTTTCAAACCCTGCATATATAAGCCAGCACTCTGTACTGAGCTACATCCTAGCCCTTGGTTTCTTGAGACTGATTTCTCTTGAACTCACTATGTGGCCCAGGCTGGCCTAAGCTCAGGATCCTCCTGAGGCTTTCAACCCTTGAGCACTGGGATTATGGGTGTGGACTAACAAGGCCTCGGAGTCTTTGCTGATGTTAAAAGTTTACTGGGTAAGCCGGGTGTGGTGGTGCACATGTTTAGCCCCAGAACTTGGGAGGCTGAAGTAAGAGGATTTCCGCGACTTTGAGGCAAGCTTGAGACTATATAGTGAATTCCAGGCCAACCTGGGCTAGTGGGAAACCCTACCTGGAAACCACTCCTCCCCCCCACCAAAAAAAAGCACCTAGCTTAGTGGTTAAGGTGCTTGCCTGTGAAGCCTAAGGACCTAGTTTGACTCCCTAGTACCCACATAAGCCAGATGCACAAGGTGACACATGTATCTGGAGTTTGTTTGCAGTGGCTAGAGGCCCTACCATGCCCATTATCTTTCTCTCTCAAATAACTAAATTAAATATTATTTTTTAAAGTTTATTGGGTGCTCACTTCAGCAGCACATATACTAAAATTGGAACAATACAGAGAAAATTAGCATGGCCCCTGTGCAAGGATGACATGCAAATACGTGAAGCGTTCCATATTTTTTAAAAAAACAAACAAAAAACAACTTAATTGGGGCTGGAGAGATGGTTAAGGCACCTGCCTTCAAAGTCCAGCAACCCAGGTTTGATTCCCTAGTACCCATGTAAAGCCAGATGTATAAAATGACACATGCATCTGCAATTGCAGTAGTTTGAGGTCCTGGCATGCCCATTCTCATTCTCCCTCTGTCTGTCTGTCTGTCTTTTGTTTCTCTCTGCTTGTAAATGAATGAATGAATAAATAATTTATTGATTAAGCCACCATGCCATAATTCCAGTCCTCAAGAGGCTGAGACAAGAATATCACAAGTTTGAGGTTCTGTCTCAAAACTGAAACAAAACAAAACAGTTTATTTATTTTGGGTTACACTATGTTAGAGGAACAGAATAGATAGATGGATGATAGACAGATAATAGATGTCAGATAGATAGATATGTAGGTAGGTAGGTAGATAGATAGATAGATAGATAGATAGATAGATAGATAGATAGATAGACAGACAGACAGACAGATAAACATAGACATGTGAGCAGATTTATTGGAGGAACTAGATCAAGTGAGTATGGAGTCAAAGTTGTCAAGAAGCTGAAGAGCCAGGACAGCTCTCTCTCTCTGTCTCTCTCTCTCTCTCTCTGTGTGTTGAGGGGAGGGGAGGTATAAATCCTATTGAGTCCAAGAAGAATGCCAGCTGATGTCCAAGAGCAAGGAAAGATTAATGTCCCAACTTAAGAGGGGGAATTTGTCTTTTTTTTTTTTCCTTCAGGCCCTCTACATGGGTGAGGGTGGTCTTACCATGTTCTGAGTTGGATGCTAATCTCTTCCAAAACCAACTTCACGTGCTAGCTATCTGGACACTCCTTATGCCTAGCCAGGTTGGCACATAAAATTCACCATCATATAGATGTTAACTGTATCTTGTTCAGTTCTTCTTGCTCTG
Source organism: Jaculus jaculus (assembly GCF_020740685.1). Lineage (NCBI taxonomy): Eukaryota > Metazoa > Chordata > Mammalia > Rodentia > Dipodidae > Jaculus > Jaculus jaculus. The sequence goes on from NC_059107.1 coordinate 137,021,753, forward strand.
AGTTTGGGCAGTTTTTCTTCATGTGATGGCATTTTAAAGGTTCATCTGTTTCTTGTTGCTGGATCTACAGGCTTGGTGAGATTAGGTGAAAATAGTTAAAGTGGCGCTGCACGCTCTCAAATGCACCACAGCAAGAGAAGCATCAAGCCTGGCGGCCCCATTCGTAATGATTGTAGGACTGACCAGAGGGTTCTTATGTGCTCATCCTCATCCCTCCATTACGAAGTTCCTGTCACCCTCTCAAATAGTGACTGAATGTTCACTGATGATCACGGCCAAGTTCTGCTCATTCATGACTGTGATGCAAAATGGTGGTTTTAACAATTTTTACATTTCTTCCACATTTATCAGCTGTCCTTTTTCTCTGGAGGACAGTCTCTTCTCAACCCTGTTGTCCTGACTTGTAGTTGTGAAGTGCTCCTTTAAATCAGGGCTCGGAGAGGGGTCTCATGGTAATAGTCACCACCTCAGGGTGAAAGCAGAGTCGAGCCAGCTGTCAATGACGTAGCCAGGAGGACTGTGGGCCAGGCTGCCAAGCTGCTTGTTCAATGGCCTTGGCTGTTTGTGCTCCTTTTCTGCAGAGGACAGCAATATTTGTAGCAAACTGCAAGAGGTAAAGGCTGGAGGTCTACTTAGCTGTGGGGAAGTCTATCCTAGTGGAACCTCTGAACATACTCTTTGGTCGACTGGTCTCCTGAGAAAGTGGATAAACCATGATTAATATATTTTATTGGGGAGAGAGGCATTTATTTTTCTGGGATTTAAAGAACAAAGCAATACACTGTTGTTAGAACAGTCTTACCCCTAGGGAAGGATCTTTTTCAAATCCCTTCGGTGCCCAGCCTGCTTCCTTTTATCCAGAACTAACATTTCTGGCAGAGGGTGGGAGGCCTATGGCATCTTCATCTGTGGCCTTTCCTGACCTTAGTGGGGGCTCTGGGGGCTCCAGGGTGTCGTCCAGCAGCGAGGCCTTTCTGTTTAGAAGGTTCCTCAGGGGTCGTGGGGACAGCACGCGTAGCAGGAACTCTTTGCCGTGCACTCGATGGCAGGATGGCAAAGGAGGGAAGAGCTACCCCTCTCAGGTACCAGTTAGCCCCAGGTGCCAGGTTTATTCCACAGATAAAAGGCCGTTCTTCAGAGCCTTCCGCGGTATTGTTAGGAGTAACCACTTCTGGAAGGTGATGCAAATACCAAGTTCTGGGAAGAGACTTGAGCAGATCAGGATGGCTTCTTGATGTACCGCCCGCTGTTCTCCAGCATTCTTCCCTCTTCTTCCTGCTGTGCATCCAGACTACAATTCCCAGCCTTCCTTGCAACTAAGGGAACCTGAAGTCTACTCAGTGGGATAGAAATAGAGAGAGGCGTACCGCTCCCACATGCTCTCTCTTTCATCTTTTTTCTCCCTTTGGGCTGACTGGAGTGGCGGCACCGGTCCCCAGGACAAGCTCGAAGGTGGCAGCGTCTATCAGCCTGGAACCTGACCCTGTGGGGGACACTCAGTCCACCAGCGTATTCTCCGGTCCAGAACTGTTTGTAAGAAAAGAGATGTGGACTTAGCTTACTTTAACGAATACAGGCTTCCTCTTAAGAATTATTTAACTCTACATTTCAGTACTAAGCCTCTAAAAACACCCAGAAAACTATACTATATGTGTCCTGCCTGGTCAGTAAATTGCTACCAAGTCTTAGCTCAGGAGATCTGCCTCCCCTGACATTCTGAGAAGCAAAAGTCACAAATTGCTTCCAGCTGAAATGGAAAATAAACAAAACAAAACAAAACAGAAACTCCTTTGTGGTGAGCAGAATAATGCCTCTCAGTAAACAGCCTCATATCTGAACCCCCAGAATCTATAGATATATTAACTTTACACAACGAGGTGATTAATGGTTCTGATCTTGAGATGGGACATTGTCTTGGACTATCTAGATGTAGTCAAATCACAAGAAAATATTGAAAGTGGAAGCAGGTCATAGGGACTTGATGTAAGGTCTTGACACCCCCCATCCCCCAGTATTTATACTTTGAACTGGGCCATGAACCAGGAACACAGGTGGTCTGTAGAAGCTGGAAAGGACAAAGCAACAGAATGCCCCCAGAGCTGCCAACAATAAATATAGTCTATTGACACCTTAGTTTAGCTGAGAGCCAGGCCAGGTTTCTGACTCGCAGAATCATAAAATAATAAATTTCTATTGTTTCAAGTCCTTTGTGATCGTCTGTGGTAGAGGCAACAGAAAAATCGCATGCCATCTCATATGAAGCACACACATTTAAAAACCAAGTAAATTGATGCCTACCCTAGGTACAATAGCCCCAAGTCTCAGGAGAGCAGTGACATGCAGCCTTGGGTGTCCGCTGTAGGCATGGTGTACTCGTCAGGATAAGCCGCTAATATTGTGGTCAGGCCCCTGGGCAAGTGACACAATTAAGATTTTGTTTCTTTCTAAATAACCACCCCTCTTCTACTGTTGAAATGTGGCTACTTCATCTCCCAATTAGTGTGTCATGCTTGTAATTCACACCAAATGAAACTGCTGGAAATTAAAACCTCATCTCCTATTGGGGAGAAAGGAAGAATGAGAGAAAGAGGGAGAAGCAAACAATTCGAAACCAAAAACTGAACAAAAGACTCCTAGATTCAGATCTCAGCCTAGTCTGGCCATGGACTCAAGTGTTGGATCTTGCATTAACCTGCCTGATCCTTAACTTCTTGGAACTCTGAGAAGTTGATTAATTGTACCTGCTGCACACAGGTGCTAAGAATTAATAAATGCTGGTTAAGGATGGTGAGCATGCCAAGTCTGACAGCTGTTGTTCTTACAGTTTCTCAGAATACATCAGAGTTTCCTTTTAAAGCTTATGATGAATTCAAAACGTCATTCTTGAGTTGGGAACCAGATATCTGTGTACCGAATATTCTTAAAGCTACCGAGATTTCCTTGCTATGGTTATGATTCAATTCTAAAGGTCAAATCGTCTTGTCTTTATATTATTTTTAAGGTTTCTCTCTCTTTGAGTACAACAGAATTCAGGAAGACAGAGTTTAGTCTTACAATGAGGTCATTTGGGGTCCAAAATTTTTTAATCATATTTTTATTAATATATGTGATTAAAAACTCTGAAATAATAGGAACTGGAAGTCATTATAGAAATTACTCTGAAAGGGGTAGGTTAGCCCTATTTATTTATTATTTAAAATCTTTAATGAATTATTTAAAAACATTCATTTATTTTAAAGATTTTATTATTACATCATAGTCAGTTCTCCCTTTTATTTATTTATTTTTTTAAGCTATTCCTCAGAGTTTAGCTAACTACCGTTTTCTCCTACCCAATTTACTGAGTCATTCAGTATAATGGAAAACAATGTCTTATGTATATAAATAAATATGTAAACAGTAACAAAACAAAAGCTAGCTAATGTAGAAAAATCCTCACTTCTCTGATGAAATGTATATTAGCAAAACCACTAGACATCTCTATTTCTTTTTTTTTACATGAGATTAGTACATTAAAATGATGTCCTATGGGCTGGAGAGATGGCTTAGCAGTTAAGCGCTTGCCTGTGAAGCCTAAGGACCCCGGTTCGAGGCTCGATTCCCCAAGACCCAGGTTAGCCAGATGCACAAGGGGGCGCACGCATCTGGAGTTCATTTGCAGTGGCTGGAGGCCCTGGCGCACTCATTTTCTCCCTCTCTCTCTCTCTCTCTCTGTCTGTCGCTGTCAAATAAACAAATAAATAAACAAACAAAAATTTTTAAAAAATGATGTCTTACTGTTTGCTACACATACTTCCTATCCTGGCCAGTGTCCACTTTCTGGCCATGACGCAGTGTGTAACTCGTGCCTTGGCGATGACATTGTCAGAGGGAAGGAGGGAGGCCCTGGATTGTCATAACGCTAAAGCCAGCACAGTTCCTTCACAGACCTCCTGCCGATGTTCAGCAAGCCCCTGTGGAACATGTGACCTCCAAGGCCTGATGGAGGAAGAACAGCATGTGAGTTGCCATGTCCTTCGACACCGGCAATGGCAGCTGCTGGCTATGAGCTGACTGGGTATTTTCAATGTATTTTCCTACTTTGGGAAAATGTCCAGGTCCATGTGTTTTCTTTCTGTGGCTGAAACTGTCAGCCAGATAGGTGGGACTTCCCTTTTTAAACACCCAGCAGTAGACCTCCCTGGGGTCATTTTGTGCTCCGGTGTCTCCTTCCTGCTGAGCATATCACAGGGGCTGGAGAGATGGGTCCACAGCTAAGAGCTCTTGCCTTACAAGCAGGAGGGCCTGAGAGGGCCCGATTTGCCCAGAGTTGGGTTTCCCAGCACCCACATAAATAGCTGGGTGTGGCCACACATCACTGTAACCCCAGTACTGTGGGGAATGAAGACCAGAGAAATTCTTGGGCTCACTAGTGTGACCAAAAACAGCAGCTCTGGGCACAGTGAGAGGCCTCATGTTGAGGGGACACAGCAGAAAGAGAAAGAGAGAAGGAACCTGCTGTTCTCTGACCCCCCACACACTCAGGGGCACATGCATCTGACACACATGTGCACATACCACACACACATACTAACACGCAGACACCAAAAAGAACGTAGGTGCTTCCTCATATTTGCAACGTGATAATCTATGTGTTTTCATTGCTTTTAAGTTATGAGGTAGAAAACATACACTTAGTAATTGAAAATGAACTGAAAAATGTTTGTAGAATAAATATTTCATGACATGATTTGATAAAATAGGTTTTAATAACTTTTATTAACCTTATTGAATAACAGGTTAAATCTAAAATAAATCAGTAAAAACTCATATCTTTAAAAAAAAAAACTTACATGGAATCTTTATCTAGCACATCCCCTCCAATTTTTTTTTTTTTTTAAATCTGGTGGTTTCAGATAACATTGCAGTCATCTTAGAACTAATCCACACTATATTACTTTTTCAGAATTCACGACTCCTCATTGCTGGCCAACCTTCTCTTCAGATTTGTTTACAGGACAAACGAAAAGCCTCATAGCTTTCTCAAACCAATGTTTTGAGTCGCTTAGGGCATGATACCTTAGTAAGATTGGAGAAGTGTGACGTAGGACTTTGCTTTGAAAGTGGGAGAAAGAATACTGTTCATAACTAAAAGTTCTTGGGCAGTTTTAAATATATTTTATTTATTTATTTCTTTGAGAGAGAGAAAGAGGAAGGGAGCGAGGGAGGGAGGGAGACAGAGAGAAGGATAGAATGGGCACACCAGGCCCTCCAGCCACTGCAAATGAACTCCAGAGGCTTGTGCCCCCTTGTGCATCTGGCTTACATGTGGGTCCTGGAGAGTGGAACCAGGACCCTTCAGCTTTGCCGGCAAATGCCTTAACCACTAAGCCATTTCTCCGGTCTTGGGCAGTTTTAGAAAGGATGTATATGTAATTGAGGATTTAGAATCCCCTGTTTAGTTTGCCAAGGTGAAAGAAGCCAAGATCTTCTAAAGAGTAAAGAAAAGAAACAGGAAGGAGACCTGGTAAACACTGGAACCCAATTGCCAGTTCGGGAACCAGGTAAAGAGGGGGGGCTGATAGTGCTCTGGGGACCACACCCCGGCGTGCATTTAGAGACCTTTACGCTTAGGTGCATAAGCTGCTCATTTTAGCTTAACGTACACTTGGGCCGTATAAAAAAACGAGGAATTAAGAGATATACCTGTAAGCTGTTCATTCCTATTCCATATAAGTAGGACTCTTTCCCTAGATTGTTTTAGTTTTACTAATTGAATAGCAATAGGATGCCAAAACTTGTATTTTTGTAGCTGTCTTTCAAGAATAAAGATGAAATAAGGTAGCATACTTTTTTTTTAATCTAGAGCTGTTTTGTGAATTTGATATAATGCAGTATACAATCTTTAGAGTGTAGCATCTATTTTCTCCAGTATCTAGATTCCAAACAAGCCAGGGATCCATAATTGGAAAACAAAGTTTTAAAAATCAATGTTAACAATAATATTTGGCTATTTTCAAAGTCTATTTGGAAGTAGGTTGTTTCACAAAACTAAAAAATGAATTTGAACTATATCTAATATGATGATCACTTTATTCATAAGTTTAGAAATTGTTTCTATTTTTAGCCATCATTTCTACAGCAGATCCACAAGGGAGGGAAGGAATAAAATTGCAAAGAATGAATTTAAGTAAAACTTCAAGATATTTTGTTCAAAAGGGAAAAGGGAGATTATTATATGTATTTAATTTTTTAGATAGGGAGCATTATATATTTATAGTAGATTTGTTTAATTTTATTAGCTCATGAAATTATCTGTGTCTTCTCTATTTCACCACTATGCTCACCCTGTTTCTCAGTGAGACTACAATGTTTTAGCCAGTGACACTATTTTGGAGTTCTCTGCATTTTATCTTATAATTGCTTCAGCTTTTTGCAACTTTAGCTCATACCTTTCCAGTCCCTGATAATCTGAGTGGACCAGTGCCACTGAATATCTGCTCCTGTGGTTACTGACAAGCTTCTCCAGGTTTTCTTTAAAGAACCTCAACCTCAATGGGCTACATAATAAATGTCCAGGAAGGTAGAACACAGTAGTTCATCCCAAGTATAAAATCTTTATGAAACTTTCTTTTTTATCTTAAATATTTTAAAGTCTTTTCTTCAAGTCTATAATATAGTCATGTGAGTTAATACACATGCTGATAAAATGGAGCCCTCCCCAGGAAAAGCAATTTGTTTATTCTATTTCCTTGTGCTATATAATTTGAACCTGGATTGTCTCCAGTAGGCCCATGTACACACGGCTTATTCCTCTGCCTATAGTGCCAGAGTAGGGCCCAGTGGGAATTAGGTCATCAGGTTGTGTCTCTGAAGGGAACATTGGACTCTGACCCCTTCCTTTGCTTCCTGAGGTAAACAGACCTCCTGTGCCTGAAGTTCCCTTCATGATATATGGTCCATCACAAGCCCAGAGCTGCAGGGCCAAGTGACCATGGACTGAAACCTCTGAAACTGTGAGCTCAGATAAAGTTGAATACCTCAGATATTTTGTAACAGTAATAGAAAACTGACTAACACACTGTGTAGTCTAGGAACCCTGGGTGTTCTTAAAAGAGTAGTAGATTGGTCATGAATATACTCCGCCCATGATCGCATCAATTAGTTGTTATGACTCTGGGTGAACGATTTAACCTACTGGTTACTTTTCTCGATCTTTTGATAAAAATACTGGACAGAAGTAACTTAAGGGAGGGAGTAATTATTTTTGTTTACAGCTTCAGGGGGTTTCAGTCTACTGTGGTGGGACAGAGAAGGCTGGAGCAGCTTGGTCCACAGCAGTAGGAGCATAAGGCAGCTGGGATATCATGACGGCCAACCAGAAAGCAGAGCACTTAGGCTACAACCAGAGGTGGTTATAGTCTTCAAAGTGGCCTGTGTCTGTCAGTCAAGCTCTGTGTTCCAGAGGCTTCATAACCTCCCTACACAGTGCCCACAGCTGGGGTCCCATTGTTCAAACACATCGGAGGCCCATGGAGGACATTTCAGATGCAAACCATGACATTCATCTTCATCTTTTTATAAAATTTTTTTTAATAATTTGTTTTATCTTATTTATTTGAGAAAGAGAGACAGAGAGAGAGAAGGAGACATAGAGAGAGAAAGAGAATGGGCGCACCTGGGCTTCAGGCACTGCAAAGAACTCCAGTCACATGCACCACCTTGTGCATCTGGCGTACGTGGGTACCGGGGAATCGGACCTGGGTTCTGTGGCTTTGCAGGCAAGTGCCTTAACCACTAAGCCATCTCTCTATCCCATTGTCTCCATCTTTTTAATGAAATTTACTTCTGTCGGGGGGCAGTGTGGAGGGAGGGGAGGGTAGTCAGACTAAATAACCAGAAAGTCTCTTCTTTCAATCATGCTAGGGTGTCATGGGTCTGAATGTCAGACCTATGGCTCTTTGGAGCCTATGTTGCTATATGTCATAGTCCAAAGGCCAGTTTATATATGTCATTCTCACCCTCTTTATTATTTCATAATTATAGTATAAGCATTTTTTGTTTGTATTTTTTGAAAGATAGAGTTTTACTATATAGCCCAGGATGGTCCTCAAACTTTTGGCAATCCTTCTGTCTCAGCTTCCTGAATGTTGAGATTATAGACATGAGCAGTACTCCTCACCTGTCTTCTTATTTTCTTCTTACTGTTTTATTCTTCCTACCCCCTCCCTTCCTCATCCTGACCTTCTTCTCCCCTTCTTCTTTTTCTTTTCCCCAATATTTGGGATTGAACACAGGGATTTTTTTTATGTTAGGCAAGTACTCTACCATGGACACCTCCAGACCAAATATTTTTTTTTTAACTTAAAACAGCTGTGTACTTTATTTGTGTTTATTTATTTATTAGAGACAGAGAGAGGAAGAGGAAGAGAGTGAGAATGGGCATTCTAGGGCCTCTAGCCACTGCAAAAGAACTCCAGATGTATGTGCCACCATGTGCATCTGGCTTACTTGGGACCTGGAGAATCGAACCTGGGTTCTTAGGCTTCATGGGCATGTGCTTTAACTGCTAAGCCATCTCTCCAGCCCAGCCCAGCCCAAAGATTTTTTATTATTTAATAAATAAAGAGTGAATTGACATACTTGCATAGTATCATTCTTCTTTTCTTTTTCTATATAGATAGAAATATGAAGTAAACCCATAGCCTTCCCTTGGCAAGTAACACACACATTAGCATAAAATCTCCCCTAACTTAGCCTGTTTTCATGTTAACCAGTTTTATCCCTTTCTCTTAACTTGTTTCCTCTCTGATGGAAACATAGTCACTCTTTCAAGTGGCAGCCAAAGAAATAGTCTCATGTAACCTTCTAAAGCAACAGCTGAACATTACTGCAAACTTTTTAAAGCAGTGACCGTCAGCAAAGAGCTTTGCTCTGGGCTGTCCAAGTTGCTAGGTAAAGTACGTACTCTCTATTTAACCAGAGCGTATTAGCCACAAGAATAAGCACCCACTGCTCTTGTTAAGCTTCTTAAGTGCCTCTCCAGGCTGTACCACACTGTACTTCTGACGTAGGACATTCTGTGCCTGTTTGAAAGCTAGTGTGACTAACATAGCTGCAGTTGCTGAAAGAAGAGAGCAAAGGAAAGAACCAGTGTGCTTAGAGAATAGAGAGTTGGGCTGGAGAGATGGCTCAGCGGCTAAGGCGCTTGCCCTGCACAGCCTAACAAGCTAGGCTTTGTTCCCCAGTACCCACATAAAGCCACAGGCACAAAGTGGCACATGCATCTGGAGTTCATTTGCAGATAGAAGTCTTGGTGTGCCCGTTCTCTCTCCTCTCTCCCTTCTTTCTCTGTGCTTGCAAATGAATAAATAATAAAGAATAGAGTTTCAGTGGTCCCTTTGCAAATTACTTTGTAGCTGACACACATATCATCACATAGCAAATATTATTCCTCACTTTCCAGATGGCAGAGAGGTCTCTATGCCATGCCTTCAAGTCGTACTCACTAGGTACCAGGGCAGGGCTTCATACAGCCCTAACAGCGGACCCAGATTGGCCATTCCAATCACTGCCTATCTTTTCTTCCGATTCCTTTACTGTTTGTTATGATGATCAGTTAATGTGCTTGGGTTTCTTCCTGCTTCAGAGTGAGGACTACCTCATATCACACCTCAAAAATGCAGTCTTCAGCTAGAAATATTTTTTAATGACTAAGTCACTCACCATGGATCTATGACTATTTTTTTTTTTCCAGTTCTGGGGATGCAATCTGGGACCTTAGGCATGCTAGGCAAGTGTCCTATCACTGAGCTCCGTCCCCAGCCTGGTGGACAATGACTCATTTTTAACTGATTCTGGAATGGGAAATGTGAGTGAGACCTCTTCCTTAGCCTCCCACTCTAGAACTGCTGGCTGTGAGGAGTCTTTAAAGAAATCTCTGGGACTTTTGGGTAGAAATACCATCCTAGTTCAATTTAGGCTTTTTGGACTTTCTGTTGGTGCAGAAGCAATGCTCATTAGTCGAAGTGAGTTTTGAATGTTGATCTTCCCTAGCCTGGCACTGCTTTCTCCCCACACTGGGAAGCAGCAGTCAAGCATGCAATCACAGGGAAAGCAGCTGGTCCTCCAGAGCCATGTGGCATGTGGTTAACTCACGTATTAAGTATGTTGGCTCCTCCAGAGGGACGTGGCATGTTGTTAGCTCGTGTATTCAGTACGTTAGGTGTATTAAGTTCATTGTTCTTTGGCTGATGGTAGTTTCAAAATTGGATGAGTTGATCAGGATGTAATTGCATCCTAATTTACTGATCAACTGCATTTGCATTACTGAATGTGATGATGTGCTGAAGCAGAGTTTAAGGGCAGGCTGTTTTTGCCTACAGCTAGTGCTGGAGTGAGACATGGCTGCCCCTAGCGTCTGCCCAGACTCTCTACACCTTGCAGCCCTTCCCAGAGCTGTAGCCAAAGAAGGAAAGAAAGAGTAACTCTCCATCTAGGGGAGAGGAGAGCTCAAGGTTGTAAAATAAGATATTTCTTTGCCATCTGGCTTTAGGCTAAGGACAGGGACATGCAATGCTGATCTACTTGAACATTGGGATGACTCAGACAGGCTGGTGAAATGGAAAGATGACCACATCAATCTGAATTTGCAACCCAGAATCAGTCCTCAGTGTTTGGACAATTTACTGGGCACCTTGGAATCTTATCTGAGTAACAAGCATGAATATACACACTGAGGGCTACTGAAGGATTAGACAACCAGGAGGTGACATGGGAAGCACTGTGGAAGACAGTTTGGTAGTTTCTTACAAAGCTAGATGTAAGTCTGTCATTTGACCTAGCAATTATGGATGTTTACCAAAACGAGATGAAAAGTTATGTCCGCACAAAAACCTATATAAGGGCTGGAGAGATGGCTTAGTGGTTAAGGCATTTGCCCACTAAAGCCAAAGGACCGAGGTTCAATTCTCCAGAACCCACATAAGCCAGAAGCATAAGGGGGCACATGCGTCTGGAGTTTGTTTGCAGTGGCTGGAGGTGCTGGCATGCCCATTCTCTCTGTGTGTCTCTTCTATCTCTATCTCTTTCTGCTTGCAAAAAAACCTATATAAGAATGTTTACCTTAGGGGGTTAGAGAGATGGCTCAGTGGTTCAGGCACATGCCTCCAAAACCTAATGACCCAAATTTGATTCCCTAGTACTCACGTATAGCACAAGTGAGGCACGCATCTAGAGTTCCTTTGCAGTGGCTGAAGGCCCTGTCTCTCCCATTCTGTCTCTCTGTCTCTCTGTCTCTTCCATCTCTCTTTGCATGCAAATAAATAAAAATAAAAAGAAGCTTTACCTTAGCTTTATTCATAGTTACCAAAATTTGGGAACAATAAAGATGCCCGTGAGTGATTGCATGGGAGAAAACTGGCCCGTCTATATGAAGGGCCACTGTTTATCAGCGAAAGAAATGAGCTGTCAAGCCATGAAAAGACACAGAGAACGTTCAATGTATGTAGATAGGTGAAAGAAGCCAGTTTGACAAGGCTGCCTTCTGTGATCCCAACCGTAGCATTGCTGGTCAGACTCTCCACTGCTGTGATTCATACTTGAGAAAGCAGGTTAGAAGGGGAATGGATTTATCTTGGCTCACATTTTCAGACATTTCAGCCCTTAACAAGCTGTCTCCATTGCTTGGGCCTGATGCAAAACAGAAACATCATGATAGAGGTTTCTTACCTCATGGGAGCCAGGAAGGGGCATAGGACAAGATAATGTCCTTCGTAGAGGATCCCAGTCACTTACTTCCTCCTACCATTTCCATCACCTCCCAGTAATAACATCAAGTCACACATCTGTCAATGGAATAGCGTGTGATGAAGTTCAGATCCCTTGGCATCTAGTCAGTTCCCCAATGCCCAACCTCTGCACATGGGAAGCCAAACCTTCAGCACATGGGCCCTTTGGGGAAAGCCTTGTATCAAATCATAATGCTGACATAGAAACAATGAAAAGATCAGTGGTTTCCAGATGCTGAGGAAAGGGATGAGGGATGAATCCAAGGCTTATTGGAATTGTTCATGTGAGATTGTGATAGACAAATGAACCCTTGCATAAACTATGAATTTTAATAATTTTCTTCTATGCCTTTAACCCCAGCACTCAGGAGGCAGAGGTAGGAGGATTGCTATGAGTTCAAGGCCACTCTGAAACTGCAAAGTGAATTCCAGGTCAGCTGGGGGTACAGTGAGGCCCTACCTTGAAAAACCAAAGTAATAATAATAATAATAATAATAATGGCTGGAGAGATGGTTTAGCAGTTAAGGTGCTTGCCTGCAAAGCCTAAGGACCCAGGTTCAATTCCCCAAAACCCACTTAAGCCAGATGCACAAGGTGACATATACATTCTGGAATTTATTGATAGGGTATAAAGGCTCTGGTGTACCCGTTCTCTCCATCTGCCCTTGTTTCTTTCTCTCTTCCTATTTCATAAAAAAACAAATAAGGGCTGGAGAGATGGCTTAGTGGCTAAGGTGCTTGCCTGCCAAGCCTAAGGGCTCTTATTCAACTCTCCAGATCCCACATAAGCCAGATGCACAGTGACACAAGCAAGCTCACACATGTGCCAAAGGTGGTATATGTGTCTGGAGTTCGATTGTAGTGGCTGGAGGCCCTGGCTCGCCAATTCTCTCTCTCTGGTATGGTTCAAATTAATATGAGAAAAAGGCAGGTAATATAAATTTAAATGAAACATTACGCCATGAAAAATTTACAAAGAAAAATTAAAATAAAAATTTAAATTTAAAAATTAAAATAGTGTGTAGAAAACTTTGCCAACACCTGATGGAGCAGCAGAGATCACATAGTTAAAAACTCACACCTGTTTTGAAACTGGAACTCGGGTGCCAGAGTCCCTTTTTTCAGGAGAGCTAAGACTCCAGCCTCACAAAGCCTTCCCATGTGTCCGCATCCCATAAAACCTTGAATCCAGGGCATCGGTGTGGAAGTTGTCAAGAACATACATCAAATAGTCCTGGGCTTTTTACAAAGCACTAAAAACGAACTGCTACATTTATGTCTTTATATTCTACCTTCTTGCTTGGCAGTTTTTCTTGGCTCACATCAAAAAAAGGAATTATACGCCATCAGAGAAAATTGGGATAGAAACTTGTCTCTGTGGTAGTTTTGTTTTCCTTTAGAAATTTGTGTCTGTGCATTTTCTCACACATTCACATTATACATGTCTAATAAAAATTCCATGTTTGTCCCTTTTGTCCCACATCTGTCACTATTTCTCTGGCTTATGAACTGAGGTGTATGTGATACTAGTTCTCAAAGCCAGGGGATCCTCTGTGGTCCAGGTGTTACCAGCAAGAGGCACTGGCTGACATGATGAGGCCTTTGTCCTGTGTTCTGTGGACATTAAGAAGCTTTTGGCCTGAGGCATGTGTGGAGCCCAATCGAGCTACCCAAACAAAGTGAAGGAGATTGGGGAGTCCAAAATCAGATTGGAACCCAAGGCCTGCCAGACGCTTACCTTCTTCCAGCTGTTGCGAGCATCGGAGAGGCACTGACTTGGAGCCCAAGGCTATTGTTCATAGACTGAAAGCCCCAATGGAGGGTGAGGTAGCAGAGGGCAAGTGAGGCCATCGGAGTTGGTTGTCAGAGCCTGGTGGCCTGAAGAGTTCCTCAGCTGCCTGCTGATCCCCGCTGGGACAGTGCCAGCCACAAAGTACAAGGCAGGCTTCAGAGCTGGCTGAAGACATATTGTTTTCCCATAACTACTGTCATTTAAACAGGATCCAGTTTCTTGGCATGAGCAGATTGTTCCCACCGAGGACACATACTCTGTCGTGGGGCAAGGCCAGGCAAATCCTCGCCGGAGCTGACTGCACTTTCCATTCTGAAGCTAGCAGCGTTGGGAGGGGAGGTCCAGAGGACCCAGCACTGCCTTCTGTTCATACGGGTTTTGAATGACTCGAGTCCACAGTCCCCACAATGTACCCAAGGTTCAAATGGGATCACCCAGTGGGAGCCAGCATGACTGTAATTGAACTTGTTAAAGGGATCTAAATGCTTCCTGTGCCCCCTTCATGAATCCTGGAATCCTCTATAGGCCGCAGAAACCGAAGCGCTGGAAGTAAATAGTGCAGCTGGAGTCAGCAATGTTGCTAGTGCGTCAGCTGTGATGTCCGGGTGGCTTTGGCATGTCACAGGAGACAGGCCGATAAGCATGGGCTAGCCCAGCTGCCCCAAACGCACAGAGCCTCTGGGCTACAGCCAGCCACAGACACCTGCAAGGCATCTCAGAAGACAAGACCTTGTAATTTTTATTTGTTTGTTTGCTTCTGTTCCCTTACCCCCAGGGGTTCTGTTACCTTGACTCATGTGGATGACTCAGGAGAGATCATGCACAAGGCATTACTAAACATTTCTAGCTTTGCTCACATTGCTCTGTGATCCATTTCCAGCTAATGTCTTCCTTCAAGGCAGGTTGTTTTTATAACTTGAAATGTTAGCACCCACTAGTTAGATTATGGTTGAAAAGCCAAGTGTTTAGATTTGAAGATATGATAAAAAGGGAACCTAATGAATTTCCCTCTTCCCTCCCTTCCCTCCCTCCTTAGGCCCTCTCCAACGCTTTATCACCAGTTACTTCAAGATAAGTTGCCAGAGGCTTCCTTCTGATGAGTTAGTGGGAGGGAGATGAGGAGGAACATTAGCAGTGGGGAGAGAGGCCCGCAGGGATGTGCCCATCCCAAAGATCTGCAGTCTCTAGAAGGCGGGTGCAGGGGCTGGGGCCGGGCTGTGACCCCTCCCGGCCTCAGCAGAACGGAACAAGAAGAAAAGAACGGAGACAGCCACGAGCTCTGAGGCGGAAAACCCAACAAAGGCAATGTGTGACCCCAAATCATCGTAAGAGGTGGTCTGGCCCTCGGGCAGCCTTGCTTTCACCCAAGGTCAGTTATATCAGAGGGTGTGGCCAAGTAAGGTGCCTTCCAGTTTCCATGCTGTGACCTAGAGACTGCTCTGGCAGAGACTAGCAACTAGAAAGGACAATTAGCCAATTCATTATGTTGACATTTTTAGCCACAAGGCCAGCATTTTACAAAATAAGGCCTTTTCCCTTAATTAGGGTTGTGACAGATAAAAGTATATTCCCAGCCGACTCAGGTTACCCATGTGGACAGGCCTATTATCCCCCGCTCAGCCCGCCCTGCCTGAATCTGAGGGCTCAGTCTATTTGCCACCCTTGGCAGCTCTGTAAAGGATTCAGAAGGAATAAACACAGGGCCTGCTTCCTGCCCTTCGCCCAGAAGAGAAGACTCATTCATACACATGGTACAAGCCAGTAAACTTTGGTGGTTCAAGAACAGGAAAAAATGAAGCTAATAGGGTGGGGGAGGGGGGCCACCCCCAAACCAGTTCATGTGAGGCCAACCCTAATGAGAACTTTGGAAACCAGTTCAAGTGAGGAACGGGGATATTTAATATGGAAGAAGAAGAATAAAAGGATCTGTGGATGTCACCTCAGATGTATGTAGCATGATGCAGTGCATGGTCATAAAACCATGACAGAGGGGCCAGCCTGTCTGGGTTCAGCTTTTGGGTTAGTGCCCTTGTGACAATCTGACTGCTGTGAGTTATTTCACCTCGGTGCTTCAATTTCCTATTTAGGACAGTGGGGATAATATGATATCTAGCTCTTAGAGCTGTTATGAGAACCGAGGAGGTTAATACATGATAAACAGAGCGCTTCCTACCAGGATAAGCATGACGTTAAGTATTTGTCACTATGCATAGCAAGGCAGGGAGGAGATAATGGGCTACACCACACAACTGAAGTAGAATCAGGGATGGAAAACTTACGGCAATGTATGCACAACTTAGGCTGGAGAGATGACTTATTAGTTAAGATGTTTGTCTATGAAGCCTAAGGACCCAGGTTTGATTCCCCAGGACCCACAAAAAGCCAGACGCACAAGGTGGTGCATGCATCTGGAATTCCTGTGTATCAGCTGGAGGCCCTGGCACACCCTTTCTCTCTCAAATAAATAAATAAAATTATATATATATATATATATATATATATATATATATATATATATATATATCTTGTTTTGCAATTAGCTTCCCAAGGAAGGACAAATGAGTTAGGAAAACTATATAGTTTGTATGAATTATTCTCTAATGCAATCCCATGTGGGTTCTGCTTAACTAGTCATGATGGAAATTTTGACTTTCACATCTCCCACTTCATGTGTTCAAAACACACCTCTGAATCCCATTTCTACCCACTCTCTTGTAGTCATCCCATTTCCTTACCACTAGTGGTAATACCAGTTACCAAGTGACTCAAGACAGAAAGTCGTCATTATCTCTGATGCACACTTCTGCCTTGCTCTGTGTTCAACCAATTACCAGTACACGCTCTCCGCAGCTTTCGAGTCCTATTTTTCTCCATAGTTCCTGCCTCTACCTTGGTTCAAGAGCCATCATCATCTTTCCCCACATTGGTACTTTTTTGTTGTTGTTGTTGTTTTCATGGTAGGGTCTCACTCTAGCCCAGGCTGACCTAGAATTCACTATGTAGTCTCAGGCTGGCCTTGAACTCACAGCGATCCTCCTACCTCTGCCTCCTGAGTGCTGAGATTAAAGGTGTGTGCCACCACGCCCGGCACATTGTTACTTTTGAACTGTCCTTCTTGTTCTACCTCTGCCTCAAGGCCAGGAAACCTACAACAAACTGTGAAATTAGAAAAACTACCCTGCCTGTCTGAGCATCTGCCCTAGGTCAGATTTTACCACCACTTGCCGCTCAGCAGGTATCCTTGTGCTTTGCACATCTGCTCAACCATATGCAATGGCTCTTTCCTGTTCATCTTCCCTGAACAGTCATACTCATTTTTTAAAAATAGAAATTGGATCTTACCACTCAGGTCTTTCATGGTTTTCTGATGCCCCCGAGCTCCAAACCAAATCCCAACTCTGCCTGTCTAATAGCCACTAATCAGGGAGGAGGCTTTGCTGTAGAAACATGCTCTGGGGCAGATCATAAAACATAAGCCCTTAAAGAGAGCTCAGAGATACTGCTTGGTGTAGGGGTGATGGACTTGAGTACTTACGGCTGCAGTCAGCCTGCATACACATTTTGCTTGGCTTACACAGACAGCATGCTTACATTTTTTTTTAATTGGTTAACACTATTTAAAGCCAAGAGATTTAAGCCAAAATGGTGGTACACTCCTATAATCCAAGCACGTAGAAGGTGGAAGCAGGAACACCAGGAATTCAAGGTCAGCCTTAATATATAGGAAGTTCAAGGCTAGCCTGGGTTACATAGAGCCTTGTCTCAAACAAAGAATCAAACCCCAAGAGATTTTACCTAAGATATAAACTGTGGCTTCTCCTCAAAGACTAGATGTGGAGACCTTGCATGTTCCCTTCAGGGCAGCAACCAGCTGTTGCTGGGTGGCAGCAAGTGTCCTGAATAGGTCAGGTCTCTCTGCTTCTCCCCAGCTGCTATTGCTCAGAGAAGTCAGATGCATTGTTTACCAGGCCCCTGTACACATTTGTACTTGTAGTTCCCACACTGGTTTAACCCCTTCACATTACAAGTGTGGAAAGTAAAGCCAGAAAAGTAGCACATCAGTCACTGGGTCATGTGCTGGGCCATGAACTACCTCATAGCTTCCGTTGAAGTCAGTTTCATGCTGCTGGAATGAACATCCAAAGCAGGCACAGTTTATAGGAAGAAGGAAAGTATTTCAAGCTTACAGATCCAGGGAAGGTTCCATCAGTGGTGGAAGAAGCTGCTTCCAGGCATCCAAGCAGAGAGAAGCCATCACCGGCCAGCCAGTACCAACTGTGACAAGCACAGATGGACAGCAAGTAGCAGGGACCCCACCAGAGCTCACACTGCTCTGCACACCTTTGGGCTGGAATTCAGATCTGCCCCCCAAACACACCTTTGGGTTGAACCCCACGATCTGACCCCAGTGACACCTCCATCAGCCAGGTGTCGGGAAACCCAAGTTATAAGCTTTAATAAAACACCTGAGTCTATGGGGGACATACATTCAAACTACCACAGCTTCTGATTCAGGGGTTCTGATCTCAGTGCTAGAGGCAGAGTATGCAACTTGGTTTGTGATTTCTCCTGCTATGCTTGCTAGCTAGCATGCCCTCTGATTGTTCCTGCACCCATGAAAACTAGAACACCAGGTCTGAATGACCAACATAGTGCTCTAAGAATGAATGGTCCCTACTGTATGAGAGACTGTATAATTAAAAAAAAAAAAGGTGGATAAATAAGATTGAAAGTGACAGGGAAGATAATATCTGGACTCTACCTCTTTGTTGTGGTGTTATAGAAAGGTGAGGAGCCACCTTGGTCTCTACCTTTCTCAGGGCATGGAGATGCAGCAAGAGTGAGACAGAGAGGCAGAAGTGCAAATCACTGGTGTCAGTGCCCCAAACCACACTGTCACCCCCTAATACAATTACTGTGGACAGACACATCACTGAGAAAAACAAAAAGGTGGGGTGGGGGATGTTCAGTTTTCCTGAATGAACAATGGCTTTGACCAATCAACAGGAACTGGAGTGACCCCAGTCCCTGAATCTTGAGTCATTTAGAAAAAGTCTTCCTGGATTCTTTGGGGAAAACAGTTATATTGAGCCTTAGGGAAATTAGCTTTGACAAGTACCAGATCCTCTTAGCTACTGTGTCCTCTTTGTACCGCAGTGAACCGTTGCCATGAAGGCGAGTGACAAAGCCACTCCTCGTGAAAAACTCTAGACTTCATTCTTGTGGCAGCCATGGGCTCCTGTGTGAGCTGCAGAGCACAAAACCATTTTTGCAGAAAAGGAGGGATGGGACAAAGAAGCCGTGGCCAGGAGCTCAGTGATGCAGTCACTTCCTTGGGGCTACCTCTACTGGGCCATGGGCCATTCTCTCTCTCTCTCTCTCTCTCTCTCTCTCTCTCTGGTTTTTTTTTTTTTTGTTGTTGTTGTTTCCCATTGGAATCCAGCAATGCTTAATGAAGCCTAACAGTATTTCATTTAACTGTATTCAAATGTTTCTACAAACTTCTGCACGAATTAACATTCTCTTAGATAAAGCAAATGTAGATAGAATATTGTATCAGTAAATGTCTTCTAGACAGAGATGTAGAATCCAATTCTCCTTTTCCAATTTTTGAGTCATTGCTCAAAAATGGAAATCAGATTTTTGACTTCATGGATGTAGTTTCCTTACAACAGTAGACTAATGAGCATGGTGATTTATGCATATGAAGTGTAAGAATAGGCTCATTTTGTTGATTTTTATTCTAGAATCCCAGGGACTTTTATCTGTTTTCTCCCTTTTAAACATGCATCAAAACAATAAGCAGTAGATCAATGACTAACAACATCCTCTTTGACTCAAACTCAGACACAATTATTTTTTAATTATTGCTGCTAATGATGTATTTATGTAATTGATTAGATCAAGAGGGAGAGAAAACTGCTGCATCTCCTCCTTCTCCTCCCTCTCCCTCTCCTTTCTTTCAGCCAAAGAATGTTGGCTCCTTATGGTACCTCTTCAGTTCAGGCCTTTATTTACTTGAAGTGTGAATCCATTGCCCTTGTCATCTCTGTCTGTCCTCTTAGAAGTGAAGCCCTTTTCTTTGCTTGCCCACGGCTCAGGCAGAAGTGGCAATAATGACTGTGTTAAGAGTACAGAGAGAGGTGACAAGAAGGTAATGGAGACAGGGCGGGGCGTGGAGAATCGAGGAGAGAGAAGCAGAGCCATTGGAATGGAGAGGTCTAAAGAGACTTCCTGTGAGGAGGCCCCATTAGAAATCCTGCAGCAGGAGCTGGGTAATTGTCAACTAGAACAGTGTCCACAGAGAGAGCAGCTGCAGTGACGACAGTGCTGAGTTGTTGAGGACACCGTGACCCAAACTGACACTATCATGAAATAGGTGGCATTTCCCCAGGGAGTACAAAGTTGCCTCTTACCATGTTCCAAAACACTGGCTCCAGTTGCATGCCTGTTTTAGTTTACGTTGGTGATAGTTTGCATTGCTGTTTCCTGGAAATTCTCCGTGGCGTCCATGGTGGCATTAAGGCTCACAACCCTTTCACCTTCTTTCACCTCCGGGCCACTGTGAGCATGTACCCTCTTTTCATTTTCAGTGTCCTAGCATGCTCTCAACTGCTTCCAGTAATTGTGCAAAACATGAAATCAAAAGCAGATGGGACATATGTAGATTAGCTGTTTTGTTTTTCATCCCTGTAATTTCCTAGGCTTGATAACACTTCAATTTTATAACCATAAAATCTGTTTCTGTGCTCCTTGGGACATACACACAGAGATGCTGCCAAGAAGCAAGCTGAAAGGAGATGACAGGTGGTTTTCTGGTTTGTTCCTTTTCAAAAGAAGTACCTTGCTGCTTGTGGAGATAAACTAAAAAGAATTACTTCAAAGACAATACTTGTCAGAGTCCAGGTTACTTGTGGGAATATGAATATCCCTCAATTTATAACGGGGTTACCTCTTGATAAACCTATCCTGAGCTAAAAATATCCTAAGTCTCAAATACATTTAATACATATAACCTCTGAACATCACAGCTTAGACACACAATGCTCTTTGCAGGATAAGGTGTCTCTGGGGTGGAGTACTGTGATCATACAGCTGACCACCATCTCACAATAAAAACATCATCCTACCACAAATACCAGGAAAAGTTCTAAACTGTGAATTTGAAATAAGCTTCCTATTGCATATATCTGTCTTTGCTGTGTTAACACCAAAGGACAATTTAGATTCCAAACTTCAGAATGTATGATAGCTGAAACTAAAATCCAGCTTTCTGTTCAGTGGTCTTCCTAAGGGCACTCACTCTAGAAAGTCATAGATGTTTTTACCAAAATTGAGTTGTGGTTGGTGATATCCACATTTCCAGGGAAGGCGATTGATTGACTTGCAGGAGAGAGGAGAGAGAGAAAATTGGCCTGTCAGGGCTTCAGCCAGTACAGTTGAACTCCAGATGCTTGCGCCACCTAGTGGGCATGTGTGACCTTGTGCTTGCCTCACCTTTGTGCGTCCCGCTAAGGTGGGATCTGGAGAGTAGAACATGGGTCTTTAGACTTCATAGGCAAATGCCTTAACCACTAAGCCATCTCTCTAGCCCATGCAGTAGTATTCTCTTTCTTCACTGGATCCCAGTCAACCATTCAGCCAGTGTCTCTGAGCACATGCACAATTTGAGAAATGCATGCAAAATAGTCTGAAATGATTACTCAGTCATCCTTTTTTTCTTCTTCTCTTCCTCCTCCTTCTCCTTCTTCAGATTTGTTGACAAAGCTTCATTTTTCCATCAGAGACTTAGCAGAGCATAGAGAGCCATCAGTAAGAGCCCAGACTTTCAGCCAGACAGACCTGAATTTGAAATCTGACACAACCACTTAGTTGGTGATTTGGGGCACATCTCTTAGTGTCTCCTAAAACCGATGACCCCTTCACAGAAAGATGGCGATGATACCTGTCTTGTGGTGGTGACTTTAAGAACACAAGTATTTCTTTGTCTTCCCCTTTCCTTGTTGTCAAATGACATAAGCAGAGAACACAGTTATGTCAGAACGCTGAAACCAGAGGGGACTGTGGTAGGAACTCTTTCTGAGCTGGAGCAGAGCACTTACTGTATTAGTTACATGTGGAGAAGGAAATGACTTATCCTGCATTTCTTCTCTGTTAGTTACCCAGTATCTAAGATAGAAACTATATGGCTGGCTAGCTTAGGAGGAGGAATGACACAGTATTAGGCTATAAGGACCTGTTTCATATAGCTCTGTCTCAATCCTTTCCTGGTAAAAGAAAGAGCCAGGACACCAAAGAACAAACAGCATGTCCCATACATCTCTTTGACTTCTCAGACCCTTCGATGCCAGGATCCCAGGGACCCCCATCTACAAAGCAGGCAGGCGTGTCAGGGCCATGTCCCCTCCGCTTCCCCCTTTCATCTTGTTGATGGTCTTGATTCTGTTAAAGCGCAGGTCCTTGAAAATGAACAAGTGAGTCAAGTATACCCCCAGACTCTGACGGATGCCCACAGAACTCTGCCCTTTTGGAGGTGTATGGGCGCAGGTGAGACTACCTTCCAGGCGCGCTTGACACCTGCCTCTGTGAGGAGCTCCTGCAGCCAGCAATGCTGTTCAGAACCAAGGCCCATCTGCTGCTCAGGTTTTTTAATTCAGATATTCTTCCTTCTCGAGCCCCCAGCTGAGGGAGCAGCCAATTTTGTGGAAAGATCTCTTTAATAAGAAATGAATAAAACTATCAATGCTAAATAAAATAGACCACTGTGAAACTTGGGTTAAGTCCCACAGGGAAGTGTATGCGCGATTAACTGCATTATATAACAAGTCTGCCTTTAATAGCTGGCATGATTCTTTTTGTTGTTCCAAGGGAAAAGCCGCCAAGGCTGAAGCCAGAGCACATGATATTATTTGAACGTACTGAAGCCTTCGGAAATTTTCCTCCGAGAGATGTCGGGAATCAGAGTTCCACTGCGATTTATGGCTGTTTTAAATGTTTAATACTTTTTACGTTTTCAGAGTGATACCCTCTGCTTCCAGTAGCCTACGGGTGTGTTTCTATTGCTTGGAAAGATACTTTTCAAGTGGGAAGTTTTAAAACTATGAAAGAAAAGAAAAAGAAAAAGACAAAGGAGGTTTTACAGTTGTGAGCTTTGAGTGATTTCCCAAGGATGAAAGAGTTGAGGCTATAAGACAGGCCCCATGAGCTTCTCCCCAGCTGCGGGTAAAGACTCAACAGAGGAGCAGCTGGGGAGAACATTCCAGAGCCACAGCTCCCCCAATGGCCTCAGCCTCCAGGTTAGGCTGCTCGCTGCCCACCCAGACCTCCGAGCTCTCAGTGTCAGGTGTGGCTTAAGATCAGCAGCGGTAGGACTTCGGCAGGCTTGTTACATGGCTCGACCTAATAATGAAATGAAAATTATACACAGTGATGAAGACCTGTGAGAGGGTCCAAGGAAGAGGCTCAAACGCAGTGAAGTTGTGGGGTCGGGACCAAGAAAGTTGAGTGCTTTTAAAGAAAATCAGCTTTTGTGGAGTATAATAGATATGGAATAAACTGTGTAAAACTTAAGTTTTTCTGGATGTCATCCTAGAATTTGTAATCCTAGAGTTTGGGAGATGGAGGCAAGAGGATCAATAATTCAAGGTCAACCTTAGCTATGTTGTGAGTCCAACCAAGGCTAGTTTCCATGAGACCGTGTTCCAAAACAGAACAACTAACTGATAAGTTTTGATGTATGTATACACACCCACCACAGTCAGAATAGTGAACATATTTGCCATCTCCAGAACTTTTTTCATGTTCCCTTTTGTGGTGGTTAGAATAGATGGCCCCCAATATATTTAGTGTTTTATTAGTTTGTAATTCAGATATGCAGCCACCTGGATGGAAGAGGTGTCATTGGGTGGAACTTAGGTCCAGCCCTAAGGTGTGGGGGTCGATTTGAAATTCCAATCTAAAGGTATCTGAAGTGCCTAGTTCCACCTGGAGTTCCTGAAGTGTGCTGTGCTGTGTGGCTTTTGGCTTGTGGCTTCTCTCTCTCTGCTTGGACCTGTGAAAGCAGGGCCAGCTTCTTCTGCCATTATGGAACTTCCCCTGGATCTGTACAGCTTCAATAAATATCCCTTCCTCCATTAAGCGTGCCTGGTCTGGAAGTTCATCTCAGTGAAACTCAAACTGATACACCTTGTAATTCCTTCTCCCCATCCTCCCATCCCCAGGTAAACACTGATCTGTTTTCTGTCATTGTGTGTCAGTTTCATTTCCTAGAATTTCAAATCAATTAAGTCCTTTCTTTTAGCCAGGGGTGGTGGTACACGCCTTTAATCCCAGCACTCAGGAGGCAGAGGTAGGAGGATTGCCATGAGTTCGAGGCCACCTTGCGACTCCATAGTGAATTCCAGGTCAGCCTGGGCTAGAGTGAGACCCTACCTCGAAAAACAAACAAACAAACAAAAAAATCTTTTCTTTCCTGACTTCTGACTTCTTAGCATTTTTAGTTTTACTGATGCTGAAGTGTGTGTAGGCTTTATTTCATTTTTATCACAAACCAATATTCTACTTTACATATATATTATGCTTTCCCTCTCACTTGTTGACAGATGCTTGTGCTGTTGACGATTTCAAGTGAAGGCTGATGAGAATATTTATGTATAAGCCTCTGTATGGACAGACTCCTCTTCTCCCTGGTGAACATGTAGGAGGAGAATGGTAGTAATGTATGCTCAGAGTGCATTTAATTTGTTAAGGGACTACCATGCTGCTTTCCAAGGTAATTTTCCCCTTTGATGATGCCACAAACAGTGTATGAGAGTTCCAGTTACTTTGTGGCCTTGCTAACATTGTATATCAGGCTTCTTAAATTTCAACCACTGTGGAATAAATACGGCATGGAACCTACACAGCCTAGCATTATTACGTAGATGGTTGTAGCAGTTACCTTCTCAGTGGGGCCGAACACATGAGCAGAGGTGGCCTATGGAAGGAAAGGGTTTATTTTCACCGTGCAGTTTTGAGGGGATGTTTTACCATGGCAGGGAAGGCATAGCAGGAGCAGCTGACTGGACATCAAGTGTCTACAACAGCAGGGAGGAAGTAGAGAGGGTGAACTAGCTGGGTGTAGCCAGCATGACTGGGTGATAACACCCTGAGGCTGGCCCCCAGCGACTCAACCCCTCCAGCAAGGCTCCAGCTCCCAAAGGCTCCACAGCTGGGGATCAAGTATGAAGTTTAATCATAAACACATGAGGCTCTCAGGGATCTCTGACATCTAAGCCACTGCAACAGTGGTGTGCGTTTCAGCCACCTGTTTGTCTTACTTATCTGAGACGACACTGCTCAGTATCACTCTCCATTTCCCTTCCCCAGCCCCTGGCGACCACTAGTTTATCTTTATAAACGTGTGAGAGGCTTGTATGAGTAGAATCACGCGATATTTGTCTTTCTGTGACTGGCAACCGTTCTAATATGCATTATGGTTTTAATTTGTTTTTCCCTAATAACTGATGTTGGGTGCTTTTTCATGTATTTATTTGCCCCCTGTGTATCTTCTTAGCTAAAGTATCTTTGCTTATTTAAAAAATCGGATTGTGGGGCTGGAGAGATGGCTTAGCGGTTAAGCGCTCACCTATGAAACCTAAGGACCCCAGTTTGAGGCTCGGTTCCCCAGGTCCCACGTTAGCCAGATGCACAAGGGGGCGCTCGCGTCTGGAGTTCGTTTGCAGAGGCTGGAAGCCCTGGCGCGCCCATTCTCTCTCTCTCCCTCTATCTGTCTTTCTCTCTGTGTCTGTTGCTCTCAAATAAATAAATAAAAAATGAACAAAAAAAAAATCGGATTGTGTTCTGTTAAGTGAGAATTATTTGCATATTTGATATATGTCATTTATAAAATATGTAAACAGGGCTGGAGAGATGGCTCAGCCATTAAGGTGCTTGCTTGCAAAGCCTGACAGCCCAAGTCCGATTCCCCAGCACTCACATAGAGCCAGATGCACAACATTTGGAGTCTGTTTGCAGTGGTAAGAACCCTGTTGTGCCCATTCTCTCTCTCTCTCTCCTTGCAAATAAACAAACAATATATGTAAGCATATCTATGCATCTATATTATTAACAAGTGTTTTCTCCCAGTCTGTGGTCGGTCCTTGTGTGTGTGTTGGGGAGGGTCCTTTGGTGCTAGGGCCAGAACCCAGGACTCGATGCCTGCTAGCTAGCATTCTCCCCACTGAGCTACATCCCGAGCCCCTTTGGATTGTCTTTTCATTTTGCAGCAGTAACTTTCAAAGCACAGAAGCTCTACATTTGACTGACATCTGCCTGATCAGTTTGTTCGGTTATGGTTAATGCTTTGATGTCATTTCTAAGTTCTCTGTCTAAGCTTAGTTTACTCCTGTTTTGCTTATGTTTGTTTTTAGAAGCTATAGTGTTAGGTTTTCTGTTTGGGTCTCTGGTCCATTTGAGTGAATGAATTATTATGTATGTTATGAAGAAGAATGGGTTGAAGTTTCTCTCGAGTCTGTGTGTGTGTGTGTGTGTGTGTGTGTGTGTGTGTGTGTGTGTATAGTCAATTGTTGTTTCGGTATCATTTGTTGAAAACATTCTTCTTTCTCCACCAAATTGCCTTCATAGCTTTGTCAACAACCAGTGTCCATGTCACTGTAGGTCTATTTCTGGATGTGTGTTCCACTGATCTCTTTTTATCTTTTCACTCATACTCTTTGTCTTAATTTCTGCAGCTTGGCATAAAGTCTTGACATTCCTCCAATTTCATTATTTTACAAAATTATTTTGGCTATTTGCTTCTTCATGTTTCCCTATAAATTTTAGGATCAGCTTGTCAACTTCTATTTTTAAAATATGCTGAGATTTTGATTGGGAGTAATTGGGCTTTTGGGAAGATGTGCCCATGGTAAGGAAGCACGTTTTTATATTTGGCATCTTGAACACAGTACAGCACTTAAAACATTTTCCACACAGTTTCTCCCCAGTTTATTGAAAACCCACCTGTGAGAAATGGCGGCGTTCGAGGCTAAAGGATACAAGGAAAACAATGTTCTCATTCCGGCCCTTATTTCCTATGATTTCACCCTTTTCTCAAGTAGTCCCAAGAGAGAAGGAGTCATGACAACTATCTCAGGAAGCCTTCCACCCCTAGCAAAAGACTGCAGATGCTCTGAGTGCCTGTGCTCCCTTGAGAAGGGGCCTTTTGAAGCCATTGTCTTTGCTTACTTATGTTGCAGTACTAGGGGTTGAACCCGGGACCTTGTGCATGCTTGGCAGACACTCTTCCGCTGTGCTATCTTTCCTGGACCTGTTCCAGATGCATCTCCGTGCAGCGGGCTGATACTCTGCAGCATGTTCTATCCTGACGTGGCACACGTCAAATCCCTGTTGACCCAGGGAGTTCCTGGATGGCGAAGCAGCCTGGCAGCCGAGCTTGGAGGTGCGTGGGGGAGAGTGGAAATGTGGGCAGTAACCAGTACAAGGATGACAGCTTCTGGGGAGCTGACAAGCAAAGGCACAGATCTGAAAATCTGTGAAACCTCCCAATTTTCTGAACTGCACAGGCCAAACAAAACACAAATTCAGTCCGTGGGCTACTAAAGTGAAGCCTCTGATAGATGGGCTCTTTTATTTGCCTTTCGGGGTCAGCGCTTCCGTGAGCTCCCTAAAGGGTTTTTCTTGACAACTGCTTATTGAACACTCATGATGTGCCAGGAACTTGGTCAAGGATGGGAGAACCCTTCCTTTCCTGAGCCTTAGGGGTTCTTACTCCAATTTAGGTGTGGCATAGAGACACATCTCAGTTCTGTCGCCCATCTCTCTTGATGTGCTCTCCAAACCCTCCAAGAAGGCTGCGTATGCTTGCAAGAGTTCCAAGGGCTAATCAGAGGAGAAGACATTAGCTAATGATCAACTGTCAAGTAGAAACTAGCTAAATGAATGTATGCTACAACAGCTCTAGACCACCCTCTTCTTGTTGCCTATTAGTAGAGCACAAGACGGTGGTTGCTAATGAGGACTCAAATAAAATAGGAGGCTGGGGAGACAGCTAGGTGGATAAAGTGCTTTCCATCCAAGAAGGAGAACTTGAGTTTGGACCCCCAACATCCACGGGCATGGTGGCACATACCCATAACCCCAGAATGGGGGAGCTGGATATAGGGAAGTCTCTGGGGCTTGCTGGCTACTTTGCTTTGCCAAATCATTGAACTCTGGGATCAATGAGAGATCTTGTCTCAGAGAATAAGGTGGAGAGGGATTGAGTGAGACACGTAAGCTCTGGCTTCCACATGCATGTGTGCACACATGTGTCCACATACATGCAAAACACCATGCACCTGTTCTCATTCTGTCTCTCAAATAAATAAATAAAATATTTTTAAAGAAATTATTACTGAAGCCCCAGTTTAAATACAAAATTGGAAAAGCTGCAACTCCTAGGAAACTTAAAAAGTGTATCCAGAACCAGATAATTCCAAAGCCAAGTAGAACTAACTCTCCACTGAGGCCGTGGGTCTGCCCTTTGTCTGAGAAGAGCAACAACTGCATGAGAACCTTCAACCACTTCAGAAGCCGTTGTTTGGCCCCTTTCTTCCTTCTTTCTTTTCTTCCTTCCTTTCCTCTTTTTTGAGAGAGAGAGAGAGAGAGAGAATGGGTATGCCACGGCCTCCAGCCACTGTGAATGAACTCCGGCTGCTCGTTCCTTCTTGTGAGCATGTGCAACATTGTGCACTTGCATCAGTGCATCTGGCTACATGGGAGCTGGAGATTTGAACATGAGATCTTAGGCTTTGCAGGCATGCGCCTTAACCGCAAAGCCATCTCTCCAGCTCTGTTTTTCTTTTTCTAAACTTAGCTCTTAAAAATTTACTTCCCAGGAGCCCCTGTGTACCAGTCACTAGGAAAGCTACGACAAGAGAGGCAGTCCCGTCACCCCGGGCCTCGAGGCTCACTGTGGCACATCCCGCAGGCTCTGCCCTGGGTGAATCCACGCCGCCATAGGTTAAGGTTCATGCACGTCAGCTTGGCTCCTGTTTCTGTCAGTGGAATGTGCAGCTTGTCATTGATTAGGAAGTGGTCTGGTTCATGCGGGTTCTGAGACTCCTTCATCTTCCTCGTTCTGAATGTAAGAGATAATGGGAGTCAGTTTGTGCTTAGGTGTTTGTTTTGCTGGGTTTTTTTTGTTGTTGTTGTTGTTTGTTTTTTTTTTGGTTTTGGCAATATTCTCACTGCAGTTGCAATCTGTTAAAGCCTCTGATTCTCTCCTGGATGGGCTGTTAGGTTCAAAACATTCTGTATGAGTGTTGATTTTTGTTTAAAACTTGGTGGTTGGCTATCACATTGATCCCCAAACAAGTAAATCTTGCTATTATCAGTCCATCAGTCTTGAAATGATTTTGGTAATTGATTCTGTCAGTCACCATATCACTGTCCCTCTCATCGCTGAGAAGGTAGCAGATCTACGAGCCTGCTGGTCAATATGATGGAGCACACCTGTAATCCCAGCACTCTGTGGGCTGAGGTGGAAGGATCTCCAGTTGGCGGTCAGTCTGGGTTATATGAGTAACACCCTGTTGCCAAACAAAAAAATAATCATAGAAGGAAAGAGAAAGGCTGGAAGATGCCAAAGGTTTTGTGTTTTAGGATTGGTGTGTTGTAGTGTCCTAGCATTGACGGAATTTGGCAAATTTACATGGCCTTCTTACCCGTTTCCTTTTGGTTTTATTGCCAATTCACTCAATCCAGCCGAACTCTATTGAAAAAATGCATGAAGTTAACTGCATTGTAGGCATAACTTATGGTCTTGCCCTTATTTTAGGTAGGTTTAGAACTAATAGGGAAAATAAAAATCTATTGGAGTTATTTTATAATATATAAGTTGTAACGGCAGCTTCTTAAACTCTCTTTAATCTTTATTGCCCAAGAATATGCAGCAAAGATCATATCAAGGGATGACAGAGTCAACTTGTTTTCTTTGGTATCAGCTTAAATATTTAGAAATTTGATCTTGAAGATTAAAATAAAGTTAGAATTATTTTTAAACAATTTTTTTAAAAAAATTGGAAAGCGGGGCTGGAGAGATGGCTTAGTGGTTAAGTGCTCGCCTGTGAAGCCTAAGGACCCCGGTTCAAGGCTCAGTTCCCCAGGTCCCACGTTAGCCAGATGCACAAGGGGGCGCACGCGTCTGGAGTTCGTTTGCAATGGCTGGAAGCCCTGGCGCGCCATTCTCTCTCTCTCCCTCTATCTGTCTTTCTCTCTGTGTCTGTCACTCTCAAATAAATAAATAAATAATGAACAAAAAATATATAAAAAAAGAAAAAATTGGAAAGCGATCATCGGTGAGGAATATTGTAATTAAGAAGTATATTTTTCCTATTTAGAAAAAGAGGAAAACTCAAAACCTTATATCCCCATGATATAATTTCCACATAAAGAAATCCTTAGAATCTTTGGCAAATAGCCTGGGGAGAAGCAGTGTGGTCATTAATATTGAGAATTTTTAATAGCTATTTCTGCATTCTGATAAAAGTGACAAGGCACTTAGGAATTTTGTCTCTCAACAACTATACTGTCATAAATTTCAAAAGATAGTTTTACACTTGATCTTAGCCAAAAGGCTGAGAAGTGATCAAAAAAATAGTTTTAGGGCTGGAGGGATGGCTTAGCAGTTAAAGCATTTTTCTGCAAAGCCAAAGGACCTTGGTTCGATTCCCCAGGACCCACATTAGTCAGATGCACAAGGGGATGCATGCATCTGGAGTTCATTTGCAGTAGCTAGAGGCCCTGGTGCACCCATTCTCTCTCTGTCTATCTCTCTCTCTCCCCCTCTTTCTTTTTCAAACACATAAAAATAAAATATTTAAAAAAAATAGTTGTAAAGCACATGCTTCTATAAACCATGTAATTTTTGTCATTTGCAATTGAATTTGTGACTTAGAAATACTAGAAGTGGGGTCACATTGTAATGTTCATATGTTCTGGGCACTTTGGCCTTTATGTGCCCTTCCTATTTACAAATATAAAAATAAAAAATTACAAATATAAAAATACTGTTGGTATAAGGAGAAATGTAGCAATATTGCTTATTCAAACATTTTCTTTCACCTTGAGTTCATTTGTTCCTTATGACTAGGAAAGCTAAAGAGTCATAGTTTTTGAGGCCTCCCCAGAAGTATTGCGAGCCCTCAGCTCTGTCTCTACTGGGCTTAGTGGACAAGTTGGCGCTCATTAGAAGTTACTTTTTTGAAAACTCATTTTCAAGTTGTGCTTTTGCACTATAATATTCATGTTTATGAGAGGAAAAATCCAGCTTTCCTAAACTCAGTAAGCAACTGCTTATGTGCTGGGAATAGGCCGAACCAGTCAGATCTCTACCAGCAATTATTCTGAATGAGATTTGTTTTTTTCAGTTGGGAAACAGAAATACATGTGCATAACTGATTCAGCCCAACTACCTGGCATGCGCTCCTGTAGTTCTTATGTGCATATGTGTATGTAGAAGCTAGAGGATCACCTTGCACGTCATTCTTCAGGCTAGACTGGTTGGCCAGTGAGTCCCAGTGATTCACTAGTCTCTCTCTCCCCAGTACTGGGATTACAAACGCATGCCACAACTGACTTTTTTTGGGGGGGTGGGGGAAGGGTTCTGGTCCTCTTGCTTGCATGGCAAACACCTACGGACTAAACTGTCTCTCCAGCCCCGTGTATAGCTCATAAGCTGTCTAAGCACCACAATCAGTATTTATAATTTCAAGTAATATATAACGATCATCACATGTGACTTTCCCTATTTTTAATCCCTTTTTCTTTTCTGTAGTATAAAAATGTGTATTCTTTTCAACACTCAACCATCTGAAGGCTTCATGACAGGAGGTCAGCTGTTACTTCTCATTCACTGGGCTTCTCAGGTCTTTACTATAAAAATTTCGTATGCGCATATGAAGGAAACTAAACAAGATAGAGTAGTGAAAAAATAAACTCATAAAACTTCATTATCATTAAATGATATATCTGTATATGCATGAGAAGATGGATGGATGGATGGATGGAGTGATGGATGGAGGGATGGAGGAATGGATGGAGGGATGGAGGAATGGATGGAGGGATGGAGGAATGGATGGAGGGATGGAGGGATGGAAGGAGGAAAGGAGGGGTGGATGGAGGGAAGGAGGGAGGGAG
Organism: Jaculus jaculus; assembly: GCF_020740685.1. Taxonomy (NCBI): domain Eukaryota; kingdom Metazoa; phylum Chordata; class Mammalia; order Rodentia; family Dipodidae; genus Jaculus; species Jaculus jaculus. The sequence continues at coordinate 137,053,491 of NC_059107.1, forward strand.
GGAGGGATGGATGGAGGGAGAGTTCACAAAAGTACAGTCAGAAGCTGTAGTGGTGTATTTATGCAAAAGACTAGAAAACTAGGGTTGTCTGATACATGCTAGTTTTTTAAAAAATATTTTATTTATTTATTCGTTTATTTATTTATTTGAGAGAGAGAAAGACACAGGGGGAGAGAGAGAGAGAATGAGCACACCAGGGCCTTCAACCACTGCAAACAAACTCCAGATGCATGTGCCACCTTGTGCATCTGGCTAATGTGGGTCCTGGGGAATTGAACCCAGGTCCTTTGGCTTTGCAGGCAAATGCCCTAACCGCTAAGCCATCTCTCCAGCCTGGTACATGCTAATTTTTAAATATGAAAAACATTAAGTGAATTTTCTTGAAACCACTTGGAAACAATAAACTAAGTGATAAAGAATTTCTGAACATTTGAATAAACATTTTCTCTTAGCAACAAATGCTATTTTCCCTCATTTTTCTAAGATTAAAAAAAGAAGCAATGAAGAACTTGCTGGAGGGCTGAGTTGTATATTTTTAAAATATTTTATTTATCCATTTGAGAGAGAGAGAAAAAGAGGAAGATAAAGAGAGAGACAGAATGGGGTGCACCAGGGCATCCAGCCACTGCAAAGAAACTGCAGTCACATGTGCCACCTTGTGCATCTGGCTGACTTGGGTGCTGGGGAATCAAACCTGGGTTCTTAGTCTTTGTAGGCATGTGCCTTAACTGTAAGCCATCTCTTCAGCCCTGTTGTGGGTGTTTTGTTTAGTGCTGAGACTTGAACCTAGGAGCCCTGGACATACTAGGCAAGTGTTCCAGCGCTGAGCCACATCCTTGGCCTGGCTTTGTGGTTTTTTTTGTTTTGTTCTCAGTTGCTTCTGTGGGAGAGGTAATCAGTACTGTTTACTCATTTCTCTCCCCTTCTGGGACACAGGGGTTTATGCTTCCTTCCACCCTTCAAGTTAGGTATGACCTTTTGACTTGCTTTAGCCACAAAATGTGAGCAGAAATGTCCAATGTTAAGTGTCTAATCTCCAGTCAAGCACCCGCCTTTCTTTTGCCTCAGTGCACATGGGTGCTCATGTTCACGCGGTGGGTGGGGGGGACACACCATCCATGCAGCTGAGGGTGTGGAGCCCATGCATAGGTGGCCTTGCCCTGAAGCACTTGGTGGGCCTCAGTGGAAGGAGCTAGAGTGAGCAATGAGCTCTTGACTTGTTAAGTCACTGACATTTATAACTTGTTTTTGACCATAGATCACGTAGCCTGTCCTCACTGCCACCATGTGTGTCTGGATTAGACCGTCATGGTGATCTCCACGACCGATGGGCTCAAGGTCACTGTCTCCTTCCATCACTTCTAGCTGAGTTGTGTTGTTATTTCTCACAGTCAAGGTGTGTAACTTTGACATTTTATTCTGTCGTCTGACCTTGGTTCTGATCCGTTATGATAGTCACGTAGTCAAGGCACATAATGTTACCTTCTGTTCAGTTGTTGATAATTAGTTTATATGTAAATGAAGGCAAGGCCCAATTGTGACCTTTTTTCTCTGTGGCTTGCCTGTTACTGAGAAAAAGGAGATCAAAGAGCTTAGGAAATGTAGGGCTCAGGAGAGGTAGAGGAACTTTCCACCACAAGAGAAGGATATTTTTTTCCTTCCCATTATTTAGAATTACAAATACATGGTACTGTGACAAGCAGACTGACTTTTAGTGGAGTTGCTACTGATTTTTAATTCTCTCTATAATGCACTCCTCATTGCCCTCAGTGGAAGCCAATTATTTTCATCAGACTCCAGTGGTCCACCACCGTTGATTCCTTTCTGTATTCATTGCTCCAACTACATTGCCAAGACTTGTAACCAAGAGCTCATAGATGGCAGATTTCTAGGTTTTTTGTTTCTAGGTTTTTTATTTTCATGTTCAAGAATATCTCATAACACCTTACATATTTTAATGTTATCTTGGCTAAGAATAATATTTGTATACTATGCTCCCCCCTTAGAAAAAATGTTTCTTTATCTTGTGGTTTAAAGTATGACTTAAGATTTTGATTATTCCTTCCTTGAAGCCACTTGTGTTTTATGTTCAAAGATTTTGCGTGTGTGTGTGTGTGTGTGTGTGTGTGTGTGTGTGTGTAGGCACATGCATGACAAGGCACACATGTGAAGAGTCAGAGGATAACCTTGGGGTGTCAATCCTTGCTTCTGTGTTGTTTGAAGCAAGGTCTCGCGATTGTTTGCTGCTGAGAACACCAGATTAGCTGGCCATGAGCATCAGGATTCTCCTGAGTCTGCCTCCCCTCGCTGTAGGTGTGTTGGGGTTAAAGACACATGCACTGCTTTTGTCTAGCTTTATGTGGCTTCTGGGATTTGAACTCCAGTCATCAAGTGCATGCAGCAAGCATTTTTAACTACTGAGCAGTTTCTCCAGCCCCAATGACTTGCATTTTGGAACTGGAAATTTGATTATTTTTCATAGTAGGTTGTTCTGTATCCATGTTTTTCATTTAAAAAATATTTATTTATTTATTTGAGAAAGAGAGAGATTGGATGGGCAGGTCAGGGACTTTAACCAATGCAAATGGACTCCAGACACATGTGCCATCTTTTGCATCTAGCTTTACATGGGCATTGGGAACCCAACATGGGTCCTTTGGCAATCTCTCTGCCCCCATTTTTCCTTTAAAGAAAAAAAAAAGCTCCACGCTCTTTTGACTTAGAGGTTCTAATGATTTTTTTAATCTTAAGGGTATCTTCTTACATTAGATCTTGGAATACTTTGAGCTGGGTTTTCTCCTTCAGAGCTGCCCATTAGCCTTCTAGTGGATCTCATTTTTCTCCCTTCTGTATCTATCCCTTTTTTCCTGTGATGATAATGAGCAATTCAAGCTGTTGTCAGTTACTTTTTCATTGCTGTGACAAAATACCCAACCAGAAGCAGCTAAGGAAAGGAAAGGGTTTGTTTTTGGCTCACAGTTTTGAGGGGACGTACATCACGGCACGCACAGACCGTGTTGCCACTTCAGCGGGGAGAAATAGAGACAGCAAGTAGGGTAAGCCCGGCTGGGCAATGGCGCCTCAAGGCCTGCCCCAGAGGCACCCTTCCTCTAGCAAGGCTGCGCCTCCTGAAGATTCCACAACCTTCCCAAGGAGCCTCTCCCACTGGTGATTTAGTATTCAAGCATATGGGCCTACAGGGGATGTTTTACATTCAAGCCACCACACCAATCTTTCTGGAATATATATAATTTTGAATTTTGTCATTTTCATTTTCTCTCTTTCTCTCTCTCTTTCACACACACACACACACACACACACACACACACAGTTTTAGACAGCATCTCACTGTAGCCCAGGCTGGCTTTGAACTCACTATGTAGCTTGTTTTGCTCCAGTATCCTGAGTGCTGGGATGACAGATATGAGCCACACCCAGCTCCTTGGTCTTTCTAGTTTGTTTCTTAGATTTATCATTCATGATGTTCCTGTTTTGGTCATCAATTTATCACTTTAGGGGCAAGAATACAGTAAAACTAGAGAGAGAAAAATCAAATAACTAAGTGAGACAAAAAAAAAACCCAACTTGCCTATTAAAATGAGAGATCTGGGCTAGAGAGATGGCTTAGCGGTTAAGGCATTTGGCCTGTGAAGCCAAAGGTCCCAGGTTCAATTCCCCAGGACCTATGTAAGCTAGATGCACAAGATAGTGCATGTGTCTGGATTTCATGTACAGTGGCTGAAGGCCCTGGAGGGCCCATTATCTCTCTCTCTCTCTCTGCCTCTTTCTCTTCCTCCTTGTTGGGCCTTGAGAGGCCTGGATGTGAGGCCTAGTGGAGCTACCTGAGCCTACCTAAAGTTTAGCAGACTGCCTCTGCCCAGCTATGACTCAGCAGGGGGCCAAAATACCTCTGGCCTGCTACTTCTGCACAGGAAGTTAGAGGCCCCGCCCATGCATGCTTAGAACCAATCATCTCAAAGGTTGTGATATGCTATTGGCCCTTACATCTCACCCCATCCTAAAATCCCCTCCTTCCTTCTCAACATTATATAAACACCTGCCTCTAACAATAAAGTGAGTGCTTGCTTCCAGGAGACTCCATGCTTGGTGGTTTTGTTCCTGGCCTGTCCACCCTCCTCCTCCACCCCTTGGGAGGAACCAGCGGGCCTGGTCCTCCCCCAGCGCTACCTGCCAGGGGAGCTTGGCACCCCCTCTTTAGGATCTACGAAGAACTCAAAAACTTAATAAAAAGTCAAACAACCCACTCACAAAATGGGGCAAATAACTAGACAGACAGTTCACAGAGGAAGAAATACAAATGGCAAACACACTTAAGAAAATGCTCATCAGGGCTGGAGAGATGGCTTAGCGGTTAAGCGCTTGCCTGTGAAGCCTAAGGACCCCGGTTCGAGGCTCGGTTACCCAGGTCCCACGTTGGCCAGATGCACAAGGGGGCGCACACATCTGGAGTTCGTTTGCAGAGGCTGGAAGCCCTGGCGTGCCCATTCTCTCTCTCTCCCTCTATCTGTCTTTCTCTCCCTGTCTGTCACTCTCAAATCAATAAATAAAAAATGAACAAAAAAGAAAAAAAAAGAAAAAAGAAAATGCTCATCATCCCTAATCATCAGGGAAATGCAAATTAAAACAACTATGAGATTCTACCTTACTCCAGTAAGGATAGCAAATATTAAAAAATCAAATGAAAACAAATGCTGGTGAGGATGTGAAGAAATAGGAACTTCCATTCACTGTTGGCAGGAATGTAAGATGGTACAACCACTATGGAAAGCAATATAGAGACTCCTAAAAAAGTTGACTATAGATTTACCAACAAACCCAGTTATTCCCTTACTCGGCATTTACCCTAAAAGCTCCAAACCTCAGCTCAGAGATATCTGCTCAACCATGTTTATAGCTGCTCAATTCATAATAGCTAAGAGCTGGAATCAACCCAGATGTCCATCATTAGATGAATGGATAACCAAGATGTCTACACAATGGAATTCTACACAGCAGTCAGGAAAAATGATACAATGAAATTTGAAGAATAATGATTGAACCTAGAACAGATCATTCTCAGCGAACTCACCCAATCACGGAAAGATAATTGGAGCATGGTCTCACTCATCTGTGGCTCCTAACCTGAAGCTGCCAGAGATGCTGACGTACCTAATAAGCATCTCGAGGACCGGACAATAGGGAAGGCGAGGTGGGAGAGGACCCAAACAGCAATAGTATCATAAAATTCTATGTCCTAAAAGACTAAATGGTTGAACCTTCATCAGGTCCTTAGAGGGACACCTGAATCACAGGGCCCTGGAGAGGGTAAGATGAAGACTAGTCCTAATCCCTAATCTTCTCCTGTTTTTTTTTTTCCTCTCTCTCTCTCCTCTTCCTTCTCTTTTATCTCTTTTATAAAAATAAATAAATAAATCAAAAGCCAAAAACCATAAAGAAATAACAGAAAATAACAAAATTGCTTCTAAAAGATAGTGTCACATGTTACATTCTAAATGAAGCCTTGGATGTCACCTGGTTTCATCTTTCACAAGTGAGAAAACCGAGAGAGGTTAAATGACTTATCCCAAGCTACTTACTTACCTAGTGGCAGACCCAGGCCTGCTAATTGCTAGCGCAGAGGGTGTCCACCCTACCTCCTGCCTCTTAGTTCACTGAGAACTCAATTACCGCTAACAATTTTGTTGTTGACCCTCCCAGACTTGCCAGCCAAATCACACTAAGTAGGATTTATTTGTGTTTTGTAACATGGCCTACATGTCACTCCATGATCCTGGAAATCCATTTAGGAAGGCCAGATAGCTGAGGCCTCTGCCCCTCTGGGAGGACCGGTTGTTCCTTGTGATTATCCGTCAGAACAAGGGCTTCTAATTGCTTTATTTTTCAAGGTACTTTTCTTTCCTCTCCAGGCTGTCAGCCCCTCAGCCAACGCAATGTGTCCATAAAGTCACTGCACTGGGGGACCAGGGTTGACACATGAGTGAGTCATGGGAGGTGGCCATGATGCTGGCCGACCCAACCTGGAACACCGTCCACGCAGCTCATCCACCTCCTCCCTCCCCCGCCCCAATAAACTTCCACACTGTCCCTCCTCTTCTGAGCCCTGCAAGACAGCTGCTTTACAATGTGGCTCTCCTACATAGCAGTTTTTGCTCCATCCTCTTCAATCTGGTCATTCTTTTTTTTTTTAAACAACTTTCTTTTTTATTATTTATTTGAGAGCGACAGACACAGAGAGAAAGACAGATAGAGGGAGAGAGAGAATGGGTGCACCAGGGCTTCCAGCCTCTGTAAACGAACTCCAGACGCATGCGCCCCCTTGTGCATCTAGCTAACGTGGGACCTGGGGAACCGAGCCTCGAACCGGGGTCCTTAGGCTTCACAGGCAAGCGCTTAACCGCTGAGCCATCTCTCCAGCCCAATCTGGTCATTCTTGTACATATTAGAATATATTATCTGGTGATCATGGTAGTTTAGTCTCTTGCCTTCAGATGTTTGGATCTAGGTCTGGGGATATGACTTAGTAGCTAAAGGTGCTTTCTTGCAAAGCCTGCCGGGTCAGGTTCGATTCCCCAGCGGCACCCACATAAAGCTGGATGCAAAGTGGCCCATGCATCTGCAATCCCAGCGCTCCTACAGCAATGGGCAGTGGAGCCTGGAGGATCTGAAACTTGAGGGTCCGGCTAGGCTGACATTTGTTTTCAGCCTCACAGTCTGTGTGCAGCAGCAAGAGACCCTGTCTCCAAGAAGGTGGAGCTCAGATGCCTTGAAGTTGTCTTCCGACCTCCACACGTGAACCATGGCACATGCACCCCTCCACACATACACACACACACACACACACACACACACACGAAATAGATAGATAGGTAGATAGATTAATTAATTAATAAGAATTTAAAGTCTATACCACATTGCTGTTGCTTTCTTTTCAGCATTGGTCAGGACCTCCAATACCTGATTCTATAGTCATTCCTCTTTGTTTTGATAATGTTCTTAAAGGGAATACGCTTAACGATTCTCCCCCAAATCCAGTGCTTACTGAAAGTCTTCAAAAGCTTACCAAGTTAAAATTCTCTATATTGAGAATATTTTAAAAGTACTTTTAAAAACATTGGTGTCAGTCTTTATCAAGTAACTTTTTTTTTTTTTTTAAGTTTTTCCGAGGTAGAGTCTCACTCTGGCCCAGGCTGACCTGGAATTCACTAAGGAGTCTCAGGGTGGCCTCGAACTCACGGTGATCCTCCTACCTCTGCCTCCCGAGTGCTGGGATTAAAGGCCCGGCTCAAATAACTTTTTATATTTGGTAAGATAATGACTTTCAGCCAGGTGTGGTGGTGCACACCTTTAGCTTCTAGCAAAATGGAGGCTGTAAGGACCCTATCCTTTAGGTGGAAGGAGGTAAAGAGGACCCAGATTCTCCCCCTACAGGCTCAAAGGGTATATTACTGACTAAACTGTCCCAATATTGCAAACCTAGAGTAAATAAATAAATAGAAATAAAATTCAATTAGTTAACATTTTATTTCGGAATACTACAAAATCATAACGGAAATAAGCCTATAATATTTTTTCTTGTTATTCCTTATCCTATTTAGATTAAAAGATGTAGTAAAATCAACCAGGTAGGGCTGGAGAGATGGCTTAGCGGTTAAGGTGCTTGCCTACGAAGCCTAAGGACCCAGGTTTGATTCCCTAGCGAGATGCAGAAAGTGGCACATGCATCTGAAGCTCATTTGCAGTGGCTAGAGGCCCTGGCACACCCATTCTCTCTCTCTCTCTCTGTCTCAAATAAATAAATAATTATTATTTTGAAAAATCAATGACGTAGCTTGTTTTTATTTTGGAAACTGTGTCTCACTGTATAGCTCAGGCTGGCCTCAAACTTAAGTAGCCGTTTTGTTCTAATTGAGTCTTCATTATTTTTAAAATTGCCATATTGACAAACACTGGAAGAATCCTTGACTATTTTTGCAACACATCCCTAAGGGATTGGCAATTAACTATGCAGAGGCCAAAGGCATGGGCTGTGGAAACCGCCGGCTCCTCTAATAGGAACCTTTCACCTCCTTACTGAATCATACATTGAAGCGGGGCCGGTGAGCGCGCAGTGCCTTGGCTAGAATCCCTGTGACGCTGCTGCCGTGGGCCTAAGCTGCAACCGGGTGGGCTGCTTGGCTCCACTTCCTACAGCGCCCCCCCCCACCCCCTTTCTCCCAGCTCCTCTCTCGAGGTGGGTTTCGCTTTGGCCCCTCCTGGCTTGGGAAGGCCACTGCAGCCCATCCTGGGTTAGCAGCCCATGGCACTTCTCCGTGGCACTGCTGGGCACAGTTGCGACAGGCCGACCGGAATCTAGGAAGCGCGAGGTCAGTTGTGCCTGGCATCCAATCTGTTCTCAACCTCTGCTGGCAAGAGCCAGCCCCGCCCTCGTCTCTCCCCACCCACGGCCCTTCGTGCAGGGAGGAGCCTTCCCAGCTGGGATCCGTACACCCCAAGTCGCCTGAAGTCATCCTCAAGTTCCCCTAGGACTCCCGGCTGGCCTCTGGAAAAGGTGGGGCCAGCGAAAAAGCTCTTTACAAAGCAGCGTGCCCAAAGGCATCCTTAGCGGATGTCTCCATATATGAAAGCAAGGAAGTAAAGAAGGGTGCGCGTGTTTCCCTACTTCATTCCCCTGTTTTCAGAGTTCCTGCAAAGTTTGCATAGATGCTAGGTAATCTTAGCCCACCAGACTGGCAGCTCCCAGGAGGACCCCGAGTAGCAACCCTCCCCACCCCACTCTCGCTGGCATCTGGCCTGAAGTGTTTGCATGATTCATTCACCATCTGTTTCCCCCTCAGGTGACCGGATGGCTGGGATCCCTTCGCACGTGCTGCACAGCTCCCCATCAGACCAGCAGATTAACCAGCTGGCTCAGAAGCTGGGTGCCGAGTGGGAGCCCGTGGTGCTGTCTCTGGGCCTGTCGCAGACCGACATCTACCGCTGCAAGGCCAACCACCCGCACAACGTGCAGTCGCAGGTGGTGGAGGCCTTCGTCCGCTGGCGGCAGCGGTACGGGAAGCAGGCCACCTTCCTGAGCTTGCACAAAGGCCTTCAAGCAGTCGAGGCGGACCCCTCGGTGCTCCAACACATGCTGGAGTGATCCTACCCCCGTCACCTGCTGGGGCTCCTAAGTCTCGCAGGCTGAATCCTGACCTTCAGCATATATATATATATATATATATATATATATATATATATATATATATATATATATATATATATATATATATATATATACATACATACATACATACACACACACACACACACATATAATTTTCTTTTCAGTGATCCTTAGATAAAGGACATGTGTTGTTTTTTTTTCTACTTGAGATTACTCAGTAGATCTCTCACACTGGTTCAACAACAATTCATTGGTCTTAATTGCTTTAAGATTGCATTGTTGTAACTGAAGTTTTTAATTGGGCCGTTGCCTTTCAATAGGGTAAATCATAGAGGTTCAAAAAAAAAAAAAAATCACGTTACCACATTACATGCAGGTATCCTATATATAAAACATCCACTCTTAACGTTGCCTGGAAACTGAACTGTGGACTTCGATCTTCCCAACGAGGATAATAAAAAGTGAATTACTGTATATAATGCGCCTCTTTCATGAGAAAGTACTGTGTGGCTTTTATGCTCGTTCTTATACTGCATAGATTGAAGTTGTAAAATTGACGTCGTTATTTCTATGGAACAGAATTGACGGAACCAGTGAAATAGTTACTTTCCCCCGTCAAGATAAATAGCTCACGCTGGATGTCTGTACTAAGCACGAGACACAGAAGGTCCCGGCAAAAGCCAGTTCAAGCAGCATGTGTACCGGAGCCGCTCATCTTTAACCCATTGCTTAGGAAAATCCTGTGTGCTTATTTAAAGCATGAAATCTGGGACAAAGTTATTTCCACCGAAGCTGGAATGACTGAGGTGTTGTGTTTGTAAGGGCTGCAACGGGGTTGCCTGTCCTTCCATTCACAGCACATGGAGTTAAGCAGGCACGGTGGTGCACACTCATGATCCCGGCAATCAGGAGGTTGGGGGGATGGGGGTGGGGGTGGGGGTGATCATCTGAGTATGGATGAGCAAGCAGAGCCAAGCTGTGCTCAATTGGAAGGGAGTCTGGTGATTAGCCGGGCCCTTTCTCCCACCATTTATAATGACTCATTTATAATGAATCTGTCATGCCCAATACCACATCTGTGTTCTGTCACCAGTGAGGGACAGTGAGTGAAGAAGACTGAAGGGCTGACAGGGCTGAAGGGTCTCTGTAGCTCGTTGCTTGCTGCCCTTAATGAACGGGGTGTGTCCATCACTGAAGTGGCACAGGCCGCTCCTTGGTCTGCTCACTGCCTGCCGAAGTTCTGGGAAAGCAGAATATAGCCAAGTCACTGCCCCCCCTTCCCCTGTATGACGAGGAAGATTGCTGCCAAAGAATGCCACCGCATCTCATCTGCCTACCTCCCAGGAGGCTGGGGGAGGGGACCTGCAAGCATTCCGTGGGCTTTATTTCATGAGAGACGATTCCACAATTTCAGAGACTTCAGGCCACCAAGAAAAGTCTAACTGAGTCCAATGGGGCAGCAGGGAATTTGTCAGTCCTAAAAACTACAGCAAATTGACAGCCCTGCTCCGCAGTTAGACCAGCTTTGCTCTCCGTCCTTCAGCGAGCGAGGTTCCCGCTTAGGCCTGCATTTTCCTTATGTAGTAAAAATGGGATCATATGGCACAGGCTGTTTACAATTGGCTTCCTTGACTTAACATACATCTATTTTTCTAAAGCCATGAAAGATTTCCCAGCATCCTATGTGTTTGGAGCACACCCGTGTGCGCTATAGTTTCTGGCAGCACCTTTGAGAAAATTAAAAGGCACTTAGCTACTAAGTATAACAATAGCTTGCATGCACCATCAAAACATCCACCGTCACCCCATGTTTTGCTTGCTCGGTCTTTAGAACCACGCACTGCGGGGCTCACTGTTGTCTTCAGCACCCCCAGACTCAAAGCTCGGCGCATTCTGGACTCTTCCCGGGGCGTTTCTCACTCGCTTACATCAGAGTAGCCTCTGCAGCACTGCAACCCGTCTGCTCCCTATTCTATGTCTGCAAAATAATGTATTAGGACAGGAACGGTCAGACTTCCCCCTTCATCAGAAATTTGGTGGCATGCTTCTGAAACATTAGTAACCCTGTGAATTGTCCCAATTCCACACCTGTTTAGTGGTGACTTCCTTTTCTAGTGTGTGAACATGCCACCCCTTGTTAGCCACTTACCTATCAGAGAGACCTTCAGGTTGTCTTTGCTTTTCACTGTTATAAACAATGAAACAAGGGAAGTCTTTATGGCTAAATCTCTACATTCTACATCCATCGGAAGTTATCATGGTGCCGGGCATGGTGGCGCACGCCTTTAATCCCAACACTTGGGAGGCAGAGGTAGGAGGATCACTGTGAGTTGGAGGCCTCCCTGAGACTCCATAGTGAATTCCAGGTCAGCCTGGGCTAGAGTGAGACCCTACCTCAAAAAACCAAAAAAAAAAAAAAAAAAATTAAATAAATAAATAAAGAAGTTATCATGGACTGCATCTGTTTCGGTTAGCTCTAACCATATTTTAGTTTTGTTGTCAATTAGCTTTTTATATGTAGCAAACTACCTCAACATGTATTGGCTTAAAGAAACAAATGTATCAGCTTAAAATCTAGCTCGCAGTCCTGTGAACCAGATGGCTGCTTTGATCTGAGCCAACTCAGCTGTCCTCTGCTAGACTGACTCGCGCATCTGTGGTCAGCTGGTGGACTGGCGGAGGTTGGGTGACCTGGGATGGCCTCACTTGAATGTCTGGCAAAGGGCAGCAGACTGCCTGGGGCAAGCAAGGTGTCTGGGTCATGTTCCAGGAGGCTTGCCTAAGCGTCTTCACTTGGTGGTAGTAGCAAAAGTCACAGGCGGCAAGAAGGGAAGGCCCAGTTGACTCCCCCCCCCTTTTTTTTGGCAAGCCCAATAAACTGGCCTTAAAAAAATTATTTTGTTTATTTTTATTTATTTATTTGAGAGTGACAGACAGAGAGAGAAAGGCAGATATATAGAGAGAGAATGGGCATGCCAGGGCCTCCAGCCACTGCAAACAAACTCCAGATGTGTGTGCCCCTGTGTGCATCTGCCTAACGTGGGTCCTGGGGAATCGAGCCTCGAACCAAGGTCCTTAGGCTTCACAGGCAAGCGCTTAACTGCTAAGCCATCTCTCCAGCCCTCCTTTTTTTTTTAATGCGAGAGAGAGAGAGAGAGAGAGAGAAGTTGGGGGGAGAATTGGCATGCCAGGGCCTCCAGCCATTATAATCAAACTCCAGACACATGAGTACATGTGTGATGTTACGCGTTGGTGTTACATTGTGTGTCTGGCTTAAGTGGGACCTGGAGAGTCAAACATGGGTACTTAGGCTTCACAGGCAAGGGCTTTAAACACTAAGCCATCTCTCTAGCCCACAATTGAGTATTATTTTTCTTACAGTCTGTTGACCAAAGCCAGTTACCTGGCCAGCTCAGACCCAATGTGTGTGAGGGGGGAGAGGGGGTTAATATAAAAGGCATGGAATGAGGAGGAGAATAACTTGGCTCTACTTTGTGCAATCTACCAAGCCAGTATTTTATGTTAAGATTTCTGGATTCTATTGAAAAACAAAGTTTGGCTACTCTGAACTCCCCTTCTCACACAACTATGATGCTGTCCCCCAGTGACAGGCTCCATGCTCTTCACCCAGATCCCTCTCTTGTCACAGCACTAAATTGTCACAGACTAAATTGTCACAGATCCATCCAGCTGGCCTCTAGGAATGGAGTCATACTGATTCTTCAGATTAACTCCAGAAGGAGAACTGCTGGGTTTAAACTTACATAAAGTGTTGACTTCTAACTGGGACTGGATACATGGCTCTGCTGTTTCAAGGTGTTTGCTTGTAAGTCTGCTGGCCCACAATCAATTACCTAATGCCCACATAGAGCTGGGCACAATGTGGCACATGTGTCTGTGGTCCAAATGTAGCTATGACAATAGGAGGTGGAACCAGGAGAATGCAGATGCTCATGGGACTAGTGTCCAGCACACAGTGGCAAAACAAGGTAGACTGTGTCTCAAAAAGAAGATTGAAAGAAAGGTCAGATGCCCTGAGGTTATCCTCTGATTTCCACAGGTGCTATGGTATGTATGCCCATACAAATACCACACATGTATATACATATCACTCACACACACACACACACACACACACACACACAAATACATACTTTTGTAAGACTTAAAGAGACTTTATTACATTAAGAGAGGGGAAGAGAAAAGAAGGTACAGAGAGATCCTGCCATGTGGAAGGCAGGAGGGGGTAAAGAGCCCACATGGGAATAGGGAGCCAGTGCACAGACCAGGAGGTTCAGGAGAGGTGAAAAGGAGAGCAAATACATGTTTTAATTAATTTATTATTTATTAACAACTTCCATGGTTGTAAACAATATCCCATGGTAATACCCCCCCACTCTCCCCTTTGAAACTCCATTCTCCATCATATCCCTTCCCCTTCTCAATCAGTCTCTCTTTTATTTTTATGTAATGATTTATTTATATCCTCTTAGATTTTTATTAGCCCTCCCTCCACCTTTCTTTTACTTAGCCTCTTCCCCTGACCTCACTTTGGGCCTTTTCACCCCCATGAATCTATTCTTCTACTTACATATATATAATACCATCCTATTAAGTACTCCCCCTTCCTTCCTTTCTCTCCCCTTTATATCTCTTTTCTAGCTTACTGGCCTTTGCTACTGAGTTTTCTTCCTGCTCACACAGAAGTCCAATCATTTGTAGCTAGGATCCACATATGAGAGAGAACATGTGACACTTGGCTTTCTGGGTCTGCGTTACCTCACTTAGTATAATCTTTTCCAGATCCATCCATTTTCCTGAAAAGAGAAAGTTCTCTAATGAAAAAGTGACAATAGCATTAATATAAGGGTATGAACATTAAGAGAAGTGCTTACTGGGCAGTTTGATGAGCATAGTATATACATTTAGCCAGACAGCAGCAGACGTTATACCCCTAGAGCTTATGACTACCCCTGTTGTAAGTTGTCAGTATCAGAGATGTATTCCCTCCCATGGAGCGGGTTTCCAGTCCAATTAGAAGCTGGTTGTTTTCCAACATGACAGACGTGCCACTATTGCACCTTTTGGCTCATTTGGCCTGGGTGGCCAAATATAAGGCTTTCGGTGTCCACTATGGAGTATCTTCGCTGGTGATTTTTCTCTCTCCCATTGATCTGCATGCAGAATGGCTTCTTCCAGCTTTCTGTCAGCTGGTCTACATGGAAGAGGTTTTCAGCTCAGCTCCAGGAGGATTTCTTAGTGAACTTGCAGCCCAAGTATGTGGAGTCTTCAGCAATAGGGTCTTACCATCTATTCCTTGTGGGAAACCAAGGGCCTCGGCGATGGCCTGTAATGTTTTGGAGGCATCAGGGACCTCCCCGATAACAACTCACTGGAAGGTATCCCATCCCTGGCACTGGAAATTTCCTAGCAATAACCTACAGCTCCTGAGTATTCCGTTGTCCAAAGAAGTAGGTTTCTGCTGGAGAGAAGAGCTTCTCTGGTGGAAATTTCCCACTAGTAAGTTGGCTATGCTCCTGTTGATAACCTCAGTTAAACCCATTGATTCATGGAGCTAGAATTGTTTCTTTGGTTTATTGTCAAGGCCTGCAATGGTTAATCTCTGATTGTCAATAGATTTAGAATCACCACGGAAAAAAATGTCTGAGCATGTCTGTTAGAAATTTTCTAGATGAAGTCTTACACTAACTGTGGGTAGTCCTGAGTTCCTGGGCCAAACAAAAAGGAGAAAGCTAGTTGAGCATTCAGCATTCATTTCCCTCTCTACCTCCTCTCTGTTGATGTGATGATGTGACGTGAGCTGTCTTGTCCTGTGTGCTTCCCCCCCTATGATGAACACTTCCCCTCAAAACTATAATTCAAAGTAAACCCTTCTCTTCCTTAAGCTGGCACTGGCTGGGTATTTTTGAGGTGAACAGATAATTGTTTACATCATCCTAGGAAAAACTCAACATAACACTTACCAGAAGGCTGCCATAAGCCAATCTCTGCTCAATGGAACTGTGGAAAGATGGTGGACAAAAATGCAATCCCTACTCTCTAGGAGTCATTGAGAAATGAGGAGGACACAGATCTCTAATCACAACCTGATGGGATCAAGCCTTTGAGAACTAACTGAGCCTTTAGAAACAGAGAGAATGGTTTCTTCTGCATCCCTCTCAGGAGGTGGGAGGCCTGAGGAGCAACATGGCTGCATAGTCCACGCAAGCTCCGCCTCTTCCTGGTCCAGTTTCTTCACACATGTGGAGTGAGCATGCTCACCTATGGGTACAGTTAGCCTTCCCGAGATAAAAGGTACTTTTAAAGTGAAAAATATATCATAGCCCATTGTACTGAATTATTTTGGCTACTGGGCCAGTTTTTAATACTCTTTGCCCTACCGAGGCTGTGAGAAGCATGAAGGGCGAAACCCATCTCTGCTGGGGATAGCGTGTGGCAGTAGCATTTGTGCTGTCCTTGGGACTGTAAAGATAAGGAAAGACGCTTGTGGCACACTTCAGAACATGTTCAGAATTGGGGTGGGAGTCTAACACTTGGCTCTCATTAAATGAATCCCTAAAGTCATGGCACAAATCATTGCTGATTACAAAACACTGAGGAAGTTACTGGAGATCCAAAGATAAATAAGACATAGTCCCTGCCCAACAGGATCCCAGCCTGCCAAGGAGACAGCCTATTTAATAGCCAACAACTATGACACTGTTTGGCCCGCACAGAAGAGCGAGCAATTAAGTTGGCCACGGAGGAGGCGACACTTTAACTGAGTTTGTGTAAGTTCTTCCCAAGTTGGTGTGCTGGTTCCCTTAGGGGACGTTAGTGGATACCAAAATTCCATTTATTCTGCATCCAGCAGGACAAATGACACTCCTTGCCATGTGTCCACAAGATGAATATGCCTCCAACATGCTATATCTCAAGACAACACGGGTAAGCGTGTGGTGTGTGCTTAACCACAGTGAAGTTAGGCTTAGGCTTCAGACTAAGAGTGTCAGGCATATTTGGGGTGCTTTTATACCATTTTAACCCTTCTTTCTTTAGGACTTCCATAAATTAAAACTAGATGTCGCTGGCATACAGGGGATGTTTTAAATATGAGAACATCTTGTTTCCTTCTGGTAACTATAGACAGAGCTCAGAAGACAGGGGTGTCCATCTTGTTGGCATTTACTGTTCTTACAGGAAAATTAAAGTCTTTCGAAGACACAGTTCGGTGAGCCAATTAAGCTTTGTCTTTGCTTTGTTAAGCTCACACAAACCATATGGCAATAATTCTGATAGATGTTTTGAATTCAAAGCATGGGCTTTGAAATCCAGGTTTGAATAGTTGGGGGAAAAAAAGCATGTCGTGGTAATAAGCATATGTTTCCATTTCATTTTCATATTTCATCCCGAGTCAGTGCTGTTTTGGGTGTCAAATTATATTCTTTATGGAGAATATTTGTGGAAAACATGAAATGGGTTGGATTTCATCAGATAATTGCTATTCATACTCTTGGTGACACCTCTCAGATTCTAGGAGATGAATCGATTTTGTGAGAACTTTGCCAATGCCAAGGGCTCATGGCTGACCCCAGGACCAGACTGAATGCTTGTGCATGCCTACAAATGAAGCCCATTAAAGATGGCAGTAAACTTGCTGCTCTGGGGCATGAGCTGGCAAAGAATAAGGGTTCTGTCTAGAGGATGTGTCTTTGAAGGCTCACAATATTTATACTAGGGAGCAGTCCTTACCCATTTAAGGGACATAGATTTCTCTTTCAAAAATGTTAGAAAAGTGTAGAAACTATCTTCAGAAAATGTGTATTGCACACATGCATATATAATATCATTTGACATATAATTTTGAGGGACTTCTCCATGCACCTGTATCCCTAAATCCAACACAATCATCCCAAGAACCCCAACTCTACAAATTAAACTGATCCTCGAGCACTAAACTATTGCATCAAGGTCATTTTTACTTTGTTTTTTATAGTATTTGGAGGGCTTACCTCCAATGCAATGGAGCTAAGTGTTTGCATTGGATTGAGCTAGATACAAAATCATAGACAGAAGGGCCGACTAAGGTATTAGAATAAAACCATTTGTCTAAATCCTAGTCCTTTTATAGTTGATTACAGATATTTTGCTGATAGCCCACCTCTATTTGCTAGAGACTTATGGCCTCCACCTCTTCTCTTTAGAACTAGAACTTCTAGGCAAGGATGAAATGGGCCATGCGCTTAGCATGCTGGGAAGGGTTGATTTTAGGAGGAAATTATACAGAGCCCAAATTACTTTATATACTAGGAAATTGTTTCCAAGAATACTTTTTTGTATAGCCATCTGCTTGAATTAAGTTTCTGTCAGCCTCTGGAAGAAAGCCAAAGGAGTGGACCCTTTGGTTGTCTGTTGTCTGTTGTCAAGACATTTTTAGACCCTCAATATTGTCAGCTGCTCATTTTCTAATGGGTATTTTATTTTCAAGGCTATAAATAAATCATCTCCAAAATATTCTTTATGAAGGTGTGTGGTGGCTTGATTCAGGTGTCCCCCCATAAACTTAGATATTTTGAATGCTAGGTTCTAGGCTGATGGGGATTTGGGAATTAATGCATCCTGAAGGCAGTGTATTTTGGGGGGCGGACTTATGGTTGTTATATCCAGTTTACCTATGCCAGTGTTTGACACACTCTCCTGTTCCTGTTGTCCACCATATGTTGACTGGGGGGTGATGTCCACCCTCTGCTCATGTCATCATTTCCCCCTGCCATCTTGGAGCTCCCCCTTGAGTCTGTAAGCCAAACTAAACTTTTTTTTCCCTACAAGCTGCTCTTGGTCAGATGATTTCTGCCAGCAATGTAAACCTGACTGCAACAGTGTGAAACACAAAATATACCAGTCAATCAGAACAAGATATTATTCAGGCTCTCACAGTAAGGGAACATTCATTAGTGAGGAATGGAATTGGGTTTTATGGAGGCAGGTAACCAAAGGAATTATTCACAAAGTCTATGGAAGTCATGAGGGAGGGTGGTGGTAAGATCATAGAATAAGCCAGTTTCTACAACCAACAAGAGGGAAGTATTTGTTAATCACCCTTTTTCTACAGAGCAGAGGGTGTAAAGTTCAACATTATGAGCCCTCACTTTTGTGGTTAATGAATTCAAGGTGACCATAATTCCTCCTGAAGCCTCCCTGGCTAAGTAAAGTAACTGGAAATTGGAAAGTGAGATCCAACCCTCTGTTTGTATTAGCACCAAACTGTGAGAGGCAAAATGCATAGATGAGCTTTTAAAGTATTGCAATACATAGAAAGCTTATTAATGAGGAATAGCTCAGTGAAAAGCATCTTGGTATCTTATAGGGAGGTATAAAGGAGGGGTGGAGGTGGGTCTTACAATGCCCAATGGCAGGGTGTCCTTTCTGTCAGTTAGCTGGTTGCTTTTATTATTTAAATACAAAGAATTGGAATTTTAAGTTTTGATGGGCACATAATATTTATACATATTCATGACTTACAATGCAATGATGTTTACATCTCAGTCGATGATAAACTCATAGTAATTAGCATATCTATCATCCTAAACTTTATTCCTTAACCAGCGATGCTTTCACAGCACACAGGGCTTAGACAAAGTTCAGCATTGTCAAAAGTCACATCTTTTTCCAATTATTTATTTACTTGCAAGTGCGGGGGGAAGGGAGAGAAAGAGTGTGCCAGGACCTCTTGCCACTGCAGACGAACTCCAGATGCATGTGCCACTTTGTGCATCTGGTTTTACATGGATAGTGGGGAATTGAACCCATGCATTTAGGCTTTACAAACAAGTGCCTTTACTGCTGACCCATCTTTACAGCCCCCCTTTTCAATTTTTTAAGCCTGATATGGTTTGGATATCATTTGACTTCAAAGGGTTCATTTGTTGGGAGCTTGGTGTCCAGGGGTAATGTAGGAGGTCATGAAAACTTTCATGTTGCTGGGTGGGGTGGGGGTGGGTGCTAGTGGTAGGTTACTAGGTCTTTGAGGAATCCTGAGTTAGTTCATCAGCGAGCTAAGCCTGAACCCAAATTAGGCCCTGCTTTCCCTTCTGATGGTGCGATCACTTCCACTCACAAGCTCCTCTGCCATTAGACCTTCATCAGAAACCAAATCTGCGAACTGTCCAATCTTCAACTTTTACTGTCCAACACTATGAGCTAAATAAACTTCTTTTCTTTATAAAGTTAGCCTGCTTTAGATATTTTGTTATAGTAACACAAAAACAGACTGATAAAGAGCCCAAGAAAATTTGAAAGAATAAAAATATTTTTTTTTAAAAGATTTGGGTAGGAAACAGAATTCTGGCATCTTGGAGGCCTGTTCAATAGCAGGCATTGAAGTGACTTATTCAATCTGGGTAAAGAAAAACAAATCATCTAAGCAAAACTGAACAAAAGGAAATGATATTGCCCTTCTAGAGAACTGTGGAGAAATTTTCAATCTGGGCCAGACATGGAGGCATTTTTCTGTGACTTAAAGAAATTCCTTCAGCATATATTTTGATGTGGCAGGCATGACTGTTGGTAGTGGGGACACAGCAGTCAATGCGACCATCTGAAGTTTCTCTCTTTGAGGAGCTCCCTACTACCAAGGGAAAGAACAGGGCAAGGGAACAAGGATAGCCAGAGCCAAGAGCAGAACTCCTTCAAAGTGCGATAAGAAGGTGGCATGAGGCAGCAGATTGGATCCCAGCACTGAAGGGGATGAGGCAAGAGGATCACCATGTATCTAAAGACAGTCTGGGCTACATAGTGAATGCCAGGCCAGTCTGGGCTAAAGAGTGAGACCCTGTCTCAAAGCAAAATAAAAGACAGAAAGATGGAGACATGGAGGGAGACTGAGAAAGAGAGAGAAAGCAAGAAAGGAAGGAAGAAGAAGGAGAGAAAAAGAGAAAGGAAGACAGGAAGGAAGGAAGGGAGGGAGGAAGGAAGGAAGGAAGGAAGGGAGAGAGGGAGGGAGGGAGGGAGGGAGGGAAGGAGGAAAGGAGGAAGGAAGGAAGGAAGGAAGGAAGGAAGGAAGGAAGGAAGGAAGGAAGGAAGGAAGGAAGGAAGGAAAGGCACATGTGCAAAACTGAAGGAGGTGAGGAAGAACATGCTGAGACTCAAGAGAACATCACTTTGGGCAGAGGAGGGGTACAATGTAAAAGCCCTGAGATGGAAACTTTCAACTGGGAAGCCACTAGGCTGAGTCAGGTTCATTCCTTGGGTTCCTACAGAAACAAACCAAGGCCAAATCAATGTTAAGTGCTCAAACAAGACTGATTTGGTCATTCCAGGAAACACCAGCGAACTTCTAACTAGAGGCTCTACCTGTCCGAACCTGCCAGCTACCAGCGAGGTAGTCACTTTCGCTTTAATCAACTAGTTTCAATGTTCTGCTTCTGTGGACCCCCTTTAAAAAGATCTCTGTGGGTATGCGTGTGTGCGTGCAATGTGTACGTGAGCGTGTGCACGTGCGCGGGCATATGCATGCCACAGCATGTATGTGGAGGTCAGAGGGCAACCTTGGGGGTCTCTTCTCACCTTTTAGCTTGTACGAGACAGGTTCTCTTGGTTGTTTGCTGCTGCCTCCACCAGGCTAACCAGCTCTTGAGCTGGGATTCTCCAGTCTCTGCCTTCTTGCTTGCTGGGCTGGTATTACAGGCCCTTGCTATGGGGTTCAGCTTGTCTGTGGGGTTTGGGGACCCAAGCTCAAGTCCTCATACTTGTGCAACAAGAGCTTTTCACCCCCTGAGCCATGTCCCCAGCCTCTGTAACTTGCTTCTGGTTGGGTGCTGTCCCCCCACCTCCAGCAATGCAAAGGTAGTTACAACATCTAGCATGTATGAAGCCCTGGGGTTAATGCCTAAAATCATAAAGTTGAACAAGTTCATTGTAGCATTTATCAATTCATCAACACAAGCAGCACCAAACCACAAGTGGTTCAGTATTCCATCAAGGTGATGCGGAGTAACATTTTTTTTTTTAGATTTTTAAAAAATCTTATTTATTTATTTATTTGAGAGAGGGAGAGAGAGAGAGAGAGAGAGAGAGAGAATGGGCACACCAGGGCCTCCAGCCACTGCAAACCAACTCCAGATGCATGTACCACCTTGTGCAACTGGCTAACGTGGGTCCTGGGGAATGGACCCTCAAAACCAGTGTCCTTAGGCTTCACAGGTAAGTGCTTAACCGCAGTTTTAATATGCAAAGTTTGGTTTGCAGAGGAACTTGCTGAGCATTTTCAAGAAATATGGGTCAAGGGCTGGAGAGATGGCTTAGCGGTTAAACGCTTGCCTGTGAAGCCTAAGGACCCCAGTTCGAGGCTCGGTTCCCCAGGTCCCACGTTAGCCAGATGCACAAGGGGGCGCACGCGTCTGGAGTTCGTTTGCAGAGGCTGGAGGCCCTGGCGCGCCCATTCTCTCTCTCTCCCTCTATCTGTCTTTCTGTGTCTGTCGCTCTCAAATAAATAAATTTAAAAAAAATTAAAATAAAATACGGGTCAAGCTAGAGTGGCTGGCGTGCAGGAGTGAGAGCAGCCAGGGTTGACATCCCTGGGAACACAGGGCCTAGGGTTGGACAGACAATCACAATGACTTTAGACTTGACTGGGTCAAGATTAGAAGTTGTTGGCTGGCTTGAGGGGAGACGGGGCATCACCCACCAGAGCAGAAGGCAAGAGCAGAGGGAGGAGGGACTGTGGCGCTGCTCTGAACAAACCCGGGCCTCCCATCAAGAAGGTCCTCATGAAGCGTTGTAGGTGCTCTGCTTTCCCTCCAGGAATGAAACCCCGGTCCACCAGCAGCTGGGAGATGGAGGAGCTCTGGCTCATGGCCTTCAACTGCTGCCCCTTTCTAAGGATTACCTATGCTAAAGAGTGCTTTCTGGAGTTCTCTTCTTCTCTAGCAGCGTTCTCCTGTCCTGGGGTGGGAGTTACAGCCCAGGGAGGGATTACAAGTCCATATAAATACAGGAAACCCCAGGCCTATAAACTCCATCTTGGGGTCCTTGTCTGTGTTATCAAAGAACTGAAAGTGCAGACTCAGAGAAAGGTAAATTGTGAATTATGAAATTTACCTTAGGAAGAGTTAGGAGAGAAAGCAAAGCAGGAAAGCCCAACCCAAAAGAAATTTACCCCCTTCCCAGCCACTAGGAAGGGGCAGGGGAGACTGAGGAACTCTCCCCATCACAGAGAGCTGGCCAGGGCAGAGGCCTCTGGGAAGAGGCTTACACACGTGGAAAGCAAGCAGGAAAGTGCCCAGGACAAGACAAGATGCCCAGGGAAAAGAAATTCTCACCCTTGTCTGGGAAGAGGGAGAGAACACCAAGAAGATCCCCCTCCCATAGAGAACCAAAGCTTCCTCTGGTTACTCGAAGGGGCCAAGAGGGATCACACATGTGGCTCAGGCCCATTTATATGGGTCAAACATCCAGTCAGGATGAGCCTCATCACCAGACTCAGGAGATAGATGATTGGTTAGTGTGCTCAAGAGGCTGACAGGGAATGGGCCAGGCCACAAGTGCACTAAGCCTGGAAAAAGTTCAGGAAGAAGCAGGAAGTAAGGAAGTCACTGGAGTTAATGTGTGTAGCCATCTTAGATGAGACTGGATCACATGTGAGTCCTAGATCAGAAGCCAGCCTAGTCTTATGAGGGCAAGTAAAGTGGCATCCATGCTTCTGTGGCCCAGTCCTTAACTAACAATCTACTAGAAAAAAAGCTATTTTAGTCCTAACCCACATTGGGATTATCCTGCATTGAGCCACCTATTTGTGTGGGATTCAAAGGCTTGGACCCTCACTTAATTCAGTATAGCTCCTGAAAGTCCTCAGAGAGTCAGTGCAGGCCTTTGTTATGACTATGTCACCTACCAGCATCTTCCTCTGTCCCAGCCTCTTTCCTTCCTCCCCACTGGCACTGATCTAAAACCACTCCTACTAAGACCACTGCCTCTTAGCTCCACCACAGTTCCCATAAAGTATAACCACTGGCACTGAGCTGGTGAGCAAGGGTCAGATCTGAATGCATGCCTGGAACTGATGTTCACAAGAACTTCACCTATAAAACGCTAAGGTGTTGTCCTAAACAAATGGAGAGATGGAATTGTTATAGATTGACATGAGAATGACCATGGGAAAGACAAGATTCTGTGAGGTGGGGGAAGTTGGAGGTCTTTTTGTGTATGCAAGGGAGGAGGGCAGGAAAGAGAGAGGAAGGTAGGTAATGTATTAGAAGTAAACACGAACTCAGGGACAGGAAGTGTGGCTGCCTGGTGGAGTGCTTGCCTAGCATAGGCCCTGGATTCAATCCTCACCACACACAAGAAGGTGAAATTTTATTTCTAAAACACAATCTTCACTTTGATTTTGAATATCTCTAACACAATAGTTACAGGAAGCACCTGGTGCATTGAGCATTCCGTTTAATTTGAAGACCATCACAATTAATAAACATGGAAAATGGGGCTGGAGAGATGGCTTAGCAGTTAAGGTACGTGCCTGTGAAGTCTAGGAACTCACATTCAAATCTCCAGGTCCCCTGTAGCCAGACGCACAATAACACAAGCACACAATGTTGCACGTGTGCCCAAGAGGGCACACACATCTGGAGTTTGCTTGCAGCAGGCTGAAGGTCCTGACATGCTTGGCCCCTCACCTCTCTCTCAAAATAAAAATAATAAAAAACATGGAAAATGGAGGTGCTATACTCATCATTGCCTAATGATTGTTAATTCATGAAGACACAGAGTCTAAGTGATCTAAAGGGGACAAATCTAGCCACTGGCACATCTACCAGGAAATGCAATAAACAATGTCTGTCTACAAGACCTTTAGAAACTATAGTACCAGAAATGGGCTTCCACGTGAAAGTGAAAAGAAAAAAATCTGTTTACAAACTACATAAACATGTTGGGCTGGAGAGATGGCTTAACAGCTAAGGTTCAGTTCTCCAGTACCCATGTAAGGTGGATGCACAAGGTGGCATATAGTTCTGGAATTTGTATGCAGTGGCTAGAGGTCCTGGTGTGCCCATTCTCTCTCTTTCTGCCTCACCCCCCTCTCTCAAATAAGTAAATAGATAATAAAATGTTAAATACATCACACACAGAGGTTCATCCTTCAAGAAACACAATGACAAGACACCATGTTATACAGTTCCCAGAAAATAGATGGTAAAGAACACATTGTCCAGGAGGAGCAGTGGTTAAGGAGATACATGTTGAGCTGGGACTTACCAGAAGGATGGGGTAAGTGGAAAGGCTGGGAAAAGTCTTAGTAGAAGCTGGGCATGAAGGCACAGACCTATAATCCTAGCATTCAGGAGACTAAGACAGGACGGTTACAAGCTCAAAGTCAGCATGTAGTACATAGTGAGTTCGAGACTGGCTAGGACCACATAACAAGACAAAAATGTCAACAAGGGAAGGAGGAAGGCGAGAGAAAGCCTAGCTGAAAGATGGAGAAGGCGCATACAAGGAATAGTGGCAAGTTCCAAAAACTGATGTTAAGTGTGGTGGGGAAAGTGCAATGCCAGAGTTTAGGTCTCATCCTTTAGATAATTAATGGGACAGAAGCCACCTTCTCAAAAACTTTAAGGTGCCAGTATTCACTGTGCCTCTCCAAAATGGAAATGTGCACTACTTCCCAAACTTATTTGACACTAGAATTTTTCTTTTCTGACACTATTTATTAATATCTTTGGAAAGATTTACCTTTCAGACACGCTGAGGTAGATAGAGAACATTCAACCTTGGAGTGTAATGGAAAAATAAGTGGATCAACAGTCCACAAAATAACCAATATATATTTTTTTAAGGTCACGAATAGCATCTTGGGTGAGGTGCAAACAACATTAAATTGTTTTCCTTCTTCCATAATTTATCTTCACCAATGTAACACACTACATCATGGAGTACTTGGAAAGAGACATATGATTTTCTAGGGTATCTTTTCCTTCCTTAGTGATTAATTAATCTGCCACATTTTTCACTATGCGACTCTGATATCCTTGCAAGAAATTCTCCTTGACTTGTCACCACCTGGCATTCAGTCCAAGCGCAAGGTTGAACTGCAAGAGTATTGCTTGCTCTCCAGTGAGTGCGGCCACTCTCTCTAGGCATTTTCAGATGTCAGGTGGCATCTGTAGGTCAAGCCGGAAGGAACTGGTTTTATTCCATAAAAGGAGCCCTGAGCCAGGAAAGCTTGGTCTGTTGCCCCAGGCCTTCCGTGTCTGTTGTTCCCATTCTCGCCAGGACTTTTCTGTGTCCTTGCAGTCTTCTCACTTACTCCCTCTGCTGCCCTTTAAGACCACTGAGCCCCTGTAATTGAACTTGACTTCTATCCATCCTAACTTTGCTCTAGCAATAGAGTTCGCCTAGGAGTGGTACGCAGTCCTTCTCCCACCTCCAGGCCTCTACTATGTGGCATTAGGAAATATCTAGAAGCATTATTTTTGGTAGGGGGAGTCGTCACCATGCATTGGCAGGGAAGCAGGGCTGGTCCTACTGTCCTGTGATGGCAGGAGCTGGGGACTTACTGTGTAAACAGCTGAGCTTCACAAAATGCCAAGACACCTCAATGATAACTATCATGTTAGTTACCTGTGCTCAGCACCAAATACATGGGACCGAATTCCTGACCAAGCAATTTAAGGGAGGAAGGTGTTTTGAATTCAGGAGAGCCAGCCTGTCATGGTGGGATGGAATTGGTAGCTCTGGCGGCTCCATCTGAGACAGTGGGAACAAGACACTCCTCACATCATGGCAGGTCAGAAAGCAGAGAAGGCACCAGAAGCAAATCCAAAGTAAAATCCTCATGACCTGCCCCAGGTAGCCTACTGTCTTCGGCTAGGCTCCATGTCCCAAAGGTTCCATAATCTCCCCAGATATCGCCACCAGCTAGGGACTAAGTGTTCAAACATGTGAGCCTGTGAGGGACATTTCAAGTTCAACTCATAGGAACCACTGCATGCTCCATTTCAGCACCACTTTGATAACTATCAAAATCTATACTACTACTGGGCTGGAGAGATGGCTTAGCGGTTAAGCGCTTACCTGTGAAGCCTAAGGACCCCGGTTCGAGGCTCGATTCCCCAGCACCCACGTTAGCCAGATGCACAAGGAGGCTCACGCGTCTGGAGTTCGTTTGCAGAGGCTGGAAGCCCTGGCACGCCCATCCTCTCTCTCTCCCTCTATCTGTCTTTCTCTCTGTGTCTGTTGCTCTCAAATAAATTAAAAAAGAAATTAAAAAGAAATCTATACTACTACTATCAGCTATTAGTAGCTTCCTATTTTCTTTGAATCAACTCATTGTACTACTTCAAAATTCATTTAAATATGCCCTCCTTTCTTCTAAGCACTTGTATGATGGGTCAATGCTGTTTGCGCATTTTGTAACACACTTAAAAATAAATGCCTAACATAAGCATTATTCATTAGTTTGAGGACACTGAGGCCTTCTTATGATCATACATCCTGTTGGATTTTTTTTTTTTTTTGCAAGGTAGGGTCTCATTCTAGCCCAGGCTGACCTGGAATTAACTCTGTAGTCTCAAGGTGGCCTTGAACTCATGGTGATCCACCTACCTCTGCCTCCCAAGTGCTGGGATTAAAGGCATGTGCCACCATGCCCGGCTTCCTGTTGGATTTTGATAGGGGAAATTATTTGCCTTATATATATGTTTTAATTTGCACCATGAAAGTGTAAGCAATAACCACTAGACAGACCCCTTAACACAAACATTATAAAAGCAAAGGCCATATTTGATGCCCCTCTGGAAGGTAATTTCTTTAATTTATCTTTATAGCAAGTATAGTATTCTTTTTTATTTTTTTGTTTATTTTTATTTATTTATTTGAGAGCAACAGACAGAGAGAAAGAGGGAGGGGAGAGAGAGAGAGTGAGAATGGGCACACCAGAGCCTCCAGCCACTGCAAACGAATTCCAGACTCATGTGCCCCTTTGTGCATGTGGTTTACATGGGTCCTGTGGAATTGAGCCTTGAATGGGGATCCTTTGGCTTCACAGGCAAGCGCACAACCACTAAGCCATCTCTCCAGCCCCAGTATTCTTGACTCAAACCAATGTCTCTCTTGGTTCAAAAATCAAAGATAGGGCTGTAGGGAATGGCTTAGCGGTTAAGGCATTTGCCTGTGAAGCCCAAAGACTCAGGTTCAGTTCCCCAGGACCCATGTTAGCCAGATGCACAAAGGGGCGCATGTGTATGGACTTCATTTGCAGTGGCTGGAGGCCCTGGCATGCCCATTCTCTCTCTCTCTCTCCCTCTTTCTCTGTCAAATAAATAAATAAATAAATAAAATTTTTTTTAAATCAAAAATAACAATGAGGCTCATTTGGCATTTACCCGTTGGTAAGAGATAGAACCTTGTCTTGGGACCTCACCTTCCCTAATGAAAAGTGTGCCATGCACCCCGTGAGTAGGCAACCATGACACAGAGCATGTCTGCTCACCCTCCAACCCCTGCACAGATGATGAAAGACTGTATGCTGTACTGTCACCGAGTGAACATCTCACACACTTTTATTGGCCAACTCATGTGACTTCTCTGTGCTCAGTGTCTTTATCTCTGACACCCACACTGTTATGAAGAGCTGATGAGCTTCTGATTGTGAAGTGCTCAGCATGGGACCAAGCACAGGGTTAGTAGTGTGGAAGTAACTGATGAATGAATGAGTGACTGAATGCCTGGATGGGATGGTGTCTGGCTTGTACTCAGCTTCTCAAGGTTTGTCAGAAGAGCCAACCAACAAATGCTGGTCCATCATGCTCCTTTGCTCTGTACCCTTGGTGTTCAGTTGTCCCCAGGTGCAGCACCAGCTCTGAAGCCTCCATGGAGGAGGCACAGAAAGAGTTTTTCCAGAACAGAGTGATGAGTCTCCCTCCAGCAGTTACAGGATCTGTGGACTGGTACTTATTTGGAGCAGTGCTGGAACATATTCACTCAGTTAAGTCCCCGCTCAGTCTCTCCTGCCTCATTGTGCAGGGCAAAGCATTTCTGTACCATGAGCACAGAGAGGTAGGAGAGGGAGGCAGGAAAGGAAGAGTTGTCATGGAGCCCCCGTTAGACACCAGACAACTGGAAGGGGATTCCAACCAAGTATAAGTGTCATTTTGTAACAAGGATTTAGAAACTACTGTTGCTAAAAAGCATTGACCCCTCCCTTGAGCCCACAGATGCCCAATGTGGTCACTAAAAGCAGGAGACAGCTTGGCATCTCTGCCTTCATCTTGGAGCTGTCTCTTTCACTTCAGGTCCAATTTTGAGCAAGTGGATCCCACATCCCACTGCGGGCAACGCTGATGTTGAATATATAGTTTAATGCTTCCTTCTCCCATAATTATGGGTGAAGGGGAGGAGTGCTATGAAGCAGATATGATATGAACTGAGATCAGAACAGACACAATATGAGTTTTTTCTGGACTTTTCTAAAGAACCCTCTTCACTCTCTGCCTTCACTATACACCTTTTCTTTGGTCCCACAAAGCATATGCCAAAACTATTTCCAAAGTGCAATGTCATTCACTTGCTGTCCCCTTGGAGTACTAACCATCTTGCCCTTTAGAGATGACTATTACTGCATCCTACTTTCCAAACAGCTAATCTTATAACCCCGCCACAGGACTGGGACATGGCCACCATCCACATTTGTTAAATCCGGTGAAGATGGACCAAGTTTGCTGTTGGTCAATCTGAAGTTTAGGTTCCTAAGTAAAAGCCCAAACTTCGCCCAGTGCCACTGTCTCCCATCCAGATGCGCTCCTCTGTAATGCAAGGATTGCCAGGGCAGTAATGGGCCCGAGTTCACCTGACAGGTTAACTTGCCCTTTGCAAATTATCATGTACAAATTGTTTTCTTTTCCTTCCCTTTGCCTGACATTCTAAATTCTAAATAAAAGTGATACCTGAGCGATTATGATAGTAATTGTTCATTCTGGGAACAGGTCATAAACCCTCAGAACCAGCCATCTTCCTTTGGACTTCAGAACCCAGAACATTAGTGACCTTCAGAAGGTGCACCTTCTACAGACCACGGCAGGATTTAAAAAAAAACAATAAAAATTAAAAAAAAATTATTTTGGTGTCTTCTATATGCAGTTAAAAATACACTTTCTCACCGGGCATGGTGGCACACGCCTTTAATCCCAGCACTCGGGAGGCAGAGGTAGGAAGATCATCATGAGTTCGAGGCCAGCCCAAGACTCCATAATGAATTTCAAGTCAGCCTGGACTACAGTGAAACCCTACTGCGAAAAACAAAAACAAAAACAAAACCCCACCACCACCACCAAGACACTTTCTTGAATTTTCTATATAAACTCTTCACTGGTTAGCTAAGACTGTATATCTAGGAGAGGAGTCCACCATCTTGCAACTTTCTGGCTCATTGTCAATATAGCTCCTTCCTCTCCCATCAATGATGAAGAACAGGGGATAGAAACTGGCCGGACAGTGTAAGGTAACAGTCTTTTTTTTTTTTTTTTTAATTTAATTTATTAGTTTTCTTTTCAGTAAATACAGGCAGTTTGGTACCATTATTTAGGCTCATCTGTGATCTACCCCCTCCCATTAGACCCTCCTTATTATTGAAAATGGGTCGTGCATTGTGGAGTTAGCCCCCAGTTATTAGTATGATAAATGTCTCTGCAAATCATGACCCAACATGTAACTCTGACATTCTTTCCGCCCCCTCTTCCGCAAGATTTCCCTGAGCCATGTTGGGTTCATTTTTGGTCTGCTTCAGTGCTGAGGTGTTGGGGGCCTCTGAGACTCTGGCTCTCTGATTTGGTAGGAGTTGATTTTTCTCTGCATTGATCTCCTTCCCCTTTGTGCTGGTATCCAGTTCACAGGAAAACATCACCCTTGCTTATTTCGCCAGTTGTCCTTAGTTTCAGTTGGGCCCCTTCTGAGGTATGTTGGGGCAGCTCTCTTCTTAGGATCTGCATCTATCTGGAAAAGAGAAGCAGATTCTCCAACGGAGAGTAAGTTAGCACCCAGAAAATTGAGATAACACTTACTTTTTTGATAGACAGTTTGATAGGTGTAGGCCCTCTTATACCCCGTGATTGATGGTAGCTTGATGTTGTAGAGTGGGCTTGTGTTTGGGTATGGTTCTGACTTGTTTCCCACCTCCAGCTAAGGGTGTAGTACCACTGAGTGGATCAGTTAGCCAAATCAAGAGCAATTGATTCCTCACCATGGCTGTGTACCACTATTGCACTTGTGTGGGTATCACATCCAGTTAATTGTTGCTACTTAGGTTAAACAATGTGTTGCTTGGACAGATCTTGGTCACTTCCCCCAGTCGCCTATGTAGCGCCTTCTGGCACTAGACACGCTGACTGTCTGGGGACTGACTCTCTCCTGGCTTCCAGCCATGTCATTCCATTTTACGTGCCAGCTGCGTATGGAGTCTTCAGCAATAGGGTCTTACCACTGGCCTTTGGTGGGTCATCAATTACTCTGACAGAAGTCTGTCATTGTTTTGGGAAACCTTGTAGGTTTCTCTGATCAAAAGCTCATTGTGGATTGTAGGCCCAAGCTGGAAGTGGGGGTTACAGGTCAGTGTCCACTAAGAAATTGAGGAAAAAGATAACTAATATACCAGAGTTAGAGAGGAGAGAGGGGGAGAGGGAGGGAAGGAAGATGTAGGAGATTTAGGTCAGTCTTGATCCTACCCTCTCCAGTGTCTTGTGGTAGTAATCCGGACCCAAACGGCAATGGTACCATAAAATTCTACTTCCTAAAAGACAGACCAAATGACTGAACCTTCACTAGTCCCTTACAGGAAACACCTGAACCACAAGACACTGGTAACAGTCTTTTTACTCTTGGCTAAAAGTGGGATACGTCCTAGAGCCGGTAAGAAGGTTCTGGTTTTTCCTTATCTCTTTCCTCTAAAGGAGTTCTGTACCTTGCTGTAAGCCAGAAATGTCAAAGGAGATGGTTTGGATTTTTTTCCCCCTTTTATGTCTTTTTCCTTAAAGGAGTTCCCCTTTTCTAGAAACATGTGACAAAGACTGAAAGGCACTTAATTAAACACCTAACATGGAACTGGAATGACCAGCTCATGCCTTCACCCAGTAAAGCCTTATTCTTATAAGAAACTGTCATCTGAGTCACCTCACATGTGAGGGTTTGAATTAGGCATCTCCGGTGAACTCATGTGCCATGAATGCTTGGCTCCCAGCTGATGACAATTTGGGAGGTGGAGCTTGCTGGAGGAGGGGTGTTGCTGGGGGAGGGCCTAGGGGTGTTATAGCCAGCCTCTGCACATGCCAAGTTTTCCTCTGCTATGGTAAAGCTTCCCTTTGAGACTTTTAGCCAAAACAAACATCTTTCCTCAGGGGCTTTGTGCCAGCAATGTGAAGGTAAGTACAACGAGGCAGATTACTTGCTCAGGGTCACTTCCAGTTTGGGAAGTGTCCAGTTTGAGTTGTGTCCCATTTCCGGGGATCCCTCCTGCTATATAGGAGTTTTGCTTGCTTTCCTTCTCTTCAGCTCTATAATAAAAACGTTTTAAGCCTCACCCTCTGTGGCCTATGAACTTCATTCGTTGAATTCATGAGAAGAACCTGGGGGTCACTGACAGTGGAAGTTTTGTCTGACCACGCATGTTCCACACCCTGACTCCTTACATAGAAACCCAGCCAAGAGTAAGAATGGTTCCTTCCCCTCCAAAGACACCTCAAATTGCTGTAGCATCATTTTCTTTCACAAGTCATTGGCTTCATGGTGGCAGTGACTTCTAACGATCCTAATGTTTGAGATTCATGGTAAATGCTGCAAGCACAAACATGCACGTGTGTGTCCTTAACTGCTGGAATTTCTAAGCACAGGTTAGAGCTGTAGTAGAGGAAAAATGGATGGGAGGCCTGATTTTCTTTCTACACTTTCATAAATTCTTAGTTGGGATGAGCCCTTGTAACAAAAGACAGAAAAATAAAAGTCCAAAGCAGCATGGATGAATGGGAAATAAAATGAAGAAGTCCTAAAAACATTGCTGTAATTCAGTCTTCAATTTCAACAGTCCCTTGAACAAAAAGTGCGGAGCTCTGCTGAGTTATGTTAAGAAAGTGAACTGCAAACAAAAGCAGGGGTTTGTCAAAAGATATTTACTTAATTAGTTAATTTGCAATTATAGAGACACACACAGAGAAAGTATGGATGCACTTGGGCCTCTAGCCACTGCAGATGAACCTCAGATGCATGTCCCACTTTGTGCGTCTGGCTTTGCATCAGTACTGGGGGATCGAACTGGGGTTGTTAGGCTTTGCAGGCAAGCACACCCTGGCCATCTCTCCAGCCCAAGATCCAGGGTTTGAACACAGGTTTCCATCTTGCCATCTCTACTGTTGTGTTTCTAGGATTTCCAGTCATCCTTTTCTTTTTGATGCATGGAGGAGACACCCTTCCAAACGGAGATTTCCTTCCTAGATGGAAATGTCTCCTATACAGGCTCACTTCAACGGTTTGCAGCTTTTCCTGTGTCTGCAGCTTCCCAAAATAACAAGCTCAAAATTATTCCTAGCCAGGCGTGGTGGCACATGCCTTTAATCCCAGCACTCGGGAGGCAGAGGTAGGAGGATCACTGTGAGTTCGAGGCCACCCTGAGACTACATAGTGAATTCCAGGTCAGCCTGAGCTAGAGTGAGACCCTACCTCGAAAATCCAAAATATATATATATATATATATATATATATATATATATATATATATATATTCTTATGCTACAGAGGCGTATTTCTGGTAGCGTATTCTAGTCTGCACTAGCATTGTGGGGTGCCATGTCCTGAATTCTAAACATCTCAGATCTCATAGTAGGCCACTAGTTTTTTTCCTCTTTTAAAATTACCTCTGCGTGTGTGTGTGTGTGTGTGTGTGTGTGTGTGTGTGTGTGTGTTAGTTTGTGCCTGTGTTTGTGACTGGGAACGTGCCATAGTATGCATGTTGTGGAGTTTAGAGGGCAACTTTCAAGTCAGTCCTCATTTGAGGTAGGATTTCTTGCTATGTATTCTTGCTCCAGTGTTCTTTCCTGGGCCCACCTAAAGCTTCCAGAAAATTCTGATGCCTACTATCTCACCATCAGCTTCAATGTTCTGGGATTTCAGAAGACTGCCATGGCTTCTGACTTTTACCTAGGATCTGAGAATCAGACTCCAATACTCCAGCTTGAGCTGCAAGCTCTTTGTCCCCTGAGCCATCTCTCTAGCCCCTGGTGTTTTTCTTTTACATGGAAGAATGTTTTTCAAAAACTACATCTCACTTGTGTTCAAACTAGGCCTGCATTTTGGACTCATATTGACATTTCATTGTAACTCTCTGTTTCCAAGAGTGACCCAGACCACCCCCAATGAGCACTCCCCTAGAATGACCCAGACCACCTGGCTTGCTATGATTTCCCTGAAGTGGCCCAAGCTTCTAGGCAACATGGACCACCCTGCAACCAAAGAACTCCCACGACCCCGCTGCCCCATACCTATCCCCTAGTCTGTAGGGGAAGTCGCTGCTGACCTGCCTGGTCAGAGCCCTTTTCAGGCTGTCCTAGATAAAGCCTGTCTCTGCTGGTGAGCAGAGTCTTCTCTCTTCTTTCTTATTTATTTATTTATTTATTTGAGAGCGACAGACACAGAGAGAAAGACAGATAGAGGGAGAGAGAGAGAATGGGCGCGCCAGGGCTTCAGCCTCTGCAAACGAACTCCAGACGCGTGCGCCCCCTTGTGCATCTGGCTAACGTGGAACCTGGGGAACCGAGCCTCGAACTGGGGTCCTTAGGCTTCTTAGGCAAGTACTTAACTGCTAAGCCATCTCTCCAGCCCTCTCTTCTTTCTTTCCTGTTTTTTTTCCTAACAACTTCCTACCTCAAACCTTCTTGTTTTTACTTGGTTTGTTTAGTTACTTCACAAACAATTTTTTTTTTTTTTTTTTTGGTTTTTCAAGGTAGGGTCTCATTCTAGCCAGGCTGACCTGGAATTCACTATGGAGTCTCAGGGTGTCCTTGAACTCACGGCGATCCTCCCACCACTGCCTCCCGAGTGCTGGGATTAAAGGCGTGAGCCACCACGCCCGGCTCACAAACACTTTTCTTAGTGGCTCCTGTGTGCCAGGCAAAGTATAGTGAGGCGGGGGCTACTATAGTGGAAAAAAATAGATCTTGTCCTCATGGAGTTTAACATTTAGTTAAAAGTTAAAAGCTGCAACAAGTGATAAGAAAAAAAGCTGTGAGAGCATATTGAGAAGAAGTTTCATCTCACTGAAAGGTCACACTGTCCTGGGAGAATGTTCTGGATTCATGAGCTTGGCCTCCCTACCTCAGTTCTATATTCTGGATTTCTCTCATCTGTGAGTCCAACCAACTGGTGGCTCAGTTGGATGTTTTATGCTTCCCATTGGTGTTATTGGTGCCTGAGGGCAAAAGCCCCAGCTTGAATCTTGACAGACTATCCATCCCAGTCTGCCAATCAGAGACCAGCAGAGCTAAAGGGCAGAGAAAGGGGATGTAATCAGTGCACCTGATATGGAATTTAGGGTGTCTCTGAGACTGATGGTGCCTTTCTTGGCTTTTAGTTGGGCTTGAACCCAGGAATTGGGGTGCCAGATGGTCATGGTCACATGAAACTTGTACTGAGTCACTAGCCTCCAGATTCCTGTCTGATGAATTAGACAAGTGAAATCCCCACACCATAGAGGGTGAAGTTTAGGATGATTTTATTATAGAGATTAAGAAAAGGAAGGCAGAGCTCCTGTACAATAGATATGGGGAAAGACTCCATTAAGGAAAGTGAAGCAGGAAGCTTTCATGTTGGGAGGGGTCCTGAGTGGGTAAATCCACCGGGCGATCTGATTGAGGTCTTTTATGGGGATTCACTGGATGGGGACTGAACTTTCAGTCCAACTACAGCTGTCCAGGCATTTTTCCAGTAAAGAGGTTAATCTAAAAAAGAAAATGGGGATAAGGTAAGCCCAGATCCCTTACAGGCTCAACTGTATTTCCTACTTTTAGCCAAGGAAAGACCTGTTCACTTTGGAGTGCTGTTGCCCTCAGCTGCCTAGCCAATTTCTAACTCCTATTCATCATGGCCATGTTGGGAAGAATAGATCAAGGGGGCACTAACATGAGGTTTAGGATCAAATAGAAGAGTTGGAGCAGTGAGGAAGAGATATGCATAATTAAGCACTATTGGTCAGAGTGTCGTATGTATAATTACTGTGTCTCTTTGATTCTGCAAGGTGATTAGAAGTCCTTATTGCTGAAGAGATGAAAGCTGGTTCACTCGAAATGAATGTTGCTGCTTGGATGTGTTTTTACCACAGCCTGAGATGTCTTCAAGGTGCTGCTACTCCTGGAATCCAAGGTGACTTTAGGTTTAAAACAAAGACTAGAGACTTCCAGGTACCCTTGTAAGTGACCCAGAACAGGACACAGGATAAAGCTGATAGTAAGATGCCTCAGTTACTATTACCATTGTGCCTTTGATAGGTAGCTAGGCAGACATTAATAGGCTTAGAGGTCATTGAAAAAGGAGAAAGTCCCACCTCCTGTCTCCCCAAAGCACTGACCAGGGACATAGCACAGTTGTGTGTACTCCTTCCTCTGTCTTGAACCCCAACATACCCTGGATGCCTCTCTTTTCACTAAACTTACACAGCTCATTTTTTTTCCAGAATTCAACAAATCCAACTATAGTAAGTGAACAATATCCTCCTGATGAGTGAATATAGATGCCAGCCTGTGACTCAAAGACACACTTGACTCCCCACCGTGAGTTATGGGATTCCTAACTCAGTGACACCCCAATTCAGCAGGAAGTAGCCAGATGCTGAATTTGATGTCCATCCATCCTATAGCATTTCTTTGTAAAGAAACAGTCATTTCTGTTTCTTTTATATAAACAAACAAACAAACAAAAAAAAAAAACCAAGAAATTTTAGCAAAGCCTGTCGCTCTTACATCCAGGCTAAGCAGGTCCTAAGCTATAAGGGCTGCCGTGAGTAGGGCAGAAACACACTCTGCCTCTCCTCCCCATTCTGCCTGAGGTCTGAGACAGTTGACTACAGCCATGTAGCCCAAGTCATATATGCCACATTGCCACAGTCAGCCACACGTTGCTGGGATGAACTTCCGAACCAGGCACAGTTATGGGAGGAGGGTATTTACTTAAGCTTGCAGGTGGAGGGGAGGTTCTATAATGGCAGAAGAATTTGGTCCCCTTATACAGGTCCAGGCAGAGAGAAGAAAGCAATTACCACCAGCAGCATCACAAGC
The DNA here is from genome assembly GCF_020740685.1 of Jaculus jaculus. Classification (NCBI taxonomy): domain Eukaryota; kingdom Metazoa; phylum Chordata; class Mammalia; order Rodentia; family Dipodidae; genus Jaculus; species Jaculus jaculus. Next base: position 137,089,977 of record NC_059107.1, read on the forward strand.
AAGCACACTCCAGGAACTCCACAATGGCAGTATCCAGCTCCCTGCATGTCTTGGGCTGGAATTCTGATCCATGTAACACCTTAGGGCTGCACCCCAGGATCTGCCCACAGTGACACCTCCTCCACCCAGGTGGATGGAAATCTAAATCACAAGCTTTAATAAAACTCTTGAATCGGTTGGGGGAATATCGATTCAAACTACCACCCCCCCGCCACCTCCCTGATGTAGCACAGGTCACACATTAACTGCGGCCACTTGCTGAGGATCCACCTCCTCCCACTGAGGGACCTTAAACACAGACACTTTGTTGATGGGATTTAAGCCTCTCACTCCAAAGCTCCACCCTGCTGTTCTCCTTGCCTGCTAACATTAATAAAGTTCTAGCCTGACTCAGCCCCTTTCTCTAGAATCCACTCTCTCCCTCTCTAATATACCCCGACAGTGATGTCTAACCTATTTCATCTGCCCCCAAGGCTGAAGATGATGTAAGGCTCTAGAGTGACAGGGTTGTTCTCAACTCAGGTGGGCTTAACTCAAATGGCTAAGGTGCCAGGCAACTCAAGGGCTATCAGAACTGCTGTAAGCCAGTGCTGTCTGCCAAAGAGAAAATAAGGAACATGGACAAGGGGTGAGCAGGGCAAATGTAGATTTCGTTAAAGAAATATAGAAAATGACTCCTTGGACACAGGAAGAGTCCCTGAAAGCAAGAGAAAGGGAGTTGACAATCAGGGGCTTGAGGCTGAGGTGTATGCTATTGTCTGGTTAAAGGGAAAGTTATTCCTCCTGTTTCCTTAGGGGAGCCAAAAGGAGTTCTCCCCCTTCCCCTTTGAAGCCAGGCTGGGAAGGCAGAGGGGAGATGGAGAAAATGGGAAAGGTCTCTAGAGCTCTGGGAAAGAAGTCTCTGGGGGAAGGGTTCACTCAAGTGGAAAGCAAGCAGAAAACCTAGAACAAAGAAGAAAAGTACCCAGCCAAAAAGAAATTTGGGAAGGGGGATGGAATACCATGAAGATCCCCTCTCACATAGGGGCTAGGAGAGCAGAAAGAGAGTGGTTAGTTAAGATAAGCCATAATTCAAACTTCTATATACAATCAAACATCCAATGAGAATGAACCTCACCACCAAACTCAGGTGTATAAGGAAGAGACCTGATTAGCTGGTGGGTTCAAGAGGATGACTCAGGAAGGGCCAGCCCATACCTATACTAAGTCCAGGAAAAATTGAAGAAGAAGCAGGAAGAGGATGCAAGAGCTGATGCTTGCAGCCATCTTGGATGAGACTGGGTTCTAGTCTTGCCAGAGCAGGCAAGGTGTCATTCATGTTTCAGTGGGCTAGTCCCTAGCTCACAACCTACAGGGGGGAAAAAAAGCTATCTTTCTCTTCATCTGTATCAAAATCATTTATAAACTAGTTTAGAGAAGGCTTTTGGGGAAGGCCCAGAGAGTAAAGATAGCTGTTAATAGGGTTGTCCTGATGTCCTGAAGGTTAATTAATCCCAGTTGACTGGTGAGGTAGCTTCAGAGCTTCAGCCAGCACCATTATTGGCAAAGAAGTGGTGGGTTGGAGTCTGAGGGAAGAGAAGAGGAGAGTGCTCATGATGTTGAAAGGCACAGGAAGACTCAGCTAAGGTAAGCCCTGGCATACAAAAGTGTGCTTTCACCCTGGATGAAGTAAGCCGGCTCTGGGGCATAGATGTAGGACAAGAAGGTGCGTCCCTAGAAAACTATAACCCAGGACAGGGAGTGTCTGAGATCACCCCATCAATCATCGAGTATCTATGTGGTTGGAACGTCTTCTGAAGAGACACTTCTGACTTTTTAGAAAATGAATTTACATGCTGAATTCTTCCTGCACAGGAATTCTGTCCCAGAGAAACAAAATACTTGGGCATCTCTAAATCTCTTAGGTGAGGAAGTCTGGCCAGGAAGGAAAATTGAAACTGCGCATGTCCTCAACCAGACCTCGGGCTGTGACGAGCAGGCATCGGGAGTGCTGAGAGGCAGGCCAAGGGACAAGGGTCAAGGGAGTGGGAGGTTGGAGAAACTCGGGGGTGTACAGAGTGAAGGGAGAGAGGAGCAGGGAAGTTCTCAGAGGAGGGATCTTAAGGAAGTCCTTCGTTAGTGGGTTGCTCAGTTACCATAATCCCCAGAGCAGGGAAGGCCACTGGAGGTAAGGAGACAAAGAAAGAGGAAGGCCGGGCCACTTGCCATTGCTGGTATCTGAATCACTAAGGGGTTTAAAACTGAAAGGTCCGGCCATGGCTGCTGAGGTCTAGTCTGTATTGTGGCCAGGCATTATCACACAAGGAGCTTAACGTTTAGGTGTCATGTCACCCTCAGGATAAAGTAAGATCATGAAAAAAGACAACCAGGGTGGGTGAGAATGAGTAAGCACCTCATTCAGAAGTCTGGGGTAATTAAGTGCCCACTGGAAAAGGTGGAGGGAGACAAGTGTCTTTGTGACTTTTGCGTTCCCTTTTGGCAGTATGGCCAAGCCACCATGATAGACTGAAGCCCAGTTCTTACTTCACTGTCATCCCAAGAGTCAGCAGGTCTAGGCAAACAAAACAAAACAAAACAAAACCTCCTGGAGGACCTCTGACTTGGCACTCGTTTTTTGGTTTGTGCACGATAGGCTGGCATGGGTCCTGGTGGAGACCTGGGATGATCTACCAGCCAAAGGCAAGGGTGGGGGAAGGGCAAGTCTTTCTGGAACCGGATGAGCACAGTGGTAAGGGTAGAAAAACCCCTCACAGGGTGATTCACCTCCATTTGCGGGCAGGGAAAGAGGGACGGGGAGAGATGCTGCGGCAAACTGCTCTTCGGCTGGAACTTTTATTTAAAGTGTGCTCTGCAGGCAGGCTGCACGGCATGGCAGGGGTTTGAAGTCAAAGACTTTAGTCCCAGCAGACAAAGCAAAGTGTTTTCTTTTAAAGTCCCTTAGGAAGAGAGAGGGAGGGGGGAGGGAGGGAGAAGTCTTGCAATTGTGGGAAAGCAAGCCTAGTTCATGTGTGACCTGAGGGAGGTGGGAGGCAAGGACAGATGTGATTTGGGCTGCATGATAAGTCAGGCTGGCTGGCCCTGGGCTGGTGGGTTGGGAGGTCTGGATTTGTTCTCACCCTGATCATAGATGCCCTCTTACTTAGGGGCTGGTTACCTGGAGAGCTTGCTTCTAAAAGGGACAGCCTTTCCTAACAATCAGCAGTGTTTAGACAGATGCTCTTAAGTGGTTAACTGTTGAAGTGCGGAGCTCAGCCAGGAGTCTGACTGGAAGTTTTAAGATGAAAGAGACGGATGCAAAATGAAGGCAAGAATGTCAGACTTTTATCCTGCTTTTAGTGTGCTCAAGTGAGAAGTCGGTGCTTTTTAAGGAGCTGCTGTAGTGGTCAGTACTTTTTTCCTAATATGCCATCTTTCAGTGACATCTCTTAGCTAGAGAAAACCGAAGGGGGAAGAGGGAAGAATATTAAAGATTATGTATTTTACAGTTGCTACTTGATGGCTGTGGACACTTTTGCCTTCTTTGCTGAAAGAGTCTAGAGGCAGCATGCTGAGAATGGAGATTGGAGGTAATGTAGGGTGCAGAGGACTTCAGTTTAAGAAAGAACTGGCTGGGAGATAAAGCAATGGCTCAGCAGTTAAAGTGCTTGCTTGCAAAGCCTGATGGCCTGGGTTCAGTTCCCCAGTACTCACAGAAAGCCAGATGCCCAAAGTGACACGTGTGTCTCAAGTTCATTTGCAGGCTCAAGATGCCCTGGCAAGCCTATCCTTGCAAATAAATTTTAAAAAAGAAAAAAAAAAAAAAAAAGAAGAAGTTGGGTGTGGGGACATACACCTTTAATCCCAGCACTCAGAAAGCAGAGGTAGGAGGATTTCTGTGAGTTTGAAGCCACCCTGAGACTCCATAGTGAATTCCAGGTCAACCTGGAGTAGAGTGAGACCCTACCTTGAAAAAGCAAGCAAACAAACAAACAAACAATAACAATAAAAACAGAAAAAAAAAAAAGAAGGAAGGAAGGAAGAAAGAAAATAAGAGAGGAGGACTGTCTGACCAGTGAGTTCCAGCAATCTCTGACCCCATCAGGACTGGAGCTATGGGCACATATGGCCACACCCACATTTTTACATGGGTTCTGGGGGCTGGGGACTGAACAAGGTCTTCATGCTTGTGTGGCAAGCACCTACTGAGCCGTCTCCCCAGTCCAAAGCGAACTGTTTTTGGAGGAGAGGGTTTTATCATATAAACACACCACAAACACAACAGACATCTGAAGATGGAGTATAAAGCATATGCTGGTAACAAAACTATTGAACTATAGACACGGGCTGGAGAGATGGCTTAGTGGTTAAGCGCTTGCCTGTGAAGCCTAAGGACCCTGGTTCGAGGCTCGGTTCCCCAGGTCCCACATTAGCCAGATGCACAAGGGGGCGCACGTGTCTGGAGTTCGTTTGCAGAGGCTGGTAGCCCTGGCGCACCCATTCTCTCTCTCTCCCTCTATCTGTCTTTCTCTCTGTGTCTGTCGCTCTCAAATAAATAAATAAATAAAATAAAATAAAAAAAACTATAGACACTAGCTAATAGCTGGACTGGTAGACAAGATGACACATAAACAGTGATGTGAAATCAACATTTGTAAATACTAACAAGAAACTTAAAGAACATATAACATGAGAATATTTAAATCAGAGTATACCCTTTATAGAAACAAGGTAGAAAATTTATTTCTCAAAGACATAGAGCTAAGCTCTCTCCAGTTCAGGATGGGGCTCACTGACACCCTCTCTCACTCCTGCTTCCTCTCTCTCCTTATGAGGAGATTGTACCCTGATCATCTTGTCTAATTCTACTCCTCCCAAAGCCCCTGTTAATAAATCCCATAGTTGGACTAAGTTTCTGAATACCTCACAATGGGGATTAAATTCTGACATAGATTTTGGCAGGAAAAAGAGAATCTTAATGCAACTCTGTATTGGGTGGGTTTGAAGACCATCAGATCCTTTGTAAGGTGATTCATATTGGGCCATTATTTAAATTTTAATTATTTATTTGAGAGAATGAGAGAAGGAAAGAGAGAGAGAGGGAGGGAGAGAGAAAGAGAGAGAGAGAGAATGAATGGGTATGCCAGGACCTCCAGCCACTGCAAACGAACTCCAGATGTATGCGCTGCCTTGTGCATCTGGCTTACATGAGTCCTGGGGAACTGAACCAAGGTCCTTTGGCTTTGCAGGCAAACGCCTTAACCATTAAGCCATGTCTCCAGCCCTCAGATTGGGCCATTTTATTGGAGAACTCTAATGTCAGGATCTTTCCATACTTTACTTTGGTTTTAAGTGGGTTCACAACATAATTTTTCAAAGCTTATGGTTTTCTGGGAAGCAAATATTGAAGGAGGGCCACAGAAGGAGTAAGATGGTGTCAATGCTTAGCACTTAATCATCCCATTTTCAGAATAATTACTGCCCTCAACTGTGTCATGAGGCTCCTCAGAAGCCTTCTATTTTTATTTTCTCCAGAGCACATATCCTTATTTCCACTTAAATAAGGAAGAGTTAGCCACCTGGTCACACACAGCGAAGAAGAGGGCTTGGGAAAGAACTAGCTGCTGCCTCCTCGATTTTGGTCATCCCCTTTGTGCCAAAGTCATAGCCCTGTTACTCTGAAGATTTAAATGTTGGCAAATGGGCTGCAAGTGGCCTTGCTTTCTTAGAACATAGGTCACTAACTCTGCCAGGTCACTTGTCTATTCCTTCTGCTTTCAAACTAATGACACTTTATAGCTGATAACACACTCCATTTTTTTTTTTTCCCTGCTTGGATTCATTGCTAAAATAACAAAGCAACAATCCTGAGTATTAGTTAGTGGGTGTAGCAGCTACTTTCTTGTGGCTGGAACATAACAAGCAACAGGAAGCATCTCATGAAAAGAAAGGATTTATTTCTAGCTTGTGGTTTTGAGAAGAAGTTTTATCGTGGTGGGAAAAGCATGGCAGGAGAAACTGGCTAGGCATCACATCTTCCTATCAGCAGGGAAGCAGGAACAAGACTGTGCTGAGTGTGGCAATTTGAGTGACACACTTCCTCCACTTCCCAAAGGCTCCTCAACTTTCCCAAATAGTGTCAACAGTTGGAGATTAAACATTCAAACACATGGGGCTCTTGGAGGCATTTTGCATTCAAACCCACCAGAGTGTGGATCCGGAGAAAGTAAAAGAAAATATAACTTTCGCCTTCTATCTTTAAAGTATACTTGACTCTTACTTTCCTTATATTGTGATGAGAAAATGTTCCATTATGTAATTTCACTTTAATTTAAAAAAACTTTTTTTTAATCAACAACTTCCATAAATATAAACAATATACCAATGACCTTAATCTCCTCCCCCTATCCTCCCTTTACCCTTACCAAATCCCCCTCTCACTTAATCCCTTCTTCTTTCCAATGAGTCTCTCTTCTATTTTGATGTCATCATTTTTTCCTTCCTATTATGCAGGTCTTTTGTAGGTAGTATCAGCCTCTGTAAGGTCATGAATACCACAGCCACTTTGTTTCTGGAAGACAGCATTGGAAGTACTCCTCCCCTTTCTTTGGCTCTTAATATTCTTTCCACCACCTCTTCAACAATGGTCCCTAGCCTTGGAAAGTATGATAGAGATGTTTCACTTAGTGCTAAACACTCCTTTGTCATTTCTCAGCACTTTGTTGAGTTCTGTGTCACCCCAGTGGTCACCACCATTTGAAAAGAGAAGCTTCTTTAACCAAAAGTGAGAGTATCATTAATATATGGGCATAAACATAAGTATTTAGAGGACAGCTTGGTGGATACTGTATATGCATTTAGCCAGACAATGGTAGTAATTTCCCTTTAGGGCTTATAACCTCCTTAGACATAGGCTTTTCATTAGTGTTGCAGTCAGGTTCTCATTGCTGGTAGAAATCACCCAACCAAGAGCAGCTTGTGGGAAAAAGAAGTTTATTTTGGCTTAGTGGCTTGAGGGGAAGCGCCACAATGGCCGAGGAAAATGATGGCATGATCAGAGGGTGGAAATCACCCCCTGACCAACATAAGGTGGGGAATAGCAACAAGAGAGTATGCCAAACACTGACAAGGGGACACTGGGTATAACACCAATAAGCTAGCCCCCAACAACAAACTCCCTCCTGGAGGCATTAATTCCCAAATCTCCATCAGCTGGGAACATAGCATTAAGAACACCTAAGTTTATGGGGGATACCTGAATCAAACCACCCACAATTAGGTTTTTACTACCAGGCAGGTATTCCCTCCTGTGCTTCAAGACCAATTGGAAAGTAGATGGTTTCCCCCATAAAAGACATGCCACCATTGTACCTCTAGGTACATTTGGCTTGGTTGGCCAGCTATAAAGCTTTCTGGTTAACACTGCTGGTGACTTTTCTCCCCCAACAGGCTGCATAGATCTTTCTAGCATCCAGACAGCTTGTTAATAGGAAGGAAGTTTCTAGCTCAGCTCCAGCTTGATTTCTCAGTGGCCTGTAGCCCGAGTATGTATAGTGTTTTGCAATAGGGTCTTACCATTTAGTTCTGGTGGGCAATCAAGAGCCTTGGAAATAGCCTGTAATGTTTTGGGGGCATCACAGGCCTTTCTAATCAACAACTCACTAGAAGGCATCCTACCCCTTATTGCTGAATATTTTAAACATTATAAGTCAGGGAAATGGCATAAGGGCAATTAAAATATACTGACATGAAATGATATGTAAAATATGTTGTTCATTAAAATAACTGTAAAATGATTCTGTTTTATGATCACTTACATTTAGCACATATAAAGGCTTCCAGTTGCTAGTGATTTTGCAGTAGTAATTCATATCAGACTAAGCCTCCTGTTGGTAGTAATAAAACATGTATATATGCAGAGTTTCACAAAAGGATCAAAAGCATGCCCCAACTGGGTAAGATATAATCCACACTTAACTGAGTTTTCCCCTGAAGATATTCACATAGATTTATTCGAAGAAAGACTTAGAGGCTGGGGTGCAGAGCTGCCAGAGCAAGTGGGACCTGAAGGAGGGGAATACAGAAGAGCTCACAGATTTACATACAAAAATCTTCTCAAAGTCTTCACTGAATTTGTAACTTCAAATGCACAGGGAAAGACTGTAAAGAACCCAGCAGAAAACAATGGCTGAGGAGCTGAAAATGATGAGCAGAGAGTTTAGCAGCTGTCTGTTGCTGAGGAGGTTGAGGTTAAAAATCCTACCAAATGAGAAGAGCTTCATAAGGATCTTTTAATATTCAACCCATACGCCATAAGCATCGTGTCTTAAATATAAGTACCACCCAAGGACTGTGAGTTATATCTAAGACTAAGGGCAAAATAAAATAAAAAATCAGCTTAAGGGCTGGAGAGATGGCTTAGCAGTTAAGCGCTTGCCTGTGAAGCCTAAGGACCCCGGTTCAAGGCTTGGTTCCCCAGGTCCCACGTTAGCCAGATGCACAAGGGGGCGCACGCGTCTGGAGTTCGTTTGCAGAGGCTGGAAGCCCTGGCGTGCCCATTCTCTCTCTCTCCCTCTATCTGTCTTTCTCTCTGTGTCTGTCCCTCTCAAAAAAAAATTTAAAAAAAAATCAGCTTAATAGAACAGAAAAAAATCAATATAGGACTAAGTTATTCACAAGAATAACATACCATCAAACGTACCAGAGGTGGAAAGAAGAAGAATAATGTGACCAGAATAAAGAAAATAATCCATCCCCAGAAATAAAGGGATACCCACAAAGGAAGCAAATATTGGAAACAACATATAAAGACTTTAAAATTACAATCATAAATATGCTGTACAATTTACAGGAAAAGATGAATATAATGTGTAATATGGATATTTCAGTGATAGGAACTGAATGAACACTGATAAGCTAGGGCTAATATCAAGGCCCGCCCCCAGAAACATACCTCCTCCAGCAAGGCTCCAGCTTCCATATTGCCATAAGCTAGGGGTCAAGCATTCAGAACACATGAGTTTATGGGGGAAGCCTAATTCAAACCACCACATTTCACCCTTGGCACCATAAACTCACAATCATTTATGATGCAAAATGTAGTGTATTCAGTCCAACTTTAAAAGTCTCCACAGCTTTTTAAATTTTTTTCACTTATTTTTATTTATTTATTTGAGAGCAACAGACAGGGAGAGAAAGAGGGAGAGGGGGAGAGAGAGAGAGAGAGAAAGAGAAAGAGAGAATGGGCACACCAGGGCTTCCAGCCACTGCAAAGGAAGTCCAGACACGTGTGCCCCCTTGTGCATCTGGATAATGTGGGTCCTGGGGAATCGAGCCTCAAACCAGGGTCCTTAGGCTTCACAGGCAGGTGCTTAACCACTAAGCCATCTCTCCAGCCCTTCCATAGCTTTTATCAATCACAACACTATTCAAACAGGCCCTATAGTCGAATGTATCTTACCTGCTAATTGTAACACCAAAAAGATATAATGGCATAGAGTAAACATTCACACTGCCTTGGGCATAGCAAGGAAAGATTGAACCAATACAAGATCTAAAACAGGGCAAACATAAGTTCCATAGCTCCAAGTCTGACATCTCTAACCAGGGTTGAAGTCTCTGGCGTTCCAGTTCCAATTCCACCTGTCCAGCTGGGCTACTCACAGCTATAGAAACCATCCATCCCAGGCCAGCAGCTCTCCTTGGCAGCTGTCCAATAGTCCTGGTATGTCAAAACATCTTCAGGTCTGCCCTGCAACCCACAGTTCATCTATGCCATAGCTCCATCAAGCCTCCATGCAGGTAATCCAACAAGCCTGCCTCAAGTTGTCCTGTGGTGGAGAGTGGAGTTTCAAAGGGGAAAATGGGGTAGTGAGGGAATTACCATGGAATATTGCTTACAATCATAGAAGTTGTCAATAAAAAACAAACAAAACAAAACAAAAAAATCTTATTAATGCCAGACGTGTTGGTGCACACCTTTCATCCCAGCACTTGGAGGCAGAGGTAGGAGGATTACCATGAGTTCAAGGCCACCCTGAGATTATGTAGCAAATTCCAGGTCAGCCTGAGCTAGAGAGAGACCCTACCTGGGAAAACCAACCAACCAATAAACAAAATAGCTGATTAATGAAAATGTTTTCTTATAAAATGTCTCTTTTGGAGAAAATCATAGGAAGATATGAAAGCACTGTGGCAAAAACACTCTATTAAAAATATATGCGGTATATCCAAAGGACTCTTCTCATTTCCTTAGAAGTACGTGCTCAACCATGTTTATTGCTGCTCAATTTATAATAGCTGGGAAATGGAACCAGCCTAGATGTCCCTCAACAGATGAGTAGATAATGAAGATGTGGCACATTTATACAATGGAGTTCTACTCAGCGGTAAAAAAAAAAATGAAGTTATGAAATTTGCAGAAAAATGGATGGACCTGGAAAGTATTATACTAAGTGAGGTAACCCAGACCCAGAAAGCCAAGCGCCACATGTTCTCTCTCATATGTGGATCCTAGCTACAGATGACTGGGCTTCTGCGTGAGAATGAAAATATTTAGTAGCAGAGGCCAGTAAGGTAAAAAGGAGACATAAAGGGTAGAGAAAGGAAGGGAGGAGGATACTTAATAGGTTGATATTGTATATATGTAATTACAATGATTGTAATGGGGAGGTAATATGATGGAGAATGGAATTTCAAATGGGAAAGTGTGGGGGTGGGGAGGAAGGGAATTACCATGGGATATATTTTATAATCATGGAAAATGTTAATAAAAATTAAAAAAAATATATATGCGGGCTGGAGAGATGGCTTAGTGGTTAAGTGCTTGCCTGTGAAGCCTAAGGACCCCGGTTCGAGGCTCGGTTCCCCAGGTCCCACGTTAACCAGATGCACAAGGGGGCGCATGCGTCTGGAGTTCATTTGCAGAGGCTGGAAGCCCTGGCGCGCCCATTCTCTCTCTCTCCCTCTATCTGTCTTTCTCTCTGTGTCTGTCACTCTCAAATAAATAAATAAATAAATAAATAAAAATATATATGCATGGAGCCGGGCGTGGTGGCATACGCCTTTAATCCCAGCACTCGGGAGGCAGAGGTAGGAGGATCGCTGATAGTTTGAGCTCACCCTGAGACTACAGAGTGAATTTCAGGTCAGCCTGAGCCAGAGTGAGACCCTACCTTGAAAAGCCAAAATAATAATCATAATTATATGTGTGTGTGTGTGTGTGTGTGTGTGTGTGAGGTGCTGAGGAGATGGCCCAGCAGTTAAAGGCTCTGGATTATAAAGCCTGCCGGCCTGGACCGATAAAGCTTTTATTCCTTAGCACCCACACTAAACCAGATGCACAAAGTGGCTCATGCATCTGGAATTCATTGGCAACAGCAAGAGGCCCTGGCATGTCTGTTGTCTCATTTATCTTTCTCTTTGCAAATAAATTGAAATATTAAATATATACATATATACATAGGTATGTATACATATGCATGTGTGTATGTAAAAACATGCATGTATCATGTGTATAGCCACACATATGTATGTGTGTATGTATACATAATGCTGATTTGGTCAACAACAAGCCACATCTACAATGAGTGGCCCTATAAGATTTTAATTGTGCTGAAAAATTCCAGTCACCTAATGTCATTATGTGTTATTTGTGTGTTTGTAGTGATGGTGACAAAAACAAATCTCCTGTGCCAGGTATGGTGGCGCTCTCCTGTAACCCATTATTTGAGAGGAGGAAGCAGAAGGATTGTGAGTTTGAAGACAGCCTGGAATATATAGTGAGACCCTGCCACACACAAAAGAAAAGAAAAGAAAGGTAAGCTGGGCACGGTGCCACACACCTTTAATCTGAGCACTTGGGAGGCAGAGGTAGGAGGATCACTGTGAGTTCAAGGGCAGCCTCAAGCTACAGAATTAGTTCCAGGTCCGCCTGGGCTAGAGTGAGACCCTACCTCAGAATAAAAAAAGTATAGCACATACAATTAAGCATGCAATATATAATACTTGATTATAATAAGCAACTATATCATACTTTTAAAATTTTTTGTTTTTTATCTTAATTTATTAGAGAGAGAGAGAATGGGCATGTCAGGGCCTCTAGCCACTGCAAATGAACTTCAGATGCATGCACCACCATGTGCATCTATCTTATGTGGATACTGGGGAATTAAACCTGGATCCTTAGGCTTTGTAGGCAAGCATCTTAACTGCTAAGCCATCTCTCCAGCCCTATTATACTTTTTAATCATTATTTTAAAATTTATTTATTTATTTATTTATTTATTTATTTGAGAGCGACAGACACAGAGAGAAAGACAGATAGAGGGAGAGAGAGGGAATGGGCGCGCCAGGGCTTCCAGCCTCTGCAAATGAACTCCAGATGCGTGCACCCCCTTGTGCATCTGGCTAACGTGGGACCTGGGGAACCGAGCCTCGAACCGGGGTCCTTAGGCTTCACAGGCAAGCGCTTAACCGCTAAGCCATCTCTCCAGCCCATTAATCATTATTTTAATACATACTCTTTCTATTTTTTTTTTTTTTAATTTTTCAAGGTAGGGTCTCACTCTAGCCCAGGCTGACCTGGAATTCACTATGTTGTCTCAAGGTGGCCTTGAACTCATGGCGATCATCCTACCTCTGCCTCCTGAGTGCTGTGATTAAAGGCATGTGCCACCACACCCAGCTCAATTTTTATTTTAAGTTAACTATGAAACCTGGCATGTTCTTTGACAAATATTCCAGAAAAAGGCATTGTTATTGTAAGGATGACAACTCCATTCATTTCATTGCCCTGAAGACCTTCCAGTGTGCCACAGTGTTGAGGTGGATGAGTTATAGTGATGACCTTGACCTTGTGTAGCCTTGGCCAATGTATGTGTGTCTTAGTTTTCAGCCAAAGGGTTTACAAATGAAAAATCCTGGGCTGGAGAAATGGCTTAGCAGTTAAGGCGCATGCCTGCCAGGCCGAAGGACCCTGGATCGATTCTCTAGGTTCCACGTAAGCCAGATGTACATGGTGGCACATGCATCTGTTTGTTTGTTTGCAGTGGCTAGAGGCCCTGGTGTGCCCACTCTTTCCCTCCCTCCCTCCCTCTCTCTCTCTCTCTCTCTCTCTCTTTAATGAATAAATAAAAAATACAAAAATAATATTTAAAAAAAGGTGTATGGAGTAAGAATATGAGCAGAAAATATTTTCACACAGCTATACAATTTGTTTTGTGTTTTAAACTAACTGCTATTACAAGATGGCCCAAACATTCTATTTAGAACTTTGTAAAATCACAATGTCATAGAAAATTAGGGTAATTTATTTATTGAAGGTGTCTTTTTAACGGCGTAACTTAAATCTCCAGTGTCTAGAAGCCTGCGGCAGTGTATGGTGTCCTCGATCATTCACTGACTCACCCAGAGCAGTTTTATGCCCTTGAAGCTTTACTCACGGCACATTCTCTACACAGATGAACCACTCCTTATCTATGATACCATATTGTTTTTTTTTAGCATGTCTTTTCTGTGTTTAGAAATATTTAGACACAAATACTTAGCATTGTGTTCACTGGGTACTTCATGCCTGCATATGCGTGCACGCTGTACATGTTTGTGGCTCGGGAGCATCAAAGGTGCGTTGCAGGCAACAGCAGCTGCACGTGCGTCAGAATCATGCGATGAGGAAATCCCCTAATGACACCGTTCTCAGAACACATCCCGCCACTAAGGGGCCCATGAATGCAAACACGTCCGCACAATGCGTAACGTGCACGCGCTTTCTCCCTCTAACACACACGCCTTGTCTACGTTTGTATATGCAAGTTGGTATACACAGACTGCATGTGGAAGTTTGCACGATGTCCAATTTATCCCTTTTTTTTCTTCTTGTCTAGTTGACTCACTTTTTCTTCTTAGTCATTGCAAATTTAATTTCGCCTCTTTCTGAGCGACAGTTTCTGAACTTGTTGGTGTCTCTGTAGGAAGGAGTCCGTGGGTCACTTCTGCAGGAGGCTCCATCCATGCAGCGGGAGGGGGGGTGCCCGGGGAGGAAGCCTTTTTCCTGGGCCTGTGTCCCAGTGTGAGCTCACTTCTGAGAATTCGGCTTTAGGAGGCAAACAATGTCAGACTGTCCTCTGCGGTTTGTCTTTCATTCTCTTGCTTCTAAGACCTCTTCTCAATCTTTGGAATTAATATGTTCCAGTCTCAGGGGGTGATCGAAATGAGTGAGAACAGACCCCAAACAGCAAGAGACTTGGAGTTATTATAATCTTTGGGGCCAAAAAATTCAGCTTCATTAATCATAATTTGATTAACCCCCAAGTATAATTTAACTAGGCATATGGTCAAAAGAAGGAGGAATATAAGGTTCTCTATCATAAAGGGAAGTCTCCATCATGGAGAGGGGACCTCTCTATGGTGGCTGTGGGACTGAACCTACAAGGGCACATTTAGAGATTGTGCAAAAAAAAAAACAAAAAAAAAACCCTGTGAAGAACAAGGATTCTTAGGTTTGTTGTTATTTCTTCCTGTGTGTGTGTGTGTGTGTGTGTGTGTGTGTGTGTGTGTGCGCGCGCGCGCGCGCAGTACATGGAAAGAACGTCAGGCATATTCCTGCCAGCGATTCTCTGGTCTCTGGACTGGAGTGAGAAGCATGCATGGCCATGCCCAGCTGTGTATGTGGGTGCTGGGGAATTGAGTTCAGGGCAAAACAAGCATTCTTACCTACTGAGCCATTTATTTCCACACACAGGCTTATTCAGTGACCTAAAATGCCTATGGAAATGAATGCAAATTGCCACATTTGGTTTTCTGCTGAAAAAAAAAAAGAACAAAGCTTAAACCCTACATTTGTAACATTTAAAACACAAAGCGTGAACATGGCTATTTATAAAACTACATTTTAGTTTTTCCTCAATAAGCATTTACTGAGACCTGAATAAATGAATAGCACCACTGTAGGCACTGAAGTGTAAGACAGCTCATTCTTGGCTGTCAATCACAGGACAGTCAGACACAAATTCTTTTTTTTTTTTGTTGTTGTTGTTTGTTTTTCCAATGTGGTATCTCACTCAAGCCCATGCTGACCTGCTGGAACTCACTCTAGCCCAGGGTGGCCTCGAACTCACAGCTCAGCTTCCCGAGTGGAGTACTGGGATTAAAGGCATAGGCCACCATGCCCAGCCAGCACAAAAATCTCTAGTCCAGGCTGACCTAGGATTCACTATGTAGTCTCAGTCTCAGGGTGGCCTCAAACTCATGGTGATCCTCCTACCTCTGCCTCCCGAGTGCGGGGATTAAAGGCGTGCGCCACCACACCCGGCTATAAATCTTTGTTTTTAAGTATTGTTTATTTATTTATTTGGAGAGAGAGAGAGAGAGAGAGAGAGAGAGAGGGAGGGAGAGAATGGGTGTGCTTGAGCCTCCTGCCATTGTAAATGACCACCAGAAGCATGCACCACTTTGCGCATCTGGTAGCCAATCACCTAGGCCTCTGTGTAAGGCTTGCCAGGCTCTGAGAACTGTCTTTCCCTGGCAGAGGCACCCAAGGAAGACATCAGAAGCTGCAAGGTTCTTCACAGCTTGTCTTGGAGGTGTCATGCCACCACTTATGCCACACTCCCTTGGCTGCACAGTTTCACCGTTGTGCAAAAGAGCATGACTTCCAGGAGAGAGGCTCGCTGAACCACCTAGAAGGCTGGTTGCCGTAGCTCTCTAGAGACAGGCAGGGGACAGGAGTCAGATAAGGCGGTATTGTTTTTAATGACTCACTCCATCAATTCAAGTTTCAATTAACAGTGAGTAGAAATCTGAGTGTAGTGGAGCACACCAGTGATCCCAGGACCTGGGAGGTCAACTAGTAAGTTCAAGGTCAGCCTGATGAGACCCTGCCTCAAAAACACAAAACAAAGAAAATGAAATGTGGTGGGGGGAAATGAATCTTTTACTACTGGATCTCCAAATCTAAACCTTGGATCATGAGACTCCTCAGAAGGGATGCATGAAGAAAAAGTGATCATTTATATGACAAAGAAAGCAGGGATTTCTCTCCCTTGGCTCTGCCCTGGAGGAAGTGGAGAGTGAAAGAGGACTGGGTGCCCATAGCTACCCGGCCGCGCATGATAAGAAACACCATTGCTGGGTTTGGAAACCTTGCTCACTGACGACAAGGGTCCGTGTGGGTCTCAGACTCTGGCCAACCAGGTCAGCAACTTTCCTTCTCTTGGGATCGAGAAGAGGTCAGAATATCCAGAAGGTGTTGTTACCCTTCTTTTTCATGTGAGCACTCGGGGATATGGAACAGGTAACTGAAGTTGAGTGTGACCTCTTTCTAAGAAGCCATGGACGAGAATCTTCTCAGCCATCAGTGGTCATAACCGGTCAAAGATGTAATGGCTAATGAACTTGTGACGAACTCCACTTTAGTTTTCAGATGCTTCTTCAATGTCACAGATATTTGGGTTATGAGTGAACATGGCTCCAGATCCACAGTCGAGAACCCAGGTGGATCTTGAACCCGTGTACTGCGGCTTATGCTCCACGGAGGTCAGGAGGCTGACGCTCCAAGGGTTGATGGTTGGGAATGGGACAGTGGTCCATTTCAGCTGGCCTGGTGAGCGCTGTGAACAAGACAGACCCAGCTTCAAACACGGCGGAAGGCCCAGCACCCACAGTTATACTGTGACCTCCACGCACATGTTGTGATATACTCGCACCCACGATCACATACATGAACACACACGTGTGCCTATCATACACACGCACACAATATGTGCCAACCTCACAAGATGATTGTGGGGCTAAAAGGAGAAAGACACTAGCTATGAAAGATATCCACAGAGTTCAAGGTGTTGGTGGAGGGTTTGGATATGTGAATTTGTAAGACAGTCAACTGCCAAGCTCAGGTAGCCAGTCCTCTTGTTTCTTACATCAAGAGTTTTATCAGTCCTCCTCCTTTATCTGTATTATTGTTGCTCAAATAAGATATCTGACAAAAAACAGTTTTTAAGAGGAAGGGTTGATTTCATCTTACAGTTGCTGGTCACAGTCCATTGTGATAGGGAAGGCCTGGATGCAAGAGCTTGAGGGCTCTGGTCACTTTCAGCCCCTAGTGAGGAAGCTGAGAGAGCTGAATACTTGTCCGCAGTCTAAGGCCCGCCCTCACCCCCCCTCCCCGCCCATGGAGTCACATCGCCTGTGGCCAGAGTGGGTCTTCCCAGCTCCGCTCATCTAATCTGAAAAGTCCCTAACAAGCATGAAAAGAGAATTTTATTTATTTTTATTTTTTAAATACTTTTTATTTTTATTTATTTATTTGAGAGCGACAGACAGAGAAAGAGGCAGATATATAGAGAGAATGGGCGCGCCAGGGCCTCCAGCCATTGCAAACGAACTTCAGATGCGTTGTGCCTCCTTGTGTATCTGGCCCAAGTGGGTCCAGGGGAATTGAACCTTGAACCAGGGCCCTTAGGCTTCACAGGCAAGTGCTTAACCGCTAAGCCATCTCTCCAGCCCGAGAATTTTATTTGTTTTTCATCATTATTTATTTGTTTGAGAGAGAGAGAGAGAGAGAGAGAGAGAGAGAGAGAGAGAGAGAGAGAGAATGGGCACATTAGGGCCTCTAGCCACTGCATACAAACTCTAGATTCATGTGCCACCTTGTGCATCTGGCTTATGTGGGCCCTGATGAATCAAACCTGGGTCCTTTGGCTTTGCAGGCAAGCACCTTAACCACAAAGCCATCTCTCAAGCCCCACATGAAAAGGGATTTATTTCCGTAGTGATCCTAAATCCTGTCAAGTTGACAACCAGAGATTAAATGTCATACCTCCCTTGGGCATTTCATTCTTGTCTCTTCACCTTGACTCTGTTTCCTCTGGTCCGGCTGAATTCTTGCCCCAGAGTTCAAATACGAGAGAGGCCAGTGGCTGTTTTCGATCACCTTCCCATGACTGCCAGAAGGAGATCATGTGGGTTCCGCTTTGGAGAAGAGAGAGCAAACAACCCTCTCATTTCCTAGGGATCTTTAAAGCTTTAGCCGCCCACTTGAGTGTGGACACCGAGACTGGTGAGACTCCGGCTTATCACAGAAAATCATTTCAATCTGCCAGGCTTCCATAGGGATCATTATATGGTCACGAGTGTAATTGATAGAGCTGTTTGGGAAGAATACTAATGTTATTCAATGTCCATCATCCTCAAGGCCAAGAGAGACTGAAATGTGAGGCTGGCGTTTTCATCCTTTGCAGAGGAGAAGGTTGAAATGGAAAGAGGTCAGGTGGCTTGGCCAAAGTTATAGGTAGAATTAACACATCACAGGCTTCTATGTGGTCAAGTTAACAACTGAATCCAGAACCTTTGCACTTTCTGTGATCTCACATCAGGGAGGCTTTAGTGCATTTTGAATATGATGTCTTATAATTTGCAATCGAAAGAAAATGCACAATAGTTAAACTGGCTTAACCAATTGTCCCTGGTGATCACAAAGACCCAGACTAAAAGAAAAGTCAAACTATTGTATTAGAAGTGAGAAAACTTTTCATATGTCTCTGGGTACCAGCCACAGTTGTACTATTAATGACAGTTTCTCTTCAAACAAGCCCTCAGGAGGAGCTCTCAATGCCAGAGCCATTAATGAAAGAAAGACAAGGTTGTGTAAGGGAATGTGTCACACTACAATACAGAAATCCTAAAAAGAGGTCATGATGCCCTATCAGTCTGGCAAGAAGAAACTCAGAACATTCTCAAATACATAGAAAGGAATTTGTTTCCCAACTTCTACAAACAAAATTCCAAATACGTGGCTTTCTCGGAAGCTGAGATGTTGGTAAATTGCCGAGGCGTTAATAGTCAGTTCTCAGTATTATTACAGCATGGTCTGACTTGTGCATCCTTCTAGAGTACTTTCCTAAGCAAACATACTCTTTCCTGGTACTGATTCTTAACGGTTCTGCTAAAAGGTGACTCATGTTTTTGGTGCTCTGAGCACTTTGGTTGGAAAAATAGATTTTATTGAGCACATACTGTGTGTTGGGCTGTGACCAAAGTACAAGCTGCTTGGGAAACAGTAAACGATTCGGTGTGGCTAGTGGAGGTGGCTGGCCAGGCAGAGACCTGCCTTACATGCCGTATTCAAGACGTAGGACTTCATCCTAACCGTCAAAAGATAATCATGAGCATAAGATGGTCACACACATTTTGGAAAGATCACCATTTCAGGTATGTTTTGGAAAAATACAACAAATTAGAGCATGAGATACAGGGTAGGGACAAGTGCAAAAAGCCAGATGGATGGTCTCATTAAGTGACAATCTCAGTGGTCTAAACCCCAGGTGAGAAGGGTCGATAGTCCAAGTCACACCACCAGAGCGGAAAAGAAGTAAACAGCTTCAAGCCATTTAGATCTGATGGGCAACAATAGTGGTTTGAATTCAGGTGTTCCCTATAAATTTAGGTGTTCTGAATGCTAGGTCCTCCAGCTGGTGGCGATTTGACAATTCAAGCCTCCTGGAGGCAGTGTATTATTGGAGGCAGGCTTATGGATGTTTTAGACAACTTCCTCTTGTCAGTATTTGGCACACTCTTCTGTTGCTATTGTCCACTTGATGTTAGCCAGGAACGAATGTCCACCCTATGCTCATGCCATTGTTTTCCCCTGCCATCTCGAGTCTGTAAACCAAATTAAACCCTTTCTTTCCATAGGCTGCTCTTGGTCGGGTGTTTTCTGGTAGCAATGCGAACCTGATTGCAACAGTAAATTGATAATGAGAAGTGGTGGTATTGCTGCTTGAAACCTGATTGTGTGGCTTTTGGCCTTTTGGAGCTGATTTGTGGGAGGAATGTGGATGGATTTGAAATCTTAGCCTACGAGATGCCTTGCAGAGCTTGATGGACAATTCTGGTCAGGGCTGAAAGACCTGAATGCAATAAGACCTATGGACTGTGAGGTTTGGTTTATGAGAGGGAGAAAGAAGTTTGTAGGGACTGGTCTAGACGCAGTTTGTGTGAGAGGCTTGCTGCATTCAGCTGCAATTGTTTGAGAGATTGCAATCATTGTGATTTGGCCAGCTGACTTGCACTGGAATATCAGGAAGAATATGGAAGCTTTTGAAGGGACTGAATGCTAAAGGAGTGTCCTGTTCTTCAAAGTCTATGTTGCTCCTCCCTGATTGACAGATTGATAGCTCACCTGGTATTATGGAGCATAACAAATACAGGGAAGAGAGTCAGCGCATTTGCAACGTGGTCTAGTGTTTTGGAAATGGCCAGGGGCAGTGTGAAGCAGGCTTGTTGGATTACCTGCATAAAGGCCTGATGGAGCCATGAGGATGAAACAGGGGTTACAGTGGCGATCCAGGAGATGCCAGGACTATGGATGGCTGCTGATACCAGCTGAAGTTTTCCAGAACTGTGAGTAGCCTAGCTGGAGGGGCAGAATTTGAACTCCAGAGACTTGTCACTGGTTAGAGTTGTTGCACTTAGAGCTACAGAGTTTGATGTTTGCCCTGTTTGTTTTAAATCTTGTATTTCTTTGCAATGCCCATTGCCATCTTTTGCAGTGTAAATGTTTGTTCTATACCATTATGGTGTGTTTTTATTTTGTTTTGTTTTTTGGCTTAGTTAAAAGACCTTGGATTATGGTGTTGTTTGAACATCACTGGGATTGATAAAAACTATGGGGAGTTTTAAAGTTGGACTAAATGTATTGCATCTTACATCATGGATGGTTATCAGTTTATGAGGGCCAGGGGCAGAATGTGATGGCTTGATTCAGGTGTCCCCCCTAAACTTAGGTGTTCTGATGCTAGGTTGCCAGCTGGTAGCAATTTGGGAATTGGATCCTCCTGGAGGCAGTGTATTGTTGGGTGCAGGCTTATGGATGTTATGCCAGCTTCCTCTTGCTAATGTTTGGCAAGTCTCCCACTGCTGTTGTCCACTAGACGTTGGCCAGGAGGTGATGTCCACCCTCTGCTCATGCCATCATTTCCCCCTGCCATCATGAAGCTTCTTCTCGAGTCTGTAAGCCAAAATAAACCCTTTCCTTTCACAGGCTACTCTTGGTCAGGTGTTTTCTGCCAGCAACGTGAACCTGACTGTAACAATTACCAAGTGTTTGGGCAATGGCATTGCTTTGGGGGCCTGCTTGAAAAATAGCTCACTATTGGAAGCAACCCAGTTCTGGCACTGGGATTTGCCAGCAACAGCCTATGGTTTTAGGGTAAAGCTTTTGTCACCCTTGAAGTATACTTCTGCACAAACTATCTCCTCCTTATTCAGAAAGTCTTTTCCTATGTCTAGGACTTGGAGTATTCTCCCTACTTTTTCTTTCAGCCACTTTGATGTTTCAGATGTTTATTTGTTTGTTTGTTTGAAGCAGTAACTCTGACCTGGAACTCACTCCCAGGTAGGCTTCAAACTCATGGTGATTCTCCTAATTTAGCCTTTCAAGTGCTGGGATTAAAGACATGAGCTACCATGCCTAGTAACTTTGAATTTTTTTTTTATTATTTATTTATTTATTTTTTTATTTTGGTTTTTCAAGGTAGGGTCTCACTCTAGCCCAGGCTGACCTGGAATTCACTAGGTAATCTCAGAGTGGCCTCGAACTCACGGTGATCCTCCTACCTCTGCCTCCCGAGTGCTGGGATTAAAGGCGTTCACCACCACACCTGGCTAGCTTTGAATTTTTAATGCACATCTTTTCCTGGCCTGCGATGAGCAGTGTGATTTTTCTGTTGATGCTGGACAGCTACAGCATGTCCCAGCTCCCAGGCAACCAGGAACTCCAAGAGGAACCCCAGACACTCCAGTGTTTTGCGTCACCAAGCTGGGATGCTCCATAGGTTACATGTATTACACACGTGGCTCACTTACATTATTTTTAATCTGTCATGAGTAAACCAAGAGCATCTGCATATAAACTAGTTAGAAGGAAAGGAAAGGAAAAGTGTGATGGTTAATATTGTAAACTTGGTAGAATTTAGAGTCACCTAGAATTATAAAATCCTCTAGCTGTGTCAGTGAAGATGTTTCTAGAGAGGTTTAACTGAGATGAGAAGACCAACCCTGAATGTGAGCAACAGCATTCCATGTGCTTGGCTCTTAGACTTATTAAAAACCACTAACATTCTCCCCCCCACCACCCATTTTGTGATTGTGGATACAATGTGACTAGCTGCCAAGGTGCCAGAGGCCACTAATGCTGTGCTAGAAGGATCTAGACTACGTGTTTTTTTTTTTTTTTTTAATTTATTTGAGAGCGACAGACACAGAGAGAAAGACAGATAGAGGGAGAGAGAGAGAATGGGCGCGCCAGGGCTTCCAGCCTCTGCAAACAAACTCCAGACGCGTGCGCCCCCTTGTGCATCTGGCTAACGTGGGATCTGGGGAACCGAGCCTCGAACCGGGGTCCTTAGGCTTCACAGGCAAGTGCTTAACAACTAAGCCATCTCTCCAGCCCCTAGACTACGTTTTGAGCAGAACTCAGGGGTGTCCATATGGTATTGGTTTTTCAGCCATGTCAAAAGCAAAGGCTATCAAGTCATGGAGATTGTACCAAGGTTTAAGAAAGTCACGGAGGCCAGGAAATTGGTGGTGGAGTCAAATTTCCCTCAAGGTGGCCCTGATGGGCCACTGTATGAAGCTGTTGAAGTAAAGTTCTTGGTGACCTCAGTAGCTGGAGATTCCAGGACCATGGGACACTGGCTGAGGAAAGCTGTAATCATTGAGTGGAGCCAACCCAGGAAGAGTCTGGGTGCTATGGGCAGCAAAACTGGAGGGATCCAAGGCTGTTGGAGCCCAGATGATGCCATCAAGAGCCCAGAATGCTGGGCATGGAGCTAGAGGGTCTGATGGTTTCTCTGGTATGTTTCAGCCTTGTTTTGACCTGATCTTCCCTCCCTTGTGGAATGGATGATGTTTACTCTGGGCCATTAAATGTTAGAAGCATATAACTTGAATTTTTGATTTTATAGATACTCACAGTTAAAAGATTGCCCAAGACCCAGAAAAGACTTTCATTGAAAATTTTGAACAATTTTAGAACTGTCAAGACTTTGGGGACTTTTGGAAATAGACTGTATACATTTTGCATTGTGAGATGAATATGAGCTTTTAGGGATCATGGGCGGGACTGATGATTTAAAAATAATGTGTTTGGGGCTGGAGAGATGGCTTAGCGGTTAAGCGCTTGCCTGTGAAGCCTAAGGACCCCGGTTCGAGGCTCGGTTCCCCAGGTCCCACGTTAGCCAGATGCACAAGGGGGCGCACGCGTCTGGAGTTCGTTTGCAGAGGCTGGAAGCCCTGGCGCGCCCATTCTCTCTCTCTCCCTCTATCTGTCTTTCTCTCTGTGTCTGTCGCTCTCAAATAAATAAAAATAAAAAAATTAAAAAAAAATAATGTGTTTGGGAGCCACATTGGTAAGGTGTGGACTGACAATGGTTAACCTGTACTGTTCACTTGATAGGATTTAGAATCCCTGGACATGTCTGTGAGGGTGTCTCCAGAGAGGCTTAATTGAGGAGGGAAGACCCACCATGAATGCGAGGAGTGTCATTCCATGGGCTGGGGTCCCAGGCTGAATAAGAGCAGAGAGCGAGCGGAGAGCCAGCATTCATCTCTCTGTTTCTTGTCAGTGGGTGTCATGTGACCAGCCATCTCATGCTCCTCTGCCATGCCTTCACCACCAAAATAAAAATAAACCCTCTTTCCTTAAGTTGCTTTCCAGGTACTTTGTCACGACAGTGAAAGAGTAACTAATATAAAAGGAAGGAAGGGCTGGAGCGATGGCTCAGTGGTTAAGGCTCTTGCCTTCACCTAAGGACCCGGGTTTCAATTCTCCAGGACCCACATAAGCCAAATTCACAAGGTGGCGCAGGTGTCTGGAGTTTGTTTGTGGTGACTAGAGGCTCTCTCTCTCTCTCTCTCTGTCTCTCTCTCAAGTAAATAAATAAAATGTTTGTAAAAGAGAAGGGAAGAACAAAAGGGTGGAGGGAAGTGGAGGGGAGAGGGGAACAGAGGTGAGATGTGAAAACGGGAAAGAAGAGAAAGGTATTCGTTAGAAGCAGGCTCTGGGAGATGACTCAGCCTCCACCTCACCCATGCACACTCATCCCGGGCCTTTGAGGGTTCCCAGAAGTCTTTGAAAATCAGTAATTCAATTCACACCTTCCAGAATGGTGAAATAAATTGGAGCTTGGGAGCCTGGCTTTTAGAGTCACATGCCTCTGTGTTGGGATCTGGCCAGGTGATTTATTAGCCATGTGATTTTAGAAAAGTTTTTTTTTTTTTTTTTTTTTTAAGTTTTCTGACCCTTAGATTTATCCCCTGTAGAATGGGGATAGTGAGTGCAAAAATGTGAAGATTTACAGATCAAAATACTGATAGTATTGAGCCCGTGCTCAGCATTTAGTTCCTTCTCAATAAACGGGAATGTTTGTTACTATATTGTTGCTTTTTCAGTTGTTCAAGACAAACTGGAAATTTGTTTTCTCAATTATTTATTAGTTTATTTACTTTTGAATTTTCATGAAGAGATTTAGATGCCCTTCGTGTTCTTTTACAGATAAGTTGAAAAATGGATGTTCAAAAGAATCTCCTGATTTCTATACGTTGGCAAGTAACTAAATCACATACAAGTTGAATGAGCTAAGTGAGGTGCATGGGAAGCTGGGGAGCTGGGAAGTGGGGTCCATGCAGGGCAGGGGTGCGTTCTCCAAGACGAGGAGCCTGTGCAGCTTCAAAGCCAGAGATGCCAGGCTGTGCTTGGACCCTGTCTGGGGAGCTGTGGAGGTCATGCCATCCATCTGCAGGGCAGATGCAGGTTTTAGAGGAGTGAGACTTTTTCCTCCCCTAAGATCTGCTTATGAGGTGCTGGGGTTTCCACCGAAGCCCTGTGATCACAGCTCTTCTTCTGCATGCAGCCGACTTTATTTGACAAATTCATACTTTGTCCAACATGATATTTTTGTACTAAATTTTCGATTTTGTAAAACAGCGCAGTATAATATCAATCTAATCTTGATGACTGAGTTTTTTTGGTGTCTTTAATTTTGTGCCCTAGATCTCAGCACTGAGTCCTGGGCTCGTGGGTCAGTCCCAGCAGGCTGTCCACAGGGGCCAGTCCGCCCCGCAGCCTCCAACAGCTGTCCGAGGGGAGCAGTCACTCCTGCCGAGCAGGTGTGTGCCACGGAATGCAGACCAACTTTTGTAGCCAAAGCAAACAGTCTCTAAGAAACAAATCTACAAGGGTAGGAGGAACACATCCCAAAGATAGGACTTATTTTTAGACTATTTATTCTTTTGCATTCTTGGCACTTCTCTCTCTTCTTCTTTAGTGAGAAAAACTCACAGACTGGTTTCCAGGGGATCAACCGTTAGTCATAGTTTTCCTGGCTTACAACGTTCCCCCTTCTTGGTTCCATTATGAAAGGCACCGAAAGCCCATTCAAAGTAGGCCTGATTTGAAAGAGAAACCATTGTCTCTGAAACATCTTTTGTTTAGGCTTCTGCGTTTTCAGCACTGGGTCTGGAAAGGCCTTTGAGGTGCAGTCCTGGGGTTTGCTGGCCAGGACAAGTGAGCTCACCCAGGGGAGACAGAGCCACTGAGTTCACCAGCCTCTGGGAGGCAGGTCTGGCTGCAGGGCACCTCTCTGATAGATGCCCACCTCCATGTTCTCCATCCAGTCCCAGAATCCACCTACGCATGAATGAAAAGGCAAGGCCTGGAGGTTTGGCAGAATCAGTTGTGGAAAAAGGAAAAAAAAAGATTCCTCTGTTCATCCCACCCAACAGAAAACAAAGCATTACCAAGACAATGGAGGCCTCCATAAATAATGTAAATAACTGTTGATCTTCTAGAGAATGGATATTAAAGAGTAGAATGTTCTAGAATACTCTAGAGTTGAAAACTAGAACAGCTATAGAAAGGAATCAGAGTTGTGTCAAGTCCATCATTGAGCCTTATTCTTTCCAAGTAAGTTTCCAAAGAAAATTGAACTGACTGACTTCAAGTCTGAGAGCCTTTTTATTTAGGATTGGGATGTATTTAGGATGGAGCCCTGCATCCTATATTATTTTCTTTCTTTTCTTGGGTGTTTTTCCTTTTTCTATACATTTCCCATCCATCCTCTTCTCTCATTCCTCTAGTATTTATGATGTGTTCTTTCCCACCTTTCTTTCCTACTTTTCCCAGAAACACCCTAAAGCATGCAGACACATGCCCACTGCCGTAGGTGAGCACACGACCTTTCATGGTCACGCCATCATTCCCCAAGCTTTAAGCTGGGGAATTGAGCTGGAGAGAGAGCCCAGTGGTGAAGGTACTTGCCTGCAAAGATTTAACCAGCCCAGTTCAAATCCCCAGCACCCAAGTAAAGCCAGATACACAAAGTAGTGCATGCATCTGGAGTTCATTTGCAGTGGCAGGAGACCCTGATGTGCCCTATGCTCACTCACTCTCTTTCTTTCTCTCTCTCTGTTTGCAAATAAATTTAAAAATTTTAAAAAAAAAGACAAAGGAAATTACAGTTTAGAGAGGTTGGGAGATGGGTGGAGTTTCTACCATCTGTAAAGAGTTTATTGAGAACACAAATACAGATCAGATTATAGAATTGGGCTCTTACCGCTTCCCTCCACACACCTGTCCCTTGTGCACCCACGCTTTTCCCTCCTCTGCCTTTTCTTCTCTTCCCCTTCAAGAAGGTGTCATTTGGCTCACATCTGCCAGCATCCTTATAGCTTGCTTATGCATTTTGTGGATACCATGGGTGGTGGGTTGTCAAATGCTCTCATGACCAAGATCCTCCTTGGTCTTCACAAGCCCTGTTAGGTAGATAGGGCCCATCTTAAATTCCTTTGTAAAAGGGAACAGAGTCGGAAGCTTTGGGGGTGTGTCATTTGGCCATATGAAGTGTGCTGCTTTTCTGCCTCAGAATCCCAGAATCCTTTGCTACCCCAGTTGCACCAAGTACCTCTGTGAAGTCAAAAGTCAACAACATTTCAATTCTGGGAATGTGCACAGCCTGTAAAAGCAGATCCTGATTTTATTTATTTATTTGTATGTGGTGTGTGTGTGTGTACACACGTGTAGTACACTTGCGTGTACACATAGGTGCGTGCAGAACATCGGGTAGCCTCTTTTCACTCATCTACGTCTTTCCTCGGAATGCAGTTTCACACTGACCGGGAAGCTGTCAGTTTTGATCAAACTGGCTGGCCAGTGCCTCTCTGGTGTCTAATCCCCATGGGACTGCAGGTTATAGGCGTGTATGGCTGTGTTCAGTTGCTTCTGTGAGTGCTGGGAAGTTGAAGTCATGACAGATCAGGTCACATCAAACCTCCCAGCTTGCTTGCGTGGCGAGTGCCCTTACCCACTGAGCCATCTGTCTATGCCTGGATCCTGGCTTTAAAGGGTGAGATTTTGTTCACCATAAATTTTGCCATTTTCTTTTGTAAAAATACTACATGAAGATGTCATCGATTTGAGTACTGCGTTAATTTGGAGCCCTTGATTTGCTACCCCAGGCAGGGCCCCCTTGTCCTCACTCCATCTGGCCCTGCCTCTGTTTTGAACCTAGAGCACCGTGCTTGTTTCTAAAGAGGTCAGCATGTGAGAGCAGTTTCCAGGGCTCCCAGCTGCCTGCTTTCTCTGACCCTTGTGCCTTAGTGTTTGGTTCAGTCCCACTCATCCAGATCTCTTTCCAGGAAGCCTGTCTGGTCAGAATGATCTGGGGAAGAACAGCTGAGCACCTGAGTGGGTGCAGGGACAAGAAGGCCTTTGCTGTTTTTGTTTCCCCCCAGCAGATGCCTAATGTTGCAGCAGGCTGGCCGGCCGGCCGTTGCCCTGCTTCTTTGATCGAGTTAGCATAATGAAGCCTTTTTCTGGGAAGGGACTCTTTGGGAGTCAACTTCTATGGACACCTCCTCGTTGGCCTGTAGGGAAACAGAAAGAACAGCTCGATCAAGGTTTTTCTTAGAAAAGTCCTCCATGGACCCGTTATGAAAAACGAAGCTGTTTTTTGTTTTCTTTGATTAATCACAGCGTCCTGCTTTCCAAAGCAAATGTGGCCTTGGATCTTTGGAAAGAGTGCAGCCTGTGTGCTACCGAGGAAAAGCTCGCTGCTGCTGCTGCTGCTGCTGCTGCTGCCCTTGGGTCCCCAAGACACACTCAGCCCAAGGACTCACTCTTTAGCTTTCACCTTTGAGGGCGCTCAGGTTCCCGGTTTCCTTTGTGCTTTTCTGCCGGTGGGAGCATGAGAAATATTAGCCTTTCAAGATTTCTTTGCAGTTCCTTGAAAGCTGGAGGGATGAAGCCAGCAGTGAATTATATAACAGCAAAGCGCTTTTAAAGCAACAGTGTCTTCTTATAGGCCTGAGGAGTTTCGGTTTCTAACTAGAGAGAGAATGATACTAATTTTGTGAAGAAAACTGTAGAGACATCTTCCCCCTGCCACCTAACTTTCTGTTGTTTCCTCAGAGAAATACAATTCCCAGGGCGATGATTGAAAAAAAGTATGGTTTTTCTTTTTGAAGAAAGTCAAGGGGAAATCATGTTCATTAACTTCAGGCAAGCATAGCTTTATTAGTCTTAACTTCACACACACACACAAAAGGAGAGAAGACTTTCTCTAGAGCATGCATTTGTTTTCACTTAGGAGTGTGGGGTGAAGGTGGGGGGAATTTTATAAATAGCTGGCTTGGCTTTTCTCTTCAGTGGGGCCTTGTCCCTTCATTTAAGCCACAGATTGGCTGCTTTGTTTGATCTGGAGCCTAGATCGCTCTCCAAGTGTGGCCACAGGCATTGGCTCCCCTGACTTCACACCTGCTTTGATTCAACCTCCTCTTTGTTCTCATTTTAGAGATGAGAAAACTGAGGCCCGCAGGTTCCCTAACTTCTCTGGCATCCAAGCTCACATGGAAGCCAGATTTGGTCCTAGCATCTTCTCTCTAGCATCACCCTAAGGCCCCATCTCTCTACTTTTCTCTATGCCGGTGCCTTTCAGCCAAGGGTGATTTTGCTGTGCATGGCACATTTGACAACATTTGGAGGCATTTGGGTTGTCACCCTGTGTGAGAGGGAGGTGTTGCTGGCAGGGTCGTAAGTGGAGTCTGTGTTTAGTAGTGTGATGTTACGAACCCCCCTACAACGCCCAAATGTGCCCCCAGCAAACAGACAGTCTACCTTTCAAAACACGCCTATTTGCTGAGTTTCGGAAGCCCTGTCCCACACTGTGCTGAGCATGGGAGGAAATGCTCAACATTGGGGGGGCGGTTGCTAAAAACTCTTTTGCCTGACAACAGGTTGCCTGTGCCCCCACTCCAGGGGCTTCTGCTGCCTGCAATGCCCTCTGGCTGTGGCCAAGTGTCCCCTGCGGAGTTTACTGCAGGACACTCCAGCAGCGCATCAGTTGGAGCTGATGTGCCTGGTAATTTATAGTCACAGGACGCCTGTCTTCATTTAGCCGCATGCCCGCTGGCAGCCGCCCTGCCCTGCCCTGCCCTGCCCGGGAGGGAGGAAGCAGTTTCCCCCACCAGCTGACAGACAGCGTGCGGTATTCGGGGATGGCTGCTGCTCTCAGGCACCTGGGAATAGGCCGGGCAGAGATGGCTCTGAACACGAGGTCCCCTTCAGACCCATCCGTCAGCAACGGCCCCTGCCAGAGGATGGCCTATTGAACATTTCCAGGAATAGCACTGCCAAGCCTGTCAACTGCTTTCTTGGAAATACACTCAATAAGGATGGCTATCCTCCAGCCGGTGGAGCAGAAAGCCCGGCCTGGACCACACCACTAAGAAATGGCAGCTCAGGGCTCTAGGCCTGGGCAGGACCTTGGGAGAGGGGTCCTCCTTTTGTGGGACTTCTTAGGTGACTCCTGCAGAGCCTGAGGTCACTCTCCTTGGGAGCCTTTGGTCCTGCTGTTTTCAGACTGTTCAGATGTCACTTGTACAGGCTGAGTGTGTTCAGAAAGGAAGGTGACTGGGCCTAGATGGCCGGGGTCTTAACTGTGAGCAGGAAAACCTCCAATCACCCGCAGAACAGTGCCAACATCCCTTCTCTGCTAAGCCTCCCTCCCAAACACAGCCAAAGGAGCCTCAGGAAGAGGTCGAGTCTTTTCATTTTTGTTTGTTTAAAATATTTCATTTATTTATTTGCAAGAGAGCAAGAATAAGAGCAAGGGTGTGTGTGTGTGGGGGGGGTAACATGTCAAGGACCTCCCGCCACTCACTGCAAATGAACTTCAGATGCATGCACCACTTTGTGCATCTGGCTTTACGTGGCACTGGGGAATCAAACCAGGGTCATTAGGCTTTGCAGGCAAACAACTTAACCGCTGAGCAGTCTCTCCAGCCCAGGTCATGTTTTTATTCTTTCGTTCCCCATTTTCCAGTCATCCTGAGAATATACTAGCTAGAGGGCAAACATACAAAAATGAAAGAAAAAGGTTATAATTTATTCACTTTTCCCCTACTACATACAAAAGTCACCTTTTCTGCCGCTCTGCAATCTCTGTGTCCTGACCTACACAACCTAGGTGGAGTTCTGAAACAGCATAGCAGTGCCCTGGGGAAACTGTGGTCTTTAAGGTGGCTTTGTAGAAGCAGGCATGGGTGTCACACACAAGCAAAAGGCCCAAAGGTCTGAGGTGGGGTGGTGAGGGTGGGGGCAGAGTATTCAGGAAAAGCTGGTTAATCAAGCTGTGATGGTTTGAATGTGAATGTAGGACTCTCATGGCCTGGGGTGTTTGTGATTGAGTAACTTGAGTCTTCAGCAGTCTGCCTGGAGGAAGGGTGTGGGGGGGGAAATCTTAGAGTACTGCTCTAAGGTGGGGAAAGAGCAGTTTGAGGAACTAGTTGTCCATGTTTGGCTTGCTGGTGTGGGCTGCTTCCTCTCCCTCACTCTCTCTCTCTCTCTCTCTGCTGTGGATGCATGCTGTAGTGAGCCATCTTCTTCTACCATGATGGTGCATATCTTGGACTCTGTATGCCTGAAGTAAATCCTTTCCTCCCATAAGCTATCTCTAGTCAGATGTTTTTCCAGCAATAAGAAGGTAACTGCAACACACATTTTCAAAATTATGAGTATTATATAGTTTATCATAGAGCACATGTAAAACATCCTTTTATTTCTAAGAGCCATAGGAAACATTATTTGAGGCCCACACTGAGATATAATTTTCTAGGGGTCAGGCTGTCAGATACTGTACAGGATACCCAAGTAGGTTTAAGTTTCAGAAAAACAACCCAAAACATTTTAAAATATATGTCCCAAGTATTTGTTGTTTATCTGAAATTCAGGTGTGTTAGTTACCATCTCATTGCTGAGACATCAGTTTAAGGGAGTATGGTGGTTTGGTTCAGGTGTCCCCTATAAACTTAGGTATTCTGAATGCTAGGTCCTTAGCTGATGGCAATGTGGGAATTAAAGCCTTCTAGAGGCAGTGTATTGTTGGGGACAGACTTATGGGTGTTATAGCCAGCTTCCTCTTACCAGTGTTTGGCATACTTTCCTGTTGCTGTTGGTCCATCTGATGTTGGTCAGGAGGTGATATCTACCCTTTGCTCATGCCATCATTTCCCCCTGTCATCATGGAGCTTCCTCTTGAGCCCATAAGCCAAAATAAACCCTCTCTCCCCCAACAAGCTGCTCTTGGTCAAATGTTTTCTGCCAGCAATGCAAACCTGACTGCAACAGTAAAATTGGGACCAAGTGTGGGGTCATTTCTGCTAGAAACCTAACTACATAGCTTTTGCCCCTTTGGAACTGATTTGTGGGAGAAATGTGGAAGAATTTGAAATCTTGGCCTAAGAGATGCCTTGTAGTGCTTTAAGTATAGCTTGATGGACTATTCTGATCAGAGTTGAAAGACCTGAATTCAGTGAGAACTATGGATGGTGAGGTTTGACTTATGAGGGTGAAAAAGAGCTTTGCCTAGACTGGGCGAGAAACAGTTTGTGTGAGAGGCTTGCTATCCTGCCTGTGTCCTGAGAACGTGTGCAGGATTATTTGCATAGAAACAGACTGGTGTGAGTAGAGGGATATGGAATAAAAATGAAGTCTTTGGGCTGAAATTTCTGCCTATTCAGCTGCAATTATGTGAGGGATTACAACCATTGAGATTGGGCCAGCTGATCTACATTTGGGCAACAGGAAGAATGCAGTCTTTTTTTTTTAATTTTTAAATTTTTATTAACATTTTC
This sequence comes from Jaculus jaculus, assembly GCF_020740685.1. NCBI lineage: Eukaryota > Metazoa > Chordata > Mammalia > Rodentia > Dipodidae > Jaculus > Jaculus jaculus. Next base: position 137,122,137 of record NC_059107.1, read on the forward strand.
CATGATTATAAAAAAAAAATCCCATGGTAATTCCCTCCCTCCCCCCCTGACACTTTCCCCTTTGAAATTCCATTCTCCATCATATTACCTCACCATCTCAATCATTGTACTTACATATATACAATATCAACCCATTAAGTACCCTCCTCCTTTCCTTTCTCTTCCCTTTATGTCTCCTTTTTAACTTACTGGCCTCTGCTACCAAGTATTTTCCTTCTCACGCAGAAGCCCAATCATCTGTAGCTAGGATCCACATATGAGAGAGAACATGTGGCACTTGGCTTTCTGGGCCTGGGTTACCTCACTTAGTATAATCCTTTCCAGGTCCACCCATTTTTCTGCAAATTTCATAACTTCATTTTTCTTTACCGCTGAGTAGAACTCCATTGTATAAATGTGCCACATCTTCATTATCCACTCATCAGTTGAGGGACATCTAGGCTGGTTCCATTTCCCAACTATTATAAATTGAGCAGCAATAAACATGGTTGAGCTCATACTTCTAAGGAAATGAGATGAGTCCTTTGGATATATGCCTAGGAGTGCTATAGCTGGGTCATATGGTAGATCAATCTTTAGCTGTTTTAGGAACCTCCACACTGATTTCCACAATGGCTGGACCAGATTGCATTCCTACCAGCAGTGTAGAAGGGTTCCTCTTTTTCCACATCCCTGCCAACGTTTATGATCATTTGTTTTCACGATGGTAGCCAATCTGACAGGAGTGAGATGGAATCTCAATGTAGTTTTAATCTGCATTTCCCTGATGACTAGTGACGTAGAACATTTTTTTTGATGCTTATATGCCATTCGTATTTCTTCCTTTGAGAATGCTCTATTTAGCTCCATAGCCTATTTAAGAATGCAGTCTTTTGAAGGGGCCTGAATGCTGAAGGAGTACCCTGTTCTTCAAAGTCCACTTTATTCCTCACCCCACACCCTGGATTGACAAGTTTTTTAGCCCACCTGGTATTATGGAGTATAACAACTATAGGAAAGAAAGGGTCATTGAATTTGTAACCCAGTTTTGTATTTTGAAAATGGCCATGGACACTGTGAAGCAGCCTTGTTGAATTACCTGCATGGAACCCAATGAGGCCATTAGGATAAACCATGGGTTGCAGTGGAGACCTAATGGAGATGCCAGGACTATGTGATGGCTGCCAAGGAGAGCTGCCTACACCAGGTCTGTGAGTAGCCTAGCTGGAGGGGCAGAATTGGAACTCCAGAAACTCATCACTGGTTATAATTAATGGACCTGGAGACTTGTCACTGACTAGAATTATTGGACTTGGAAGTACACAGTGTGATGTTTACCCTGTTTAAATCTTATATTGGTGTAATATTTCTTTGCTATGCCCAATACCATCATTTGCAGTGTGAATGTTTATTCTGTGCCATTATGGTTTTTTATTTTATTTTACTTTTGGCATTACAATTCAGTTAAAAGACCTTGGACTATAGGGATGTTTGAACATCATTGGGACTGATAAAAACTATGAAGGCTTTTAATTCATTGGATTGTTACATTATGGGTGGATCAGTTTATGGAGGCCAGGGGTGGAATGTGGTGCTTTGGTTCAAGTGTCCCCCATATTCTTAGGTGCTCTGAATGCTAGCTCCCAACTGTCAGCAATATGGGAATTAACGCTTCCTGGAGGCAGTGTATTGTTGGGGGTAGGCTTATGGGTGTTATATCCAGCTTCCTCTTTCCAGTGTTTGGCACACTCTGCTGTTGCTCTTGTCCCTATGATGTTGGACAGGAGGTGATGTCTACCCTCTGTTCATGCCATCATTTTCCACTACCATCATGGAGCTTCCCCTCAAGCCTGTAAGCCAAAACAAACCCCTTTACCCCACAAGCTGGTCTTGGTTGAGTGTTTTCTGCCAGCAATGCAAACCTGACTGCAGTAGGGAGGAAGGGTTTATTCCAGCTTACAGTTCCAGGTTCCAGTCAATCATGGCTTGGTAGAGACAGAAGATGGATGGAGTCGGGCACATTCAGCACAGTGAGGAAGCTGCTCAGCCAGCTGTCTCCTTTTTATACAGTCCAGGACCCCAGTCGACGGAACAGGTAAAGTGGATCCCCCACTTCAGTTAACCTAGTCAAGATAACCCCTCCATAGGTGATTGATCCCAGGTGCTGTCAAGTTAACAAGCAATATAAACCATTACAACATGGGTCATCTTTGTTTTAAAAAATCCAGCCACTTTGTGTGGGGGAAAGACCTCCCTAGTTATTAAGTTATGACAGGGGCATCAACACATAATCAATAGATGGAGAGGGAAGTAGGGAGGAAGAGGAAGGAGAACGGTAGCAAGGAAGAGGGAAAAAAAAGAGAAAAGTCTGAGAGAGAGACAGGCATAGTGAAGGAGGAAGTCAAAACCTGTAAAAGGGAAATAAAAGGTACAAGAGAGAGAGGGAGAGGAAGAGGAACATCTATGAAGGTTTGGTACATTGTGAGAAGCTCCATGGAGGTGCTGGCTGCTCTCAGTGTGGTCGTCTGTTTTTTTTTTTTTTTGGTTTTTCAAGGTAGGGTCTCACTCTGGCTCAGGCTGTCCTGGAACTCACTATAGAGTCTCAGGGTGGCCTCGAACTCTCAGCGATCCTCCTTCCTCTGCCTCCCGAGTGCTGGGATTAAAGGCGTGCGCCACCACGCCCAGCTGGTCGTCTGTTCTTTGTCCTGCCTGATGGAACCCCCAGGGACTAGTAAGGAGCAATGAGTGACCAGGTAGGTGACAATAGCATTTAGATCAATATTACCCCAGGATCAGAATTGCTAAACAGAACTCACTAAAGGCCAATATTTTTTTTTTCATGTTTTTAAAAATGTTGCCAGACACAGTGGCGCACGCCTTTAATCCCAATACTCGGGAGGCAGAGGTAGGAGGATCGCTGTGAGTTTGAGGCTACCCTGAGGCTACAGAGTGAATTCCAGGTCAGCCTGGACTACAGCAAGAATCTACCATGGAAACACAAAAAGAAAAACAGTAAAAAAATTTATTTTTTCTAGTTTTGCCTTTTTCATACATGAATATAATATGCCCACCCATTACCATCTCTTACCCCCATCCCCTCTTGTTAACACGTTTTTCTTCTTCCCCATGAATTGTCATCTTACTTTCATACCTTTTCTCTTTTTAAACCCATTGGGTTAAATTAGGATTACTCGCATGATTATGGGTGGAAGATTATTTGCTATGGACTAAGAAACTTACCAGTAGCTACACCATTGATGACTTGACACCACCCCCGCCCCCCAACAATCAGTAGCTGCCTTCAGTTTATGTATCCTCTTTATATCAATGGTGAAATAGTGACATGTTCAACCTTGTGCTGGAAACCACAGCTGCTGTGAGTTCACATGTGTAACAGCCATGTTGTATCCAGATGACAACATCTTTGCAGCCCTTCTCTGCCTCCTCCTGCTGTTACATTCTTTCCACAGCCTCTTCTGTGAAGCTCTCTAAGCCTTGGGGGGGTAGTTAAGGTGTGCTGTTTGAAGCTGAGCATGAAGTAGGCACTTTCTCTGGGCAATGTTGCTGGCTCTGCATCACCACTGAGGCCATTATTTTAGATTGAATTCCTGAACAAACCAGACCAAACCAGAATGGAGTTTCCCCACACTAGCTGCCGTGTGGTCAAGCCAAGCTCTGTTAACCAGCCAGTTTTCTGAATATCAGTGGATTCACAGCCACCTGTTTCAATTGTAAGGAAAGTAGCTTTAAACAATTATGCCCATTTTTTGGTCCTTGTACATTTCCTCAGCCTTTCCAACCTATGAAGCCTATCTCCTTTGCTTTACTGCCCAGATTCAGGGATTGCCAATAAAAGCCACTGTGAGCTTTAAACTCCTGTTGTTCAAGTGTTGCTCTTTGACAGGGTAGAACCAAATCTAAGACCATATCCAGCTGCAGGACCCAAAGATGGTGCCAGCATTTGCAGCTTGTGGATTTTCAAAGAATCGGAATCTAAACAATGTAAGGACACAGTTGCTACAATTCCATGGAACATTTTGTTGTTGTTGTTGCTGTTAGTATGATTCAGAAACATTTCAGTAGTTTCTTCTACCTCAGGGTCACTATGCTGCGCAGGGACAGTCATGGCAAGGCATGTGAACAGACGACAGAGACTTCTCGAATTAAAAGTTCCCTCTTTCTCATCCAGGGATGGAGGTCAGGGTGGCCTAACCTGAAGAGGAAGGCTTGGTGGACTTTTGGGGTGGGGAGGACCAGAGAACTGGGCCTCCTGACAAAGCCTGTAGGGCCAGCACCTTCCAGTCACTGTGCATTCTACGGAGATGAGCAGAGGCTGTCTTCTGTTAACCTGTACAGTTTGGATGGTGACTGTCCCCATCTAGGCTTGGTTTGGTCCTTATGGTGACAGTGCTGAAAGGTGATGGACAGCCTAGGCTACTTAGCAAGACCCTTTTGGAGAGGGTCCTAGAGATATCCCCTCAAAGGAGAATGAGCAGCCCTTGGTCTCTTCTTCCTCTTTTTCTTTTCTTATTTTGCTTCCTGGCCATGAGGTGTGCAATTTGCTCCATCATGCACACTCTGCCATCACTTTCCAACACCTTCTGACAAGAAGCCCTCCCGATCATGATCCTGAATCTATAAAACTAGGCACCCAAATAAGATCCCTTTTGCTGAGTTAATGACCTCAGGTATTTTGTTATAGTGACAGAAAGCTGACTAACATGCTAGGCTGGTGTTGTAGTCAGCTCCATGTTGCTGGGATGAACATCCAGACCAGACACACTTTGTAAGAGGAAGGGGTTTATTTCAAGCTTATAGAACCAGGGGAATTTCCACCAAATGGCAAAAAAAAAAGCTGAATCCAATTCATAAATCTAAGCAGAGAGATACCACCAAACAGCCGGCACCACAAGCCAGCACAGCCAGGCAGCGAACAAACAACAACGTGCAGCAATCAGGTCCCCCAGAGTTTAGACTGCTCTGCACACCTTTAGGCTGAAATTCAGATCTGCCTCTAGTGATACCTTTTCTAGCTGGGCAGAGGACTGGACATCCAAATTACAAGTTTAAAAAATACACCTGAGTCTATGGGAGACATACATTCAAACTACCACATCTGGGAGTTGATAACCTCATAAATCCCAGTGGGGAGCAAAAGAGACCTACCAACTGTTCCACCATGCTAAGGCTCAATTGCGGGCACCAAGGAAGGTCTGGCTGGGTCGCTTAGGACATTACTGTATAGGAGCAACATATACGGAGCATCTGCTCTGGCCATGCATGCACATTATGTACATCAACCCATTGATCTTCAACGCCAATGCCATGGGGTGGATGTTACTACCATTGGCTTTACTATGAACCTAATTTCAGAGACAGATAAGTAATGACCTCAGAAGCTAAGCCGTTATCTCAAAGTCAATTGAGGTTCATCCCAAGTCTTCCTCTCTGGAGCTTATATGATCCATCCCTGCTTCTAGAGTTAGACTATAGGGTCCAAATCCAAGCTATACAACTCCCTACTTGTGTGACCTTGGTTAAATCACCTCTGTGCATCTATCTGCTTAATCATGGCTAGAATGGGAATAAAAGCAGTGCCTGCCTTGTGGAGTTGTGAAGAATTAATGAGTTTATAAGTGTGAGACAATGAGGACCATGCCTAGCAAATAAAGAATACTACATAACCATTAAAGATATTTACTCATGTTACTATCATTCTTATTGTTTCTGTTATGTCAAAGCAGTTATTTGAGCCTAAAAGCTGTCAGCATTGTCTGTTAGTAGTAGGATGTAAAGGAGGAAGGAGGAAGTGGGTTCTGTTCTCTTTTTTTGTTCATGCCTCTGACTCACAAATAAATGATTCTTCTTTATTTGGCACTCAAGTAGACCCCCCCCCCACCAAGACATGGGTACTTCCAGTGAAGAGGGCTGTGAATGGAGCCCTGGCCATGGGAGAGTATGCTATTCTTCTAGGCTCTGCTCATCTCTTTATTTTTTATTATTTATTTTTTTATTGACAACTTCCATGATTATAAACAATATCCCATGGTAATGCCCTTCCTTCCCCTACTTTTCTCTTTGAAACTCCACTCTCCATCATAGCCCCTCCCCCTCTCAATTAGTCTCTCTTTTATTTTGATGTCATCATATTTTCCTCCTATTATGATGGTCTTGTGTAGGTAGTGTCAGGCACTGTGAGGTCATGGGTATCCAGGCCATTTTGTGTCTGTAGGAGCACGTTGTAAGGAGTCCTACCCTTCCTTTGGCTGTTACATTCTTTCTGCCACCTCTTTTGCATTAGACCCTGAGCCTTGGAAGGTGTGATAGAGATATTGCAGGGCTGAGCACTTCTCTGTCACTTCTTCTCAGCACTGTGATGCCTTCTGAGTCATCCCAAGGTCACTGCCATCTGAAAAGAGAAAGTTCTCTAACAAAAAAGTGAGAGTAGCATTAATACATGGGTATGAACATTAAGAGAAGTGCTTAGTAGGCAGTTTAGTGTCTGCTCATTTCTTTCAAGAAAGCAAGTGCCTTTAACTGTCGAGACATCTTCTCAATCTCATTGAAGGATATGTTTCAACAATAAGAACAAAATAGGGCTGATGAGATGGCTCATCAGTTAAAGGCATCTGCTTACAAAGCCTGGTGGCTAGGGTTTGATTCCCTATATCCTATATAAAGTCAGATGCATGAAGTGGCACATGTGTCTGGCGTTTGTTCCCTGGCATGCCTATATTCTCTCTTTCTCTCTCTATTAATCCCTTTCAGATAAATATCTATTTTTTTAAAAAAACGTATAAAATAGAGATGCTGGAGAGATGGCTCATCAGTTAAGGTGCTTACCTGCAGAGTCCAGTAACCTGGGTTCAGTTCCCTAGTACCCATGTAAAACCATATACACAAAGAATAAAATAGACACCCTCTCCTAAGCTACCACCCAGAGTCAGACTCTGACCTGGCCTTTTATGTCACCTGATCCTCTAACAACATTAGGAGATAGCTAATATTATTATTCTTGTGTATAGTTAAGGAACTGAGGCCTAGAGATACAAATTCACTGATTTAAAGTCAGTAGGTACGTTTTCTGAGATTCAAACCCCAACAGACTGATTGAACTGTGCATTCTATGTCCTTGCTGCATACACTCACATGTTCATTTCATTTTTGTGGTTTCCATGCAAGTCACTGTTAGATAGAATTTTTATATATTTACATTTGCGAACAAGATGCCAATACTGCCTTAAATTTACCAAAGACTTATCCTCCAATGCAGAATTACTTGGAAGACTCGATTTTTCTGAATTCATTCTCTTTTGCTGTTTATTGGTAATGCCTCTATTAGTCAGGCTAAGTAGGTGAGGCTAAATGTGGTGCAGTAACAAACAAGCCCTCACATCAAATGATTTCTCACAATGGAGGCTTTCTTTGTTGTACAGTGTGAAGGTAAGCTTTCCTCCAGGCACTGACTCAGAGATCCAGGCTGTTTCCACCTTGTGCCTCACTGGGTTTCCACAACCCTAGCCAAATGAGATGGGAAAAAATGGAGAGAGGCAATACCTCTGCTAACTGCCCTAGTTTTCATAGTTCATTGGTCAGAGGAATGACATGGCCCAAACCCGAGCAAGTAAGTAAGTAGGAAGGTATGGATTTTACCTTCCCAGAACCTTCATGATCTTCCCTCAATAAGCAAACCCAACTTATGCCTCCAGGCTCAGAACAAATGCTAGTAATTTTATTAATCCAGTAACAAATCCCTTTCCTTATTAAGTATGGTCATGTGTTTGTTTGGGATCCTAATTTGTTTTCATGGAATAAATATTTGTTGAATGTTCCCTCTCTACCAGGCACTTTGGACCCTGGGGATTCATCACTAAATGGGGTAAATGAAACAGGAAAAAAAAAAAACAAAAAACCACCATTTCATAGAACTAACATTCCAGTGGGAAATGAGGGAAAATATGTAATTAACTTGAATAATAAGCAAGCAATATAATATATTGGGTGTTGATGTGCACTGGAGAAAAATGAAATAGGGAAATGTAATTAAGATGTGTGTGTGCACGCACGCGTGTGTGTGCATGTGTGTGTGTGTGTGTGTGTGTGTGTGTGTGTTTTAGGGAGCAATTTTATTGTTGTCTTTTTTTTTTTTTATTTTGGTTTTTTGAGGTAGGGTCTCACTCTAGCCCAGGCTGACCTGGAATTCACTATGCAGTCTGAGGGTGGCCTCGAACTCATAGTGATCCACCTACCTCTGCCTCCCAAGAGCTGGGGTTAAAGGCGTGCGCCACCACACCTGGCTGAGGGAGCACTTTTAAATAGGATGGCTGGGAAAGGCCTTCCTGAGAAGTGATGGTTAAAGAGATGTCCAAAGAATGCAAAAAAGAAAAACAATGCAGGAGAGATCTGGGGTAAAAATCCTCTAAGAAGAGCAAATAACTACCATAAAGTCCCTGTGATAGTTAAGGTGTTGTCAACTTGATCTGTTTAGTAATCCACAGTTTGCTTCTAGGAAGGATCAACTAAAGGAAGAAGTCTTTCCCCCAGTGTGAGCCCTTCCCCCAGAGTGGGCGGCCCTGCTCAGAGGGGGACTTGATATAAGGAAGCTGTGGGTGAAAAGAGTCCCTTCCTTCCTTCCTTCCACTTGGCTGCCAGAGCTGCTCGCTACCTTCCAGCGTGGATTGAAGACCAGCGCGGACTGAAGACCAGCATCAACTGAAGACCCACGTGGACCAAAATCCAGTGGCTCCTCAGGAAGCCTCTAGGCTTTTTCGGCACCACCTGCAGTGCTGGGTCAGGATTGCCGAGGCTTCTGGACACGAGGACTGAGCAGCTACCAGGTTCGGTGATTCTCGGGCCTGCAACTGCTATTGGACTACTGTAAGCTGATCCAATAAATCCCCTTTTTAAACAATTCATTCTAGCAGTTCTGTTCCTCTACAGAACCCTGACTAATACAGTCCCTGAGGCAGGAACGTGTCTAATGTGTGCATGGGCAGTGAGGACGTCTGAGTGACTTCACATGAGAATAGTAAGAGATGAGGTCAGGAAGGTAGTTGGGGGAGGCCGTAACTTGCATAAGCACTTTGTTTTTACTCCTGTTCCTCAAACCTTTTCTCTTCGCCTCTAATACATACATGCTGTATTTCCCCTGTTTTCCCTAGAGCAGTTGTTCTCAAACTTAAGCTGACATCACAATCAACTTGGAGGGCAGAGTGAGAATGCTATAACCCTCAGTCTCTCATGTGTCTGTGGGAGCCCCCAAGGACCTGCAACTCTTTTAATTTTTTAAAACTTTTTAAAAAAACACATCTTATTCTTTGATTGGAGAAAGAGACAGAGAGAGGTAGAATAGGCATTGCAAACCTCAGATGTGTGTGCCACTTTGTGTATCTGTGGATACTGGAGAATAGAATCTCAGTCCTTAGGCTTTGCAAGCAAGGGGTTTAATTGCTAAACAATCTCTCCAGCCCTTAAAATTTTTTAATGGGAAGTTTTCCTACATATACACAATGTATTTTGATTATCATCCTTTACCGTTATCATCATTTTTTCCCCTTTCACTGAATCCCTTCTTTCCAACTAGTCTGTCTTCTATTTTGATGTCTTTTTCCTCCTTCCTCCTTCATCATCTATAACAAACATATCCACGAACCCAACATTGTGCAGGTCAGACGTATGATTCTAACAGGATCCTGGGTGCTGAAGTCTGAGTATTCGTGTCCCTTCCATATTCATGTGTTGACACCTTATCCTAGTCTGATAGTATGTATTAGTGTTTATTTGATCAAGACCTCATTAATTTGTCTTCATTTATAAATACTTCTTCAAGGAGGTGGGTCCTTTGAGACATAAATATGTCATGAGATCAGAGCCCTTTGAGCAGTTGCCAACATAAAGATTTTAATTGCAAAATATTTTATTACTTTAGAAAGGTAATAAGAATAAAGACAAGCTGGGTGTGGTGGCGCACACCTTTAATCCCAACAGTTGGGAGGCAGAGGTAGGAGGATCGCTATGAGTTCGAGGCCATTCTGAGACTCCATAGTGAATTCCAGGTCAGCCTGGGCTAGAGTGAGACCCTACCTCGAAAAGACTAAGAAAAAAGAAGAAAAAGAAGAACAACAACAACACATGTATAACTGTATATTTTAAACAGCAAAGAAATATTTTAATGTCATAATTTTGTATGATAGGTAATACTTGATGTGATTGTGATACCACAGTGAATCCTAAGATTATTGTGATGATTGAGGAGATACTTAGTGGATGAAGCACTTGCCACACAACTCTGAGTACCCAAGTTCAGACCCCAGGCCACATATAAAAGCCACAAACTGTGGTAGCTTCTGGAATGTCAGTGTACCTAAAGTGAGAAGAGAGGCTGAGACAACAGAATTTCTTGGAAGCTCATGGAACACTGTACAATGAGAGGTCAAGAGTCAACCTGAAAGTTGTCCTCTGACCTACACACATACACACACACACCAACAAATAAATCTATTTTAAAGATATTTTTTATAATACTATATGATTAATCATACTTTTTTTGGCTGGTTTTCCTTCATGTTCATTCAAATGGTACATTTTGTGCTTTCAACAAATAATTTTAAATCAACATAATTGAAAATAACGTCAGTTGGTGCTGAGGAAGGGACTACCCAATACATTTGGTTTATGATATTTCAACAGTTTCCAAAACCGGAAGGTTTGATAGTGTTTCTTTTCTTTTCTTTTTTTTTGGTTTTTCGAGGTAGGGTCTCACTCTGGCCCAGACTGACCTGGAATTCACTATGGAGTCTCAGGGTGGCCTTGAACTCACGGCGATCCTCCTACCTCTGCCTCCTGAGTGCTGGGATTAAAGGCGTGCGCCACCACGCCCAGCCCGATAGTGTTTCTTTTGAGAACTCATGCTCCTCCTGCCTCAGCGTGAGTGCCGGGTTACAGGAATGAGCCACCAGTTCCCTCGTGTGCTTTCTTGAGCATCCCTGTGAACATCTTTGTTCTGTACTTACTGAGAAACTTTCCTGCCTGCCTGCCAACAGTTCCGATCTTGGTGCTCAGACTAGGAATAATTAATATTTGTGAGGATGTCACAGAGACAGGCTATGGGGACAGACATATGGGCGAGCTGTGTCCACCATGTGTCTCAGCATGCCCCTCGGTGGAACCCCTCTATTCTCTCACAAACGCCATAGCCTTTGTCCTTGCATTTGTTACTTCAGCAGTTGCTCCAGTCACAACTGGACCCAGGTTCCACTCGCCGCCTGTTTAGAAGAGGCCCTGTGCTAGGCTATGGCTGCAGTAGGTGGCCAGGCCAGCTGGCATGTGGCTTCCTACCCTCTGTCTCTCTTTCCTGTAAGCTGACCCTAGGCATGGGTGTTAGCTTTCATTACTATGACAAAATATCTGAGGTAATTAATTTATGTAGAGAAAAGGATTTGGGGCTGAGGAGATGGATCAGCAGTTAATAACACTTGCCTGGGCTGGAGAGATGGCTTAGTGGGTTAAGATGCTTGCCTGTGAAGCCTAAGGACCCATGTTCTACTCTCCAAATCCCATGTTAGACAGACAGGCGCACAAAGGTGAGGCAAGCGCAAGGTTGCAAATGCCCACTAGGTGGCGAAAGTGTCTGGAGTTTGATTTCAGTGGCTGATGCCCTGGCGTACCAATTCTCTCTCTCCTCTCTGTCTCTCTCTAAAATAATAATGATAATGATAATAATAATAATAGTAATAATAAAGACACTTGCCTTCAAAGCCTACTGGCTCAGGTTTGATTCTCCAGTAACCATTTAAAGCCATATCACAAACAGGCGCATGATCTGGAGTTTGTTTGCAATGTTGCAGTGGCTAGAGACCCTGGTATACCCATTCTCTCTCTCTCTCTCTCTCTCTCTCTCTATATGTATATATATATATATATATATATATATATATATATATACACACACACACCCATACATACATACATACATATATATGTCTGCCTCTTTCTATCTTTTTGTAATAAATAAATAAATAAATAAATAAATAAATAAATAAAATATTTAAAAAGAATAGCATCACTTCCAAGGTTGGGCCCTGAGTGACTACATGGTCACATGCTATGAAGCCAGTTCTATTGATGGACTGCATAATTTAGCCTGACTTTACCCATGAAGCTTGGTATGCTATTTACTTACACTATGTCACCCTGAATTACTTAATATCAGTCTTTCTCCACTAGTCCAGGAATCAGAAACTATGGTTCCAGTGAGTCATAAGGTCACAGTCCCCTTACTTCTTTTTTTCTACCTATTTATTATTATTATTATTATATTTATTTTTAGTATTTTTTTGAGATAGGGTCTTATGCTAGCCCAGGCTGATCTGGAACTCACTCTGTAGTCTCAAGCTGGTCTTGAACTACCTCCGCCTCCCTAGTGCTGGCATTAAAGGCGTGCACCACCACGTCCAGCTTTATTTTTATCTTTCATCATATGTTAGCATGTGCAACATATTTTATCCTGCATGTCCACAGTTGCTAAAGACAAGCAAGTCAACAGACCCACAACCTTAGATAGTTGCCCTTTCTGTATGAATATCTAATAAGGACATGTAAAATCTACTCCCTCAGCAAATCGTCAATATATAACAGATTAATATTTCATTTTCATGCTGCACGTTAGATCTCTGAGTTCCTTCATCTTACGTAACTAGAACCTCATGGCTTCTTTGACCTTTGTCTTTTCCATTCCCTCATCCCACTCATCTGGTAACCACTGTTTAATTTTGTCTTCTGTGTCTTTGATTTTTTTTCCTCTTTTTTTTTTTTCCTGCTTGTTCTGTAGTAGTTTTATTAAAACCCATCAGCATTCATTGTTTATGTAATATCCATGGTTACTTTCTCGTTATAGTGGCAGGACTGAGTAGAGCAACAAGGAATGTTTGGCTCTATGAGAGGTAGATTACCCACCTCATGTGGACTAAGAGACTATCAAGGGATTAGGAGACATTAAGGAATTGGTATGGTGAGCTCCAAAACACACATTGTCGACTCATGAGAAAAGAGGAGGTTGGGGAGAGAAAAATGTGAATTCATTTTTACACAATGGTGTTGGGATCTTTCCAGTAGGGTTAAAAAAGAAAAACCATAATCAAGGGTGATGGCTCATGCCTTTAATCCCAGCACTCGGGAGGCTGAGGTAGGATGATTGCCATAAATTGTAGTCCAGCCTGGGTTAGAGTGAGACCCTGCCTCTCTAAAAATCTCAGGACAAACAGGTAGAGGTTTTTAGTAGAAACATACATGCATGTAGTGAGTTAGCCAAAAATATCACCTCATTACATATCCAAGCCCCAGGAAGAACCAGAAAATGAGCCAGGAAACTACAGCAACTTCAGTTACTAGAGTCCAGCATCCCCAGCGATAAAAACTGCTCTTCACTCGACAATGTCGTCCTTCTCAAAGCTCACTGTTCCCCTTCTCCATCTTGCTGGGTTTTGTCTTCCTGCCTCCATTTCTTTACTTATTTATTATCACTGCATCCTGCATTCTTAGACTTGATATTAACCACCCAGTTTGAAGCTTCCTAGCAAAGGCATGAACTTGGGTGTGGCCACCTGCCAGTTACCTTAAGCTGTAAGAGACACTTTGGTTGGCATAGCTGGTGTGGCCAGCATAGCAGAAACACCTGACACAAAGTGGCAAAGCCACCATTCCCAAAAGAAACTGTGTGACTGGGAGGTTCTATGGCCAGTGTTGCAGACAGGTTCACATTGCTGGCAGAAAACACCCAACCAAGAACAGCTTGTGGGAAAAAGGGGTTTGTTCTGGCTTATGAAATCGAGGGGAAGCTCCATGATAGTAGGGGGAAACAATGGCATGAGCAAAGGGTGGACATCACCCCCTGGGCAACATTAGGTGGACAACATCAACAGGAGAGTGTGCCAAACACTGGCAAGAGGAAGCTGGCTATAATATCCATAAGCCCATGCCCAACAATACACTGCCCCTGGGAGGCTTTATTTCCCCAATTGCCATCAGCCAAGAACCTAGCATTCAGAACACCTAAGCTTATGGGAGACATGAGAATCAAACCACCATAGCCAGTGTTTGGTAGATGTGGTGAGTTAGAGGTTTCTGTGGGATCTCCACGAAGCTAAGTGCTAAGATTGGGTTGTGGTTGAGAAAGCATTGAGCACTGATTAGTTCCAACAGTATACTTTTCATGTGAATTTATTTATTACACAAGATTGAAATCTGTCCAAGAATTTTTAAAGCAAAGAAGCCTGAGATGATTTATGAGAAAGGCAATCTTCTAACAGGCCCCAGCAAGACGATTCTCAGAGGGAGGAAGGGATCACATTACTGCCCTTTATAAGGATTTTACTAATTTTTTAGAAGAATAACTTTGAAATTAACCCGAAATGGGGTTGGTATGGTGAGGATGGGGTTTCTTCACTGCTTTGAGAATAAAACACTGTTGTTGAGGAAAACCCTCTGTGCGTCTTCCCAGACTACACAATCATCACAAGCCTTGGAACTGCAGGGAGCTGGAGTTTGGAACGCGCATATTCCAGGGATAAGCTGACCCGGCCTCAGTTGTGGGAGCTTCTTTAGAAAGGGAGAGACAAAGGGAAAGAGAGAGAAGGCCAAAAAAAAAAAAAAAAAAAACCCAAAAAACTTAAAATTTTTTTTTTATTTATTTGAGAGAGAGAAAGAGAGAGGGAGACAGAGAGAGACAGAGAGAGAGAGAATGGGCACACCAGGGCATCCAGCCACTGCAGATTAACTCCAGATGCATGTACCTCCTTGTGCATCTGGCTTACATGGGTCCTGGAGAATCAAACCGGGGTCCTTTGGCTTTGCAGGCAAATGCCTTAACCTCTAGGCCATCTCGCCAACCCCCCAAAAGAACTTTTTAAAAATTTTTTAAAAAATATTTTATTTTTATTTGTTTGCAAGCAGAGACAGAGGCAAAGAGACAAAGAGACAGAGCTAAAGAATGGATATGCCATAGTCTCTAGCCACTGCAATTAAACTCCAGATTCATGGGCCACTTTGCATATCTGTCTCTATGTAGTTACCTTAAATATCTCTCCAGCTCACCAGCCACATTTTAGTTTATTATTATTATTGTTATGTTATTACTTTTTATTGACAACTTTCATGTTTGTGAACAATATCCCATAGTAATTCCCTTTCTCCCCCCACTTTCCCCTTTGAAACTGCACTCTGTATCATATCCCTTCCTCCTCTTAATCAGTCTCTTTTATTTATTTATTTATTGTTTGTTTGTTTGTTTGTTCATTTGAGAGTGACAGGCAGAGAGAGAGAGAAAGAGAATGGGCGCGCCAGGGCCTCCAGCTACTGCAAATGAACTCCAGACGCGTGCGCCCCCTTGTGCATCTGGCTAACGTGGGTCCTGGGGAATTGAGCCTCAAACCAGGGTCCTTAGGCTTCACAGGCAAGCGCTTAACCACTAAGCCATCTCTCCAGCCCCTCTCTTTTATTTTGATGTCATCTTCTTTTCCTCCTAATATGATGGTCTTGTGTAGGTAGTATCAGGCATTGTGAGGTCATGGATATCCAGGCCATGTTGTGTCTGGAGGAGCACGTTGTAAGGAGTCCTGCCCTTCCTTTGAGCTAATATTTAGAAAGCCTACTATTGATGAAGACAGATGGAACAGAAGAACAAATGGACATCTGCTTTCAAAATCTCTGGTGAGAACAAACAGAACAATTCTTTCCGCTTCCTCCTATTCCTCTTCTTCTTCTTTGAGAGGTTTCATGTGGGCTAGGACAGCCTCAAACTCACTATGTAGCCGAGGAGGACTTACGAGTCTCCAGCCTCTACCTCCCAAGTAATGAGCACCATGCATACTTTGATCTCATGCTGGGAATCAACCTCCAAGGTTTTGTGCATGCGGGGCAAACACTCTACCAACTGAGCTATATCCTCAGCCCCCAGGACAAGTCTGTATGCAGCATCTACCCAAGAGGAACATTGTTCACGTTTTTTACTCCTTAGGGGAGAAGAACCCTAATATTTAAAGTTTTTCCTTAAAGTAATTTAAATAAAATAATGGATATCATCAAAGAAGCAGCAAAATTTAAATACAAGAGAACCAGACAGTTCTCTACCCTGTTCTCTAACCATGTCCCCATATGGCATAAGTATTTTATGAACCCACCCCAAATGCATATGCAATTTTTATGTAACGGGCTCACCATGAAGTCCTCACTATGCCTGGCCTTTGTGTAATCTGGAAAGTTACTGAAATCTCTGAGCCTCAGTTTTCTCTCCTGAGAAGCAGATAATGATGGTATCTACCTGAAGATTAAATTATATTACATCTACAGAATGTTGGTTCTATGCTTGGCATGCACTGAGAAAGCTGTAACTGCTGTGATTTTTTTTTTTTTTTTTTTTTGTCATTAAAACCAGGGGCTTGGTGAACCTGGGTTGACTGGAACAGAGGGGTTTGCCTCCCCATTTTCCCTTCTCCACAACAATGCAATTCTCAGGCTCTCCACCAACTGCTCAACCACCCAACACAAAAGAATGAAGGAACACAAAAGCAAACACTGAGTGAGCACCAGTATTTGCTGGAAGGATCCAGTCTAGGATTGAGGCAAAGAGCAATGATGCTTGCTGATCCTTTGGACAGGTTTTCATACTCTAGGACTATTCTGAGCACCTCGTGTGCATATCTGGGTCTGCACCCTACAAGACGCCTTAGCGATTTTCATACAGTTGGAGAATCTGCTTCACAAACACTGCCACCATTGGCCGAATTGCAGTACCTCTTGTAGTCAGCTTCATGTTGCTGTGACGAACATCCATCCAGACGCAGGTTATGGAGGGAGGGTTTGACTTCAAGCTTATAGATCCAGGGGACGTTCCATCTGTGGGGGGAGAAGCTGCCTCCTTCCTTCCACACATCCAAGCAGAGAGACAGCTGCAGCCAGCAGACTCCAGCAAGCAGCCAGCAGGAATCCACCAGAACTCACAGCTCTCTCCACACCTTTGGGCTGGAAATCAGATCAACCCTCAAATCCAACTTAGGGCTGGACTCCAGGATCTACCCCTAGTGACACTTCCTCCAGCCAGATGGCTGGAGACCCAAGTTAAAAGTTTAATTTTATTCAAAAACCTGATTCTCTGGGGGCATATATTACCCTATCACATTTAAAACTACCACACCTCCCTCCTTTACAGGGGTCTCATGTTGAAGACCTGACCCAGGAACCTCAGCATGAGATGAGATTTGCAGATAGGACCTTAAAAGAAGTGACTGAATTCAAATGAGATCTTTAGGGCAGGTTCTAATCAAAAAGACCTTCTAAGGAGAGGGAATGTGACACCATGGAAGCATGCCTAGAGAGGAAGACCATGGAAGGACACAGGAAGAAGGCAGCCTGCTGCAAGCTGAGAAGAAAGTAAGTCCTCGGAAGGAAGGCAGTGCTATTGACTGACGTCTAAGGCTCCAGAGTGGGGCGACCATGGGTTTCTGCTGTTTAAGGCACAGCGTCTTGAACCATGGGTTGTGACCCCATGTGGGGTTACATGACCGAATTCGGGGGCAGGGTGTGACAAATTTGGCAACAGTGAAAGGTTTCCAAACACACCAACAATTAATTCAGAATCAGGCATGTAATGGACCTGAGCTGTTTGTGGAAGTGCTCATCCACGGTGCACTGAGAGCCTGCTCTGCCTCCTTGGTTAGGCACACTTCGTACTGTGCACGCCCACACACCATATGATCCAGTGCACTCTGGGTATGATACCTCAGCTCATGTTTGAGAATATGGTATGTTATGAATTGCAGTGTTTTGACTGTGCACTCAAAGTTTTCTGCTCCTCTTAAAATGTAATGGCTTAATTATGGAAAATAACGACTGCTAATATTTTTCTACCATCATTCCTCAGCACATAAGAATTAAATTTGTCTGTCTTTGCATAGCACTGTGTTACAATGTTTGGTTGTGAAAATTGCTGTTTGAATTGTTCACTTGAGGTTCATTTTTTTTCAATAATCATCAAATGAATTTTGGCTTAGACAGAATTTCTGAGAATTTCTAAAATGGCCCTAAAATACTTCTGCCATTTTGAACTATGTATTTATACACAGAGACTTTCTCAGCATTGATAATTATAAAATCAAAATATAGGGCTGGAGAGATGGCTTAGCGGTTAAACGCGTGCCTGTGAAGCCTAAGGACCCGGGTTCGAGGCTCGGTTCCCCAGGTCCCACGTTAGCCAGATGCACAAGGGGGCGCACGCGTCTGGAGTTCGTTTGCAGAGGCTGGAAGCCCTGGCGTGCCCATTCTCTCTCTCTCCCTCTATCTGTCTTTCTCTCTGTGTCTGTCGCTCTCAAATAAATAAATAAAAAATATTAAAATAAAAAATGAGGAAATGTTTTAAAAAAAATCAAAATATCAATTAACCTTGGAAAATTTCAAAGATACACTATGTCCTGCATGTCAAATATTTGGTTAAGATTTAATTATTGAAAAATAAATAAAGGGCTGGGCAGATGGTTCAGAGGTTAAAGGCACTTGCTTGCAAAGCCTGCTGGTCCAAGTTGCACTCCCCACTACCTATGTAAAGCTAGATGCACAAAGTGGCACAAACATCTGGAGTTCCTTTGTAGCAGCAAGAGGCTCTGGTGTGCCCGCACTCTCTCTCTCTTTCTCTCAACTAAGTAAAAACAAATTAAAAAACCCAAATAAACACATCTCATTAGTATGCTAATTTGCTTTGGTCTGTAATAAATGGTAAAATTATATGTAGACCAAATAATTATTGTAAAATAAAACAATTCAGCCCTCTTAGCGCAGTAGGCAGCGCGTCAGTCTCATAAAATAAAACAATTCCTGATTTATTATCAATAAATGTTTGAATTTTATGCCCACTTTTATATATCTATAGAACCAGGGTTGCATAAAAATTTCTTGGCCAAAAAAAAAAAAAAAAGGAGTTGAGAGTGAAGAAAATTTAAGCAGCCCTGGTTTGAGACACTCCGTGTTTGGTATTTGTTGGCACAGCGCTAGAAGGCTACTTGTTACACAGTTTGGGAGCTCAGGGGATGTTCAGCCTTGACCATGTGCCCCTGCTGTGATGTGCTGCTCCATTGCAGACTCACAGCAATAGGGACAAGCAGGGGTGGCTTGAGACCTCCGGCCGGCACTGTGAGCCAAAATAGACCTTTATTCCTTTTAAATTGTTTGCCTTAGGTACTTTCTCACCACAGTAGAAAGCTGACTGACAACAGGGGCCGTGAAGGAAAGGAGTTGGAGGAAGAGAAGGGAATGGAGAAGGTGAGGCAGATCTTGGGGATGGGGGATGTCCTGCTCACCTTCTCCTCTCTGTCAAGACATTTGCTTGCATATCTGGATGAAGGTTATCACAACCCATTGGCTTTTGAATGCTAGACTCACATCAGGTGCACAGTGGTTGCTTCCTTTGTCCTTTGTAATCATGACGGAGGAGATATTTTTCTGTGGCAGCAAAGGCTCCCACCAAAAACAGGTTAACAGTGTCTTTGCCAGAAATTCCCAAAGAAGTAGGTTTCATCCACTAGTGAAATTGGGAAAACATGGGCATCAAAATAAGTAACTATGAAGCACATTGTAACCCACAGAATATAAAACAGGTGGTCCTGAGCCCACATAGCTAGATGAATAAATCACAAGTTTAATGAAGAATAGAATAGTTGCCTATTTTAAGCTACCATCTCCACTATACTTACTAATTTCAAAGAGTGACTACTACGGAAAGCTTTGGAAAATGCCTCCTCATGCAAGAGAGCCAAAGAATGTGGTCAGTAATGGGACAGCTGAGCTTCCACGCCATCTGACAGGTTGCAGCATGAGAACTCCACCACCACCCTGGTGCCCTCCCTACCAAAGATGCACAGCCTGGCTATAGTTGTAGAAAGACAGAAATGGTGGAACATTCTGGACTTGAAATCTTCAAGTGTCAGGGTCAGGAAAGTCAAAGAAAAACCTGGAAACGGTTCCAAATTGAAAGACATAAAAATCTGGTAAACCAGCCAACCGCAACTAGGTTTTGGACTGCATTCCTTAGTTGTAAAGGACATTATTAGGACAATCCGAGGAGCAGACATTGGTAGTATAGTGTATCAACTGCTTTCTTGTTGCTGGGACAAAATACCTGACCAGAAGCAGCTTATGAAAGAAAAATAATTTCAGTCAGCTTACGGTTTTGAGGGGAAGTTAAGTCACGTCAGAGAACACCTGGCAGGCTGCAGCAAAAAGTCCACTTCACCTCTCACCAGAGGAAGGAAGGAGAGAGCGAACTGGACTTGGAGTCAGATTATAACACCTCCAGGTTGGCTCCCAGTGATGCACTTCCTTCAACAAGGCTTCATCTTTGGAAGGTTCCATAATCTTCCCAGAAAGTACCACCACCTGGGGATTAAGTATTGGAACACTTGAGACTATGGTGGGCACTTTACACGCAAACCACTGCGTATGGCAACGCTGAGTTCCTGATGATGGTTGAACGGTGGGTGCGCAGGACAACGTGCTTGTTGGCAGCAATTACACGGTGAGGTGCGCAGTGTGATGCGGCATCGTATCAGGAACAAAGCAGCAGATGGTTTAAGAAAAAGTTCTCTGCCCTATTCTGCCACTTTTCTATAACTCTGCCTCAAAATTAAAAAAACAAACAAACAATGAAAAGAGAAGAAGGAAGGGAGGGAGGGAGGGAGGGAGGAAGGAACGAAGGAACGAAGGAAGGAAGCAATGCTTGTTTGGTTGGGAAGGAAGCCATGATCACCCTGAGCTTTCTTATTCAAGTGGTCTTAATAATGTGTCTTGGTTTTTCTTGGATTTGAGTATCTGCTTTGAAACCTCCTGCAGGAACCTTTATTAGCTATTTTTATATTTCTGGGACCACATATGTGACGGAAGAAACTCAAGAGTCGGGTGGGTAGAGTCCAGCGGGCCAGGGAAGGCATGGGGGTGCTGCTCTGCCATCCCTGGTGTCTGGAGTTTGTCGCATAGCTTGTTTACATTTTGGCCAATCAGGAAGCAGAGAGCTTGGGCCAGAACCAGAAGCGGAAATCATCTTCATGGCCCACCCTCAGTGACCTATCTCTGTTACCTAGGCCACGGTCCCAAAAGTTCCATAACATCCCAAAATAGCACCAGCCAGCTGAGGACCAATTACTGAGAACCGGAGGGGGACGGTTCATGTTCTAAGCATTACAGATCTGAGTGGAAATGGGAGGGGCGGTGGTGCTGACGGCATGGACGGTAGTCTTTTTTGGGGGTGCCTGTGTGCCTGTGATTCTGCAGGTACATGTGGGCTTGGCAGAGGGACAACTTCAGAGGTGGGCCTTTCCTCATCTTCCATTGTGTTTCGATACAAAGTATCTCATTACTCATTACTCACCAGGTTAAGTGACTCAGGAGTTTCTGGGCGATTTTCCTGTTTCTTCCTCCCTTCCTGGTGGAGGATGTTGGCATTAGAGATGCGGGTGCTGTAAGCATCAGGCTTTATGTAGCTTCTGTGAGTCCAACTCCGGTACCCATGTTTGCAGGTTAAGCACATTATCTACTGAGCCAGCTATCTCTCCAGCCCCTGCCCTTAATCTTGCTACCCAAGTAGAGCAATGCATGATGATTTGATATGCAGTTTTTTAAGAAAGGTATGTAGATAAACTTTAAATGGAGACCACACTGCATACCCTGTTTCCAACCTTACCTACTTAATATTCTTCTGCACGTTATTCTAATGGTCACTGAATGTGGATGTGAATCGCAGTGGTTTATGTAAGTAAACCTAGCTGTGGTTTGATTGAACATTCCTGGTCCACTCTCTCACCTTCAGTTTGTGGCTTATACTGTTTCTCAATATGGAAGAAACAAAGAGGGGAAACCTGTTGGATGAGTTCTGGGAGACTTTATACGGCTTTCACCTTCCCATACAGAGTTGGGCTTGGAGGAGGGAGCTTTCAGAAGTGCTTAAGGTCACCTTCCTAAACAGATGAGCTGAATTTAAATCCCAAACCTCATTTTACCAGCCATAGGAGGATGGGCATACTATCTAACAGGCCTGTGCCTCGGTTTATTCACCTGTAACATTGGGGTGAAATGAACAGTGCCCATTCACAGGTCATGGAGGATGAACACATTACACATAGCTCATCCGTGGTCAAGTGCTCATTGGTGTTGGCCAATTGCTAATGTTACAAACAAATATAAGAGGCAACTTTTGAGACCTATGGAACGTTTGAAAGATAGCAAGTAGGTCAATGTCCTATCTAGAAGGGGACTTAGTCCGCTGTGTTGGTGACAAGAAATAATTGTAATGGGTGGGAAAAGAAAACATTTTTGCAAGGTCTGCAGCCGACGTGTAGGCCTTGTGACATTTCAATCTCTGAGTAATAGATTCCATCACCTGCAGAGCCATGATTTCCCCCCCCATTTATTGCTGTTTCCTCTTGTCTCTTACATCTGGGTTTTACCTCTGATATACTCCATGCTCCCTGTAGGAACCAGGACCTGTTTTCTTTACTCCCAAGCAGGCTCTCCTCAGACAAAGAGGCCTGAAGCCCCAGCACACCTTGCATTTCTGGGGGGACCACCAAGAGGCCCTGCGTTCCCCTTAGCTACCCCAGCATTTTCTCCCCTGTCTTTGCCAAGTTCTCATGCAGCAAGTGCTGCTGTGTTGTGATGTCTTATTAATAATTCTGAACGCTTATGGCATGGCTCAGTCACCATCTGCTCTTTGTAGCCACTGAGATGTCTATATTTCCACACAGTTAGGTAGAATTCAGGGAAAGAAAACATGTCAGTGTCATCATTATATTATGGGGCCTTTCCACATTAGATTAGCCATAGCAAATTCCCATTTAAAAATATTTTAAAGATATTTATCTATTACATAGCTAATAAAAAAAACCAAAACAAAAAAAAATTATTTGAGAGAGAGAAAGAAAGAAGCAGATAGAAAGCGGGTGTGCCAGGATTGCTAACCACACCAAACAAACTCCAGATGCATGTGTCACCTTGTGCATCTGGCTTACATGGGTACTGAGGAATTGAACCTAGGTTCAAAGGCTTCATAGGCAAGCATCTTAATCACTGAACAATCTCCACAGCCTGCAAATTTCCCTATTTATTTTTGAGCTCTAGAATACTGACTCTCCATAGAATTTACCATATGTATGACTTAATTCTGCAGAATAATTATTACCCTGATTTTGTGGCTAGGAAGATGGATTCAGAAGGGACATGTAGCTTCCGAAGTACCTAGATATCTGCCATGAAGTCATAAACCTTACACTCAAGCTCCTTGCATATCAGCTTCTTTCAAGCCCATGTAAAATTTCAATCCATATTTTTAAATTGTCTTTCTTAAAGGGCCCTCCACATTGTATCAGTTACAGGCCATACCAAATCTGGACTGGTTTCTAGAGATGCTAACTAGTACAGCCAACATTTGACCAGGAATCATTTGATATTTCAAATGAGCTTAATTTAAATTCATTGTAATTTATTAAAATAATGCTCATGGAACATAAACTTGGGCCAACAAACTGATGTTGGTCCAGTAAGTTGGGACTGGAATCTCCATGATGTGCCCAAATGATAGGCTGGATATATTTCCAAGGTTAATATATTGGTGTTAATACTTCCTAATACTACCCAAGATGGTCACACTGAAGTTGTGACCATAACATCTAGTTATAGAGCTTAGTCCCTATTACATAGACTGAACTTTTTTTTTTTTTTTATATTTTAGTGATTGATTGATGTTGGTGTTTGGAGGTAGCATCTCACTCTAGCCCAGGCTGACCTGGAATTCACTATGTAGTCTCAAGGTGGCCTCAAGCTCATAGCAATCCTCCTACCTCTGCCTCCCGAGTGCTGGGATTAAAGGCGTGCACCATCATGCCCGGCTTATATATTTATTTATTTAAGAGAGAGAAAGAGAGAGAGGGAGAATGGGCACCCTAGGGCTTGTAGCCATTTCAAATGAACTCCAGTTGCATGCACTACTTTGTGCATCTGGCTTTATGTGGGTACTGGAGAATCAAAGCCAGGTACTTAGGCTTTGTGGGCAAATGCCTTATGCTGAGGAAGGTCTCCAGCCCTGAACCACTTTTGTATGGGGCAGAACTGTCTCCTTGATTCTGTTAATTAAGCTGAGGAGGCAAACATTGTGACAGAACCCGAATAGTAGACGCTGGGGGAATGTTACTGAGTGCGCAGGAGACACTGTGAGGATCCGCAGTATGACTCGGGGACCTGATGAGTGAGGGCGTGGACAGTTGTCTTCCACATTCTTCATGGGGCTGGGATTGTGGCTCAGCGGGCAGAGGACCTACCTAGCATGCACAATGCTTTGAGTTTGATCTCCAACACTAAATAAAGAGGGTGTGGTGGGCACATCTATGTTTCTAGCACCTGGGCAATCTAGGCTGGAGAATCAGAAATTCAAAGTCATTATCAGCTACATAATGAGTTTGAGGCCAGCCTAAGCTATCTATGACTCTGTTTAAAAAAATAAAATTAAATAAAAGTTCTTTACCTGATCGCAGTATATTCACAGCGTCAGACATTCTAACTTATCTTATTTCTCCCTTGCATCTTCAAGTCTTGGATTTTTTTCCACTCCTCTCTTCTGAAATTCTGCTGCCCCATTTCCTGACCTAGGATTTGGCATGGCAGAGAAAAGCTGGAAAAGAAGAATGTGTCACCTTCACTCAAGGGTACAAGAATGTGAAGATGGGAAAAGCATGCACAGGTGACCTTTTACCTCCAATTTTGAACCTCGAATGGCCACCCAAGAACTTGTGGGTGCTTTCTGTTTCTTCTACTTCGGGGGCCCAGTAGTTTCCAGGACTGGCTTAAACACCCACAAAGCTTCACATAGCACAGCAAAATAAACACAGCTCTTGTGTTCTGACTTCTCCCTGTCCACTTCTGGGAATAACGCCAGCTGCACACCTTCAGTGTCAAGGTTGCCCCTTTTCTTATCAGAAAGATGCCATAAAACAGCCGTGAAACTGGCGACTCACATTCAAGTTAGTTCTCAAGGCCCCAGCGATCGGGGGAGTGGCTTTCTTTGTCCCTTGAGAGCGGAGAGATAAAACTAATCTCTCATTAATCTCTCATTTTCCAGGAAAGTGGGGAAGGAGGTGGTGTGTGGGGGGGGAACAAGTCAATGCTTCCATGCCCTGTGCCAATGGTTGTAAGCCTGGCAAGGGGATATCAAGAAAACAGACACAAATGAATAATGATAACAACAACAACAAAAAAAAATCCAGTCATACTTGAGGGAGCCTCAGGTGGGGGATCCCCATGAGGGTGCTCAGTAGAAGCAATGGACTTCTTGTGGTAATCCACCAACTCCAACTTCCTTCCTAGAATCACAGACGTGATACATCATGTGCCACTTCACCAGTTTCCAGAATATAATGGAAACTACAAGGTGGTCACTTCTGGTATTTGAGAAGGCTTTGAAATTTTCAACTAATACCCCCATTATAGATTGACAAGGTATATATATATTTTTTCAGTGTTTGAAATCAAACTCAAAGCCTTGTACATACTAGGCAAGGGGTCTTACCACTGAACTTTACCCCATCTCCCAACTATCTTTTCTTCCACACCATTAAAATTTTGACAATAAAAAAATCTCCCTAGGCTGGAGAGATGGCTTAGCGGTTAATTGTTTGCCTATGAAGCCTAAGGACCCCTGTTTGAGGCTTGATTCCCCAGGATCCACATTATCCAGATGCACAAGGGGGCGGACACATCTGGAGTTTGTTTGCACTGGCTGGAGGCCCTGGCGTGCCCATTTTCTTTCTCTATCTGCCTCTTTCTCGCTCTGTCTGTCACTCTCAAATAAATCAAAGTACCAAAAAAAAATTTTTTTCCTACAATCGAAAAAACTACTGTGGTGCTTTGAATGTGAATGTATGTCCCCCATAGCCTCAGGGATTTTTTTGATAAAGGTTAAGCTTCTTAAGTCTCCAGTAACACTCTGGAGGAAGTGCCCCTGGTAGAGGACTGCCTAGTCCAGCTCTAGAGTTAGTAAAAAGCTGGTTTGGTCTCCGGCAGGTCATGTTTGTTGGCGGTGTGGCTCTGCTATGGGTCTGTGGAGCGAGCCAGCTTCTTCTGCCATTGATGGAGCTTCCTCTGCATTCTGTCAGCCTCAAAGAAACCTTTTTCCTCCCATAAGCTGCTTCTGGTCAGGTGTTTGTCACAGCAAAGAAAAAGTTAACAGCAGCCAGGCATAGTGATGCATGCCTTTAATCCCAGAACTTGGGAGGCAGAGGTAGAAGGATCACCATGAGTTCAAGGCCAGCCTGAGACTACATAGTGAATTCCAGGTCAGCATGAACTAAAGTGAAACCCTACCTTGAAACACCCCCCCCCCCAAAAAAAGTTAATAGCAACAGTTATCAAATTATCAAATTATCAATTTATACATACACATGGGAAAAAATTAAGATATTAAGATGAGTTTATAATGAAATGAGTCACCTGCCTTACTTCTTCCTAGCCTGGCACTTCTTTTTTTCTTTTTTCCCAAAACCATTTCTCTAAATTTTAGTCTATATATCCCTATTGATAAAAAATTGCTATTCTGACTTTTGTGGTTTATTCACTTTATTCTTAATATGTTGACTTCTTGTTAGGTAACTGAGTTTTATTTACTTTCTTTTCTAATTCCCTTACTGTCACAAACTTATATCATTACTTTCAGTTCATAGCTTTTGCAACTTAAAACCTGTCATTAAATTCTTATCTGCCTTAATATGTTATCATCTGAAATTAAGCTGTGCTAATTTATGAGACAAAAAGAAGTATGTTGTTATTATTATGTGTTTTGAGGAGAGAGGGAAAACAGATACCTGTAGAATCCAGGAAACTGAACTGGGTGTGAGGGTGCGTGCCCGTAGTCCCAACTTCCAACTGGGAAGTTGAAGCCAGCGTGGGTTATACAATGAGACTGCCTTAAAAAAAAAAAAAAAAGTCCAGGCCTAGAGAGATGGCTCAGCAGTTAAGGCACTTGCCTGTAAATCCTAATGACCCAAGTTCAATTCCTCAGTACCCATGTAAAGTCAGATGCACAAAATGGAGCCTCTGGAGTTTGTTTGCAGCAGCTAGAGACCTTGGCATCCCCATTTTCTCTCTATCTTTCTCTTCTTACAAATAAATAAAAATAAAAATGTTTTAAAAAAAAATTCCAGCTGGGTGTGTTGGCATTCATCTTTAATCCCAGCACTCGGGATGCAGAGTAGGAGGATTGCTGAGAGTTCTAAGTCTACTTGGAGCTACTGAGTGAGTTCCAGGTCAGCCTGGGCTGGAGTGAGACCTTGCCTTGAAAAAGCAAAAGATGTCCAAGAAGCTATTAGCCTATAATTATTTAGATATGGACGACACAATAAAAAAATTCTGCTTCTCCCTATTCCTAGTCCTGGCCTTTTGGGAGGTAAAAAGAACATATGCCTTACCTGATTTCCTATAGGTAAACATTGCAATTCTGAGAGACTCCTCAGAAGACAAGGCATGCTGGGTTATATGCAGGTGCAAATAAATTATTCTTTCCTGAGTAAGGGGAACAAGCAAGAGCCCCCTACTTAATAAATGTCCAAAGTGCTTTGAGTTGGTACTATAGGAAATCAAGGCTGGAGAGGGTTGGGGAGATGGCTCAGCAGTTAAAGACACTTGCATGCAGAGCTTGCTGGCCAGGGTTCAGTTCCCCAGTATACAAATAAAGCCAGATGCATAATGAGGAGCACACATCTAGAGTTTGATTGCTGAGGCAAGTGGCTCTGGTGTGCCCTTTCTCTTGCAAATAAATAAAATGATTTTTAAAAATCAGGGCTAGAGGAGGTGAGGCATCAAAGAGAAGGATTAAAACCTGCCTGAAGGCTAGAGACATGGCTTAATGGTTAAGGCACTTGCCTATGAAGCCTAAGGACCCAAGTTTGATTCCCTGGTACCCTTGTAAGCCAGATGTACAAGGTGGCTTGTGCATTGGGAATTCATTTGCAGTGGCTGGAGATCCTGGCACACCCATTCTCTCCCTCTCTCTCTCTCTCCCTCCCTCTCTCTCTCTCTCTGTCCCCCTTTTCAAATAAATAAATTGTAAAGTTAAAAAAAAAAAACTGCCTGAGCCTGGGTCTACTTTTCCATGTTGGACTCATTGGGAATCCTTTGGTTTGCATCTTGGACTCCAAATAATGTGACAAGTACGACAAGCCCCAAGGACATGCTTGGGTTCATGATCCTGAACACAAGCTAATAAGCTGTCAGCCACCTTCTTTGTCCTGATGTTTCCTCACCTGGAAGGCTTGATGCTTTGTCTGGACTTTTGATTCATAAATGATTCCAAAGGTAATGTCCCGTCCTGATTCACATTGAGTTGTTGTCTATAATACCAACCCTTCATTTTCTTCCACTGTCTCCCTTCCGAGACTTGACACTGTCATATGTTCCATTTAATCTCAAGAACGGGACTGGTGGCCATGGCAATCCAAGGGGCAAGTTCCAATATTCAGTTGCAGAGTCAAATTTTCAAAGACTTCATTGTTAGAACCTTTTGTGAAAGCTATCTATAGCAGCAGTGACAAGTAACATTTATGGAATGCTCTTTATGTGATTGTGGCTGAGTATTTACATGAAGTTTCACCTTTTATTCTCACAGAAGCACCCTGGTGGAAGATCTTATTCTTATCGCCAGTTTGAGATGATAAAGGTTGAAGGGGAATAAGTAAATTGCTCAAGAACACTCAGCTAGTTAGTGGCAGAGCCAGGATCAGTCCATGCAGCAGTCTCTTGTGGAACTGTTGTTTTTGCCTCGGCAATTTGTCACTAACCTTTGGAATAGAATTTGAATACATTAAGGTGGAGTTAAGCCCAGGATTTAAATTTTGAACTGAACTGAGTCAAATTAGTTTCACGTGGAGGCGCAACCAAAAGATAAAATGTTGACACTTCCTTCTCTGATTGGTCTGACTGACATGTAAATAACATCATTTATGACTGAAGTCTTTCAGATTTTTAACTCAAAAACTGGGAGAAAACATTGGTTAATTCTTGAAAACTGAATTTATCCTAAGCTACTATGTTGTTGCAAGAGATTTCATGATTTTCATAGATTTCCTAGTAGTGTTCTTACCATATGTAATATAAAATGTTATCTATGGATATATTAAATAAAATATATAGTTTAGTAGTGTATATATATCCAACATAGTTAAATTTTCTAAAGTATATATAAATCCTTGAAAGATATTTCAATGGAATATCACATTCAGTTGGAATTTGATCATTAAAAACCATTAACTGAGGGGCTGGAGAGATGGCTTAGAGGTTAAGGTACTTGCCTGCAAAGCCTAAGGACCCATGTTCAGTTCTCCAGATCCCATATAAGCCAGCCACACAAGGTGACACAGTGTGCAAGGTCCACATGCACACCAGGTGGCTCACGCATCTGGAGTTCAACTACAGTGGCTGGAGACCCTGGCAGGCCAATTCTCTCTCTCACACACTCACTCACACACACACACACACACACACACACACGTGCATGAGCGTGCATTAAAAAAGAAAAACAAAGCCTGTCTGTTGGGCTTGCTTCAGAAAAATAATCATTAAATGAGGCCAGACATGGTGGTTCATGCCTTTAATCCCCAACTAGGGAGGCTGAGGTAGGAGGATCACCATGAGTTCAAAGCCAGCCTGGGCTACACAGTGAGTTCCAGGTCTGCCTGGGTTAGAGTGAAACCCTGCATCAAAAAATAAACAAATAAAAATATAAACCTTCAAATGAGCCAGACATGGTGGCTCCTGCTTGTATCTCAGTAGGAAGATTGTTGTGAATTAAAGGCCAGCCTGGACTATGGAGTGAGACCTTATCTCAAAAAAAAAAAAAAAAATCTACAAATGACTAAAATGATTTTCTAGATTTACCTGCAGATACATCCCCATTATAAAAACATTTGACTAGATTCATTTCTAGCACTGTACTAGTAACATGTAGAAACGGGGTGAATTTGTTGCTAAACCATGTGCTGCTGATGGTTTTCTTTCTGGTAAACACCCAGGCTGATGGTTATGGTGATACTCTTTAGAACAAATTCTACAGTTTCTTCTTATTTTGCAGGGGAGCATCCTCCTCATTTAACCAGGTACCTCGTGTTTAACATAAACCATTGCTCCTTGAAGACTAAAAGCTTCTGGGTGGGGAGAGATGACCTGTTTTCTAGTCCGTGGAGTTAGAACACTGTAAGTCTGTGATAAAAACAAAGGGAAAGATGTCCAGAATCACAAATCAATAGACTCTGAGTGCCTGGCACATTTCTCTTGTTTAGTGGACCCATATACGATTTATGTTTTCCAAGTGTGGAATTCTTCTCTTAGTAGGACATATGAATATCAGTTTGCTCACTTAGGTAACAATTCATATCATGAGGGTCTTATCCTTAGGGTCTGGAAAAGTGATCCCAGTAGAGTCTCCTCATAATCCCAGCTCTCTGAAGGGTCTCAAGTACATTTCTGGGGCCAGATGCAGTGCCAACACTTCTAGGATCCTTGGCCACACAGGGACACTGCTCTGATGCATGTGTGGCAGAATTCACTTTGGCCATGAGAGCTGTAGGTGGCTGTTGTGAGTCCATCTAGGTCAGAAACAGATAAATAAGCTTCTAGCTTTCCACAGTGTTAGGACTTACTAACAATTCAGAAGGCATGGATGGTGGTTTCAATGGCAGCCACTTGACAGCACTCCCACTTTCCATAACAGCCCTGGCTGTCCAATGTTATCTTTCAAATCACACATCACAGTGTGTGTGTGTGTGTGCGTGTGTGTGTGTGTGTGTTCATGCACACGTGCACATGTCAGTTATAGAATGGCCGCAAAGCATTCAAAGAGGCCCTAGAAACCAGAGCTGGGAGACTGATAAAAGTGCAAAAGTGTCTGTATTAGCGAGATCACCAAGGGAACCTGGTCTAGAAGAAGCTGGAGGAGCGGCTGCTGCCTGTGGGAGAGTCGGGCTATTGCATCCGAGCCAAGCTGAGGGAGTGAGGCAGAATGAAGTGCTGGACTGGCTCAAGACAAGCCGATGACGGGTCAGCTGGATGGCAGGTCTAGACAGGTGAGAGGCGGATGGGCAAACAGAAACTGAGTAGACAGGGGCAAGAAGGACCCTGGAGCACTCAGAAGTTCTTGGATGCACACACTGGGCGGTCAGATGACAGGTCAGTGCGGGCTGCTGCCACATCACAGTGCTGGGTGTCCACTTCCTATGCCATCCAGGAGAGGGAGTTTACACCCTTTCCTTGTCTGATAAGTTCTTGGGCTCGGTTTTCTTTCTTTCTTTCTTTCTTCTCTTTTTTTTTTTTAACATTTTTAAAGTATTTTATATTTATTTATTTGACAGAGAAAGAAGGAGAGAGAAAATGGGCACGCCAGGGCTTCCAGCCACTGTAAACAAACTCCAGATGCTTGCGCCCCCTTGTGTATCTGGCTAACGTGGGTCCTGGGGAATTGGACCTGGGTCCTTTGGCTTTGCAGGAAAATGCCTTAACCACTAAGCCATTCCTCCAGCCCATTGGGCTTGGTTTTCTTGATTTGATGTTAATACACCAATGTTTCCCTACAGTTCTAATTTACCTTGATAGATCTGTAAGGTGGCACCTGTTCTACCCCAGGAATAGGTCATTTATCTGTCTATGCCACGTGAGCACCGACAGACAGAAGGTGCCATTCACATGTCCACCCAGGTGCAGAGACATTCTCTTCCCTCAACATGCAGTCAAAGGCTGCCTGTAAAATGGAATCTCTCAGGGCAAGGCACAGTCTGAAACAACGTAGTTTTATACAGTATAGAGTAACTTAGAGCCCGGCACTGGCCACAGTCACTCCAGATCAAATAGCTGTCCTCAATACCCATAACAGCTAATGTGTGTGGGTGACTGGATATATATGCAGCCCTATTCATCCTGCTGGGAGAAGTCCAGGAAGTTTCTCCAATCAAGCCTCATAGGGGTGTTTTATTGTCTACCTGTGGTCTTTGTTACAGGTAGAACAGCCTGAACTTAGACAAAGAACAGACAACTCCTGGTAGGCCAGCCCCAGGCAAACCAGGCAGCAGCATGCCATGAGCAGAGACTGGACATCATCTCTGCTGCAGATGGTGGAAAACAGCAGCAGGAGAGTGAGCCAAGTTCTGGCAAGAGGACACTGGCTGCAACACCCCAAACTACACACCTCCTCCAGCAAGGCTCCACCTCGCAAACTGCCATCAGTTAGGAACCAAGTGTTCAAAACACATGAATTTCTAGCTGGGGGGGGGGGGGCGCATCTGATTCAAAGCACCACAGGCTTTTTCTCTTTCTCTTTCTCTTTTCAGCTGTGTAATTCCACTGTTCAGACAAAACTCAAAATGGTCTACTGTGAACAATGGAAGGGCCATAGGATGAATGGAAAACCAGGGGAAAGAAGGAAGACCAATAATATAATCACAACCTTAGAACATTTTTGTCTACAAGACTATATATAGTCCAGCCCAACTTTTCCTTAGGAAGCCAGCTAGCATAGTGAAGGTAGCAACATCCACATAGGTGTTTTATATGAAGAGTAGAAAAAAAATTCTCCCAAAATTAAAGATCTGGGCTGCCTACCACCACAAGGCATTTTGGGGGATGAAAACAGGAGGGAATCAAACACTCTTGAGAAGACAGAGGGACCACTATATTAATGCTACTCCATGGAGGTCAGGGGGCTCCAGAGCACAAAAGGTTTTATAGGGCGGTAGGGAGGATCAAGGGAGGAAGGCTATATGTGAGTGGGGTTTTAGTCATCTAAGACATGGTCTCTTTTACCGTCTCTGGATCATTGCAATGGACCTTGACCTCCTACAGCCACCTCCTACATTTCCCTGCTTTGTGTTAGTGGACATGTTGAACAAATGACTAAGGAGTGGTACTATGATCATCAGATGTTCTGGCTTCTGTAGAGCTAAGGAAGGATTTAGCAGTTAACATCTTAACCATCTAGGTGGGACTTTTCTTCAGAATTTAGAATGTCTGGTAAACGGGAGAGGATGAGAAAGAATTAGAGAGGTCAAAGGGGTTAAAGGAGGGGAAGAAAAGGACCTAGAGTGGCTGATATAAAACTTGTTCCAGCCGGGCGTGGTGGAGCACGCCTTTAATCCCAGCACTTGGGAGGCAGAATGGGAGGATCGCTATGAGTTCGAGGCCACCCTGAGACTTCAGAGTGAATTCCAGGTCAGCCTAGGCTAGAGTGAGACCCTACCTCTAAAAACCAAGCAAGCAAACAAACAAAGAAAACTTGTTCTAGTTGCAGACCAAGGAGGAAATCAGCCTTCCAAGAGGGTCTGGAGGCCATTCGACAGTTCACTCTGCCTAGGTCCGACTGTCCAAGCTTAAACCCAGCTGGCTGAAAATGCAGAAGTCTCCCTGCTTGAGCCCAGAACAAAGTGTCCATCCACGAAACATTAAATTTTCTTATATAATCTCCCATCCCCCTCTATGGGGATGGAGGCACAAGCGAAGGAGGAGAATTTGCCTCCAGGGTGATGATCTCAGAGAGAAATGTGCCTTCTACCAGCAATGTAAACATGATTTATGCAACTTACCACAACTGACTCCTTCTATTTCCCCTCAATTCCTAAACACAGGCTACCCCAGAAGGGGATGCTGATCAGCGGAGTAGGCTTGGTTTGGCTCCAGGACTGAAGTCGAAACCACAGGCTTGAGACAGTGCCAGTGTGGCCAATTAAGAAGGTGTTGACGACACTTCCCAGGAACATTTCTCTAGATGTTACACTTTGACGGAAAGTTGAAGCTTCTAAAAAACTCTCAGGCACCTCATATTTTCCAGGGACTACTGCCGGGGCTCTAAAAGACTTCCAAGAAACTCAGATTCTCAGAAGACATGGCAACCTTCAAGCTCACACTCGTCCATTCAAGTGCTTTGTGGGGGGAAGGAAAACAAAAGCAATGACACGTGGGCCTTCTCATACACCTGGAGAGAGAGAATGAGAAACGCCACTTCAGCTAGGACATTTGCTGCCTAGGAGGCCAGTGCACTGGCTTTGGGAAAAGAATAGTGTCCTGTTCTCTCCACCTTCAGCTGCTCTGCCATGACGGAGTTGCTTAGAGGGGCCCGCTGATTGCTTCTTTCATCTCCGATTTTTCTCAGAATCCTGGCTTGGCTTAATGTCATCTTCAAATTAGTCACAATCTAATTGTTAACATCTAAAGTGTCTATGCCCCTTGACCTTGTGATCTTAACTGGGATTTTTGTGAGGTAGGTCTGTCACAGCTGTCTGAAGAAGAACTGAGAAATTCACCCAAGAGTCCTGTAGCAAAGACGACTCAGACATGGACTTGAACTTGGAGATTCTGATCTACATTTGGGAATTCCTAGGTGCAGGTAGGAAGTAACAGGACATCATGGCCAGGGTGATGTACAGAAGGTCCTGCTGTTCCCAGCATTAATCTTTCAGCTACTGGATACTGGTTTTACTTGAATCCTATGCCACAGGAGTCCCCCAGAGAGTAGGTCTGGTCAAATGGAAAAAGGAAAAAGCAGGTGTTGCAGTCTGGTTCGCATTGCTGGTAGAAATCACCCAACAAAGAACAGCTTCTGGGAAGAAAAGATTTATTTTGGCTTACAGGCTCAAGGAGAAGCTCCATGATGGCAGGGGAAATCCATGGCATGAACAGGGTGGACATCACCCCCTGGCCAACATAAGGTGGACCATAGCAACAGGAGGGTGTGCCAAACCCTGCCATGGGAAACTGACTATAACACCCATAAGCCCACCCCAACAATACACTCCCTCCAGGAGGCATTAATTCCCAAATATCCATCAGTTGGGAACCTAGCATTCACAACACCTAAGTTTATGGGGGACACCTGAATCAAACTACCACATTCTGCCCCTGGCCCCCATAAACTGATATGCATACATGATGTAAAATACAATGCATTCAGTCTGACTTTAAAAGTCCCATAGTTTTTATCAATCCCAATGATGTTCAAAACTCCCCATAGTTCAAGATCTTTTAACTGAGCCATAATACCAAAAAATAATCTCAAAAAACCCAGAATGGCACAGAATAAATATTCACACTGCAAAAGATGGCATTGGGCATAGCAAAGAAACATTCAACCAATACAAGATTTAAAACAACCAAGGCAAACATCAACCTCTGTAGCTTCAAGTCCAGAAACTCTAGCCAGTGACAAATCTTCAAGTCTGATAATTCTAACCAGCAACAAGTCTCTGGCATTCCAATTCCACCCCTCCAGCTAGGCTACTCACAGTCCTGGGAAACTTCATCGGGGCCGGCAGCTCCTTGGCAGCCATCTCATGGTCCCGGCATCTCCACTGGGTCTCCACTGCAAGCCATGGTTTATCCTCATGGCCCCAATGGGGTCTCCATGCAGGCAACCAGCAAACCCGCTTCACACTGCCCATGGCCATTTCCAAAACACTAGATCGTGTTGCAAACTCAATGACCCTCTTTCCAGCATTTCTATACTCCACGATACCAGGTAGGGTGCCAATTTGTTAATCCAGGGGGGAATAAAGCAGACTTTGAAGAACAGGACACTCCTTGAGCACTCAGGCCCTTTCAAAAGAGTCTACATTCTTCCTGTTGCCCCAGCGTAGGTCAGCTAGCCCAGTCTCAAAGGTTGTTATCTTTCAGTTGCAGCTGAATGGGCCACAGTTCACCCAAAGATTTTTCTTTCTGTGCCATATCCCTCTGCTCACACCAGTTCATTTCTACGCAAAGCAACCCTGCACAACTTCTCAGGACATGAGCATAAGAGCAAGCTTCTCACACAAACTGCTAGCCCAGTTTAAGCAAAGCTCTTTCTCACCCTCATAAGCCAAACCTCACAGTCCATAGTTCTTACTGCATTTAGGTTTTTCAACTCTGACCAGAACAGTCCATCAAGCTGTACTTACAGCACTGCAAGGCATCTCTTAGGCCAAGGTTTCAACTCCTTCCACTTTCCTCTTAAAAATCAGCTCCAAAAGGCCAAAGCCATATAGTCAGGGGTGTCTAGAAGCAATTCCACTCCTCAGTACCACTTTACTGTTGCAGTCGGGTTCGCATTGCTGGTAGAAATCACCCAACCAAGAGCAGCTTCTGGGAAAAAGAGATTTATTTTGGCTCACAGGCTCGAGGGGAAGCTCCACAATGGCAGGGGAAATCAATGGCATGAGCAGAGGGTGGACATCACCCCCTGGCCAACAGAAGGTGGACCATAGCAACAGGAGGGTATGCTAAACACTGGCATGGGGAAACTGTCTATAAAGCCCATAAGCCCGCCCTCAATAATACATTCCCTCCAGGAGGCATTAATTCCCAATCTCCATCAGCTGGGGATCTAGCATTCAGAACACCTAAGTTTATGGGGGACACCTGAATTAAACCACCACAGCAGGAAAGGAATTTTTTCATCCTTATAGCTATACCAGTGAGACAAAGGGGCCAATATGCTTAGCTATGCCTTTGGTAACACTGCTAAGAGCTGCCAGGTTACATAAAGGGGGTAATGGTGGATTGAAAAAAAAAAAAAAGCATGCATCACCAGTCTTGGTCAAACTGTACTCTGGTGGATCATTACCTCAACATTTGTTGGACAGGGCCCTTTTTTAAAAAAAAATTATTTATTTGAGAGAGAGAAAAAAGAAAGAGAAAAGCAGATGGGGTGCGGGGAGCGTGTGAGGGCCTCCAGCCACTGCAAATGAACTCCAGATGCGCACACCGCCTTGTGTATCTGGCCTGCATGGGTACTAGAAAATTGAATCTGGGTCCTTCGGCTTAACAGGCAAGCGCCTTAACCGTTACACCACCCTTCCAGCCTAGGCAGGGCCTTCGTGCAATAAGAAAGTCATTACTGCCTGGGTGGTAGATTTGACTCTTGTCACAAAATATTTACCCATAACGTGGTTGTTCCTGGGATCTACGAAAGAGAATGGCTCTGAGCCATGGAGACAGAGGCAAAATGGAAGCAAAGGTGCCAAGGTTTTATCCTTTCAGATAACCATCATATACTTCTAGGCCCAAGTGAAGAAAAGTCAGTGGTTGTAACAAAAGCAGACTCAAAGTCCTTTTAACCTTTGTGGGGGGAAGTTTGGAGAAGCAGAGTGGGAACAGGAGGAGGAAGTCATGTGGAGGTCTCAGGACAGTGTCTTCTTGTCAACCTGTACAGAAATATTTCAGTAATTTTACAAACAGCACAGCAAACGTGGTGCGCAATGGCTCAAGATGAGCTGTAATGATAAATGTGTTGACTGAAGGCTGGAGAGATGGCTCAGCAGTTAAGGTGCTGCTCTGTGAAGCCTAAGGACCCATGTTTGACTCTCCAGATCCCATGTAAGTCGGTGAGGCAAGCACAAGGTCGCACAAGGTCACATATGCCCACTAGGTGGCCCAAGTGTCTGGAGTGCAATTGTAGTGATGAATGCCCTGGCATGCCAATTCTCTTTCTTTCTCCCTGTCTCTTTCTCTCTCTCTAAAAATAAATAAATAAATATGAATGTGTTGATTGAGCTATAGAACAGTTGGATAAAGGAGGGAAGAGTCCGGTCTGGTTGGGTATTGAGTGCAAGCATAAAGAACACGGTTCATCTAGTCATTAGAATCACAGTGGGGAAGGGAATTTCAGGGGGAAGGAAGAACATGAAAAAGCTGGAAGCCCTAAACAAGAGGTCCAACAACCCACTTCCGGAGGCCTCACTGAGATGGCAGGGTTCGTGGGGAAGGACAACCGTGGTGGACAGGACCAGAGGGACACACAGAGAATGGACACATGAAAGACGATCTTGACTGGAAAATTTGATAAAAATCAGTTTTTGCTTTGGACGGTCATCGTTTATTTTGCTCTATCACATACATTATTAAACGTTCAAGCAAAAAGTTTAGCCAAGTGTTGTATGTAATAGACATTTTCTTCACCACACTGGGTTGGAACTTTGTAGTTGGTACCTTCCAGGCCCACCAAGGCACAGAGGCTCATTGCCCCCTCCCGGCTAACTTCGTCTTACAATCACATTTCACCCCAATAACCTTGCGGGAACTAGGTTTCGTTTTGAAACCCTGGACTGCTTAGAAGAGGACCTGACTTCTGATTATACATATTCTCAAGAGTCTTCCCTGTGGCTGGATGTTGCTTCCCTTCCTGGAGATAGTGTGGGTCTGCTGTGAATAAAATCCTCACTCAGGATCACACCACAGGTTCCCACTACCTTGCACACCTCCCTTCACCTGCCTTCGCTTTGCCTCTGTGGGTCGGCTCTGCGGATCCTTCATATAGGGACATCCGCAGGGCCCGCGCCTGCGGTCAAAATGAGAGCTGTGAAATGAGTTTCCCGCCAGTGCCCTCAGGGCCAGCACTGCAGTCCAGTAAATTTCTTCATCCCTCCATTCCTGACCAGCCCAGCCCCAAATTCCCAAGTGCCCTTCTTTCCCTGGTTCATGAAGACGCTTCACAGATTATGTAAGTGTCTCATGAAGCTAGGACAATTAAATTAGTCGTACTTACCTACCACGCACCATATCCAGCTCTCAACACAAATATCAGGACAGTTGTCGGTGTTCACTAATTTGATTGCTTTTGGAAGAGAGGCTCCACATTGTCTCAGGACATTAAAGATCTAAGTGGAGACATTCTTAGCACAGGCAGGGATCTGATTATGCCCTTGTTTTTTCAAGTGTGTGTATGTGTGTGTGTGTGTGTGTGTGTGTGTGTGTGTGTGGTGTTTCTTCCTCGGTTTTTTTTTTTTTAATTTACACCTCTTTAAATTTTTTACTAAATCAAAACTTTGGACGGACACATCATATGTTGGTACCATAATTTCCTTCCTCTCTGCCCTCACTCCACTGAGGGATCAGTGGGATTGCTGATATTGACCATGGGGTTATAGGTGAGGGAGGGGCAATGCTTTTGGATATTCCCCCAAACCCTGTGGCTCTTACATTCTTTCTGTCCCCTCTTCCCCCCAAATTCCCCGAGCCGTGGTGGGTGTGTTTTAAGTCTACTTTAGTGTTGAGCTCTCAGCAGCTTCTGGATTTCTGCCTTGGCACGTTTTGAGTGTCCTCAGTGTCTGTGTCCATCTCCGCAGCAGGTGGTCAGGCTCCCGGGGCAGCAGCGCTCTTGCCCGTCCCACCAATTCCTCTGTGGTTTCACCTAGGCTTTTGCTGTTGTATGAGGGATGGGTCATCTCCTCACATGAGGCCAGCTATCTCTTCTTGTCTTGTTGATAGATTTTGTTGTCCTCTCTCTTCCCCGCCTTCTGAATTCACCCCCAGAGCTCTAGCATGGTTATGAGTCCGTCATCTTGACTAGAAGTCTCTTTCTCAGTTGTTTTTTTTTTTTTATTCATTTCATTTGTTTGTTTTTTTCAAGGTGGGGTGTTGCTCTAGCCCAGGCTGACCTGGAATTCACTATGTAGTCTCAGGTTGGCCTTGGACTCACAGAGATCCTCCTGCCTCTGCCTCCTGAGTGCTGGGATTAAAGGCGTGTGCCACCACACCCTGTTCTTCCCCAGTTTTTTAACTGTAGTGACCTAGGTTTCTATGTTCAGAGAGGAAATGAGTAGAAGAACACACTTGACTAGGTGTCATGAGGTTTGAATTCTGGTCTTAATTTTACCCTAAAGTATTTACCCTAAGGAAATGGTGCTACCCAGTATTACATCTCTTCTTAGTCTAGAACTTCAGTGTCCTTTGCCTGAAATAGCTACATAGATGCTTCATGGTCTTTCAAAGGTGGTGGTCATCATTTGTTCACAACACGTTGTCAATTAATAGAAAGTGGAGAAACACAGCTGTGTGCTTTCAAGGACTCATAATAGTAGTAGAAATGTCACTTGTCATTAAGCACCTTCCCGAGTTTCTCCCAGTTGTAAAGTCATCTATAGTTATGCATCCACGTTTGGTCAATGTGAGTTCTTGCGTATAACTGCTGCTCTAACTGAATGTTCTTCTATTCCACAGAATAAGAAGTTTCCCATGTTCTAGAATCTCTGCAACTTTTCATAATCCCTAGCCTGATATCAACACACATGGCTTATAGAGCATGCATGTTCCAAGTCCTATGATCCATTAGCTCAGTGTTCCATCTACTACATGAGCTAAGATGTTATGCAAATGCAGATATAAGCCAAGTTGATTTTTAAGTAAATTAGGCTCAATATTACAGATGACTATTTAGAAGGGCCATACTAACTAAAAAGCTCTATAATTCTGTAAATGAAAACAAAACATGCTGAGAAATGAGCTGGTTAAAGGGGTACTGTGCTTTGGGTATGTCCCCATGAGGTCCATGTGCTGGAGGACTACTGAGGTGGGTGAAGGTATTGAGGGGCTGCCCTGGAAAGAGATTAAAGTTGTTTTCGAGGGACCTTGGTTAGTTCCTTCAAGAGTAAGCTTTTACAAAAAGGGTGCACTGGATACTCCCTTAACCTCCAGCTTCATATCTCATCCTGTGAGCTCTCCCTCTTCCACATGTTTCCACCATGACTGACAAAACCAAGGGAACTCCCAACAGAGGCTGAACCAAGGAGACCATCTTATCTTGGGCTGTCAGCCTTCAAAACTGTGAACTGGGCTGGAGAGATGGCTTAGCAATAAAGGTGTCTGCCTTCAAAGCCAAAAGGTCCCTGTTTGATTTTCCAGGACTGACATAAGCCAGATGCACAAGGGGGCGCATGCATCTGGAGTTCATTTGCAGTGACTGGAGGCCCTGGAGCACCCATTCTCTCTCTCTTTCTCTCTCTCTCTGCCTCTTTCTCTTTCATAAATAAATAAATAATATTTTTAAAAAACTGTGAACTAATGACTGAGCCAGGAGTGATGGCACATGCCTTTAATCCCAGCACTTGGGAGGGAGAGGAGGATCTCTTTGAGTTCAAGGCTACTTTGAGACTATATAGTGAATTCCAGGTCAGCCTGGACTAAAGCAAGACCTTACCTTGAAAAACCAAAAAATAAAAATAAAAACAAAAACAAAAAAAAACCCCACAAACAACAACAACAAAATACTGTGAGCTAAAGAAACTTCTCTTCTTTAAAAGTTTGCAGTTTCATGGGCTGGAGAGATGGCATAGCGGTTAAGCGCTTGCCTGTGAAGCCTAAGGACCCCGGTTCGAGGCTCGGTTCCCCAGGTCCCACGTTAGCCAGATACACAAGGGGGCGCACGCGTCTGGAGTTCGTTTGCAGAGGCTGGAAGCCCTGGCGCACCCATTCTCTCTCTCTCTCCCTTTACCTGTCTTTCTCTCTGTGTCTGTCACTCTCAAATAAATAAATAAATAAAATTAAAAAAAAAAAAGTTTGCAGCTTCAGACCTTGTGTTGTAACAACTCAAATGGACTAATGTAAGTATAGTGCTTAGTTCATAGACGGAGTCTTGGGCTGAAGAGATGGCTCAGTGGATAAAACACGTGCTCTGAAAGTGTGAGGACCAGAGTTTGATTCCTCAGAACCCACTTAAAGCTGGAGGCTGTTGCACAACATCCGGAATCTCCACATGCCTAGGGCAGGAAGGGATGCAGACAGAGGAGAGGAGAGGAGAGGGCTCCTGGGCCAGCTGGCCTGCCGAACTCAGCAGCCAACAATGAGAGAGCCTCTCTCAAACAAGGC
Source organism: Jaculus jaculus (assembly GCF_020740685.1). NCBI lineage: Eukaryota > Metazoa > Chordata > Mammalia > Rodentia > Dipodidae > Jaculus > Jaculus jaculus. The sequence goes on from NC_059107.1 coordinate 137,163,783, forward strand.
GGAAGGCAAGCTCCAGTACTGGACATGGTCCTCTGACCTCCACATGTCTTCCATGGCATATGCATGCCTGCATACACGCACGCACACACACATCATTATCATCATCATCACCATCACCATCATCATATGTAACACATGTATGCACACATACATCACCATATATGCACACACACATACCACATGTACACACACATGCATACATATACCTCACCATATGTACACACATACATCAAGAGAAATGTGTTGGTCCCCCCTTTTTTTTCTGAGGCAGGGTCTTGCTGTAGGCCTGGCTGACCTGGAATTCACTCTGTAGTCCCAGGCTGGCTTCAAACTCACAGTGATCCTCCTACCTCTGCCTCCCCAGTGCTGGGATTAAAGGCGTGCACCACCATGCCTGGCTACCACATCCACCTGGATGGCTTAGCTTTCTGGTTTTTAAAAATATTTTATTTGGGCTGGAGAGATGGCTTAGCGGTTAAGCGCTTGCCTGTGAAGCCTAAGGACCCCGGTTCGAGGCTCGGTTCCCCAGGTCCCACGTTAGCCAGATGCACAAGGGGGCGCACGCGTCTGGAGTTTGTTTGCAGAGGCTGGAAGCCCTGGTGCACCCATTCTCTCTCTCTCCCTCTACCTGTCTTTCTCTGTGTGACTGTCGCTCTCAAATAAATAAATAAAAAATTTTAAAAAATATTTTATTTTATTAATTTATTTGAGAGAGAGAGAGAAGATGGGTGCACCACTGCATACAAAATCAAGATGCATGTCACCACCTTGTACATCTGGCTTTACATGGGTCCTAGGGAATCGAACCTAGTCCTTTGGCTTTGTAGGCAAATGCCTTAAACGCTAAGCCATCTCTCCAGCCCTCCCCTTATTTTTTAAGGAGAGATTGAGTTTCAGCCAGTTGAGGAAAATGCTCCTTACTGATAAGATGAACTCAGAAGGCTCAACAAGACTTGTGTGAGCCTGCAGAGTTTGAGAGACAAAGTCAGAGAAATGGGTGAATGATTCACCTAGAATACAAGTATTGGTGAGACAGAAGTTCAATTTCTCACTGCATGTAGCAGGAAACATTCATTTTGAAGTTCTTAACAATCATTGTTTTGGGGAACACTAAACTGCTAGAATTCACTGTATGAAATAAAATATTAAAAAAAAAAAAAAACAACCAGAAAGCTAAGCCATCCAGATGGATGTGGTAGCTGGGTGTGGTGGTGCACGCCTTTAATCCCAGCTCTGGGGAGGCAGAGGTAGGAGGATCACTGTGAGTTTGAGGCCAGTCTGGGACTACAGAGTGAATTCCAGTGTATTCCTATAAATCATTTTCATTTCCTCTAATTTCCAAGCATCTGTTGGTGTATTGTTCTGGGAAGAGAAAATTATGAACAGTTTAGTGACTGTTGAACACAGACTCTGATTGGTTTGTCAAAGAATGGTGAAGATCAAAGCTTTTGAGAGCCAGGCAGCAAGTAGATCAAAGGAAACCGTTATTACATATCCTATAGGGTGTGACTTTAAACACCAGAAAACAGGCCTTTGGAATCCACGTATTTATCATTAAAATACTTCTTGCTTCTGAGAAAACAAGTTACCAAGCCACCAACCTAAATTCGTGCCAAGAAATATGTAGGTGTGAGTAATAACGCCTATGATCTCTTTTTTCTTCTCTAGTCAGCTTCATGCTGAGTTTATATTGTGCCAGATGTATGTTCAGCACTGCTGAGACAGAGGTGAATGAAAACAGGCCAGGTCCTTGCTTTCTAGAGAATGCTGGGCAGACACTGGACAAGGAATTACCCAAACTGTTAAAGCTAGGGACATGTGTAGAGAGTGAGGGCCACAGAGGGACCCTTATCAAAAAACCAACTTACAGGAAGACCTGCACGAATGAAAGCACCTTGGAACAAGGTGGGGTTAACTAGTGATGTATGGCAGTGAGACAGGGTGTCATAAAGGAGATAAGAGAGGCTAAGGCTCCTAGCAGGAAGGGAGTGGCAGTTCAATTTGCACAAAATGCAAAATGATATTACCAAGGTGCAGTGACTGCATACAGCAATCAGGTCACACGGTTCCTTGTAAGCCACATTAGGATTTGTTTAAGGACAGAGGAAAACCTTTGGAAGATTTTTTTTTATTTTATTTTTTTACTTATTTGAGAGAGAGAGACAGAGAGAGAGAGAGAGAGAGAGTGTGTGTGTGCATGTAAGGGCCTCCAGCCACTGCAAACGAACTCCAGATGCATGCACCCCTTGTGCATCTGACTTAGGTGGGTCCTAGAGAATCGAACCGTGATTTGCAGGCAAAGGCCTTAACTGCTAAACCATCTCTCCAGCCCCACCTGTGGGAGATTTCAGGTAGGTGACTGACATTAGTGGATTTGTGCTTTGAAGATTTCCAAGAAGAGGACTGATGACAGTGCGTGTATCTGTGGGTATTGACACAAGTCCACGTGCGTGTGTGCACATGTGTGTGCACGCCTATGCTCCTGTGTGCTGGAAAAGTGGACAATTACCAGCAAGCCAGAGTTTTCACTCGAGCCACAGAGTGAAACTTGATTGCTCTCAGCTGAGGGATTGAGAGGTCTTTTGCACCTGTATAAGGAGAGCAGAGTAGCTGCCTCCCACTAGTGATCAGGAACTGATCTGTATTTTACAAGATCCGGAAAGCCAGCTCGTCAGCAGCAGGGTGCTTAATCTTAAACTTGGCTCCTGAAAAGTGTTTTGTGCACTGTACGCATTTGTCCTGTTTGTCCTGAGGTAACTCTTTGGAGGACATCTGAGCCTCCTTTCCCAGTCTTCTTCCTCTTTCCCTTCAGGTTTGGAAAGAGCAACATGGAGACATTGTAGTCAAGGCCCCAGGCCCCTTTCCTCCTCTGCCTCTCTCCCATCTGACACCATCTCTTCTCCTTGGGCCCTCATGTCTTCTTTTTATTTTAAATTTCCACATTCTGTATATTTTATTATGACTTTTAAAGGTTTATTTATGTGAAAAGTGAGTATGGATGTGCTAGGGCCTCTTGCCAAGGCAAATGAACTTTAGACACATGTGTCACTTTGTGCGTGGGTGCCGGGGAATTGAGCCTGAGCCAGCAGGCTTTGTGAGAAAGTGACTTTCACTATGGAGCAGTCTCCCCAGCTCTTATTGTACCTTTAATGAGAATTCAGAACATATCAGAAAATGTTTTTTTACATTAAAAAAGTTAATTATTTGCAAGAAGAGAGAGAGAGAGTGAATGCATATGTTAGAACCTCTTGCCTCTATAAAGCAAACTCCAGACACACACATACCACTTTGTCCATCTGGTTTTATATGAGTGCTAGGGAATTGAACCTAGGCCATTGGGCTCTGCAAGCAAATGTCTTTAACTGCTCAACCATCACTCCAGCCAAGAGAAAGGTTTTTAAATAAAGATAAAAGGTTCCAAAGTAACTTTGGAAAGGAGCAGGGAATGTAGATAGATAGATAGATAAATAGATAGATAGATAGATAGATAGATAGATAGATAGAACCATGAAAACTCACTAAATACAACATAAAATAAAAAAATCTCATTAAATAGTCATGTTTATATTTAGGCTCCACTTCCTGTAACAACTGCTCAAGACGTCATTATGGAAGATCATTCATGTGGTCTGGACCAGCCAACTCAGTTGGGATTTCAACCAGCAAAATGGGAAATTACAGCCACACCTCCACCAAGAAGGTTGTGGGTTTTTTTTTTTCTTTTTTGCCTTTTTTTTTTCCAACAAAGATCTTAGCATCCACCTGACAAATTAAAATGCCCCTCAAGCTCCATCCTGTCTGCAGAGCAGGGAGGAAGAGAGGGAGGAATGCTCAGAAAAGAGAGTTCCTGTCTTCTGTGGTCACTGCTGAATGTTGAATACTACCTTCTTTTCTCTCTTTCTTAAAATCAAGATCTTTATTGTATTAACTTATTGCGTATTGGTATTATTCCCATCTGGTTCTACTCCTGTGTTTCCTCTCCCCTGACCCCTCCCACTGAGGACCTTCCTCACAGGAGTCATCTGTGTTCACTGCAGAGTCATGCTGTGTGTGGAGGGGACAATGCCTCAGAAAATACCTTCCCACCCTGTGGCTCCTATTCTTTCTGTCCATCCTCCTCACTGTTTCCTGAGCTTTAGAAGGTGTGTTATAAGTCTCCTTTAGTATTGAGCTCTCTGCAGCCTCTGATTTTCTGCTTTCGTGAGTTTTGAGTCTTCTCAGTGTCTGCCGCCATCTTCCTGGAGGAGGTTCTCAGGCTAGCACTGAGAACAGCACTCATATTTAATCCACCATTTCCTCTGTAATGTCTCATGGGCCCTGGAAACTCATCTCATCTTGAAATATTATCAGAAGTCTCTTTTTCTTCTTCTGATGAAGGAGATTAAATCCAGTGCCCCACACATGCTAAGCACAGGCTCATGTACTGAGCTACACTCCTCGGGCCACAAGTGGAAATCCTCAAGGATAGTGTGGAACATGTTACTTTCAGCTTCTTGTTGCCCCTCTCTTTCCTGCTGACCCACGTGAGGGCTGGCTGAAAACAGCAATGCCAATACTTCTGCTCCATCCACTGACTATCATACAGAGCAGCAACGATGACCATTCACATCATTATGTGCACTGAGGGTGGAATTGGCCACCTGACTGTCTATGTTGCTGCTCTTGTAGAGCAGCTGTTTTAAAACAGATTTAAGCAAAACATAGGACAAGGATCATAGGCGCCCACTGAAGATAAATGTATGTGGCTTCCTGGAAGACATTATATTGAATAAGATGAATTCATGTATGATAATGGAAGGTGGAAATAGCTACAAAGCCAGGGCTGACACTCATAAGCATCCCAGCCTCTGAGGAGTGTCGTCTGTGGGAAAGGAAGTCCTCCTGAAGGAGAAAGAAAAAATACAGTGCCTGTTTCCATCACTGGAACCTTGGCTACTGGGGCAAAAAAGAAATTTTCCCCAAAGCATGGTACCTGACAGTACTGTGCAATGGCCCGTGCTGTGTGACAGTCTTGTCCTGTCATCCCCAAAGATGAAATTTGAAAATAAAAAGAGCTGCCTTCCACTTGGAAGTCTCAAAAGTAAATAACATCTTAGGAGTGCACCCTTTCTTAAATTCAATACCTTGTCAGCGTGACAGTGAAATTGCAGCTAAGGAAAACGATAATTGTTGGCAAAGCTGTGGGACCACGGATGAGGAATGGCAGGGGTGGAGAAGCACAGGGTCTCGGGACTGTAGCCGCAGCTGCAAGGAAGGAGCCAGTTCCCCATGGGATCAAAGGAGGGGGCTTGGGAGTCTTCCATCCCGGTAATCTGCTAGGTTGAGGCACAGGTTCATTCACATTATCACTCACTGGTGTCTCTGGTCACTCATTTATTATTTCATTCAAAACTATATTTGAGGGCTGGAGAGATGGTCATGGGTTGAGGCACTTGCCTGAAAAGTCTAATGACCCAGGTTCTGTTCCCCAGTTTCCATGTAAAGCCAGGTGCACAAAGTGGCACATGCATCTGGGATTCATTAGCAGCAGCTGGAGGCCCTGGCATGCCCATTCTCTCTCTCTTTTCTCTCTGTCTCTTTGGAAATAAATAAATAAAAATATTTTTAAAAACGGTATTTGAACATTGCATATTTGTCAGCCACAGTGACTGTGTTAGCTTAGGTAAACATGAGTGAATCTTTTCTGCAAAAGGGACAAATAGTAAATATTTTGTTTTATGGATCACATGGTTTGTGGCAACTCTGCTATTGTGCAAAGTAGCCATAGGCAGTAAGTAAATAACTTTTTGCTCATTTCTAATGAAACTTTATTTATAGAAACAGATAGTGGGCCATATTTAGTTTATGGCTTCTTTTCTAGCTACTGACTTAGAGAAACAGAAGTATTCTTATACTCTGTTTGCCTCTCCAGATGTACTTTAAACTCTTTTATCCACCCTTCTCATTATGCCAAGAGGCTGATGTCTCCAGACCTAGTTTTCTAGATGTTGCAGTTACTTTCATATTGGAACAAAAACCCAACCAGCAACAGCTTATGAGAGGAAAGGGTTTATTTCAGGCTTACGGAATCCAGGGGAACACCATCCATGATGGAAGAAGGTGGCTCACTCCTGTAGATCCAAGCAGAGAGACAGCACCAAACAACCAGCAAAGATGAACAACCAGAGCTCAAACTGCCCTATGCTACCCTTGGGGCTGGACTATAAGATGCCCTCTGGCCCCACAGACACTTCTTCCAGCAGGGCTTTGTCTGCTAAAGACTCAAGTTTCAGGCTTAATCCCAAAAACCTCAGGCTACTGGGGCCATACCTTCACATTCAAATACCACACTGGGGTCCTTACCCTCTGACCACTTATTGTATTTGGCCAATCAGAGTCACTGGAAAGAGATGAGACATGGAAAGGAGACTGGGGTATTAGTTTTCTCACTGCTGTGACAAAAATACCTGGCAATAAGCAATTTAAGGGAGGAAGGATTTATTTTGGTTTACATTTCCAGGAGACAAAGTTCATCATGGTAGGAAAGGCCTGGTAGGCACTTGGTATCATTGTATGAGGCACACTGTATACGTAGCCAGAAAGCAAAGCTCCCATAAGAAGTGGAGTGGGGTTATAAAACCTCAAGGCCGGTTCTCAGTGACCCACTTCCTCCATCAAGGCTCCATCCCTAAGGCTTCCAAAAGATACAACCAGCTGGGACCAAGTGTTCAAACCCGCGAGCCTGTGTGGGACAACGCATAGTCAAACCACAACACGAGTGATAGAATTTAGTCCCTCTGCTCCCTGTTGCACTAGGCTGTGGCAATGGTATGCTCCCCTGACATATCACTTCAGGGTGGCTCCTGTCTATGGTTAGAACCCCCTCCCATTTCACCTTCAGCCTGGGAGGTGGGATAAGTCTCCCGCTAGTCCTGTCCTTGCGTGTGTCACTGCACCTTGTGGGTCCTCCATTAGACTCTCTGCAATGCCCTTTTGAGAGTGCCATCTATTCTGTGATAGGCAGTGCCCCTGTAGTGAGCCCTCATTGTTTTTATGTGTAACGGTATTAATTCCAACTTCAGATACAAGATAGAATATGTGATGTAGATGTGGTTGATCAGAGCACCTGCTTACCTCTCAGTAATTAGTTCAGGATGTTCATATGAGCCAAGTTGTTCCAACTGGGAGCCATGCTATTATTTCCACAGATGTAACAAGAGGGACTATCTATTTCCCTTGATTTGAGCTCAGGAAAGTATGAATTTGAAGCTGGCTTGAGTTGAAGTTCTGTCATTTGCATCCACACATAAAACTTATGTTTAAGAAAAGAATAAACAAACAACTGCATGGCTCCTTTACACAAATTTCATTACACCTACTTGGCTATCTAAGCAGGAAACTGGTCTGCAATTTTCTATTGCTACACAAAGGAAATAACTGAGGCTGGGTGATGTATTAGGGAAAGAGATGTATTAAGCTCCTTTGTTTTTGAGAAAGGGTCTCATGTCTAGCTCACAGTTTTGCAGGCTGAAAATGAGATGGCCATCTCCTCTTGACCTCTAGAAGAGCCTCTGCTGTATCACAATGTGGTGGATGTGCTAGAAAGGGAGCCCACAAGATGAGAGCAAGGAGAGGCTAGTTCTGCTCTTTTAAAATAATCTGCTCTTGTGTGAACTGGGGTTCCAAGAGGGCTACACCTAGGCAATGCCCCTAATGGCCTGATTATTTTACTATAAGCACCATGCCTTTATTTTTTTTTATAAAACCCCTTTTTATTGACAATTTTTTTTTTTGGTTTATTGAGGTAGGGTCTCATAGCAATCCTCCTACCTCTGCCTCCCGAGTGCTGGGATTAAAGGTGTGTGCCACCACACCCGGCTGTTATTGACAATTTTTATACATGATCATAGTATATTTTGATCCTAGTTCCTTCCCACCACTTTCTTCTTCCTACTGCTTCCCCCATATCCCTTCTACTGAACCCCTTCTTCTTTACAAGGAGTCCCTCTTCTATTGTGATGTCTCCTTTTCCTAAATATTACATCTTGAAGTTTCCATCACTCTCCAATGTTACCACATCAGGAACCCTTGGGAGATGCCCTTGAATCTGTAATAACAAAGGTCTATAGCACCCCTCTGGATTAGATACGTACTGAATAATATAGCAAAATCCACACTAGATTCATTTGGTCATCAATCCATTTCCAAATGAAAACAACCAAAGCCCAGCAGCATCTTTGCAGTAAGGGTCTCTGTGGGGTAAGGAAAATTACTCCTCTACTCTGATGGTATGCTGAAGTTAACAGACAAAAGATAGATTAACAAGAGAATATACATACAAGTCTTTTTTAACACACATAGGCACAGGAACCATACAAAAGATGCAACTAAAAGAAAGGTAAGATAGTTAAAGCATCAAGTCCCTTGTCGGTATGAAATAGCTCTCCCCCAAACAGAATAAGTGATCCTCTAGTTTGAGCTAAATATGAGTTTCATGGCCTGATAATACAGATTCAGGCTGCTCTGAATAACATGTTCCAACATGAAAGTGGTTATATGAATTTCTGTCTTTAAAGACAAAAGAGAGTCAAGATATTTACAAAATAAATACATTGGTGAGAACTACAAGCAAGTGGATTACAACAAAGTGTGGAGTGTGTATGTATGTTACAGATTGTAGATGTTATCTGGTGACACAGGTAGGTGAAGCCAGCTAGTGGTCTAAATTGATACATTCGAAAGGTTTTATCCCATAGTAGGTAGCATGTTAGGTCAGACCCAGAGGTGGGCACTTAATGGCTAAGTCAGGATATTCAAGATAGCCTAAGATAATTTTTCTTTGAATCTGCAACATAATGTTTCACAATCACAAATTTCAAATCAGACTAGCCTTATAGCATTTTTAACAAGTGTGGATTTTATTTTATTTTTATTTCTCCTCTTCATAGAGGATAAAGAGATGAGGGAAATGTTATGAGAAATACTGAAGCGGTAGTAAATGGTTTTTAGGATAAAGGAATTTGCCCAAAGATCCACTAAAGTTTGATAAGCTAAAGTTTGAGGAAAAGTTTCTCTTAGGTCTTGAAGAGGTAGCATCAGTTACATGAGACAGAAAATCCCTACAAGCATAGGTTAGCTTATTAGCCCGATAAACTCTTCCTAGGAAAAGTAGGCATGATGTGGTAGGCACATACTTATAATTACAGTACTCATGCAGGACTGAAACAGGACAGTCAAGAGTTACATTCTCATTTCTGAGGAAAAATAAAATACATGACAGAATACAGAAGTAGCCTGAGGAAAGAAAGGGTTCCTTTTGGCTTACAGTTTCATAGGCATCCTTCATGGTAGCAAAAGCATGGCAGGAGAAGGAAGTCGGGGGTCATCTTGTCACATCTGCAGGGAGGAAGAAGAGCATGAGGAATGCTGGTACCCAGCTCTCTCTCTCTCTTTCTTTGTATAGTCCAAGACCCTGAACCCATGGAATGGTACCACCATCAGTTAGAGTACCTCAATTAATTGAATCTAGAAAATCCTTAACAGATATGCCAAGAAATTCATATCTATGGAGATTCTAAATCCTGTCAAGCTGACAACTAGGAATTAACCATCACAGCTACATAGCAAGAACCTTTTACAAAAAGAAAGAAAAATTGCCCTGATAATCTCTCTCACAGAGCTTCCTTTAGAATCAGTAAAGTCTGTGTGCCTGGTGATGATTTCAGTCTCTTCTTCTCCCCAGTGGTTTATCTTTCTTGGATACTTGGTTAAATTCCTAGGGAGGAAGCTTAAGACAATTGCATTTTCTTCTGGAAGTTTCCAAAGAAATCAGGAGGAAGGTCAGAGCGACCTTAGGTCAGAGACTGTTCCTTGACTCAGCATGTCCAAGTGTCATCACTTTGGGGGTTTCATTTTCTGAGTCTTAACATATCCCCTGCCAGGAGGAAACATCTCCTTATCCCACATACTTTGACATTCAACAATGGCAAAGAGAGAAAATTTCTCATTTGAGTAAATGGAAAAATGAGTGCAATTATTGGCAGGAAAACAAGTGGAAACATGGTATTTATTAACAATTCTAAGCAAATCATGCATTTGTGCCAGTAATCAAAATAGTGACAACTGCATTGTAATAATCCTCAAAGAGATTATTTAATGTACCAAAAAGATCTTTTATGGACTTCAACACTGTATGCACTAATTCATGTAAGAATTTTTTGAGATGCTGTTGGCCTGGTACAAGGCAAGGTTGGAGAATAGATTCATTTCTTCTGTTAACTGTGGCATGGCTTTTCAAGTAATCTTTGGTGAGAAAGGCTGGGACCCATGGGAATGAATATCATGGTCAGTCTGTGACATCTGTGGAAGTGGAAGAGAGCACTTGAGAAGGGGCTTTCCTAGTCTGAGAAGGAGTAGATTTTTAGTATATATCCTTTATAGATTTGAGTAAAGAAATGGATATATCAGTAAAAAAGATTTAAAAATTATAAAGGAGGTATTCCAAATAATATGTAAGATTATTTTTCCCTTAGTTTCTTTCATTTACTCATTCTTTTATTTGTTCTCATGTTTTTGAAATTTTTTTTCATACTGTGAATGCAGTCTTCTCTACTATAGAATTCAGAACCTCACTCACTTTTCATAGCAAAAATGCAGCTATGGAAACTAGGTCCCATGAAAGAATGGTCCTATGGTCATATTTTAGGATGATATATTTTTGTCTCCTACATGAACTTCTAAAGACATGTTTTGAACTTCTTTGGGATTTATGTAGGCCAGAATATGTTATCTCAAAATGTGGCATAGGAGACCAGAATATACCACCCCCAGTATGTCTCTCTAGAATTAGGATTATTTTGACCTTATTCTTTCAGGAAAGTGTAGACAAAGGAGAAGCAGTATAAACAGAGAAGTGATCTGTTGTAGAAAAATTTACATCTATGAAACAATTCCTTGTTGACAAGAGCATTTCCTCACTACACCAGGAGGAGAATTTCTAAACCCTTAAAATCTTGCATGAGAGGAGAAGACAACAGCAGCACTGGATGGTGACACATGACTATAAACACAGCACTTGGACAGGAGAATTTCTGTGAGTTTGAGGCTGTCTTGGACTACAGAGTAAGTTCTGGATAAGTCTAGACTACTATGTGAGAAGATGTCTCCAAAAGCCAACCAACCAAAACTCTGCAAGAAACTTAGCCCTCTTGATTTCTGGGTAAGATGGCAGCTTACTAGCCATGCCAAAGCAGCCTGGGAGGGGCTAGAAATAATATACTCTTCTATTGAAAAGTGGTGGTGTAAAAGGAATCATCAACCACAGTAGAGAATCCGAAGAGACATAGAACTTCTAACTACCACACAACCAGCCAGAATTGGCTCCCTCCAGGGCACCGGTGACCCTGGACCACCCACCTGCCTAGCTCTACCTGAGCCACAGTAGCAGAAGCCAGGTGATGGGATTTTTCCACTTGTACCAGCCTCCTCGCAAAGTCAAGAAACCTGAAGGAGAAGATAGCAGGGACCAGCTAAGCAGCTTCTGAAGGAGGAGACAAACAGAACCTGCTGAGCAGCTCCAGGCACCCTGCACAAGCTACCTTCTCCCAACCACCAGTGCTGCAAACCATTAAAGAACCAACCCCCAGCCGCATAGCCTCTAGCACAGCTGATCAGAACACCAAATCCAGTGACCCAAGAGGTACTTAGTGTAGGTGAAATTGGAAGGCATCCCAAAAGATAACTGGGCCTGATTACACAAAGCCTGGTACATTTGGCCTGCACTGGAAGTGCTAATTTCATCTTCCATGTCAGGGCAGGTTAAGTGTTAGGTTTGGTTGGTATATTCTTGGTCAGCTGTACCATTCTCAAATAAGCTGTATTTTAGTGTTGACTATTGTTGCCTTTGATGTTTCCTGATTTATAGGTCCTTTGTCTTTTTATTTTCTGTCATTATTTGGAGCAGAGTCTTAGTTGGATCCAGGCTGATATGGAACCCATTTCAGACCAGAAACCTCAGCTTCCAAGTTGACAGGATTAAGGGTGTGGTACAACATACACCCTTAGGGACTTTGACTTTATTATGTTATATGTTTGTTTTAATCACCATTCTTGCATAAATATTCCATGCTTGGTTTAATTAAATGTGAATTGTGATTAAATGTGAATTGCTCAGTTGAATTTTAGAACTTATCAGTAATTTGCTCCACCCAGTCCACTAGAATATTTACATAGCAGGAAAACTCAACATGTAGGGCCACTTCTGCTGTTACTCTGGGAGTAGTGTAAGAGCCACACCTGTCATCTTAAGCTCTTACCCTGAAGATATGTAAAGTCAAATATATACATCTAATAATACTGCAGGTAATTACAAGACCTAAACATCAAATTAACTCAAGATGCAAAAACCTCTACATTATACAAAAAACTCAAGACAATAAAATTCCCAACTCCAACAAAATTATAAATCCATCATACGTGACTGCCAATGAGACCGATTTCGATGAAATACCTGACAAAGAATTTTTTAAAAAAATGATTATGTTCAAAGAAATTAAAGGAATCAAAGAAGAAAACAAACTCCTGAAGAAGTCCCAAGAGAACACAGGAAACCAACTTAATGAAATAAGGAGGTCAACACAAGACATGAGTAAGGAAATAGACATAATGAAAAAAATGCCAATCAGAAATATTAGAAATGAAAAACAGAGTAAGGGGCTGGTGAAATGGCTTAGCAGTTAAGACATTTGCCTATGAAGCCTAAGGACCCCACTTCAATTCCTCAGGACCCATGTAAGCCAGATACACAAGGGGGCACATATGTCTGGAGTTGGTTTGCAGTGGCTGAGGGCCCTGGCACACCCATTCTCTCTCTCTGTCTGCTTGCCTCTTTCTCTCTCTTTCTCTCTCTCTGTCTCTCTCTCAAATAAATAAACATTTTTTTTAAGAGAAGTCAAATAGAAAGCTCTGTAGAAAGTCTCACCAGTAGAATAGATCAATGAAAGGACAAAATATCTAAACTAGAAGACATGGTGGCAGATCTAATACAGTCCATCAAAGAGAAAGACAAGCTAATAGTAAGGTAACAATAGGAATTTCAAGACATTCGGAACACTATGAAGAGATCAAACATAAGAATCCAGGTCATAGTTGAAGGAGAAGAATTTCACATAATAGGCATAGTAGGTATTTTCAACAAAATCATAGATGCAAATTTCCCCCAGATAGGGAAAGAGATGCCAATACAGATACAGAAAGCCATTAGAATGCCAAACAGACAAAATCAGGAAAGAACCTCCCTCTACCATATTATAATTAAAGTAAACACACAAACCAAAAAAAATAAATTGAAAGCAGAGAGAAAAATCAAGTCATATATAAAGGCAAGCCCATCTGGATAACAGCAATACTAAACACAAACTTTAAAAGCTAGAAGGGCTTGGAATGATGTATTCCAAGTTCTGAAAGATAACAAGTGTGAACCATAGAATCAAGTGATAATGAAAACACAACATACCAAAACCTTTGGGACACAATGAAGGCAGTCCTAAGCTTTAAGTGCCTATATTAAGAAATTGGAAAGGGGGCTGGAGAGATGGATTAGCAGTTAAGCGCTTGCCTGTGAAGCCTAAGGACCCCGGTTCGAGGCTCGGTTCCCCAGGTCCCACGTTAGCCAGATGCACAAGGGGGCGCACGCGTCTGGAGTTCGTTTGCAGAGGCTGGAAGCCCTGGCGTGCCCATTCTCTCTCTCTCCCTCTATCTGTCTTTCTCTCTGTGTCTGTCGCTCTCAAATAAATAAATAATAAAAAAATTAAAAAAAAAAGAAATTGGAAAGGTTGCAAGTAAATACTTTAATGCTTCATCTTAAGGCCTTGGAAAAAGAACAAGGCAAACAAAATCAGTAGACAGGAAGAAATAATAAAGATTAGGGCAGAAATTAATGAAATAGGGCTGGAGATGGCTTTGTGGTTAACACACTTGCCTACAAAGCCAAAAGGACCCAGGTTCAATTATGCAGGACCAGATGCACAAGGTGGGACATGTGTCTGGAGTTTGATTGCAATGGCTGAATGCCCTAGCATGCCTATTCTCTCTCTGCCTCTTTCTTTCCTTCTTTCTTTCTTTCTTTCTTTCTTTCTTTCTTTCTTTCTTTCTTTCTCTCTCTCTTTAAATAAATAAAATAAAACACAAAAAGAAATTAATGAAATAGAGCCCCCTCCCCCAAAAAGCAGTACAAAGAATTAATGGAACAAAGAATTGGTTCTTTGAAAGGATAAGCAAGATTGATAAACTCTTTGCAAATCTGAGCAAAAAGAGAGAGAGAGAGAGAGAGAGAGAGAAGAGACATAAATCAGTACAATTAGAGATGAAAAAGGCACCATTACAAAAATACCAATGTAATTCAGAAAATAATGAGGACAGATTTTAAGAGCATATATCCTACTAAGTTTGAAAATCTGAAAGAAGATGGGTATGGTGGTGCATGCCTTTAATCCCAGCACTTGGGAGGCAGAGGTAGGAGGATTGCTGAGAGTCTGAGGCCACTCTGTGACTACATAATGCATTCCAGGTCAGCCTGAATGAGAGTGAGATTCTACCTTAACTTCCCCCCCCCCATAAAAAAGAAAATCTGAAAGAAATGGATGATTTCCTTGATTTATATGACTACCAAAATTAAATCAAGACGAGATAAGCCATTTAAACAGACCGATATCAAGCATGGAGATCAAGACTGTTATAAAAATGTCTCCCAACTAAAAAAATGCAGGTCTAGATGAATTCACAGGTGAATTTTTACCAGACCTTTACAGAGGCATTAAATACCTGTTGGTGAAGAGATTACTGGGGGTGGAATGGCCTAAGTGAAGTCAGGAGAAGAGCCTGAGTAAAGGAAGGGTGGGAGCAGGGGGAATAAAAAATTAAGATGGTTTGTATAACCTGTATTGAAACCTAATTTTTGGACAACGGTGCATCCAGAAACCATAGATTGTTATTAGAAAAATTTCAGTGTCAGGGGTAGATTCCTTTCAGTGAGTTGTTGGCCAGGGAAGTCCCTGATGCTCACAAAACATTATAGACCATTTCCAAGGTTATCAGTTTCCCACCAGGAATACATGGTAAGACCCTATTGTTGAAGACTCCACATGCCTGAGCTGCAAGGTCACTGAGAAATCAAGCTGGAGCTGAGTTGAAAACCTCCTCCATGTAGATCAGCTGACAAAAAGGTAGAAAAAAGCTATGCTGTATGCAGCTCTATGGGAGAGAGAAAAGTCATCAGTGAAGATAAATATCAGTGTTCACTGCAAGCCTTAATTTTGGCCAATCAGGCCAAATGAGCCAACAGGTGGAGTCCCACAACATGGGAATGAATACATTACTGATATTGAAAACCTAGTCCAAAGTCTCTGATGGGGAAGATCATGAGCCCTAGGAATGTAATGTGGGCTTGTGTCTGGCTAAATGCATATATAATAAGTTCAACAAATTGCCCTTTAAGCACTTTTCTTAATGTTCATATTCATATATTAATGCTACTCTCATTTCTGGTTAGAGAAGTTTCTCTTTTCAGATGGCAGTGGTCTTGGGATGACTCAAAAGGCCCCATAGTGCTGAGAAGAAGTGATAGAGGAATGTTCAGCACTGAAACATTTCTATCACACCTTTCAAGGCTCAGGGTCCATTACAGAAGAGGTGGTGGAAAGAATGTAAGAGCCAAAGGAAGGGTAGGACCTGGCTATCCGTGACCTCACAGTGCTTGGTACTATGCACACAAGACCCTCATGCTAGGAGGAAAAGATAATGATATCAAAATAAAAGAGAGATTATTTGAGAAGGGGAGGGGATATGGTGGAGAGTGGATTTGTGAAGGGGAAAGTGGGGGTGGGGCGGGGATTATCATGGTTTATTGGCTATAATTATGGAAGCTGTCAATAAACAAAAGTTAAAAAAAAAAACCCGTACCCTTCTTGAGCTAGGGTGGTGGCTCAGTGGATAAAGCGTTTACCAAACAGGTGTGAGGACTGGAGTTTAGATCCCCAGCATCCACGTAAATTCTGGGTGGACATGGCGACCTGCCTGGAGTCCTGATATTCAGGTGGAGATAGGGGATCCTCAGGGCATGCTAGCTAGTAAGAGTAGTCAAACTGACAAGTTCTAGCTAGTGAGGAACCCTGCCTTGATAAATAAAGTAGACAGCAATAGACATCGAACATCAATCTCTGGCCTCCACACACATGCGCACACACATACACACTCACCTACAACTCAAGTGTTCCCATGGGTACATGTACACAGTCACACAGAAAACACACACACACACACACACAGAGACAGAGAGAGAGAGAGAGAGAGAGAGAACCAAAACCAAAAAGCTTACTGGTCTTCAAAATGCTTTTCCTGCTTCTTCATAACTGGGCCTTCCCCATGCATTTGTCCTTTGTTTTAATGAACTGGTATTTAAACCTGAAGTCAAAGCTTTGCCATTTACTCAAAACATTCGAGGTATTTCACATGACAAGGTACACCTACTGCTAAACTTGTTTTACTCTTGTTAATCTATGTTTTGTTACATGTTTTGTTCCAACTACTGACTAAGAAAGGTTAAGGGAAATTTTATTTTTCCCCTCCTTCTTGTGGTTTTGATATTAAATGTCCCTAAAGGACTGCGTGTTAAAGACTTGTACCTTAACTGATTGGGAGGTGGTAGTCAAACTTTTAAGAGATGGGGCCTAGTGGCAAAGAAGTTAGGTCATCAGAAATGTCCCCTTAAAGAGGACGCTGGGACCCTGGCTTCTTCCTTTATCTTGCTTTTCCTTCCCACAAACTACATGACTGCACCCTGTTGCTCAGTTAGCCTTACCACAAGCAATTATGGGCTTTTGAAATACCTGAAAGAGCAATTTAAATAAATCTCGCCTCCCTTTACATTGCTTATGTCATATTTCATACATATATAAATTCACAGCTCTAGAAGGCTGCCCTCTGCACCAGGCATGCTCAGAGGCAAGCCTGGCACAGGTTCTGTCCCACAGGAATGAGAGTCAAGATGCTTTCTCTGTTGGAGCAGTGCTGATGCTGTTAAGGTCTTCTTGCCTGGTGTTTTATAAAAAGAAAAGGCTTTACTGAAGAGCTGATACTCTAGAAAGTCAGGAGCTATAAGCTCAGATCTGTCTCTCTGATCTGTTGCTTGCGGGGGATTTGTAGAAAAAGGAAAGCTTGCAGGCTGGCTGCATAACAAGTAGATGGACGCCTGTGCTTTGGAGTCTGTGTGTGTGTGTGTGTGTGTGTGTGTGTGTGTGTGTGTGTGACAGGAGTGACTCTATTTTTTGCACAGGGGATTTTTTTTTATAGGTTCCCTCCCTTTTACAATGCATGTACCTATGTGTGCATGTTCATGTGTGTATGCCTGTGTGGGGTTTGAATTAGGTTTCCCTCCTGTAAACTCACATGTTCTGAAAGTCTGATCCCTCGCTGATGTCAATTTGGGAGGTGGAGCCTTGCTGGAGGAGGTGTGGATCGTGAGGTTTATTAACCCCGTTTGCCAGGGTTAGTGGGCTCACTCTTCTGCTGCCGTTTTCCAGCTGCTGTGGCAGAGGTGACGTCCAGCTTCTGCTCATGCCCTGCCTTTCCCCCGTCATGGCGGGGTTTCCCCTCAAGACTGTAAGCCAAAAGAAACAACTTTCCATGCATGAGCTGCTTCGGGTCAGGTGCTTGGTCCCAGCAATGAGAATGTAACTGCTTCAATGTGCATGCATGTTTGTGCGTACAGCCGTACATCCAGGGCCTAGAAGACAGCCTTGGACATTGTTTCTCAGGAATACCCCCCACTCCTTCTTGAGACAGTGCCTCTCATTATCTTGGAGCTCACCAATTAGGCTAGACTGGCTGGTCGTCAGGTCCCAGAGAGTCACTTGCCTCCACCTCCCCAGAACTGGCATTACAGGTGCGTACGATGACACCAGGCATTTGGTGTGGACTCCAGGGCTCACACTTAAGTCCTCACACTTGCAAGGCAGGCACTTGGCTAACTGTATCATCCCCCCAGATCTTGCCCAAGGACTTTTGAATGCAGGGTATCACTGATGAGACAATCTATGTTCTCACACTTGAGCCACTGGCTCCAAACTATAAGACTCATTAGTGAACAGCCCGAAGCCTTTCCTGGAAGACCAGTTTAAGTCATAGCATTTATGACCTTGTGTGTCGAGGGCCAGCTGTCGTGGCGTGGCGGGCTGCCCCAGGTGGGGACTTTGATGACTCCAGTGGCAGCTCCGTGGCACAGGTGGGCCATTGTTCCCGACTTGCTGTCTCTTGTGCTTTATCTCTGCGCCTCTCCTAGAGCCCTTCGGCAGGTAATTCTTTCAATACAACCCTCCTTACTGCTGACTGAGCTAGAATGGATTTCTTTGTCCTGTAAGACTCAAACACTCCTATCAGAACTCAGCATCTTCAAACAGACTCTCTCCTTTAAAGATGAACAATTAATTCCCTGTTATAAACTATAAAGAGGAATCTTAGCCAGTCATACCCAAAATGTATTTTACTGCCATTATTCCCAAGGGAGTTGTTGCTGAGGATAAATCCATGTTGTGAAGGGAGGGTGTCCTCATGCCCGTCTTCATTTCCCTGCAAACACTAGAGAGGGTGTAATTCCTTTAGTGTGAACTGTTCTCACAGCTTTATGTGGGGAGGAGGACCCCTCTTTTTAATCACT
Source organism: Jaculus jaculus (assembly GCF_020740685.1). NCBI lineage: Eukaryota > Metazoa > Chordata > Mammalia > Rodentia > Dipodidae > Jaculus > Jaculus jaculus. Next base: position 137,182,471 of record NC_059107.1, read on the forward strand.
GCTAGTGCGATTGCCAAGGGCTTACAGGAGCATTTTGCTTAGGTTCCTGTCGTTTCAGTAATCCTTTAATGATCTAATGAAGATTAGAGCTAAGTACCTCATGAGGCAAATGGCTGCAGCAGCAGAAAATAAATAAATAAATAAACCTTACATAACCGATTGCCTTGGAAAGAGTTCCTACAAAGGCTTTGAAACTTAATTACCATATTGTGTAAAAGAGAAAAGCTTGTGATACTTTTCTTATTGCCCTGAGGAAATGATCTGAGAAGCAGCAACTTCTGGGAAGCAGGGTTTATTGGGTTCACAGTTTTAGGCTGCAGTCCATCATGGCAGGAGAAGTGGTAAGACTGGCACTGGCAGCGATGGCAGGGACGTAGGGTAGCTGGTCACGACGCAATGCATCTTCAGTCAAGAAGCAGACAGACGTGAACGTCCGCTTTCTTTCCCCCTTTCCCCTTGTTGTTAAATGCAGGAGCCCAGCGCATGGGGTGGTGCAGCCCACATTCAGAGTGGGCAATCCTTCCTCAGTTCAGCATCTCTGGAAACACTGTCAAGGACAATGCTTAGTGGCGTGCCTCCTAGGTGATTCTAAACCTAGCAATGTTGAGAAATTGAAGTTAACTGTCCCAGATCACATTGCTGTGTTTTCTTTAATCAGGTGACGTTTCACTTCATAGTCCAGCCACCATCCTGGTGAGACACAAGTGTTTAGTAACCATGCGCTGGAGAATGCCACAAGGCCTTAACACAGCTTTACTTGCTCTGTATTCTCCATCAAAAACCCATTCTGCCACCCTTTTAAACAGGCAAAAGCTATTTTCTTAAATTTTCATGTAGCAGTGTATTCACAGTGTATTAGTGATTTTCTTAATGCTGTGACAAATGATGTGCTAGGAAGCACTTTGATGAACAAAAGGGTTTAATTTGGCTGTGTGGTTCCAGGGGGGGATTATTCCATCATGGTGGGAAAGCAGGGTAGCAGAGGGCACAGCTGGCATTCCATCATGGTGGAGAAGCAGGATATCAGGAGGGCACAGCTGGCATCCCATCATGGTGGGAAAGCAGGGTATCAGGAGGGCACAGCTGGCATCCCTTCATGGTCAGAAAGCAGGGTATCAGGAGGGCACAGCTGGCATCCCATCATGGTGGGAAAGCAGGGTAGCAGAGGGCACAGCTGGCTTGTCACATTTCAGTAAGAAGGCAGAGAGTAGAGGAAGGACAGGAAGTGGGGCCAGGCCACAAAACCTCAAGATCTGTTCCCAAGTGACCCAAACAATAGCATCAACTGAAGATTAAATGTCCAAACACATGAGCCTGTGGGAGCATTTGCCTTCACCTCACAACATGCATCAAATTCAGAGTCTTCCTTTGTAACTTCTTTGTTGCTTGTTTCCCTTCCTTCCTGCCTTCATTCCTTCTTTTCTACTTTTCCTTTCTTCTTTTCTTTCTTTTGCAGCAGTACTGGGGAATCAAGTGGAGCCAGGCAAACACTCCACCATTGAACTCTACCTCCTTCCTGACTGTTACTCTTAAAAGTCCAATGTTGAATTGTTGGAGCCTAAACACTTGAGTTTCTTCTTTCTCTTCTCTTTATAATCCTTCCTCCCTTAGGGACGCGACAAATACCTGGAGTCATACAGAAGAGCAAAAGCTTACCAAGCACAACTTCCAATTCCAGTCATGATGGAAAAATAGATACCAGGCTTTCCGTCCTTGTACCCATAATGTTGGCCCAAATAGATGAATAAATGGTTTATGGGCATTAGACAATGGGCAGGATGCAGAGGTAATCATTGGAAAAAGAAACTGCACCCGGTGATCTTCCCAGCCACATGGGCAGAAGACCATCATGAGAAAATGTTACCTCAGGTATGTTGCAAACAAGGACAGAGAGAAGTTTAGCCCAAAGAGAATGCAGTGGTTTTCTGGGCAGCAAAAGAATACATCAGAGAAATCCCGAGTGTTTGGAAGTTTTAGGATGGGGTCCCTGAGAAGAGAAAGGCCTCAAGTTCTGAGTGGAGGTCTTGACTCTTTGGCTGGGAACTAAATTGCACATGTTTGGGGTGAGATTCCAAGAGGTGTGACAGAGAGGGGTGTCTAATGGAGTGTGATCTGAATTATTCCAGGGATATTTTAGACCAGAAAACAAAGACTTTACCACAAAAAAGAATGTATAGCAATGGCAACTAGTTGATATTTCACAAGACCAAATATTAGGAGCAAAGATGGTCTAGTCCAGAAACAAACAATTCCTAAGTTTTAAATAACTTTTCTTTCAGTATATTGTTGTAATTGATCTACCTTATTATTAGTTTCTCTTTTGGTTTTTTTTTTTTTTTTTTTTTTTTTTTTTTTTTTTGAGGTACAGTTTCATTCTAGTCCAGACTGACCTGGAATTCACATTCGCTACATAGTCTCAGGGTGGCCTTGAACTCATGGTGTTCCTCCTAACTTTGTCTCCTGAGTGCTGAGACTAAAGGTGTGTGCCACCATGCCCAACTTAGTTTCTCTTTTTGATCTCATACTGTACCCAATTTAGAAGTTAACTTTTGTCATAAGTATGTATGTATAGGGAAAAAATTATAGATACATCACTCAAGACCCACAGGGGGGCTGGAGAGATGGCTTAGCGGTTAAGGCACTTGCCTGTGAAACCTAAGGACCCAGGTTTGATTCTCCAGGTCCCACATTAGCCCAATGCACATTGTGGCACATGTATCTGGAGGTCGTTTGCAGTGGCTAGAGGCCCTGGCATGCCCATTCTCTCTCCCTTTGTCCCTCTGTATCTAATAAATAAATAAAATGTTAAAAAATTAAAAAGACCCACAGGGGTCTTGAAGTGTATCCCCAGGAATTAAGGGGGAATTAGTGTAGAAAATCATAATCAATATTTGTTATACATGCATGAATGAAAGACTGATTGGCTTCAGAGTAAATTAAATTTATAGAAAATGAAGTCAAAATGGTAGGCTTATGCATTCTGTGGAACTATTTCCATAGCATAGAGATTGTTTTAAACAATTAACTCCTATACAGAGATACATAATCATTGAGTTACCTATGAGATAGCAAATTATCACTCTACACATAATGATAAGCCAGAATACTGCTTCCTTAGTTTTCTACCCTCTCCGGATACTGTGACTGTAGACCTTATGAAAGTCTCAAGCAAAGGAAGTGGATAGTGGGAGGAAATGTTCTTTAAATATCATCTTGTAAATTTCTGGTATCTACTTCTCGATCCTGGATGCCTGGCAGTGGGTAAGCTGGCACCTGTCTTCCTGTTGTGGGAGGTTGGTAACAGGGGCTCTCCCTCGTCCCCACACTGAGCTTGCAGCAGGTCTTCATATGATACCTTTATAACTGTAACAATAATAGCTATTGCTTACAGAGCCTCTGCTGTTCGCCAAGTACGGTGTTAAATTCTTTATTTTTAATTTTCTTAATCCTCATCATAGCCTTTTAAGCAATATGATATTTCCTACTCTTTATGGGGTATAAGTTGGGACCCAGAGTTAAGTCACTTCCTTGAGTCACAAGCTAAAAGAATGTCAAAATAGGATTCCAACCTAAACCCATGGGATTCCATAGTCTGTGAAATTCATGGGAGTGTTTCTTTTCTGAAATAAAGAACAATCTCTCTCACTTAAAAATTGCAGTTTTTTAAAAAAAAATTTATTCATTAGAGAGAGAGAGAATATGGGCTCACCGGAGTCTTCAGGCACTGCATACAAACTCCAGAAGCATGCTCCACCTTGTATATCTGGCTTACATGGGTCCTGGGGAATAGAAATCTGGGTCCTTTGGCTTTGCCCGCAAGTGCCTTAACCACCAAGCCATCCCTCCAGCCCTAAAAATTGCATTTCTTGAGTGTGCTATAGGTCTTTGATCTCTTTTGTTCTGAATACATTTATAGCTAATACTAAGTTCCATCCCTTTGTGATCCATGGTCTTTCTGTAAAACTGAGAGGACATAGTGAGGGTAACAGATTTTTTTAAATTTACTGAAGCTTTTGTAGATTGTATGACTTTGGCAGAATGGGTGATTCATGGTAATGACCGTGGAGCTTGCCACAGGAGTCTATGTGATATCATAAGTTCAAAGGTGTAAACACTATTTTATAGATAAAGCCTTCTCTCACATTGTAGTTTTTACCCCAATTTGGGGCATTCTTTTCATCTTAATTACTGTATAACTTAGAGCCCATTGGTAGGGATGGTCCTAACGAGACTGAAAGTACCTTTGTCCCGGTTTGGAGATGTCTGTCCATCCTGGATGAGTCTCACCTGGTGATCTTATTTTAAGTTCTTTGCAGTCTTTTCTATCTACACTGTCAGGTCACTGGCCTGGCAAAACCACCAGTGGAGGATCCCAAAGCTCCAGATGTCATGGCTTCAGGGACATTAGGGCTTCAACATTGAGCCATTCCCAAAATTACATAAATCTTGAACACTCTGGCTATGTCTGAGCAATTATACTACAACTCTAACCAGAAACTACCAAATATTTTAGCTGGAAGGGAATTTTGATTCCTAAAGAATGCAAAAAATATACCCTTCAGGGAAACAGAAGAGAAGTTCATACCAAATTAGGGTGGTTACATACCTCAGGCCTTTTAAGCTCTATTTTTCAAAAAGAAAAATATTTGTTTGAGAGAAAGAGAGGGAGAGAGAGATAAAGAGGCAGATAGAGAACATGGGCTTGCCAGGGCCTCCAGCCATTGCAAATGAACGGCTGACCCATGTGTCAGCTTGTGCATCTGGCTTACGTGGGTCCTGGGGAATTGAACCTGGTTCCTTTGGCTTTGCCAGCAAACATCTTAACCGCTAAGCCATCTCTCTAGGCCTAAACTTTTTTTTTTTTTTTTAAGTCTGAAACATCATTTCTCTTCTTGTAGATTACATAGCAGATACTTCATGTCCCAGTAATTGGAACTTCATATCTGGACCATAATTCCCTCCTGGTTCTAGCTGTTGGTTCTGTTTCTTTGTGCTACTCTTCTGATTTTCAACAGAGATATTCTGGCACTTAACACATCCATATTTTCCAAAGGAAGTCAAGTTTGCTCACAGCGCTCCCCAAATATGGGTTGATCTGCTCTCAGCTGGAATTGTCATAATCATTTATTTAACCTCTACAGAATTCAGATATATTTGACCACAGCACCCGCCAAGGCTCTGGCTCATGCTTTAGTCATTCCCTGACATTGCGAGACTCCTGGCTGCCCTTTCCACTTATCTGCAAGGACTGACTTGCCAAAACTCTGTAACCAACTTTTTTTTTTTGTTTCTCTGAGCTTCATGTTAACCTATTCATTGGTCAGTTTCATTGCCTTTCTTTTCCTGAATATTGTCATTTTTTTAAGTTGCTACTTACTGGAAGCTCTGGAGGCTTCCCATTTCATGAAGAAGTCAAATCCTGGCTCTGTGGGGTGGTCTGTTTCTCATAAACCCTCTGCTTGTATTCCCCTTCCCTTGGTGACCTTCTCACTTGGTGTCATGTCTGGGCTGGTTGCCCTGAGAAATGGGAGAGGTTGATGTGACCGCACTCAGAAGGCTTCCCTGAGTCATGTTAAATTGTGGAGCGACTGAATGTCAAAGGCAGGGAGATACCGAGAGATTGGTTAGTTTTACTTCCTTTATAACACAAGAATTTCTTCTATGACATTCATAATTCCTCCTCTGTAGGAGTTCTCTTAAGCAGAGAGAGCTCACTGGTTGGTTGAGAAAAGTGTTCCATTTCCCATTCTAATTATTAGAATTTGTTTTCCTATCATTGAGCTGAATTCCACTTTCTTCCTACTAGTCATTAGACCTGACCTCTGGAGTGATAATGAACACATTGTTTAATTAAGTAGTTAATTAATTAATGTTGTCTTCCTCTACCATCCATGACAGAATGTTGATGGGACCAGTGCTGTGCAGGTAACGACGGCTGCTACGGGGTTATGAATATAACAGCTACTCCATGTCCGGAAGACAGAGCTCCAAAGCGCTCCTTCCCATCAGCTGACTCCTACACTCTTTCTGCACTCCTTCTGCAGTGTTCTCTGAGCCTTCGCTGATGTGATAGAGACGTCTTGTCTAGCGTAAAACACTCAGCAGTCACTTATTCTCAGCACTTAATGAATTTTGAGTTTTCTCAGTAGTCGTTGCCATCTGCAAAAAGAAGCTTCTCTGAGCAAAGGTGAGAGAGCAGCACAGATCTGTGGGCACAAACACACACGTTTAGAGGGCAATTTGATAGACACAACGTCATATCCACTTAGCCAAACAACAGTGGTAGCTTCTCTCTGAGGCCTAGGACCTTTCTAGCATTGAGTTGTGGCTAGGGTTTTAGTACCAAGAATGAATTCTCTCCTGTGGAACAGGCTCCACATCCAATCAGAGAACAGTTTGTTACCCCGTAACATTCTTGCCACTCTTGCACCAGAGGGCATACCTTGCCTGGCTGGTTGGTTGAATAGCTCACAGAGTCCACTTCTGGCTAAGACTGTATGACTGTTCTCCCCAACAGCCTGAGTAGCACTTTCTAGCACTGTGACAGCCAGTCAGCTGGGAAGAGGCCTCTAGCTTAGTTCCAGCAACCCAAACATGTAGTATCTTAAATAGATTAAATATCTCTCTTTTTCTTTTCCTCTTTTTAGAGGTAGGGTCTCACTCTAGCCCAGGATGACCTGGATCTCACTCTGTAGTTCCATGCTGGCCTCAAAGTCACAGTAATCCTCCTACCTCTGCCTTCCAAGCACTGAGATTAAAGGCATGCACCACTATGCCCAGCTAGAGTAAATTTCTTTGCAAGACCATAATAATTGTTGCTAAGTACTGAGTACTTGGTAGGTTGTGTACTAAGTATTTTATTTTGATCTAGATATTTTAGTTGTAAACAGGAACCAATTTGGGCTAGCTTTATTAGCCATCTTTTGCTATATCTTTCTCTAAAACTTAATGGCTCTAAAAAACATATATAAATTTCACAGTTTCCCTGGGCTAGGCCTTAAGAAGCAACTTACTGGGTAATTCTGGGTCTGGGTTTCTAAATTTTCAGTCAAAATGTCAAACAATGTTGTAGTCATCTGAGGGCCTGACTGGTATCGGAGGTCCACTTCTAAGCTCTTCCATATTCCTAACCATAATGTGTCTCAGATGCTTACCAAGCAAGATAGCCAGCGCCATCAGTTCTTCACCACAAAGACTTTGTGACAACATATCTCCACGTAGAAGCTGGCCTGCTGTGTGTGACAAGCTAGGGCTGAGGAACAGGCCACAGTGCCTCGTGTGACTCCATTCCTGAACTCACTAATAAGACAGTGCCTGTTTTATTAGTGAGCTGTTGCTAAGTTTAATTTTATGCTTGTTCTATTCTGACAGTAAGAATAAGGTTTCTTGGACACAGACAGACTGATTACCTAGTTACAGGATATATATTATTTTATTTTATTTATTTATTACAGTCAGCGAGAAAGGGGGAGAAAGGGGTGTGTGTGAGAGAGAGAGAATGGGCATGCTAGGGCCTCCAGCCACTGCAAATGAACTCTAGACATGTGTGCCCCTTTGTGCATCTGGCTAACGTAGGTCCTGGGGAATTTAACCTGGGTCCTTTGGCTTTGCAGGCAAGTGCCTTAACCACTAAGCAGTCCCTCCAGCCCAGGATATCTTTTTTGAAGTTTTATTTATTTTTTAATTTATTAAAGAGAGAGAATGGGCGTGTTAGGGTCTCTAGCTATTGCAAACCAATTTCAGAGATATGCACCAATCATGTGCATCTGGCTTATGTGGGTTCTGGAGAGTCGAACCTGTGTCCTTAGGCTTTGCAGGCAAGCACCTTAACCTCTAAGCCATCTCTCCAGCCTAGTTACAGAGTATCTTAATGGCTTTCCCCATACTACATTGTCCCATTGGAATGACATGGTGGGGGCCAGGCTGCTCTTGTGCCCGTGGGAGAGAGAATCTGTACTGACAGGAATCCTGAAGTTATTAATTTCAAAGCTCCAGCTCAGAGCTGCAACATCTACTCCACCTTACAAGCACAGAAAGGGAGAGAGGACCAAAACACAAGCCACTTTTCTCTGAGGGGAGAATGGGAATCGGTAGTCCAGGAATGTAAGCATTTGACTTTAAGAAGGTAAGGAAGGTTGTATTATCTTTTGGATGAAAACAGATGCAAAAGAGAGAAGTGACTATTCTATCTCATTCAGGATGTGAAGAGCAAATAGTTTGAGGAGAAAGGAGACGGCCTCTATCTTTAGAGCATGCCAACTTCCATTGCTCAGAAGGCTCTATGTAAAACCACGAGAATATTCATACTGTTTTCTGATGCTTGCCACCACTTCTTTCTTGTAATTAATTGAAAATAAGTCACTAAGGACTGGAGCGATTGCTTAGCACTTAAGGCACTGGCCTACAACACCTAAGGACCCATGTACAACTCTCCAGGTCCCACATAAGCCAGACACACAAGGTGATGCAAGTGTGCAAGCTCACACATGCGCACAAGGTGGCACACGTGTCTGGAGTTTGATTGCATTGCCTGAAGGTCCTGGTGTGCCAATTCTCTTTGTCTCTGTCTCTCAAAAAAATTAATTAATTAATTAATAAGTCACTAAGTCCAACCTTCATTCAAGGAAGGAGGATCAAGTTTTACCTCTTGAAGACCTGGGAAACTAAAATGTCCACAAACTGGGTAGAAACTTTTAAACTCCTGCATTCTGGGAAAAAAAAAAAATCCTTATAGTTTGTATCTCTTTCTTTAGCATACTAACTTATGGAGTTGTTGTCTTAATTAGGACCAAGTAACTATGAGGTTACTGGTCTGTACGTAGAGATCTTAACCCAAAGATCTGTTGAGTAAAGTAAAAGTTGTCTTTTTCACATATCCAACACACATAGTGAGACAGGAATGGAGTCACTAAAATAGATATATCTTTTCCCCAATGAGGAAACTGAGAAGCACAATGGAGTCACTGGTCCTCAGCAATTTTGAATTCCAACTGGAAAATGTTAGAATTTTCAAACCCAACTTGGAAATGTTAGACATAGGATTAGGATTCAAGATGGCAAGGTGTAAGTTCTCCATAGCTCTTACCTCTGCTGAGTGATTAGTTCTGCCTTAATTATCCTCCTGCCCCTGAACGCAAGGGGTTCATGGTGAGTGCAAAGTTAAAATAAGCAAATCCAGGAGAAATACTTATTATGTACAACAAGCAAGGAGAGAACAGGAGTTATTTCCAACAGGACACCCCTCCTGGAGTGAAGAAAGCCTGAAACTCTCGTTCAGGAGTCCATACATATGTATGTAGGCGTCAGCTCATTCCTAGGCCTTGTTGGAGGAGGTATGTTTTTGGGGACAGGCTTTGGGGTGTTATAGCCATCTCCCCCTTGCTAGGGCTCAGCTCACTCAGCTACTGCTGTTTTACACCTCGTGTGGGAAGGAGGTGACATTCCAGCCTCCGCTCATGCCATGCTTTCCCCTCCCACCATGAAGCTTCTCCTGGAGACTGTAAACCAAAATAAATTATTTTCTCCCAAAAGCTGCTTTTGGTCAGGTGTTTTGTCCCAGCATTGAGAAGGTAACTGCAATATATTGGTGCAGCTTTTCTTTTCTCCTGGAAATTTCAGTTCACAGTGACTTCAAACACCAAGCGTTAATTACCTCACAGTCTTGGTGAGGTGGGGATATCATGGTGATTTAGCTAGGTGTTCTTTTTTTAAATTAAATTAAATTTATTTATTATTTGCAAGCAGAGAGAGTGTGTGCGAGGAGATAAAGAGAATGGGTGTGCCAAGGCCTCTAGCCATTGCAAATGAACTCCAAGTGCATGCACCCCTTGTATATCTGGCTTACGTGAGTACTGGGGAATTGAACCTGGGTCCTTTGGCTTTGCAAGCAAGTGCCTTAGCTGCTAAGCCATTCCTCCAGCCCTAGCTAGGTGGTCTTGACTCAGGTTCTCTCCCAGGAAGTACAGTGACAAGGTTGATGAACAGATTTACAGGAATGACACGAAGTTAGAACCCCAGCCAACCAGATGAAACTCAGGAAATAGGTTAAGTAAGAAGTCTGGCCCTCATAGTCAGGGATAGTGAGGAAACTCTGCCCTTCAAAATTACAGGGAGTGCTTAGATCTAGACCTGTAATTGGAACTAGAAGCTGGGTCAGACCCTGACTGGTTCATGAATTGCATCAGGCCAAATTCGTAAGTGGGGAATGTGAGAGCCCAAGGCTGGGTGGACAGAGGTGCCCACTGAGCGCTGCTACGTGACAGCCCTTTAAACACAGGCTGAGCGACCACACAATATAATGTGCAAATTCCTCAGCACCCAGTGGCCTTTTCCAGCCATGCTGTTTCATTAAAGTCCCTCTGGGTGGTATTTAATGCCTCAGGCAGTCTGTCCAGGTCAGAGAACAGTAGGGCCATTAAATACATCTAGAAAGCATGCCTGAGGTGCTTGTTTGTGGGAGGAATGGACAAAAGGAAGTTGTCGTGACAAGGGCTTGGGTGAAGACTAAGAAATGTTTCTGGGATTCACAGGACACATCTAGTTAAGTTCATCATTTCTTAGATCTTCTTACCATCCTAGGCCATCAAACTAATTCATGGGATGTGAACACATGTACACTACATATTTCTTTCTAGTGAGAGGACCCAGAAACAAGCCCTTGGACACTGCTTTTGCTAAAATAAATAAATAAATAAAACAACAACAACAACAACAAAAAAAAAACACAGGCTTTTCACTTAGGCCCCTCAAGTAATGATTGTATCTCTCTCCTTTCTTTTGATCAGAATCCTGCTTCACTCTGACTACTAACCTATCTCATCCTTCTTCAAGGATGGAAGCAAAAAGATTAAGTCATTGTCCTAAGCTTGAAGTTCCCATGGATTTGAGAAAGAGCAAGGCCTCAGCGTATAAGCCACCCCCAGATGAGGGCAATTACCTATGAGGCTGAGGCTCTACCCTGGATGAGAAGAAGTGGTCTCAGCAGATGTCAGTCATTAACAATTTATGGACCACCTTGAAAGGCCAAAGCTGAGATGAGAGAAGGATGGGCAGGACCATATCTTGAAGAGGCCTGATCACTCTTTCCCTCTATTCAAACCTGAAGCCCATGCCAGTACCCCAAGTTGGCCTTGGGAGGTCACTGAACCAGAAGGTTCTCCTATGTTCCCATCGTCACCCTAATCCTAATACGCACCCATGCCCTGCACATTGCATGATGATGTTCCTTCTGCTGTTGATATTGTGACTTGAGGTCATCTACAAAGTTCATGCTCACAAACCTCACAAAGAGTCTCAAAATATGCTAAGTTCACAGTTTTGTACTGGGCCACAGTCATAGCTATTCTTAGCTGCACAGTCAGATGGCTGTAGGTGGGACACACCAGCCCTAAGCTTTCTTCTGCTTTCCAACCATCAGTGTCTTTTTAAAAAATATTCGTGAGAGAGAGAGAGAGAGAGAGAGAGAGAGAGAGAGAGAGAGAGAGAGAGAGAATTGGTGCACCAGAGTCTCCAGCCACTGCAATCAAACTCCAAGTGCACAGCCGTCTTACGCGGACACACCACCTTGCATGCCTGCATCACCTTGTGCATCTGGCTGCAAATGGGCCCCATCTTTCTTTTTTTCCATATGATTCCACATTCCATGTAGATTTAATATTTGTAAAGCATATGTTGGCATATCACCTTGCCTCAACATTTTTGTTCAGGTGGTCACAATGACAGTTCCGGTGCTGCTGTTCAGTAATTGTGCGACTTTGGGCAAAGAGATTAATTTTGGGGTCTCTATTTTTTTTTTTATTTCTAGACTGTAAGGATCATATTTAGTCCATGGAAGTCACTGAAAAAATGAGACAGGAGTGTCTGTCAGTCTGGATGGGCTGGGTTTAATTGCTATCATAAACAACCCTGAAAATGCCGGGGTCTCATTCTCACTTAACACGCGACATTTTCACAGCATGGTCGTCATCCTCCCTCCTGGGACAGGACCAAAGTGCAGCCTTCTACCTGGACTGCTGACAGATGAGGGCAAGCGACACAGTGTCCCACACACAGGATGTACAGGAAACATCTTTATGTGAAACTGTGCCTGCAAAATATGTGGAGTTCAGATGCCAACAATATTACAAACTCTTTCAGCAGGCTTGCACCTTTAAATTAATTCTTTACATCTCCTGGCATCATAATTTGTGTGGGTTACTATAGCTCTTTCCTGGGGAAATCATAATAATCACACATTTGGTGGCTTAAAAGAACATAAATGTGTATGCTCATAGATCTGAAGGCCAGGAGGCTTCGCCGGGAGACTTTGGTTCTTGGATTCTTACAGCTTCTGATGGCTCTAATGTTCCTTGACTATTGGCCCCATTTGCCTTGTGGTCTGTCTGTTGCCTCCTGGTATTTCTTTCTTTTTTTTTTTCTTTCTTTTTTTATTTATTTGAGAGCGACAGACAGAGAGAGAAAGAAGCAGACAGAGAGAGAGAATGGGCATGCCAGGGCCTCCAGCCACTGCAAACGAACTCCAGACATGTCCACCCCCTTGTGCATCTGGCTAACGTGGGTCTGGGGAATCGAGCCTCGAACCAGGGTCCTTAGGCTTCACAGGCAAGCAATTAACCACTAAGCCATCTCTCCAGCCCAGCCTCCTGGTATTTCTTATAAGGACATTTATCAGTGGATTTAGGACAGCTCTAGAGAATCCAGGGTGACCTCATCTCAAGATTTTAATGTAATTGCATCTTCATCTTTTTGAAATAATGTCTCAGCCACTGGCACCAGGATGCAGGGCATAAGCATATGTTTGGGAGCAACCCTTGGCCCATTACAATTATCAAGTGAGTACATAAGTGCTAGGCCTTTTTATTTTAAAATAAGATTAATTTTACACATAACAACTTTCTTTTGGTAATTGTTGCAGTCAGGTTCACATTGCTGGTAGAAATCATTCAACCAAGAGCAGCTTGTGGGAAAAAGAGGTTTATTTTGGCTTACAGGCTCTAGGGGAGGCTCCACGATGGCAGAGGAAAACGATGGTATGAGAAGAGGGTGGACATCACCCCCTGGCCAACAAAAGTACACTGCCACCCGGAGGCATCAATTCCCAAATCTCCATCAGCTGGGAACCTAGCATTCAGAACACCTAAACTTATGGGGGATACCTGAATCAAACCACCACAGTAATCAAGTTGAAATTCAGAAATAAGTGAAGAGATAATGTGTCTGCTAAAGCCTTGTGTGTTACTGAGACATTGCCTAATCATCATGTATGTATGTGTGTGTGTGTGTGTGTGTGTGTGTGTATTATATATATATAATATATATATATAATAAACTGTATATACATATATAAATATAAATATATATGCATATATTGATAGCTCACCCTGTAACTTTTTTTTTTTTGTGCTCAGATTACTTTCAGACTATGTTGGTATTTTGTTTCCACATGTGCAAAAGTTCAAATTTTTCACATTTGACAAATAAATGGAACTTTCCCACATTTCCCTGGACTGACTAAGGCCATCTAGGAAATTCTCCAGTGCAGTCTATACCTGAAAGACAGAGTTATTAGGAAAGATACTCTGTGATAAGAAAAATCATTAGCATTCCAAAGAACTTTGTCCATGACTATCTGTGTTTTAAAATAAGTTATACTTTCTGTTGCACTGTTGGGAATACATAAATATAATTTGATATCTGAGAGGAAAATGTCAACTTATTCTGTACTTACTTGGTTTTTTTTTTCCCTCTGTGTTTGATAAAAGTAAATGAGGCACTTTTTTTTTTTTCCTGTTTGCACAAGTCTCTGCTCTTGGTGTGAAAAATAAATTGATATTTGCTGCCCCTTTCATATAGTGTGTAAGTGATGGAGGCCAAGCAAAAAGGAAGAGTAGTAATTTGTTGTCATGGAAATGAGCTAACACAAAGCTTCTGCCTTGAACTATCAGAAGAGGCTAGGGAAGGGGGAGGAGGGAGAATGCATTCAAGCTTTCCGGAAGCCAAGATCCTCAGAGAAATTCTAGCACAGAGCTGGGCAGATGCTTGTCTGCTCACTCCGCTGTGCTCTGTCCCTCATGGGAATACTCTGGGCTTGAACCTGCATTGATGGACAGGAATCAGAGAATTTCCCCAGAGCTTTACCTTCTCTGAGCAGAGCATGGCTAAGTACAATACCCAGTAGATTCAACATCCAGACTTTTTCTTCATTTCTTGGACAAATAGGACTCTAATCTTGCTTTTATAAAAAAGACCAAATATGGATGCATGTTCAGTAGCTCTCGTCACTCCCCATAGTTAGATTGGCTGTCCAGCTTCCAGTAATGCCCCAACTGTTAGAAATTTATTTACTGGGCTAGAGTGATGGCTTAGCAGTTAAGGAGCCTACCTGTGAAGCCTAAGGACCCAAGCTCGATTCTCCAGGTCCCATGTAAGCCAAATGCACATGGTGGTGCATGCATCTGGAGGCCCTGGCACATTCGTCATCTCTCTGTCTCTCTCCCTCTCTCTGTCTCTAATAAATAAATAAAAATAAATCAGAAAATTTTATTTATTTAGTTAGTTATTTGAAAGAGAAAAGAGAGAGAGAGAGAGGCAGAAAGAGAGAAAGAATGGGTGCATCAGGGCCTTCAGCTGCTTGCTGCAAATGAACTCCAAAACTATGGGCCTCCTCGTGCTTCTGGTTTCTGTGGGTCCTAGGGAATCAAACCTGAGTCTTTTGGCTTTGCAGAAAGTGCTTTAACTGTTAAGCCATCCCTCCAGCCCTGCCCCAACCTTTTGAATGATTCTAAATGACAGCTGTCCCCTGTGACCATGGCTAGACTATTGATCTCAACTCCTTGGCCCCCTCCCTACTTCAGATCTCATTCAGTTTAGCCAGTTAAGCTAATTAGTCCTCCTAGGCATGGTGAGTTGGTCCAGGGATGTTCCTCTCAGCCATACCAAACCGATCAGAGTCATTTCTCAGAACCTTTCACCTAATACTTAAGAAAAAAGATTATTTGGTTTTGGAAGTGACAGTGTGGGATTTGAGGCCTGGCATCTGAGTGTGGCCGTGTGGCCGTGTGGCTCACCTCTTAAAGAGGTGCTATTCAGAAGATGTAATGTGGAGTGGCAGAAAATAAAATTTTTTTATATTGTCTTGCTTTTTAGTGTTTCTTGTGTTATAATGTATATATTTTTGTATCTTGGATTAAGTTAATGCTTGGATTTTCTAGCTAGCTAGGTATTCTTAGCTGTATCAATTGATTTGATGTTATATATCTTCAGGATAGGAGCTTAAGGTGTTAGGTGTGGCTCTTAAGGCTTTCAGAGTATCTACAAAGGTGCTCCTAGGGGTTGAGTTTCCCTGCTATGGGAGTATTCAAGTAGGCTGAGTGGAATAAAATACAGGTAGATTCTAAAATTGAACTAAACACTGTACACATTCAATCAACATCAGCACTGAATATTTACACAAGAGTGGTTCTTATAACAACCAGATCCTCTATCAACAAAGAGATTAAGATTTCTGGTCTGTTGAGGGATCCAAGTCAGCTTGTGACCAAGTGAGACCCTTCCCTGGTGCAATCAATCCCAGTTACCTTTTTGGATGATTTTGGTCTCAGTCAAGTTGCTGGCTGGGTCGTTGGGCTGCTGTCCTGGTTTCTGGATCTGGGCACTGGCTTTTCCTGAGGTGCAAACCGAGGCTGGCAACTGTGGCCCTGCAGATCAGCACCCCTGCTGCTGTAACCGCTACTGCTGCTGCTGAAGCTGCCGCTGCTGGATCTGTCACCATTGCTGCTAAAGCTGCTGCTGCTGCTGCTGCCACTGCTGGTTCCGCCACTGCTGCCTCTGAAGCTGCTGCTGCTGGATCTGCTGCTGCTGCCTCTGAAGCTGCAGCTACTGGATACGCCACTGCTGGGGCCACTATTTCTGGTGCTGGACTCTGCTGATGTTGCTGCCGAACTCTGCTCCTGCTTGGGTCCCACTGTTGGCACAAGTTGGCGTGGCCAGGTCCCGGACCACTATTCTGTTCGCCAGAGCTGGGCTCAGGCGGTGGGGGAGGGGAGGAAGCCGCAGCTGCTCTGGTTCTCTCGCTGCTCCAAGCGTGCTTCTACCTCGCGTTCTGCTCCTCCGCTGCTCACTGCCGCTCTCCCCTCACGTGTCCTGAGTTGCGGAGAGCGCGGTGTGAGGTGAAGCGCCCGCACCTGGCTTTTCCTGCGGCTCCAGCCGAGCCTGGCGGCTTTCTGGTGCGCCTCCACTGCAGTTGCAGGACCTGCTGGGGCCGCTTTTGCCAGCCTGTGCGGGCTCTGGATCTCTTCTACTTCTCCGCTGCCATTTCAATTTCCTATACACCTCACTTTTTAGTAAAAGTGTGTATTTTGCTGAGTTTTTTTGGTTTTTTTCCCCCCTAGGCTGCTTTGGTGTGGTACCTACGCCACCATCTTAACTGGAAGTCTCAAAAATTTTTTAAAGGCACTTGGAGGGGTCAAGTCTCCAGTCCACTTGTCCCCAAGATCTAGTTGCACTTTATACCTTCCTGCGATTATGAGATCTGCTTCCAATAAATTTCCATTGCTTGACTAAGCTATTTACAGATGGAGTTCTGTCCCTGAAAATCAAGAGTCTTGACTAGCACACCCTTCTTGGTTGTGACTAGAAGCATTCCCAGTCACATCTACAGGCATCTCCAAGTGGAGTTAATCACATACATGGAGCTGTATGAGCCTATTCTAGGTTTACGTTTACATTGTCACAAAGTGACTTAGGTAGTTTTGTCGTCTGGGATGGACCATACCATTTTACAAGTCTTTTCTAATCTACAAATATATTTATCAATCAGGAGATGAAACAACATATGTTTCACACATATCAGACTTAACTGAATACAAAAGAATCCCTCTTACCTCTTACCTCTTATAGTTCAGACTGAATTAACAACTCCTCAAGCTATTATTGTGCTGGGTGGGGAGGTAGCTTAGTGGTGCAGTGTTTGCCTAGCATGTGCAAGTCCCTGGGTTCAATCCCCACCATCATACAGACAAAAATCTTGAATGCCAGACTAAAGCTGGGCATTGTAGCCATGACTATAATTCTAGCACTTAGGAGGCTAAGGTAGGAGGATCAAGAGTTTCAAGTCATGGGATGACTCAGAAGGTATCATGGTGATGGAAAGAAATGATTGCAGTGCTCAGTACTGCAATATCTCTATCACACCTTCCAAGGCTCAGGGTACATTGTGGAAGAGATGGCAGAAAGAATGTAAGAGCCAAAGGAAGGGCAGGACTCTATACAACGTGCTTCCTCCAGACACAAAATGCCCTGGATATCCATGGCCTCACAGTGCCTGACACTACCTGCACAAGACCATCATAAGAGAAGGAAAAGGTCATGACATCAAAATTAAAAGAGAGACTGATTGAGATGGTGAGGGGATATGATGGAGAATGGAGTTTCAAAGGGGAAAGTGGGGTGAGGGAGGGTATTACCATGGGGTATTTTTTATCATCATAGAAGTTGTTAATAAAAATTTGGAAGAAAAAAAGAGTTTCAAATCAGCCTGGGCTACACAGTGATATGTTGTAAACATTCATGTCAGACACATAGAAGGACATATCTTTTCATACAGTCAGATTTTATTTACTGAACACTACAAGTTCTTTTATTTCCATCTTAATTGTTAATATCAACTCTCAGACCTCACATTACATGTCATGCAAGCATATAGAACGTAGACAGGTTAGAATGACTCCTGAAGTGGAGGTGGAGCATTGATTCGGACTCAGGGAAAAGTCTGTACGAGGTTCAGGTAGGAAGTCTTATGGACAGTCGACACAGCTTTCAGGCACAGATAAGAGATGCTAGTCATTCAAGGTTCGGTTTGAAGTGGGCTGAATGTCACGGGCAGGAGAAACTTTCTTGAACTTGAACTGTAGCCTGGGGACAGTGGCAAGAGTGTTTCCGTGCAGCAGTTTTCCTAGACAAGGCTCAGGACAAGTGGTCTTGGCGTGCTCCTTCTCTTACGGCCCTAAGCGAAGGGTTCCATCTGGTATGAGTGATAGCTTCTGTGTCTGGTCTTTCTGGTATGATTTAATATATTCACCGATGTCATTATTTATTGGCACATTTAAATTGTTTATCAGTCTACGCCTCTTGGTGTGCTGGCAAGTGGTGGTTGTTGATGTGGGTACCAGAATGTGGTCATTCTTTCTTGGAAATGATATTCAAAATGGCTTAGCTCAGGTCAAGACTGTTGCTCTATAAACTGGAGTAATCCAATACTAGGTACATCACATAAGCTATTATTCCTTACAATAAAGAGTAACCTGAAGCAGCCCACTGGCTTCACAAGATGCTATCTCTAACAACAACAACAACAATAATAATATGACATAGTAACAATAATAAATCGCTGTGAGATGTGAGGTCAGAGGCCACCCGGGAAGGACACCATGGGAACATTCTGTTTTGATCAGTTTGGCTGAGACCTGCTGAACACTGCTTTTGGGTTCAATAGAGGTATCACTCAGATTACTGAAGTTTTTTTTTTTTTTTTTGGAGAAAGCAGGAACTGGGGAGATGACTCAGAGGTTGAAGATACTGCTTGCAAAGCCTGATAGCCTGGTTTTAATTCCCCTGCACCCATATGAAGCCGGACACAAACTAGCACGTGCATCTGTGATTCAAATGTGCCTATGACAATGTGAGGCAGAGAGGAGAATCAGAAGCTCACATGCCAGCTAGTCTGACATTCATCTGAATGACATTCATTTAGCGCAAGAGACCCTGTCTCAAAGAAGGTGGAGCACAGACATCTTGAGGCTATCCTCTGACCTCCACAGATGTGCTGTGAATGTGTACCCCCCCAGATAAAAATATCACACACAAACAAAAATAGATAACACCCACCTTGCATGCAGTCCTTGGTTTTTGTAGAGATATTTGCAACTTTTCCAACCCCTAGTGCACTTTCTCACCCATTATCACATTTTCCTTTGTGCGTTCTGTGAAGTGAGTGGGGCCAAGCAAAAGTAAGTAGTACCATCATCCCAGAAGGCTGAAGTGTTTTATTGAAGCTGCTGAGTTAGTTCAGGACAAAATACTCCTGAAATTTTGGTTTCCTGACATGCAGGACTTTATTTATGCTCTGCTTTACCTACATTTGACCAAAAGCAAATCTACTCACTAGCTCTTCTCAATAGTCTGAGGGAGGTGAGGAACGTGGGACTCCTCTGGATGTGGCCGTCACGGGACCAGAGTCATTTGCTGCCTTCTCACAAAACAAAGAGAGAACTAGTTGCTCATTATTAGCAGGATCTGCTGAAATGTATCAAGAACATTTCAAGAAAAATGTGGGCTAGAGATAAGGATGTCATTCTAACTACAGAAAATATTTTTTAAAGAAGTATGTTTCCACATGTATGAATGTCTCGTGAGATTTGGTATCATTTTCCAAATCAAGAGCTGGGCTTTCTCCCAGCTGTGAGGGTTGGGTATGAATCCTCCTTTGAGGCAGAAGTTTGCTTGCAGAATTACTTGTGTGAAGGTGGACATGGTTAACTCCATTTCCTTTTCTGACAGGTGAGGAATCAAACAGGACTGTGGATGTCAGATGGTCCTTCTTCTCTTCTCATCACAAACCCAGGGAAAGCAATCACTAAGACTACCAGTGGGGAAAGGATGAGTGTTTGGAGCATACCTTCTCCAGGGGTAAAACCAAGAGGACCTAGACATATTCTCCCAGGCTCATCTTTCCAGTTCAGAATCCTCAAATGATGCTGGTTCCATACTATTGGATCACAGCTGCTATTCAGAAGCCCGCCAAGTTTGGAAATGAGGGAACATCGGCCTAACATTCTCAGTTCTACACTGTAACAACACCACTGATGGAGTAGATAGGAAAAGACAAGATGACTTCCAAGGCTCTTGGGGAGGCTGGGAGCTGAGAGGGTTGTAATACAAAAGGAAGAGGTAAATACGACAGTCAACCATGGAAATGGAGGGAAGAAAAGACAGACATACAATCAAATGTTCACAGTGCTTGTTAAAGCTCTATTCCCTGGAGGAGGGTTCTCAGCCAGTGAGTACCCAATACCATTCCTAATACAGGTATATCTAGATGGTTCTAGACATATTCACATCCTGATAATAAGCCCCTCCCTGTGTGGCTTGAATTCACAAAGTCGATTACTCTGGCTGTGAACCTCCGGTTTACCTAGTTCTTAATCTGCCACCCCATTCAGCTCGCAATCTTCAGATATTGTATAGCTTCTACAGGAAAACAAACCATTGTCTATAGACCTCAGTACTCTTGACTTTCTAAAGGTGTTTCCTCATGGAAAGTGGGTAACTTGGGTTTTTTTTTTCTTTTTCCCATCTGCCTTTTGAGCATGATTCCCTAGAACCCAGCTGGGACATGAACTTCATGGTATGCTGAGAAGACCAGACTTATCACCAGGCTGCTGGTGCTTATGAACTGGTAAGGGAACAAGTCACATCCTCTCAGGTCATTCACAAGACAGCCAGCCAATATTTCCATAGTAAGGTATCCCAGCATGGCCATTTTACTGAGAAAGCACATTTTTGAACTTTAATATCACCCTGCTTAATGGAGTAATAGCAACAACAAGGTGAAATTTGTCTTGGTGGTGGGCTGGATGCCAAAACCGCTCACGGAATGAATGTGGCAATCAACAGAATATGCCTCATAGATTGTCGCCTGCAGGAAGACAGATATGCTCTGGAGTCCATAACCAGATTTGTACAGAGGTCGCTTTTGCTGTAGCTGCCCCCAGACAGCTGAGCCCACTGGGAGTGAAGCAGTCAATCCTGGGAGACATCGGAATTTGATTGAACTTGGCGCCAGTACTCTCATTAGCCTTGTCAACCCTCTTCTAGATCGCACAGGATGCTAGAATGCTTCTGTCCAACTTTCCTTCCTCTTTTGCTTCTTGGGTTTATATTTTTATCATGTTCCTTATGATGGTGGTTTGATTCAGGTGTCCCCCATAAACTTACGCACTCTGAATTCTAGGTCCCCAGCTGGTGGCAATTTGGGAAGTGGAGCCTCCTAGATCAGCTTGTTAGGGGGAAAAAAAAAGTTTATTTTGGTTTACAGACTTGATGGGAAGCTCCATGATGGCAGGGGAAAACAATGGCTTGAGCAGAGGGTGGACATCACCTCCTGGCCAACATCAGGTAGACAACAGGAATAGGACAATATGCCAAACACTGGCAAGGGGAAACTGGCTATAACACCCATAAGCCCACACCCAATAATACACTTCCTCCAGGAGGTGTTAATTCCCAAATCTCCATCAGCTGGGAACCTAGCATTCAGAGCTCCTAACTTTATGGGGGACACCTGAATCAACTATCACATTCCGCACCTGGTCCCCATAAACTGATAACCATCCATGATGTAAAATGCAATGCATTCAGTCCAACTTTAAAAGTCCCCATAGTGCTTCAATTCCAATGATCAAATATGCCCATAGTCCAAGGTCTTTTAACTGAGCCACAATACCAAAACATCCCCCCAAAACCCATAATGGCACAGAATAAATATTCCCACTGCAAAAGATGGTATTGGGCAAAGAAATACTCAAGCAATACAAGATTTAAACAGGGCAAATACCAAACTCTGTAGCTCCAAGGCCAACAACTCTAGCCAGTGACAAGTCTCCAAGTCAGACTTTGAAAAATAGGACACTCCTTTTTCTAACCAGCAAGAAGTCTCTGGAGTTCCAACCTCACCCCTCCAGCTAGGCTACTCGAAATCCTGGAAAACTTCATCTGGGGCCGGTAGCTCTCCTTAGCATCCATCTCCTGGCCCGGCATCTCCAGTGGGTCTCCACTGCAACCCATGGTCCATCTTCACAACTCTAGTGGGTCTCCATGCAGGCATCCAGCAAACCTGCTTCACATTGCCCATTGCTGTTTCCAAAACACAAGACTATGCTTCAAATTCAGTGACTCTTTCCTGCAGTTTTCATACTCTATAATACTAGGTTGGATGCCAGTTTGTTAACCCATGGGGGAATAAAGCAGACTGAACAGGATATTCCTTTAGTATTCAGGCCCTTTCAAACAACTGCATTCTTCCTGCTGTCCCAATTCAGGTCATCTGTCCCGATCTCAATGGTTGTAATCTCTCATACAATTGCTGCTGAGCAGACAGAAGTTTTAGCCCAAAGATTTCATTTTGTCTCTGCCATATCTCTCTGCTCACACCAGCATTTCTAGGCAATGAAACCCTGCACAAATTCTTAGGACATGGGCATAACAGCAAGCCTCTCACACAAACTGCTTCTAGCTCAGTCTAGGCAAAGCTCTTTCTCATCCTTACAAGCCAAACCTCATAGTTCATAGTTCTTACTGCATACAAGTCTTTCAACTCTGATCATAATAGTATATCAAGCTGTACTTATGGCACTGTAAGACATCTCTTAGGCCAAGGTTTCAAATCCTTCTACATTCCTCTTAGAAATTAGCTCCAAAAGGCCAAAACCACACAATCAGATGTCCAGCAGCAAATGATCCCACTCCTGGTACCAAGTTTACTGTTGTAGTCAGGTTTACATTGCAGGCAGAAATCATCCTACCAACAGCATCTTGTTGGGAAAAAAATGTTTATTTTGGATTACAGTCTCAAGAGGAAGCTCCAGGGGAAAATGATGGCATGAGCAGAGGGTGGGAATCACCTCCTGGCCAACATGAGGTGGACAACAGGAACAGGAAAGTGTGACAAACACTGGCAAGGGGAAACTGGCTATAATATCCATAATACCATCCCTAATAATACACTTCCTCCAGGAGGCATTAATTCCCAAATTTCCATCAGCTGGGAACCTAGCATTCAGAGCACCTAAATTTATAGGGAACACCTGATTCAAACCACCACAGATGGTTATCAGTTTTGGAGACCCAGTGGAGGAATGTTGTGGTTTGATACAGATGTCCCCATAAACTTAGGCGCTCTGAATACAAGTCTCCAGCTGGTAGAAATTTGGGAATTGGAGCCCCCGGAGGTGATATATTGTTGGGGGTGGGCTCATGGACGTTATAGCCAGCAACCCATTGCCCATGTTGGGCATACTATTCTGCTGCTGTTGTCCACTTGATGTTGGACAGGAGGTGATATCCACCCTCTGTTCATGCCATTGCTTTCCCCTGCCATCATGGAGCTTCCCCTTGAGTCTGTCAGCCAAAGTAAACTCCTTCCTCCTACAAGCTGCTCTTGGTCAGGTGTTTTCTGCCAGCAACAAAAAACTGACTGTCACCCTTACATTTTCATCTTGTCCTGGCCTCTGCTTCTTCAATAATAAACACACTTCAAATAAACATACTGATCATGCACTCTCACATGCAAGCCAGAGAGAGAGGATGGCTTCAAAGTGAGATACTTGGAGAAGAGTTAAATAAAAGAATTTTTTCAAAGGTATAGGCTAGAAACTACACTGAACTGTAGTTGCTCAGGGTGGTGAGTGAGTAAGAGTGAAAGCCAGTGTTCCCCCATCTTGCACCTGAATGAGTGAGAGCAGTTACTGGAATCCAACAGCAGGAGAGTAATGCACTATAGGAGCTGAAACTTTTCTATAAGAATTTCCATCTGCAGGGTTCCCACAGGAGCTTTATGTAGCCTTAGTTCTTTAGGACTCAACATTTGCTTTACTGAACTCCCTTCCCTGGATCTCTTGCTTATGCTGAACCCAAATGGAAGCTGCCGAGATCATGAGCATGTTGGTGGCTCATGTGTTCACTTCATGAGTCCTACACAGGGAGAAGAAGGGTGGTAGGTGGATCTGGAGGCCACGTCTAATTTCTCCAGCCAAAAGACAGCAATGGGCTTTTTGTGTGGTGGTAGTAAGCTTTCCTTCTAGGCTTCCCAATAGCAGAAATGCTGAAAGAAAAGTCCCAACCTGGTAGATTAAAGACAGACTCCACTGAAGGTAGGGTTGGGTGAAAGAGAAAACTAGCAGAGACTGTGTTAGAAAGTTGGGTCCTAGGTGAAGTGGGGGGTTCTGCCCAGACCAAGATAGGTCTAGCTTAGCTCAGCTTTGCATTCAATTAAACCGGGGCAGGCGAGGAGGGGGCATTTCTTTGGGGCTTGGGAATCTCATGTTAATGTCAGGACTGCATTGAGGAGATACTTAGTAGGGTCAGCAAGAGGGAAGGTATCTTCTCAGTCTGAGTGAACTGATAAGGTAAACCCAGAATTAAATTGCCATGACTATTCATAAGCAGGAAGGAAAAGGAGCTTAATGCTGACACATCTCCCGGAGGGGATCTGGTTCCCTCGGGTGTTATAATCAGAGTCGGGGACTCTTCTTGGGATGAGCAGAGATTGCTTGCATCTGACATCATTCTTTTAAAAAAAACCCATATTTAAAAAAATACTTATTTATTTTCAAGCAGAGAGAAAGAGAGACAGAGAGAAGGAGAGAGAATGAGCATACAAGGGCCTCTATCCACCCCAAATGGACTCCAGACACATGTGCCACCTTGTGCATCTGGCTATATGTAGGCACTGGGGAATTGAACCTGGGTTGTCAGGCTTTGCATGCAAGCACCTTAACTGCTGAGCCATCTCTCCAGCCTCCTCATTATAGATAGAGTCGTATATTTGCAAGGAGAGAGAAATGATGGGTATTCCAGGGCCTCTTGCCACTGCAAATGGACTTCAGATGCGTCCACCACTTTGTGCATCTGTCTTTATGTGGATTCTGAGAAACTGAATCCAGACCATCATGCTTTGCAAGCAAGTGCCTTTTAACCAACGAGCCATCTCCCCAGTATTCCTTTGGAGGTGTCTCACAAGTGTGTGATGTGTGTGTTGTTTGCACACACACGTGCCCACTTGGTGTCCATACACTTGCCCGTGGTACCACAGCCGGTCATCAGGTCTTAGGCTCCATTGACTTCTGCCTGTACCTTAGCCAGAGGCTTTTACTGATCCTAGAACTTGGCCAGATTTTCTTTTTTCCTTCTTTCTTTTCTTTTCTTTTCTTTTCTTTTCTTTTCTTTTCTTTTCTTTTCTTTTCTTTTCTTTTTGTTTGTTTGTTTGTTCTGTGAGCTCTCAGAATTCTCAGGTCTCTGCTCCCTTGCAGAACTGGGGTTAGAGATATTCCATGTGGCCTCACCCTGCTGTTTATGTGGGTCCTCTGAAATGTCTCTCAGTGTTCTCTCAGGCCTCCTCAGGCACAGGGAGTTCTCTTAATGGCTGAGCCATCTCCCCAGGCTTGACCTGATTCTTTGCATTGAAGAGAGTCTGTTTCTCTTACAAGATCACATCTCTGACTTGCCATGGAAATAAACAGAAAATATGACAGAGCAAATTCTCAGCTCCACCCTGTCTCCTATCATATCTTCCTCTGTCATCAAGAGCTCACTTTTCTCCTCTCCCATGGCCGCTGTCCAGAACAACCCACCACTATGTTTGCTTAGATTACTTCAATGGCCACTTACCAGTCTCCTTGCTTCTGTCAGTTAGGATGTTTTTGCAAGTTAAAAAAAAGAAAAGAAAAATCAGTCAAGGGCTGGAGAGATGGCTAAGTGGTTAAAGTGCTTTCTTGCAAAGTCTAACAGCATCTGTGTAAATGGAAAGCCAGATGCGCAAGGTGGCACATGCGTCTGAGGTTAGTTTGCAATGGTAAGAGGCCCTGGCATGCCCATTCTCTCTCCCATTTTCCCTGTTTATCTCTCACAGTCTCAAATAAATAAACAATAATTTTTAAAAATCATCCAAATTGGCTTCCCACACATCACACTGAAGGACAGGCTTCATGTAAGGACTGCTTCAAGGCAGAACACCAAGATGCCAGTTTCACTTTCCTCTGCATCTCTTAGCCTCAAACTCCCCCAAGTGGTAGATCCTTCCTCAGGCTAGTTGACTAGTAACCACTTCCATGTCACAGACAGTCCCTGCCGTGTTAGTTGCAATAGCCAGCTCTTCTCCTCTACATCATTTAGGGGTTAAAAAAAAAAAAAAGCCTCCTTGAACACCACAGGAGAACCTCATAGTGTCCATGGCTGTGAGACAAGGAGGATCCTTAAACAAGCTGAGGTTCTGTTAGAAAAAAAAAGAAAAGAGTACCTACATATTTTTTTCCTTTTTGATAGGTTCTGTGTATAGTCCAGGCTGGTCTTGAACTCCCCATCTTCCTGTTTTGACCTCCTGTGTGTTGTGACTATAGGTATACAACAGTGTATGTTTCCCACAGAGCCAAGTGAGCTACCTTTCAAATGCATAAATATGATCATATCTTTTTCTTTCTCTGTTTTTCTTTCTTTCTTCTTCTTCTTCTTCTTCTTCTTCTTCTTCTTCTTCTTCTTCTTCTTCTTCTTTTTTTTTTTTATTTTAAGGTAGGGTCTTGCTTTAGTGTGAGCTGACCTTGGAATTCACTATGTAGTCCCAGGGTGACCTTGAACTCACAATAATCCTCCTACCTCTGCCTCCTGAGTGCTGGGATTAAAGACATGCACCACCATGCCTGGTTTGATCATATCTTTTTTTTCCCTGCTTAAAAACCCTTACGTGACTCCCACTACTGTCACATGAACATAGAGGGCCCTTCGTTCCATGGTTGTGGCCTAACTCCCCACTCTCATTTCTCTGACCCTCCATGCTGCGGTTGCTTGGACTTACACAAACCACTCATGCTGTCCCTGTGGCTGGTTGCTTCGTGGCTTGTCCCCGCCTTCTGTCTGGAGAACACCCTGCTTCTTCCCATCTGCTCATCTTGTGAAATGCTGCATACAGCCCGTGGCCTGCCTTGTGCTCCATGACACCCTGTGCTAAGCCTTATGGTTTGTGCTGATGCTCTGGTGATCTGTTTGCTGGCTTGTCCTGGGTTCTAGGCTCCAAGAGGGAGAAGCCTGCGCTTGAGATGAGGAGCCACTGGTCTCCTTGAGTCAGTGCTCAGATTATAGCCTCAGACGGCCCGGGCCTGGAGCAAGTTCTTTGACTCCCCTGAGCATCTGTTTCCTCATCCTTAAGTAGGAAATGAATAATAATTACCTCATAGGGCTCTTGTGAAGATCAAATGAGGTTACTTACACAGAGCACTTAGCACAGGGCCTATGTCATTGCTCGATGAATAGGTGATCTGCTAACTAGGGCTGAGTTTCTCCCACTATTCTAGAAGTACTATTAAGCACCTCCTCATACTTTCCCAGATAGAGGACTGTCAAGGCCAATCTTATATATGTGACTGGGGAAAAGATGTAGGAGCAGATACACTGGGATCACAGATCCATGAAACACTTTGCATTAAGTTTTACATGAGTGCTGGGGAATTGAATTCAGGCCCACAGGCTTTTTAAGCAAGCGCCTTTCATTTCTGAACCACTTCCCTAGCCTAAGGAAAGATGCAGGAGTGTATTGATCTCTTCTCTCCTTCAGCATCCTGTAGTGTTGCTCAAATCTATTGATGCTCTCGTGTTGACAATTAATCAACATTCACTAAGTAGAAAATATTCTAATGGTGCAGTGGCAGACTCACCCATTTCCTGCTACAAAAACATACACAGTTGTGTTCAGTTCATCAATATAGACAGAAAGTGCTGCTGAGCTTCAAAGAACTTCAAAGAACTTGACATTAAACTTAAGAGGATGGGTGGTATTTGGACAGGTAGAGTGAGAAGGAAAAGATGGTCCAGATAATGGGGACAAAGGAGAGGGCTTGATGTTCACTGCATAAGTAGGGTGGCATGTGCACCATGGGTGACTGGAGGGCTTTGGAAAAGAAATCTTGGAGATTTCCCTTGAAAAATGTGAATTCTCTTCACTTGGTGTTTTATCATATAATTTTAGAATCAAAAGGGAAGTTCGGGTCTTCTTGTTTGAAGAAATTGGAGCTCAGTGCCTAGTTAGTTGACAAAACTAAATACCCATATTCCCTTTTACCCTCTACTTAGTACTGAGTACTCTAGGCAGTTCAGTTTCTTCTTAATAAGATGCTCAGGCAACTGAGCAGGGGGTGGGGGTGAGTGAAGACGGTGCATGAAGAGGAAGAGGAGAACTGAGAGGCCTGGAGAGGGGGGAGATGTGTGTCGCTCAGTCTTGGCCTTCTCTAGCATTCTTTTCCTTCTGTGTGGAGTTAAGTCATGTACTCACACTGTAATGTGAATGACCCCAAAGTCAGAATCGAGAACACTATCACCAATGGCTGTCCCCCAGGAGGGCCTTGGACGGCTGCAAGAACCAGCACTTAGGGAGACTAAGTTCCAGTCTCAGTCTACCACTGAGGCCTGCTGGAACTTCGGGGGGTAATCCACTGTGGTGGTGTGATTCAAGTGTCCCCCATAAACTTAGATTTTCTGAACGCTAGGTTCCCAGATGATGGAGATTTGGAATTTAATGCCTCCTGGAGGCAGTGTGTTGTTGGGGGCAAGCTTATGGGTGTTATAGCCAGTTTCCTCTTGCCAGTGTTGGGCACACTCTTCTGTTGCTATTGTCCACCTTATGTGGGCTAGGTGGTATTGTCCACCCTCTGCTCATGCCATTGTTTTCCCTGCCATCATGGAGCTTCCCCCTCGAGCCTGTAAGCCAAAATAAACCTCTTTTTTTCCCCCCACAATCTGCTCTTGGTTGGGTGATTTCTACCAGCAATGAGAACCTGACTGCAATAGTAAAGTGGTACCAAGGAGTGGGATTGCTGCTAGACACCTGACTGTGTGGCTTTGACCTTTTGGAGCTGATTTTCAAGAGGAATGTGGAAGGATTTGAAACCTTGGCCTAAGAGACACCATGCAGTGCTGTAAGTACAACTTGATGGACTATTCTGGTCAGAGTTGAAAGGCCTGAATGCAGTAAGAATTTTGGACTGTGAGGTTTGGCTTATGAGGGTGAGAAAGAGCTTTGCTTGGACTGGGCTAGCAGTTTGTCTGAAAAGCTTGCTGTTATACCCATGTCCTGAGAAGTTATGCAAGGTTGCTTTGTGTAGAAATGAACTGGTGTAAGGCACAGAATGAAAAATCTTTGGGTGAACTGCTCCTGTTCAGCTGCAATTGGGAGATTACAACTTTTAAGATTGGGCCAGTTGACCTACATTGGGGCAACAGGAAGAATAGATTATTTTGAAGAGGACTGAGTACTCAAGAAGTGTCCTATTGTTCAAAGTCTGCTTTATTCCCCTCTGGATTTACAAACTGGCACCTTACCTGGTATTGTGGAGTATAAGAAATGCAGGAAAGGGAGGGTCATTGAATTTGCAATGAGGTCTTGTGTTTTGGAAATGGCCATTGGCAGTGTGAAGCAGGTTTGCTGGTTGTCTGCACGGAGACCCCATGGGGTCATGAGGATGAACCATGGATTGCAGTGGAGTCCCAGTGGAGATGCTGGGACCATGAGACGGCTGCTAAGGAAAGCTACTGGTCCTGATGAAGTTTTCCAGGACTGTGAGTAGCCTATCTGGAGGGGCGGAATTGGAACTCCAGAGACTTGGTGCTGGTTAGAATGATCAGACTTGGAGATTTGTCATTGACTAGAGTTGTTGGACTTGGAGCTACAGAGTTTGATGTTTGCCCTGGTTGTTTTATGTCTTATATTGGTTAAATATTTCTTTTCTATGCCCAATGCCATCTTTTGCAGTGTGAATGTTTATTCTGTGCCATTATGGGTTTTTTGAGGTTATATTTTTGGATTATGGCTTAGTTAAAAGAACTTGAATTATGCGGATGTATGAACATCATTGGAATTGATAAAAAACTATGGGGACTTTTAAAGTTGGGTGAATGTATTGCATTTTACATCATGTATAGTTATCAGTTTATGGGGACCAGGGGTTGAATGTGATGGTTTGATTCAGGTGGCCCCCATAAACTTAGGTGTTCTGAATGCTAGGTTCCCAGCTGATGGAGATTTGGGAATTAACACCTACTGGAGAGGGTGGGCTTACAGGTGTTATAGCCAGTTTCCCCTTGCCAGTGTTTGTCACACTTTCCTGTTGCTATTATCCACCTGATGTTGGCCAGGGGGTGATGTTCACCCTCTGTTCATGCCATCATTTTCCCCTGCCATCATGGAGCTTTCCCCTCAAGCCTATTAGCTAAAATAGACCTGTTTTTTCCCCATAAGCTGCTCTTGGTTGGTGATTCCTACCAGCAATGTGAATCTGACTGCAACAGCTAAGGGAACCACATCCAACTTTCTCAAGGGATAACTGGGAAGACATTTGAAGATGTTTGCCACAGTACAACTCTCTTCCTGAGCCTCAGTTGTTTAAACACCATCCATTCTTCCAGTGCCTTATTCCCAGTTTCCCCTTGTCCTGCTCACGATCAGTGGCCATCTGCCAACGTCTATTTCAAGGCATCATGTATGGAACCCAAGATTTCCCCTGTGCCGGAAGCTTAGCAGAGTGCTTCCCTGTGGCGCGCTCTAGGTTTCCATAAATGAGTCAGAGCAGTGGGCCTGTAGATGGCAGTTTTACCTTGACATGAGCAAAAGCTTACCAATAGGCAAGGAACTGTGGAGGAAGTATGAAACCTTCCCACTGGGCAGCAGTGTGCTCACTTACTTTTTTTTTTTTTTTTTTTTTTGAGGTAGGTCTAACTCTAGCCCAGACTGACCTGGATCTCACTCTGTAGTCCCAGGGTGGCCTTGAACTCAGAGCATCTCCCTTATCTCTGCTTCCTGAGTGCTAGGATTAAGGGTGTATGCCACCATGCCTAGCTTATACTCACAATCTTTAAACATGTACGTGACCCCACCTTATTGTCCTCCAAGGAGCACCATCTTTCTGATTAGTTCCTCTTCTATTTAAAAAAAATTATTTATTTATTTGAGAGTGACAGGTAGAGAAAGAGGCAGAGAGAGAGAATGCGCACGCCAGGGCCTCCAACCACTGAAGATGAACTCCAGACACGTGCGCCCCCTTGTGCATCTGGCTAACGTGGGACCTGGGGAACCGAGCCTCGAACCGGGGTCCTTAGTCTTCACAGGCAAGTGCTTAACCACTAAGCCATCTCTCCAGCCTTCCTCTTCTATTTTGATGTCTTTGGCAGCGTGTGTGTCAGGGCTCCTTCATCATTCATGTCAAAATTTTGATGAGGCCATCATTGTGCTTTTGTGGGGCAGGTGCTACCAGTTGCTGAGAGGTCATTAAAGCAATGTCCACTTCACAGCCACAAGGTCGTGTTCCAAAGCACCCCTCCTTCTGGCTCTTACATTCTTTCTTCCCCCTTTTCCTCAAGGCTTCCTGATCCCTGAGGGAAGTGATAGAGAGATCTCATTTAGAGCCGAGCCACTGATTCTCAGCATGTTGACTAGTTTTGAGTCTCCCAGCGATCACCGGCATTTGCACAAAGAAGCTGTTCTGTCCAAAGGTGAAAATGAAGATGCCTGTTAAAATACTGTTCCATCCACCTCTCTCCATCTCCACACGCACTGTCGCCTGAGCACAGCCTCCGCAGTCTTTGGTTCCCCAGAGCTTCAGTGATAACCAGTGTGGTGGTGTGATTCGGGTGTCCCCCGTAAACTTAGGTGTTCTGAATACCAGGTCCCCAGCTGATGGAGATTTGGGAATTAATGTCTCCTGGAGGGAGTGTATTGCTGGGGGCAGGCTTATGGGGGTTATAGCCAGTGTCCTCATGCCAGTGTTTGGCACACTCTCCTGTTGCTATTGTCCACCTTATGTTGGCCAGGGGGTGATGTCCACCCTCTGCCATGCCATCATTTTCCCTGCCATCGTGGAGCTTCCCCTTGAGTCTGTAAGCCAAAATAAACTTTTTTCCCCACAAGCTGCTCTTGGTCATGAGATTTCTGCCAGCAACGCGAACCTAACTGCAACAACCATCCATCTGCGGACTGCTTGGCAGGGAAGGACATAGAGCACTCCATTGGCAAGTGGCCTTAAACCCAGCTTTCTTCTGTCCGCCATACTGATGCCTGTCTGGGGTTGTGACTGACGACTTGCTGATCCCTCCCAAGAAGGGAAAAGGAGTCTCTGTCTCTGCCATTGTGACCTTCTTCCCAGGGCCAGCCGCTTCCACTGGCTTCATCTCAGCCTCACCTCTCTCACTGCTCCTCCAGGACTATGTTTTGGCTAGTTTGTCATTTCAGAAGACCACAGGAGCCTGGACTTGTCTCTCCAAAAAGCATCCTGCTGTCTATAATCCATTCCATGCAGTCAAATTGATAATAATGATTATACATTTTTAAAGCTCTTGCCCTTACAAATCTCTAAGTAATGGGTCATTTGCTTCAGTGGGGATAGTATAAACACATGCTACTTTGCTCAAGGCTGATCTGTGTTATTCATCACAATCCTCTTTCCTGCTCTATCCTCCAGATGAGGTATAACCATCCTTCTCCATAGACCATGTTAGTAACTGCTCATCTTGTTTTTATCCCCAGCCCACCAAGTCATTTCCAAAAGTTGGGCTTTGATGGTCCTCTAGCTCTGAACATCCTCTTGTACCATATGGTACTGGTCCAAACATGTAGGCTCTAGTTCCTAAAAATAGACCATAAATTCCTTATTCTGTTTACATCTTGGTTTTGCCTTAAATGACTGAGCTTTGCTCTGAGCCAAGGAAGATGCTGAGGCCTAGAGGTGGAGCAGATGGCAGAAGAAAGCCAAGTATGAAGAAAATAGAAACTCATCAAGAAAGACAAGCAGGAGGGCTGGGGCATTGGCTCATCAGGTGAGAATCTTTGCCACAAGCCCAAGAGAACCTGAGATGATCCAAGTTCTATTTCCTAGTAACCAAGTAAAAAGATGAACATTAGCTGGGCGTGGTAGCACATGCCTTTAATCCCAGCACTCGGGAGGCAGAGGTAGGAGGATCGCCATGAGTTCAAGGCCACCCTGAGAATACAGAGTGAATTACAGGTCAGCCTAGACTACAGTGAAACCCTACCTCCTCGAAAAAAAAAAAAAAAAAAAAAAAAAGATGGACATGGCCAGGCCTGTCTGGACTCCTAGGGGGTGCAGAGACTGGAGAACCGCAGGGTGTGAAAACTGCAGCTCCATGTTCAGAGACTCCATCTCAAGGAACTATGAGGATGAACAATAGAGGAAGGGACCTGATGTTCTCCTATGGCCACTGTGCTTTCATGCACATCTGTCCATACACTATACATGAAAGAAGGAAGGAAGGGAGGGAGGGAGGGAGGCAAGAAGGAAGGAAGGGAGAGAGGGAGGAAGGGAGGGAGGGAGAGAGGGAGAGAGAGAGGAAGGAAGACAGGCAGCAAAAAGCTGAAAACTGATGCCAGGCATGAATTTGAGGGAGTAAGAGAAGGTCACAAATGCAAAAGCATGTCTCAGGGGCCAGGGGATGGCAGGCAATTGGGTTGCAGAGGGCGAGCTGGGACAAGGCAAGTTGTTCAGAGCTAAGCTCGTGGAAATGCTTCTTGGAGCTGTCAGACTCACCTCTGTGTAGGATCAGCCATTAAAACAGAACTTCACTTGTAGCAGGCATTAATGCATAAAGAAGCAAAAACATAAATCAAAGAAAGACTTCCTAATCCCATGTTGAAATGTCATATTAACAAGCATTTTCTATGGTTTCCTCGGCCTCCTCTTATATAAAAATATTGGCTTGGCAACTTTTCCTCCAACTACTGGGGTCTCTAGAGGTGTCTTTAATGTTACACTTAAGCCGGAGTGGAAAAGACAGGTCATATGAAGATAAGTACATTAATAACACACCACACCTTGCAAATGTAGCCGATGGAAATGAGAGAGACACTGCCTGGGGGCTTTTGTGGATCAGAGCCA
Organism: Jaculus jaculus; assembly: GCF_020740685.1. Classification (NCBI taxonomy): domain Eukaryota; kingdom Metazoa; phylum Chordata; class Mammalia; order Rodentia; family Dipodidae; genus Jaculus; species Jaculus jaculus. The sequence goes on from NC_059107.1 coordinate 137,216,169, forward strand.
CGGGAAGCCTTGGTTTACCCTCTGCTCCTGATGAGTCCAGGGGCCAGGCTTCTTGCCACAGCTGCAAAAATTAGCATCTCGCTTTTGCCAAGAAAGCAGGTGACCAGCTCAGCAGCTCTCCTTTGGTTTGGTTTCTTTCTTTCCCTGTGGCTCCGGAACAGGTACCTTCTGATGAAGCCTTGTCTGTAGAGCCTGGAGGGTTGTCAAGGCAATGGCAAGGAGGTGACAGGGAGCGAGGAGGCAAAGAGGACGCCTGGGAGCTGGACAGAGCACCAGGAAAGCGACGGCCGCAGGACCAGCTGACATTCCACCCAACGTAGTGGAAGCAAGCCGACCCATGCATCTTGAGAGCAGCTAAGGACATTTTGCACACACGTAAGGAATCATCTAACATTAGGAAGGCAAGCCACCAGCAACACTTAAACTTGCTCCCTAAAACAACACTCGGGAGGCAGAGGTAGGAGGATCGCTAAGCCTTCGAGGCCAGCCTGAAACGACATAGTGAATTCCAGGTCAGCCTGGGCTGCAGTGAGACCCTAACCTGGAAAAACTAAAACAAACAAACCAAAAAAAATAAAAATAAAAATAAAAATTGAAGCCAGTCGTGGTGGCACACGCCTTTAATCCTAACACTCAGGAGGCAGAGGCAGGAGGATCACTGTGAGTTTGAGGGCAGCCTGAGACTACATAGTGAATTCCAGGTCAGCCTAGGCTAGAGATAGACACTACTAGAAAAAACAAAAAAAAAAAAAAAAACAAGCTTGAGCATTTTGAACAGAGGCTAATGAAATTGATCTGTACAGTTGTGGGGTTCTGACAGCCAGGGACAATGAGAATCTGGGGGTACTCTCAGAAAATACCTTTCTTTATGGGCTGTGGTTTCACCCATGTGGTTTCATGTAAGTTGCATATATCTTGCACTAAGCTGGAGGGGCTCTGCCCTGCCCATGCTGCCCCCCAGCTTTCCTTTCTTTGTATGTAAGCCAGGGTGGTGTGTCGACGGGCCTTGGTGGTTTAGAATGGATTTAGCTGCTGGTTATAGGATTGGTTTGCTACAATAGCCAACTGGGGGTAGTTATCATTTAGAGCAGCCTCTGTTGGGTTTTGGCAAGCTGGCACCTCTGCCATCTTTTCTTACCAGTTTCTGGTTGCTTTTGTTGGGAGGTGTGTCTCCCCCTTTGGAGATTGCCTGATAAAACCTCAGTGGGGTGGCCTGCTCTTCCTCACACAAAGAACAGACCTGAAGTATCCATGGACTCCTTCCTTGCATTCACACTTTTGTTTCCTGTTCATCTTGTGGGGTTTTTTGTTTGTTTGTTTTGTTTTTTTGAGACAGGGTCTCTGCATAATGAAGGCTGGCCTATAATGTGTTATGTAGCACATGCTGGCCTCAAATTCATGATCCTCCTGTCTTGGTTTCCCAAGTTCTGGGATTACAGATATGTTATTACCATACCTAGTTCATTTTTGGTCTTTCCCAAAAAAAGGTAAACATTAAAAAACAGCGAACTTGCCATTAAGCTGTGGTAAAAGAAATCTGGGTGTTTGTGATACTAATTAAGATCCCTAAGGTCACCACAGGGTCAAGCTAGGTTCCCCAGCAATCTCTGGTTTTTGATGTTTGTGTCTATTCTTTTTGGCTGTCTCGTATCATTCCAAAAATCTCCCTTTTTGTTGAAGTTAACAAATGTTTGTGGGCCAAATATCACTATTTGATACAGATTCATAGATCTAAACTTTCTTCTATAAGTGTTCAAAGAAATGGGGATTCTTACTAAAACCACTAAGTTGATTGGGAAAAGTCCTATGTATTGAATAAAGGTCAGTCTTCCTGATCCTCCACTCAATGGAAGTCTCTCTTCTGGCTCATTTATTGCTCATTTTGACTCTGTCATATATTCCTCGTCATATGATAAAGAGATGATATCTTATCTGAAACCTTGATTTGATTCACAAATATCTTTCACTCTATCAGTTCTCATAGCACGCAAAGTATTTGTTTCGCGCGTGAGATGAATGTCCTTCCAAAACAGGTCATTGTGCCACGTCTGCTCCTTCTGTCATCTGATGACAGCAATGAGAAGACAGCTTCCTAAGGGGAGGCGTGTCCTCACACTCAACCTGCTGGCGCTTTGAAATGCTTTGATCTTAGACGTCCTGGTAGTTTGAATAGATGGCCCCCAATATATTCAGTGTTTTATTTGTTTGCAGTTTGCATCTGCAGCCACCTGGCTGGAAGAGGTGTCACTGGGTAGATTTTAAGGTGTGCTGGTGGGTTTGAAATTGCAATCTAAAGATATGCAAAGTTCCTAGTTCTGCCTGGAGTTCCTGAAGTATGCTGTATGGTGTGGCTTTTGGCTTTTTCTCTCTCTGCTTGGTCCTTTAAGACAGGGCCAACTTTTTCTGCCATTATGGAAGTAAAAAATTTATGGATCTGTAAGCTTCAATAAATATCCCTTCCTCCATAACTGTGCCTGGTCTGGAAGTTCATCTCAGTGACCTGAAGCTGTCCACTCCACAAGTCCTTCACCACTTTAGAACTGTGAGACATGAAGTTCTCTTCTATATTAGCCACCCAGCCTATGGTATTTGTTACATAGCAACCTCAAATGAATTGAGATACCACCCCAAGTTCAGAGGTATTGTAAAAAATGTGTGTGGGGCTAGAGAGATGGCTTAATAGTTAAGGCACTTGCCAGCAAAGCCAAAAGATCCAGGTTCAATTCCCCAGTACCCATGTAAAGCCAGTTACACAAGGTGATGCATGCATCTGAAGTTTGTTTGCAGTGGCTGTAAGCCCATTCTTTCTTTCTCTCTCTGCCTCTTTGTCTCACACTCTCTCCTAAATAAATAAATAAATAGATAAATGTTTTTTTTTTTTTTTTTTTTTTTAGATGCGTGTGGTTTGGTAATGAAAATGAAAGCGAAATCTATCGAGCTCTAGCTAAATGACAGGTCCTGTTTTGTTTCTTACATATTAATTAATTTAATCCTAATAAACTGACTACAGAGTATGCTGTTAATACAAGTAATACCCACAATTAACCAAACAGATAGCAGAGGCTAAATGTAAATTTGCAGGAGGTTATTGAAGCTTTTAATTAAACGGATACATTTATGTTGTAATCAAAGCGACAATTAAAAGAATGTGAACAAATATTTTGTTCTATGAAACTATTAAAGGAATACCATATATTTAATGTTTCTACCTTATGTTAGTTTAGATGGGATATAATCAGTGTATCTATAAGAAATTCAAATGCTCATAGGACTTTCAGTGAAGCAATAGATGTTGCTCTTCCCTCGTCTGAAACTGCAGTGAGATTCCTCTGATGCTAGCTAACAAGAACTCTGTGACTCTGAGCCTGGCCCCTTTGGACAATATGTAACTACCTTATCTCAGGAGTCAGCTGCCTGTACTTAATCTTATTTAACAGAACCCTATGCTGGTGGATGTAAACCTCTCCCCTCTCCAAGCATGGGAGAATTCAAACAAAGGACTGTGAAAAGTATATAAGACCAGCACAACCTGAGTTTAGGGCCTCCATCAGGCTTTTTGGCATGAGCCAGCCAAGGTCCACACGTGAACAGGCTCCCTCCCTCTCTCTGAAGTGGATTTTGCCTGATTCTTCTTATTGACTCATGAATTCCTATGACAAAATCAGTATCTAGATGTAACCTTGTTCATACTCAGAATCTGTCAATCTTAATTTTGTGTCAATTCTTAAAGTTTAAAAAAAGCCCAATTATGTCTATACTCTATAAGTATTAAATGCCCTTGGGGGCTGTAGATATGGCTTAGCAGTTAAGGTGTTTGCCTGCAAAGCCAAAGGAACCAGGTTCAATTCCCCAGGACCCACATAAGCCAGATGCACAAGGTGGTACACGTGTCTGAAGTTCATTTGCAGTGACTGGAGGCCCTGGCATACCCATTCTCTCTCTCTCTATTTGCCTCTTTCTCTCTACTAAATAAACAAAAATCAATGTTGGGCCCAAAACAATAAATAAATATTTTGCTCAATTCCTTATTTTTGTTTCTGGTTATATAAATTGAAAACGATACAATGCTATTCAGCATTTCTCTGAAGATAGCTTGTGGCATGCTAGTGTGATGCTTTGTAACTTGAAGAAAAACAAAACCCAGGGCTTACGTGGCCAGTCTAAAGAAAGAGAACTTTCAAAGAAATCACCCCACGGCACATGTGGTCACATCTCTCACCTGCTTGCTTTTCTCACAGCTCCATTTCTTAAGTTTCTTCTTTTCTTTCAAAAGATTTGCTTAAGTTTTTGTTCGGTCATGCGTGCGTGCGTGTGCAAGGTGTGGTATGTTTAGAGGTGTGGTGTGTATAGGTGTGTGCGTGTGTATACGCCCATGCAGCACCCCTGTGCTGGCCAGCATCAGGACGGGCTCCACGGTGGTGGCCACACTGGACTGCGAGGCGCCCCACTCCATCACTCGCCCATCTTTCTTCTTATTTGAGCCAGGGTCTCTGACTCATCTCAGATAGACTGTGTGGCTGCGTCCAACTTCTCCTGGAATGTCTCCCATCTGTGTGCCTTTCTAAGATCCCTCTTCTCCCACCTTGTGCGCTGAACTCCCCACCAAGCTTAGCCTGGATGTCCCCTCCCCTTGTAGAATCCTTTCATTCTCTCCGTTCTTGCCATCATTTTAAAGTTTGTTTTTTTTTTAACCCTGAGAAAGCCTTATTGTATTCCTCATTCTAGACATGTGTTATTTTATCTCTGATTAGTTGGACATATATATATATATGGACCATGAAGTGACTATCAAACTGCAGGGGAGATGCAGTATGAACTCTGAAGTTTTCATAGAGGGCTGGATTAGAAAAGAAACAAAATATTTATAAGTCAATATTTGCTTCATTATTTGAAAAAGTTGTAGTGGGGTCACTTATGTTGATAAACATCAGGTAGCTTCTGAAGATTTACAATCCCATCAACTTGTTAGAAGCTCTGAGATATCTCTCAGTAAAGAATCTTATTTATGGGCTGGAAAAATGGCTCAGTGGTTAAGGAGCTTACCTGCAAAGCCTAATGACCTGGGTTCAGTTTCCCAGTACCCACATAAAGCCAGATGCTCAAAGTGGCACAAGCATGGAATTCATTTGTACTGGCGAGAAGCCCTGGAATACCCATTCTCTGTTGTCTGTCTGTCTGTTTCTCTACTTACAAGTAAACAAGAAGTATTTTACAAAAGGACTCCTATTCATTTATTTCATCCAGCATTTCTCAAATGGATCCTCTTGTTCTCCCCCTCTGTCCTCACACACACAAAAGAAGCCATGGGGAACAGTTTGAGTGAAGTGGCCTTCACCAGTAAACAAGAGCAAGGGAAGGCACACTTGTCCTGCACACAAGTGGCTGGATGAATGCTTTCTTTTTTTTTTTTAATTTTTTTTTCTGTTTTTCTTTATTTATTTGAGAGGGACAGACAGAGAGAGAATGAGGCTGAGAGAGAGAGAGAAAGAGAGAGAGAGAGAATGGGCACTCCAGGGCTTCCAGCCTCTGCAAACGAACTCCAGATGCATGCGGACCCTTGTGCATCTGGCTAATGTGGATCCCGGGGAATTGAGCCTCGAACCGGGGTCCTTAGGCTTCACAGGCAAGTGCTTAACCGCTAAGCCATCTCTCCAGCCCTGGATGAATGCTTTCTTGAGGACAACAGTCTGATGTGCTCTGTGCTTTCACCACATGCCACGCAAAGCAGTGCTGCTCTCTCTCCATTGTGACATGGGATGACTTACGCAGTGTGGCCGCCGGCTGAGTACAGTGTTCGCAGTCAGCGTTCCCAGGGTCGTTTCTGAGACTGGGTCTGGACAGATGTCGTCCTTCCATAGGATTTTGCTCAGATGTTTTCTGCTGTTTCTTCCCTGGTGTCTTACTTTGTTTTGGACAGTAGTCCCCCCGCCCCCCCCGCAGGCTAAGGTGACTATTAATTCATTAGCTCTTACCTTAGTCTAATGTCACACTGTATAAAGGGCATGGTTGTGGTAAGTGGACTTGTTTATAGCTAGAAGTAATATTTACCTGGGTGTGTAAACAAGTCTTCATGTGATATCATCCGGGAAAGAGAAAAAGTGCTTAAAGTCATACATGCTCACGTGGCATCCAAAGCCTTGCATGATTCATGGGTATGACAGGAGCTGAGCAAACTGTGACAATTTAGATAGACCTGATAAGATTGAGAATGCTCCTGAGCTTGTGCAGCTGGCTTTACGTGCGTACTGGGGAATCGAACTCTGGCTGGCAGGCTTTGCAAGCAAGCACCTTTACCCACTGAGCAATCTCCCCAGCCTTGAATGAGATGTAGAAGATTCATTACTAACAATAAAAAGACAGCATATAGATATATTTTAGGCAATAAAAGAAATATGTTTGAATTTATTGGCCCTTGGTGTCTGATTTACTTTGGAGCACTGCTCAAATGGCGAGAGTAAAATCCATATTGCAGCTTGGGGTTTATAATTTGTTTAAGGTTTGTCCTAACCCAACATACATGGCTAGCACCACTAACATTTCCACCTCAAAAGGCATTTAGCTTATGGAAAAAAAATGCGAGTAAAAGCATCTGTGTCTCAAAATCAATTTTACTTCATATACATTAATTGTACTTGTAAGTAACCATTAGTGTTGTCCAGGAAATGTTCCCGTCTGCATGCCTGGTAGAATTGCATGTTCTCTCCACTTCCTGATGAGTGAACCATGTGGCCAGCTTTGGGTAAGAAAATATGAAAGAAAATCCAGTATGGCTTCTAGGCAAAGCCTTTAAGGACAAAGAACAATTTTCCATAGAGTAAGCAAGAAATTAAAAATTGTTTCATTTCCCCAGGATTGGGAGTGTTCGTTACTGCAGTTTTATCTTTTCAGACTGGAATACCATAAAGGAACAAAGGCCATGAAAATCATATGGTAGAAAACAGCTAGGTGATAAAATAACATATAGATAACATATTAAGATTGAAATGCACTTTTTTTTTTTTTTTTTTTTTTTTTTTTTTTGCTTTTCAAGGCAAGGTCTCACTTTAGCTCAGGCTGACCTGGAATTCTCTATGTAGTCTCAGGGTGGCCTCGAACTTATGGTGATTCTCCTACCTCTGCCTCCTGGGTGCTGGGAAGGTGTGTGCCACCACACTCAGCAAAATGCAAATTTTAAATAAAGCATATTGTTCAATAAAATTTTAAATGCACTATTGCTCAATCATTGCAAAATACATATAAAATGACTTTGTGGGGGCTTTGGAATTTTTTTAATGTTTTTGACAATTTTCACACATGAACATAATGGAGTTGGATTATAATCCTCTTCCATTACCGTCTTTTGTCTTCCCTTTTCCTCCTTCCACTGAATCCTTTTTCTTTCCAATTAGATCTGCTTTTATTTTGACGCCTCTGTGTGTGTGTGTGTGTGTGTGTGTGTGTGTGTGTGTGAATACGTGTGGCCTTCAGAATTTTGAAACAGGAAAGAAACATCTATGAAAGGGGGTCTTTCATGTGTGCCTAATATGAGATATTCATACCATAGGGTATTGTTCAGCCTTAAGAAGAGGGACATACTGACATATGCTGCAACATATGAAGACTTAATGTCATGCGAAATAAGCCAGCCACAAAAAATATAAATACTGTAATTGCACTTAGCAGCGAAATCACTTAGAGTAGTGAAAGTCATAGACACAGAAGAGAGAACTGTGATTGCCAGGGCCTGGGAGAAGGGAGGATGAGGGAGTTGTTTATTGGGCGTGCAGCTTTAGTTTTACAAGACTCAAAGAGGTGTGATGGGGGCTGGAGAGATGGCTCAGTGGTGAAGGCACTTGTCTGAAATTTTGATGACCCAGGTGTGATTCCCCAGTGCCCACATGAAGCCAGATGCACAGGGAGGCTCATGCATCTAGAGTTCGTTTGTAGTGGTTATAGGCCACTACACCCATTTGCTCTGTCTCTTTCTGCTTGCTAATATAAATAAATAAATGAATAAATAAAACATTTTTAAGAGAGGTATGAAGATGGCTGATGGTTATGGCTGTACATTATGAATATATGCAAGACCCCACTGAAGCATATACATCCAAATGGTAAAGATGGTCAATAATATTGTTATGTGTTATTTTTTCAAAATAAAAAACAATGGAGCAGGGATAAAGGTGTTTTGGTGGGGATGGGTGCTAAATATTCTGTTTTGCCTTATAGGAAAAAAAAAAATCATGCCCTCTACCTGGGCCTGAAGAGAACTTTGGGCGTCTCCTTCAATAAATGGAGAAGCCTAATGATTCCTGGTGTTGGGGAGTGTGGTAGTTTGAATGAATGCCCCTGATAGATTCAGGAGTTGATTATATTTGTAATTTACTAGATTTCCAGCTACCTGGCAGGAAGTTGTGTCACTGTGGGTGGATCTTAGGGTCCAGACCTAATGTGTATGTTTGGGGGTGGACCTGAATTCCAGCATAAAGGTATACAGGGTGCTGGATCTCTGCCTGGGGCTCCTGGAGTGTGCTTGCTTGGGGTGCTGCTGATGCATGTCTCTCTGCGTGGACCTGTGAACGGGAGCCGGCTTCTCCTGCCGCTATGGCGCTTCCCCTGGATCTGTAAGCTTCAGTGAACTCTGTTCCTCCCATAAACTGTGCCTGGTTTGGAAGTTCATCCCAGCAACCTGAAGCTGACTGCAACAGGCAGGAAGCTCACCCTGGTCTCCAACAGGTCACCTGGTACGTGGTAGCCCAGCCACTTGGGCTAGACGTCAAAGAGCTTGTGTTGCAGTGTGGAGGGAAACATACCTGCCTTCTAGTTCTCCCCATGGCTACCCGAGTGCTGCTCACGAGGAAAGAGAGCTGACCGCAGCAAGCCACTGAGAACAGATAAAGCCCAAGGGAAAACCAGACAGCTGCTAGCAAGGCTCACGTCTCTCCCTTCACGGCATTAAAACCCGTAGCTTGACCAGGGATGTGCCTCGGTGATAGACACTTGCCTGGCATATACAAAGCTCTAGGTTGATCCCTATACCATTAAATTAACACAAAACATGCTCCATGGTCAGCATCATGTGGGTGTACCCTCATCCCCCCCCTCTGTGGGAGGGTGCCCTCAGTGCGTCACGAGGAAAGGGCAGGAGAAGATAGACATCAGGATCACCAATGATTCCACTCCTGCTCTCCCAAAGACAAAAAAAAAAATGGTGACAAGTAAGCACAGCTCGCCACATGGAGCCTTTCCCTGAGTTGGCAACCTTCCCAGCTGGGTGAAAGAGAAGACCATTATCTGGAAAGGCTGCAATTAATAGCGACACATTTAACTTTTGCTCTGCTGTGAGCATCCAAGGCTCTAAGGCATCACCTAAGACCTACTGTTGTGTCTGACAAAACTCGTCCCTTTTGTGTGGAAGTCAGTGCCAACTATATCCAATGTCTGCATTTCCCAAAGGACCCGGATGCTTCCTAGGCAGCCAGCCAATGATACCAGACATAAGCAAGGGTCTATAGCACTGTCCATAAGCTATTACTAAATCAGCTCCCTTGGGGGATTGCCTCTCAAAGAACCTGCTTCCAAGCGGATGCAAATGCCACTCACGTGTTCATGAAGAAACTGTGAAATAGTTCACTCAGAAAGCGAAAGTATTCAAATGACAAGTTAGAAAATCCACATGAATTCTCTCTGCAGGTGAGTGGTGAGGATGTATGCATGTCCAAGCAAGAATGCATGTGTACAGGAACGGGTGTGTTTAATAGAGAAATGTTAATATACAAGACAACATTGGCAGAAGCCTGGAGCACTTGTGTGTGTCTGTGGGGGGGTGGAGATGGAAATTCGCATTTTTTTTTTCCTGTTTCACAGTCAAGTGACATTTTTTTTTCAAACATCTGTTCTGTGAGCAGAGCATGAGGGCCACACATCACCGGTAAGTGCTTGGGAAAAGAATCAGGGGGAAACACTCCCCACTTAACTCATCTCCGCTCTGTGAATGATTACAGGGTTTGGGCTATTTCTGGCCACATCCGGGTGTCTGTGAAAAGTGGAAGGAAAGTCATTGAGTAGAATGGGCATTTGTGCATTTAGCAATTTGCCTTGAGTCAGGAAGTCTAGACATTCCTCTGGGACTGGGAGGCATGCGGTCTATATCCGTGACCTCCAAGATGCTCGGTAACTCGAAAGCAAAGACCATCTGGAAGATCCTGAAGCAAGTGGCTCCAGTAGCTCTTGACCAGGTCACCTAAGGCAAAGCGGAAACCCATGAGCTGGTGGTTAGACATGCGCCAAGTCTCCCTGGCCTGATGTGAGAAGCAGCCTGAGCCAGGGGGAGGGCCGGACTTGCATGACCCCGATTTCCTACCACAGCAAGCTAACTGAGTCTTTGTGCCTTGGTCCCTTATATTAAACAGACACAACCTTTTTTGTTGTTGTTGTTGTTTTTGAGGTAGGGTCTCACTGACTCAGGCTGACCTGTAATTCATCTTGTAGTGGGTATATTTAATAGAGAAATGTTCATAGAAGACACCATTGGTGGGGGGGGGGTTAGAAATGGAAATTCACATTTTTGCAATGCTTTTTTTTTGTTTTTTTTTTAAGTCTCTGGGCAGCCTTGAACTCATAGTGATCTCCTACCTTGGCCTCCCAAGTGCTGGGATTAAAGACATGCACCTCCATACCTGGCCAGATGCAGCCCTTTTTTTTCTTTTCTTTTTTTTTAAATTAATTAATTTATTTGAGAGCGAGAGACACAGAGAGAAAGACAGATAGAGGGAGAGGGAGAGAATGGGCGCGCCAGGGCTTCCAGCCTCTGCAAATGAACTCCAGACACATGCGCCCCCTTGTGCATCTGGCTAACGTGGGACCTGGGGAACCGAGCCTCGAACCGGGGTCCTTAGGCTTCACAGGCAAGCGCTTAACCGCTAAGCCATCTCTCCAGCCCCCCTTTTTTTCTTTTAAAAATCTTTTTTGTTTATTTATTTATTTGAGAGTGACAGACAGAGAAATAGGCAGAGAGTGAGAGAGAAAGAGAAAGAGAATGGGCACGCCAGGGCCTCCAGCCACTGCAAACGAACTCTAGATGCGTGCGCCCCCTTGTGCATCTGGCTAACGTGGGTCCTGGGGAATCGAGCCTCGAACCGGGGTCCTTAGGCTTCACAGGCAAGCACTTAACCGCTAAGCCATCTCTCCAGTCCAAGATGCAGCCTTTTTTTTTTAACAACAGGAAGATGTAGTATTTCTTAAGGGTTGCCAGGTTTCCAACACCATCATGAACCTTAGATTTATTTGCTCTTCTTGGTAACCCTATGAAGTAGATAGCACTGGTCTATCTCATTGATTCTAAGATTTTTATTTTTCTCATTTTCTCATTTGCTCTTCTCAAGGTGCATCATGTAATTGATGTGGAATTATAGAAATTATACCTGAGTAAATGTGTGCTTTTATATCTTTCTTAGTGGCTCATAAATTGATAGCGTGTTAGATTTGGGGGGAAACTGAGGCAGAGATATGGAAATGAAAGCCCAGGTGGGTTATCAACTCAGCAAGAAAGTGATAGAGCTAGCATTTGAACCCAATCTGTTTCTAGAGTTGACTTTTCTTAATATGGAGCCAGAGTTACTGTACTTAATAAAACCATTGTTTTATATATTCAATATTCTCCAATTAAAAAAAATCTCTTATTTGGGTTTGCAACCTAGTGGTCCATTTGCTAACTGAACAACTTTAGGCAAGTTCTTTTTCTCTTTTTCAAAAATAATTTATTTATTTTACTTCTTGAGAGAGAGGGACTGATAGACAGATGGTGGGGGGCGGGGGACAGAATGAGCGCACCAGGGCCTCCAGCCACTGTAAACAAACTGAAGACACAGGTGCCACCTGGTGCATCTGGCTTACGTCAGTTCTGGGGAATCGAACCTGGGCCTGTGCGCTTTCAGGGAGGCCTTCTTCTCTGCCTCTTATTTCACCAATAGGCACACTGGGTGTGCAGATACCTGCTTCTGTGTCCATCCCCAAGGCTCTTCAGAGTCCTAACAGTTTCAACACTGTCCCAAAGTCCAAGTCCAGGGTTGGGGAGATGGCACAGTGGGTAAAATCAGGCTCGTGCTCTCTTATATGCGGATCCTACCTTCACATTTTTAGATTTGTATGTGCATTGGAGTCAGAGTCAGTAGTAGAGGTCAGGAAGCTAGAAAGGGGCAACAAGGAAGGAAGGGAGGAGAGTTTAAGGTGAGGGGATAGTAACTAAACAGTGGAATGTTTAATATAACTTTAAAGTCACGTATTTTATGTTAACGATCAAGGACCTCCTGTAGCTACATTATTACAGCTTCCTAAATGCATTTGAGGATTGGAATTCAAACTCATCTTAAGACCCCTATAAAAGCTCCCCTTCTCTACGTCTTCTAATCTTGGGGAAACGACTCTCTCCACAAACATACCCTTAACCCACAATATCCTGGAGCTGCCTGTGCCTTTTCTAGGCTCAGCCTCTTTGCTTCAGACCCATTGTCTGTCCCTCCCTCCCAGCATCCTTCCAGATGCCATGCCCTAACTCTGCCCTTCCCCGGGACACAGGCCAGTTTTTGTAGAGGCGAAGTCTGAGAACTCCACACGGGATGCCCGGCCACCTCAGGAAGCTGAGCTGCCCTCTTTTGTGTGTGTGTGTTATTGAAATACAGATGACAAAGAACAGTGAAAAAAATGGTTAATTCACACTCTGGTAGTCCTATGAAGAGTTGGGAGGGGGAATCCAACACAGGAACCAGTAACAAAGAGATGACTGTGCTAAGAGAAATAGTGACCACCAAGGGTGAACCCTAGACCTCAGCCATAGGGATGTGGCCTAGAGAGGAGCACAGCACATTCCTCCTGCGGTCCTGGCTCCCTGGAAGGGAAGGTGGGCTGGAGGGCAGGTGGTCTACATGTCCAGGGGAAGATAAGCAGGAAGGCCCAGGACCTTACCATCGCTGTAACAGAATGCTCCATTCCTCATAGGTTTTAAACCCTGCTTTGCTCCAGACAGAGAACTCCCCGTGGGTCCCCAGTCCCTAAAGTCCATAGGTCCGCAGTCACTAGAGCCCAATTTTATATAGTATGGTGCCAATTTGAGGAGACAGAACCACCAGTAGTGTCAAAAGGCAGCCCTTCCATCACAGCTGCTGCTAGAAGCCCCCCAAACCACCAACTCTCTGGATGTGCAGCCTCTGCAATCCACAGCTCCAGGCTCATGATTACCCTTATCAAAGGGCCTGGTTCCATGGATGCCTACCTCAGGGCCCAAGGAGAGGGACTTCCATAGGCATCTCTATGGCACCACCTCTATTAGCTGTGAGTCTGTGAATTCGGCACAGGGACATGAGAAGTGTGAAAAGGCAATGACCTCAAGAAGCAAGACATCTCCAAAAGAACATAATGGTGTCCAGAAGCAGACCCCAGTTTACAGGACATCTATGAAACTCCCCAAAAGGAATTCAAAATACCTCTGATACTCTGTGCATAAATGGAAAAATAACAATTCTATTTTCATATGGAGCCTCAAAAGATCCACAATAGCTGAAGAAATCCTCAACAAAAAGTTTTGTGTTTTAAGTCACTATTCTTGACTTCAAAAACTGCTACAAAGCTATGGTAAGATAGCATAAGCTAGCCCATCGCAGACCAGTGGAACAGAATAGAGAACAGAAATTAATCTACATACATACAGCTAATTCATTTTTTAAAAAGACATCAAGAACATGTACTTGAGAAAAGACAATCTCTTCATTAAATGGCACTGGGATAGCTGAAAATATACATACATATGCAGAATAATAAAACTCGAGCCCTGCCTCTCCCCATATGTAAACATGAATTCATAGCTGGGTGTGGTGTCTCATGTCTATAATTTCAGGACTGGGAAGGCTGAGGCAGGAGTTTGAAGCCAGCCTGTTCTGTATATTAAGTTCTAACCAAACTAAACTATAGAATGAGACCCTGTCTCAAAAAAACAAAAACTAACTAGCTAGCTAACTACCTAACTGACTAGCCAGGCAACTCACCGACTATCTATCTAACTCGCTAGCTAACTAATAAAGTCCTTCAAAGTGGATCAAAGATGACTGGATCAAGACTACGCAACTACTCTAAGGAAACACAGGGTAGACGCTTTAAGACATTAGTGTAGGCAACAACAAAGACATTGGCAAAGTTTTTTGAGTAAGATCCCACAAGTGCAGACAATAGGAGTAAAAATATGCAAATGGAATTACATAAGCTTCTGCTCATCAAAGAAGAGAATTAACAGGATGATAAGACAGCCTACAGAATAGGAATAAATATTAACAAGCCATTCAGCTAATAAAGAAGCAATATCCAGAATATAGAATAAATGCACATACATACACACACACGTAATTATGTGATTTTAAAACTAGGCAAATGATCTGTATAAACATTTCTCAAAAGAAGATGCACAGATGGGCAGCAAGCATATACAAACATGTTCAGTATCAGCTAGTCTTTAAGGAAATGCAAATCAAAGCCACAATGAAGTATTAATCTCATTCAATTAGAACTGTTATTATAAAAACAAAAATTCACAAGTATTTGTGGGGATGAGAAGAGAGGGGAGCTGGTATACATTGTTAGTGGGAATGTAAATTAGTCACTATGGAAAACACTATGAAGGTTTCTCGGAAAACTAAAAATAGAACTCTGTTCAATTCAGCACTCCTATTACTGGGTATATAGCCAAAGGAAATGAAATCTATACCTAAGAGATCCTTGCAGTGTTGTGTTTTTTGCAGCACTATCCACAAAATTGCTACATGGGTGAATAAAGAAACCAAGGGGGCTGGGAAGATGGCTTAATAGTTAAGGCACTTGCTTGCAAAGCCTGATGGCCTGGGTTCAATTCCCCAGTTCCCACATAAATCCAGATGCATAAAGTGGTACATGTGTCTGGAGTTCATTTTGCAGAGAGAGAGAAAGAGAGAGAGAGAGGAAAGAGAAGCAAGATGCTCTGAAGTACCCATTCTCTCTTTCTTTTATTCTCTGTCTCTCTTTGCAAATAAATAAGCAAGCAAACAAATAAAAGAAACCAAGGTATGTATATAACATATGGCATATACAAATTTTTTTAAACCCAATAAAATTCTGTCATTTGCAGCAATGTGGATAAAACTATAAGACACTGTGTTAAATGAAATAAGCCAGGAAAAGAAGAAAGAGTGCACATTCTCAGTTACTAGTGGAAGCTTAAAAAAGAGATCTCATAGAAGAAAAAAGTGGACTACTCATTACCAGAAAGTGGGAAGGTGAGGACAGAGGGGTGAATGAGAGAGGCTAGAGTTCAAATATCAAAAACCAGTTAGGTGGGAAGGATCAGAGCTGATATTCAAAATAGTAGGGAACTATAGTCTGCAATCTATATTTCAAAAGAACTAAACTGGGCATGGTGGCACATGCCTTTAGTCCCAGTACTCAGGAGGCAGAGGTAGGTGGATCTCCATGAGTCCGTGGCCACCCTGAGACTACATAGTAAATTCCAGGTCAGCCTGAACTATAGTGAAAACCTACCTTGAAAAAAAAACAAAACAAAAACAAAAAAGAAAAAGAAATTTGAGGAGGTGGAAATGATAATTATCTTTGTTTGCTTATTGCACACATGTATCAAATACCATACAAATACATAGAAATATTTTATGCCCACTTAAAAATGAACTTTAGTTAAAAAAATAGTTGAATGGAAATGGATTCTAAGCCAAGAATTATCTCACAGATTGGGAGGAGGTAAAGGGTTCAAGGAAGAATAGATCTGATTTCATTTCTATTTGTAGGGAGGAGGCTAATGATGGTATCAACATGGCTGTATCCACACCATGTACAAAACTAATAAAATAAACAAATAAGGAAAGTGAGGGCTGGAGAGATGGCTTAGCGGTTAAGCGCTTGCCTGTGAAGCCTAAGGACCCTGGTTCGAGGCTTGGTTCCCCAGGTCCCACGTTAGCCACATGCACAAGGGGGCGCACACGTCTGGAGTTCGTCTGCAGTGGCTGGAAGCCCTGGCGTGCCCATTTTCTCTCTCTCCCTCTATCTGTCTTTCTCTCTGTGTCTGTCGCTCTCAAATAAATAAATAAAAAATGAACAAAAAATATTAAAAAAAATAAATAAAGTGATCATCAGAAGTATTGAGCTAGAATCAAATTAGCACATTTTAAATATTTGCATGCAGATTTCCACATAGAATGGGATTAAATTTCTGCACAAATTTTAAAAGGTTTTCTCCCTGAGAACATAAAACAGGGCTAGGGGCAAGTGCTATAAAGTGACCTGCTGCAAGACGTATGGCATGAAAGTGTCCGCTGTTAAGGCCTTTGCTCCTAATGGCCCCAATGTCCTTACTCAAGCCAGGCAAGCTTTGTGTTTTTGAAATTCCTTCCAATCTCAGTGTGAAATAGTGACTGAAAATTATTGGTAAACAGCACAGAGAGGCATCCGGAAAAGGGAGAAATCACAGCTCATCAATATGTTCAAATGAAAGTTAGCTTGTCTTTTGCAAATAAAATATGTGAATAAAATATGAATGTTCTCAGAGCTCAGGAGGCAGAAGTAGGAGGATCTCCAAGAGTTTGAAGCCACCCTGAGACTACAGAGTGAATTCCAGGTCAGCCTGAGCTAGAGTGAGACCCTACCTTGAACAAACCAATATATATATATATATGCATGCATGCTAAGGCAGGGCATTGTGGTACTTGCCTATAATCCCATAAACCTTGTGCTTGAGAGCCTGAGGCAGGAGGATGAAGACTTTAATGTCAGACTAAAAAAAAAAATAGACATTAGTATGTTCAAAATAGTTTGTTAAAATTCTCTTAAGGGCTGGATGGATGGCTTAGTGGTTAAGTGCTTGCCTGTGAAGCCTAAGGACCCCGGTTCAAGGCTTGATTCCCCAGGACCCACATTAGCCAGATGCACAAGGGGGCGCATGTGTCTGGAGTTTGTTTGCAAGTGGCTGGAAGCCCTGGTGTGCCCATTCTCTCTGCCTCTTTCTCTCTCTCTCTCTCTCTTCCTCTTTCTCTCTCGGTCGCTCTCAAATAAATAAATAAAATAAACAAAAAATTTTTAAAAATTCTCTTAAGATTAAAGAAAGTTGGGGCTAGAGAGATGGCTCAGCAGTTGGAGGTGCTTGCTTGCAAAGCCTGAGGGCCCAGGTTCAATTTCCCAGTCCCCACATAAAGACAGATGCACAGATTGACTCACATGTATGGAGTTGGTTTGCAGTGGCAAGAGGCCTTGGCATACCCATTCTCTTTGTCTCTTGTCTCTCTCTTTCAAATAAATAAAAAAATATTTTTATTTTAAAGATATTATTTATTTATTTATTTGTAAGCAGAGAGATATAGAGAGATGAAAGACAGGCAGGGTGAGAATGGTATGCCAGGGCCTTCAGCCATTGCAAATGAACTCCAGATGCATGTGACATCCTGTGCATCTTATGCCACCTTGTGGGTACTGGGGAATTGAACCTGGGTCCTAAAATATTTTCAAAAGATTAAAGAAAGTGGGGCTTGGGGCTGGAGAGATGGCTTAGCAGTTAAGGCATTTGTCTGCAAAGCCAAAGAATCCCAATGTGATTCTCTAGGACCCACATAAACCAGATATACAAGGGGGCATATGCATCTGGAGCCAGTTGCAGTGCCTGGAGGCCCTGGAGCATTCTCTCTTTCTCTGCCTCTTTCTATCAAATAAATAAATAAAACATTAAAAAAGAAAGAAAGAAAGAAAGTGGGGCTGAATAGATAGCTCATCACGGAAGAGAGCTTGTTGTGCAAGCGTGAGACCTGGAGTTTGGCCCCCAGCATCCATGTCAAAAGCTGGCATGGTCGCACATGCCTGTGAGGCTGGTTTTGAGAGGGGCAGAGACAGGAGGATCTAAGATCGTCTAACTAAAAAGTAGCAAGCTTCAGATTCAGTAAGACTCTGCCTCTATCTCAAGGAAATAAAGGGGAGAGTGTTATAGGAGAATACCAGTCATCCTTCCTCTGGCTTCCTCACACATGTGCACTGAGATGTGATCTGCACACACGTGTGCATACCTGGCACACATACCACAAATACCATAAACATACACCACTTGAATACCAGATTAAAGAAAGTGCTAAAACTGGGCCTTGCCGATGATGACAGAGCTTTTATGCACAGAAATTCCCAGAGTGAGGTCTGAGGATGCAGTTTAATAGTAGAGTACTTGTCTAGCATAGCTCTGAGTTCAATCCACAGTGCTGCAAAAGCAAATAAATAAAGGAATTAATAATGAATAAATAAATAAATGAACAAATACTGGAGTGAGTGGTGCATGCCTTGGGAGGCTGAGACAAGAGGATGGCAAATTTGAGGCTAGCCTTAGGTACATAGTGAGAATTTGTCTTGAAAAAAATAACAGTAGGGCTGGAGAGATGGCTTCGTGGTTAAGGCGCTCACCTGCAGAGCCAAAGGACCAAGGTTCAATTCCCCAGGACCCACGTAAGCCAGATGCACAAGGTGGTGCATGTGTCCGGAGTTTGATAGCAGCAGCTGAATGCCCTGGCACCCCCATTCTCTCTCTCTCATAGGTAAAATAAGAATTAAAAAATAATAACAATAAATAAATTATAGCCGGGCTATCATGGTAACATATGTGTGCTATCCCCGCACTTGGGACACAGAGACAGGAGGATCAGAGTTCAAGGTCAGCCTAGGCTATATGACACTCCAACCCAAAAAAGAAACAAGAAGCAATACAAAACAAAATTCTTGGGCTGGAGAGATGACTTAGTGGTAGGCACTTGCCTACAAAAGCTAAGGACAAAGGTTCAATTCCTCAATACCCACATAAGCCAGATGCACAAGGTGGCACATGAGTCTGGAGTTTGTTTGCAGTGGCTGGAGGACCCTGGTGCCTCTATCTGCCTCTTATCCCCTCTCTCTCAAATAAATAAAATATAAAAACCAAAATTCTTAAGTTAGCAATATTTAAACTCATGCTGTCTACAATTCAGTGTTATCTTGTGGCTTCCCTTTCAGTCACTGCTACATCATTGGCTGTTTTCATTCATGAGCAGACAAATATATGCTTTGGGACATATCATCTGCTCTCAGGGTCTTCAGGAACTGAACTTTTGAATGAGTGAGAAGTAATGGATTACTTCTCCAGTCTTATGAAATCATGGAAGAGATTGGCAGCGGGCGGAAGCAAAGGTGGGCCACATCCTTGATGTTCAGTGGGCCGCAGCAAAGGCCCTGTCCTGTGCAGAGGAGCTGGGAAAACCCTGCCTCGTCCACGCCAGCCTTCAACAACACTGCTGACTGTTCTGTCTGGGAGCTCCTCGGGGCCTGCAGCACCCAGCTTCAGACTGCCTTGGAGGAAGCCAGCTTGCTTCCAACCCATGAGATGACCAAAAGTCAGGTCTGACTCACCAGATCAAATGTGTTTACTTATTTTACTTTCCTCTCTCTCTCTCTCTCTCTTTCTCTCTCTCTCTCCCTGTGTGGCAGTCAGAGGACAGCTTCTGGGTAGGGTTGGTCACCTCACCTTTCTACCTCTCTCTGAGGCTGCTCTGAACCTCACGCTTGTGCTGCTACTGGGGTTCTTTTCTGTGAGCTTCTAGGACATTCTCCAGTGTGCTGGGATTACAGACACTATCCACATCCACAGCCTCTACCTTGTTTGTTTATTTATTTGTTTCTTTTTCCACATGGGGCTTGGAGATTGAACTCGGATACTAAGGCTTGCACTTTATCCACTTCTCCATTTCCCCAAGCCTTAGATGTGTTTTAAAGAATAAAAGAAAATAAGCTGGGCCTTTGAAGTGACCAGTCTGTCTGTCTTCTCTAGTTCATACCAGAATGTATACATCAGGTCATTAAGATTCACAGAAAATGTTAAGTGGAGGAGGATAATCAAAGAAAATATTAACCTTAACACCATGCAGCTGTGATCAGTGGTAATAAAGCTCATATTCCTTTTTCCAAGTCTGACAGTGCACTGTGCTGTTGAACAACAAGGAAAAATAGTGAATATAAAAGACCCATCCCCTGCCCTTTAATGAGAGCAACTTCAGGACAACCCAAGAATTGCAGGGAGGAAAACTGAGAACCAAAAAGATTTCCCTAGAACATTCCCTTCTCCCGGCAATACCTCTCTGCTCTCAGGATTGAAGAATTACCAACTTAGAGTGGGGAAGGGGAAGGAAGGAAAAGAGCAACACCCAGCACTTTGTTTGTTCAGATAAATCACATGTACAATACAGAAAAATTAGAAAATGTAGACCAGCTGGGCATGGGGGCGCATCCCTTTAATCCCAGCACTTGGGAGTCAGAGGCCAGCCTGAGACTACACAGTGAATTCCAGGCTTATGTGAGCTAAAGTGAGACCCTAACTCAAAACACCACAACAAAAAAAAAAAAAAAAGAAGGGAAAAAGAATGAAAGAAGAGGAAAATAAAACCACCCATAAGCCTGTTACCAACTGATAAACCTTGTGAATTTTGGTATTTTTTTTCAAAATGCTTATACATAAGCTTTTGCATAAATATATATTTATATATGCACACATAAGTAGACAGATGCACAAAATATCTTTTTTCCTTCCAAATAGTATATTATAGATTCATTTTAATAATAATCTTGTTTCCTGATAATAATAAATGAATATTTACACACCACTAAGTACACATTTATTTTAAATTTTTAAATTTCTACTTAATAGTATTTTCATGATGGATCATAATTTATTTAACCAAAACCTACTTTTAGACATTTGCATTTTTAAAGATTCATACAGTTTATGAATAACACTTAGGTGTATTCCTAACTGGGCTTAGAGCTTAAGTATTTATGTAATTTCTTCTTCTCACAGTAAAGAAAGCTCTGTTGCATTCTTCTTGCTGAGACTGTGCCCATTTCCCCAGAGGTAAGGCCTTTGGGAGGCTGTCTAGGAAGGAAGATGGAGCTTCTTGATTGGGATTTAGAGCCCTATTATAAAACAGACTTCAAAAGGCTTGCAATTAGGAGGATTGCCAAGAGTTCAAGGCCATCCTGAGAGTGCACAGTGAATTCCAGAACAGCCTGGGCTACAGCAAGACCCTACCTAGGAAGACCAAACAGAACAAAAAAAGCTTTCAATAGCCGGGTGTGATGATGCACGCTTTTAATCCCAGCACATGGGAGGAAGAGGTAGGAGGATCACCGTGAGTTTGAGGGCAGCCTGAGACTATATAGTGAATTCCAGGTCAGCTTGGGCTAGAGTGAGACCCTACCTCAAAAAAACAAACAAAAAAAGAAGCTTGCTATTTCCTTATGCCATAGGAAGACACAGTGGAATGCTCACACACACAAGAAGAAAGGCAAAGGCAGAAAAGATGGCTGTCCATGAACAAGTATATGGGCCTCTGTTAGATACTGTGGGACCTTAATTTTGGACTGCCCAGTGTTCAGAGCAACAAGAAATAAACTCCTTTTTTTCCATAACCTACTCTGTGTGTATTTTTTGGTTACAATATCTAAGGCACTCCTGCTATCAGTTGGGCATGTTCATGGTAAAGAGAAAAAAGAGGAAAAGCCACCTGAAACACTCTCTCTCCTCTCTGAGAGAATCACTGAGCAATCTTCCATGTAACTATGTGCTATATATACATACATGAAATTGTATGTATGTATACATTATATGTGTATGCACACAAGGTTTAAGGGGAGCCTTTTTGGTGTGTGTGTGTGTGTAGTGGGTGTGGTGTGTGAATAGGTGTGGCAAATGCATGTGTATCTGCAGATGCTTGTGTCACATGTACCCACATGTGTGAGGATGTCAGGTATCCCCTTTTATTACTCTTCCTGCTTATGTCCTTGAGACAGGGGTCTCTCAATGAAGCTCGAATTCATACTATTTTTTGGGTAACACAGGCTGACCAGCCAGCCTCAGTGATCCACCTGTCTCCACCCTCCGCAGTACTGAGGTTGCAGGAATGCAGAGCCGTGCCTGGATTTTTACTTGGGTGCTAGAGAGCAGACTGACGTCTGCTCACTTGCACAGAAACTGCTCTTACCCACTGAGCCATTCTCCCAGCTCAAGGGCACATTTTAAAAGGGGTGGTGATTATATATATAATTTTCTGGATTTTAACAATGTGTAATAAAACTCCTTCAGGCCAAGAAGTATAGGTCATTAATTTTTTTATTCCTGCATAATATTCTATTCTAAGAATTATCATAATTTATTCAGCTACTACTTTATTAATAGACTTTTGATTTGCTACCACATTTTATTGTTAAAAATAACGCTGCAATAATAATCCTTGCACATATATATTTATGTAGCAGGACTTTTATTTCTATAGTATACAGTCCCAAGAGTAGAATTTTGGATTGAACTTATATGTGCATGTAAAATTTTAATAAAGATCATGAATTGCTTTTTCATATTTCCACCAATGATATCTGAGGGTGTCCTTGTCCTGACTCCCAGCTCTGGAATAATAGGTGTTATCACACTTTTATGTTTGCCAGTGTGATAGTATCATTGTGGTAATTTTAATTTCCATCTCTCTGCCTATTAGGGGAGGTTGAATATTCCATCTTACTTGCTATTCTCAAAATTGCCTATTCATATCACCAATCCATTTTGCTATCAGATTGACTGTCTTACTAAACTGGAAAAACACTTTTTGTATGCTATATATACTAATTTTAATCTATCATTTGAATTTAAAATAGTTCCTCCAACTTGTTTGCCTATTGATTTTATGTTTAGTATCTCTCGAGCTACAAATCATGTCTTGAAATTTTAGTTGTAGGTATATGTAGTGTACACACACACACACACACACACACACACACACATACACACTATTCTGGTCTTAATTCAAAAGATTTTTCCAGCAGTTTGAATGGTGGTTCCACAAAGGAGTAGGTGGTATGTCTGATTGGCCAAGCTTTGGAAGAATTCTAAATGGCTGGTCGTGAAGCTGGGAGGGATTCCAGAAAAGCCCAGACAAAAGTAGGGTGCCCCTCACAAAGAACCAGCTGGCCGATCCATGGGTCATATCCTTTCACACCTGAACTTGAAGACAGCGAGCCCCATGGTGAAGTCAACTACTGCTGCGCTATGCTAACTAGCCTTCCTGAAGTGCTTCCCCGAACTGTCAGGAAGCGCATCCAAACACTTAAAGGTAGAGCACATCACCCAGTCACAGGCAACTTGATAACTGTGGGCACGAAGAATGGCACTCTCCTCAAAGCTACACTTTCTGGTCATGGTGTCATCCCACACACCCACAAATTTCAACAGAAGACTGGTGGCAACAGGAGGTTTGAGTTCCTTCTTACCTTACGGAAAATACAATGTTGGGCTGGAAAGATGGCTTAGCGGTTAAGCGCTTGCCTGTGAAGCCTGAGGACCCCGGTTCAAGGCTCGGTTCCCCAGGTCCCACGTTAGCCAGATGCACAAGGGGGCGCACACATCTGGAGTTCGTTTGCAGTGGCTGGAAGCCCTGGTGCGCCCGTTCTCAATCTCTCTCTCTCTCTCTGTCTCTTTCTCTCTCTCTCTCTGTCACTCTCAAATAAATAAATAAAAAATGGAAAAATTTAAAAAAATACAATGTTGCCTTTTTGTACTCTATTTTTGTAAATTTTTATTTATTTATTTGACAGAGAAGGAGGGGGAGGGAGAGAGAGAAAGCAAGAGAGTGCGCCAGGGCTTCCAGCCACTGCAAAGGAACTCCAGATGCATGTGCCCCCTTGTGCATCTGGCTAACGTGGGTCCTGGGGAATCAAACCCGAGTCTTTTGGCTTTGCTGGCAAATGCCTTAACCACTAAGCCATCCTCCAGCCCCTTTTTATACTCTATTTGATTAAGAATTTAATTAGCTCTCAAAGCAGCCATACAGCTACTTTGGCCCCTGTAGACAAGCATCCTCCTCCCCACAGGTGAGCTCATGGGACATGACACACACGGGCAAAATTTAAATAAATTAAATAAATAGAAAAGATAATGCTTTTTTAAAATTTATTTTTTGCTTTATCGATGTAGGGTCTCACTCTAGCCCAGGCTGACCTGGAATTCACTATGTAGCATCAGGGTGGCCTCGAACTCATGGTGATCATCCTACCTCGGCCTCCCAACTGCTGCCTCCATGATGATTTTTATTGCTTTACATTATATTGATCCAGCTTATCAATTTTTTTTAACCTTTTTTGTTTCCTGGAGTTTTTTGGTGCCATCAAGTACAAAATTATATTACAGCAAAAGCTCCTGTTTTTTCTTTCCGTATTTATGCTGTGTGTTTCATGTTTATTGCATTTACTAGATTATAGAGACAATATTGAATGATAGCAAGAGTATGCACTCCTGAAGCTAGGGAGATAATTTAGTGGCTAAAGGTGCTTAATTGCAAAGCCTGCTGGCCAAGGTTCAATTCCCCAGTCCCCATGTAGAGCTATCAGACTTGTTTGTAGCAGCAACAGGCCCTGTCTCAAAGAAGTTATAGCACAGACAACTCCTCTTACCTTCACATGCCTGCTGTGGCACTCATATACACGCAGATGAATAAATAAACACATACGGGGCTGGAGGGATGGCTTAGCAGTTAAGGCATTTGCCTGCAAAGCCTAAGGACCAAGGTTCAATTCTCCAGGTCCCACGTTAGCCAGATGTGCATTGTGGCGCATGTGTCTGGAGTTCGTTTGCAGTGGCTAGAAGCCCTGCCATGCCCATTCTTTCTCTTGCTCTCCCACTGTCCCTCTGTGTCTAATAAATAAACAAATAAAACTATAAAAAATTTAAACATATACATAAATATTTTTAAAAGGAGTATATCCTATATATGAAACAGCTTTAATCATAAGAATATAAGCACACTACTCATATATTGACAGATAACTTGTGCAACAAGTAATAGTGAAATATAGTTTTTGATAGTCTCTACTCTCAATTTAGATGGAACTGCTCTTCTTCTTGATCCTGAACAATCATTTTCTCTGAGGCTAAAACCTACAAAAAGTATGTGGTCTCAACACTCAACACAGGGATGGGACAATCTCTAATCATATTCCCATTGAAAGATACACAGCGCGCCTCCCGCCCCCAACCATCTGTAGCAATTCTGAGATTCCTCAGAGGAAAGGCTGTAAGAAACACAAGTCTGGAAAGGAAGGGCATTTCTGGACTAGTCCTCTCTGTTCCCTTGAAGGAGTTCTCTCAACCATTGCTATCCATCCTGAAGGCTTCGTGCATTTGGATCTCTGGGTTTCCATTGTCCCTGGTGGTCATATTCTGGGGGCCATTGGGACTCAGTGCCTCTTTCCCCTCATGTGTGTTATTCATAGCAGTTCAACAAGGCAAAACTTGTTCTATTCTGGAATAGTCACTAGCCACTCTAAGCTACTGGCTCTTTGGGTAGTGCAAATTTCTCAAGAATGTTGCTTATTTCTCTCCTCATACTATTAGGAGTAATATGAGCTTAGAAGCTTCTGTAGGGAAGTCACAAAATAGTCCTTTTCCCATAAACTGTGCTTTCCAACTAAAATTTTTCCTGAGCATCACTGTCACTAAGGCTTTAACATATTTGGTGGCTACAGCCTTGAATTTGAAAGATCCTGAACTGGCCATTGTTGCTTGAGGCATGATTCAATTTGATTTCATACTGGTTGGAGATGATAAGCAAGACCATCTCCCAGTCACGTTTGCAAACCAGCCAGTTTTTCTTTAAGTTTATTTCTTCTTCTAGTAACTTACCAAACTTGAACAATTTTGTTTCCCACCTTCTCTATATGAACCCATAAGCTCACTTGGTGGATTACCTACCTACCTTCTAAGATACCTGATAATGATTCTAAGAATGTTTCACCATGAAGTAACACAGACTATGACCTTTCCAGCACCCAGCAATAACTTCATAACTGCATAGCTCTTAGTGTCATTGCTCTATATTTTGTATGTTTCATTGTTGGTTGTGATTCATTTGGGGTTTGGATTGTTATTGTTTGTTTGTTTATGGAAGTACTCTACTCCTGGTGGCAAGTTTTATATTATTTATATTTTGCTATGCCATGCTATGTTAGCTAAAAAAAGTCTCAGTAGATTATGATATAAAAATTTTATTTTTAATAAAATAACTTACCACGACTATTGCTTTCAGTCAGCTATGGTTCTGGTTTTATTTTCTCATTATAGGATCCAGGATAAATCTAACTTTTTATGAATATTTTCCATTTTCATAATAGGTAAAATTATAATAGCTAATTCATACAATGGCTACAAAGCATCTCTAACATACATAGTTTCCTCTCACATTTATTGGCCAAAACAAATCAATCGGCCAAATTATGGGCCCATGATGGTGTGATGTCAGTGTTACAGAGAAGTATAACTCTCTCACAGAGAAGGCAACAAATAACAATGAACAACAGAACAGACAAGCATGATTTAGTTTTACAATTATATTTGATATTACATTTTATGTATAATTTTTGTAGTTTTTATTATGAACTGAGTCGTTTGCTTCTATTCCTGTAATGCTCTGTGTGCTTTAAGAAATAGTTTCCAAGTTAATCTAACTTTTATCTGTGGATATGATGGAGTAGTTTTCTACCTTCAATTTGTTGATGTGCTATTTATATTTTTTCCTATAGTTAACTCTTCTTGACTAACTAGAACAACTTTACTCAGAAACTGTGAATTAGTCTCTTAATAATCCAATGAATTATGCTGAATAAGATACAGAATTATTGTCTCACTGCTCATGAGTGTCATTAGTTGATAATGTTCTTTTGAGGTCCAGTTTTAAGGTTTGGCCTTTAAATTGTGCTATTTTTATAATGTGAAGTGGGGGAAATGATGATGAATATTGATATCCAACTTTAAAGATCTAGAATCATGTAGGAGACAAATTTCTAGGCATGTCTGTGAGAGATTTTTCTAGAGTATATTAACTGTAGTGGAAAGACACACCCAAATTGGGTCTCAGTATTCCATGAGCTAGAGATCCTACACTGAATAAAAAGGATAAAGTGAGCTGAGCACCAGAATTCATTGATTTCTTTTCCTGAATGAAAATGGGATGTGATCAACTGCCTCGGGCTCTTGTTGCTATGCCTTCCCCTTGAATTGTAAACAATAACAAATCCTTCCTCCCTTAAGTTGCCTTTTTAGGTATTTTGTCACAATAATGAGAAAAGTAACTAACATTAAAAAAAAATGATTCTGTGAGCTGGGCGTGGTAGTGCACACCTTTAATCATAGCACTTGGGAGGCAGAGGTAGGAGGATTGCCAAGAGTTTGAGGTCACCCTGAAACTGCATAGTGAATTCCAGGTCAGCCTGGGCTAGAGTGAAACCCTACCTCAAAAAATCAAAAACAAGACAAAAGGAAAAAAAAAAAAAAATGGTACTGTGATAAGGCTGACCAGTTGGTTCATAGGCCTTTGGGGCTAGTTTCTAGGAGAATGTGGAAGACTTTGAAACTTTGTGCTAGAAAATCCCTAGAATGAGGTCAGCAGAGCTTAATGTGCCATTCTAGTGAGAGTTTGAAAGATCAGAAGGTAGGCAGAAATGTGGACAGCGAGGCTTGGCTCATGAAGTTTCAGAGGGGAATAGGATTCTATCAGGTACTGGGTTCAAGTACATTCATGTTATATTCTGGCAAAGAATCTGAATGTATTCTGCCCATATCCTGAGACTTGAGTAAGATGGCTAGTGTGTGTGGTACAGGTGATGTCAAGACAGGACAACATTTCGGCTCTGTCATGGTTGTGTGGCTCACCTCTCTTACCCAGGCCTATGGTGAAAGACAGCAGCAAGTGTGTGGGGAGGAATATAGAAAACGTACAACTTGGTGTAGGAACGAGCACTGGCAAGTTTGAAGTTTCCATCAAGACAGATGCTGAAAAGGACTATAATCCTTAAAGAGATTATCCCCATTAAAGAGAAACACCATGCCCTGTACTTAGACGGTAGAATAGGTGCCCTGTCCATGATCCCAGATAAATCTAACTTTTTAATGATAATGCAAATTTGAAAGGAGATAAGTTGAACTGTACCCCACTCAAAACCAGCCGTCTAGGAAAGCAATCTCGCAAATTCAGCCAACAAGACAAACAGAAGTTTCTACAGCTGTGGCACAAGAAGGCAAGGCTCGATCGCAAGGTAGCAGCAGAATTTAGCAGCGCTGTCCATGTTTTATCGGTTTTGAGGACATGAAAGATGCAAGATTGAGGGGGTCGTGGAGTCTCCCCCACAGCTCCAGAGAACCACTGAGACCAGGTCATGCGTCACAGAGTCAGCTTCCCTACAAGGAGGCCCTGAGAAGCCATCCCCTGAAGCACTGAAGGGTGTAACCTAACTTGCAGTGGAGACCTTGGCATGTTGGAGATGCCAAGACCATAGGACATCTGCCAAGGAAAGCTGCAGGTTTGGAGTGGAGCTGCCCTGAGACAGGAGCCATGAGTGGTGCAAGCAGCATTGAGGGAGCTTTGGAGTCCAGATGATTCTAGATGCTGTACATGGAGCTGCAGGATTTGGTGTCTGCCTTGCTTTGTTTTGGGTTTTCTTTGGTTTTATTTTTTTCCTTATTATGGCCCCATTTCTTCCATTTGGAATGGGAATGTTTGCTATGAGCCACGATATTGGAAGTAGTTAACTTGTTTATTAATCCTATAGGGACTCTCAGTTATGAAATTCGTTTAATTCTCAGAAGGGACTCTGGCCTTTGGATTTTTGAACAGGGTTGAGATTACAAGAAAAGTACGGGGAACTGTTGAGCTTGGACTGAACACATTTTGCATTGCGAGCCTGTAAAAGGACACAGCGGAAGGTTATGGCTGAAAGGTGCTGTGTTTGGATGTCAAGTTGGCCAAGGGTGGACCTGTGATGGTTAATAATAGTTGTCAAACTTAACAGAATCAGGAATCACCTAGGGGACAAATAGCTGGACACGTCTGTGGGGGAGTTTCTAGATCTGGGTAATTGAGATGGGGAGGTCTATTCCAGCTACGGGTGGCGCTGTTCCATGGGCTGAAATCCTAGATTGAATAGAAAGGAGAAAGCAAGCTGAGCACAGACGGTCATCTCTCTGCTTCATAGCTGCAGATGGAAATGCAGCAGGCTCTGTTGGATTCCTTCCATCATGCCTTCCCCATGATGGACTGTATACCCTTGAACTCTACGCCAAAATAAACCCTTCTTTCCTTAAGTGTCGCTGGGTATTTGTTCACAGCAAAAAGAAAGAGAGAAAGAAAGAAAGAAAGAAAGAAAGAAAGAAAGAAAGAAAGAAAGAAAGAAAGAAAGAAGCTAAATACCAATCTTTAATTTCTCATGGTTTTGACTCATTTTCAGTGCTTTCCAGTTTATAGTATAAATTTTATCACTGCTCCACAAGATTTATCTTCAGACACACTGAAGTATGCTTATATATCCTCTTTGTGGTTAATCTCATTTACTCCCATGGTTTAAGCTGATGGTTTCCAGATTTCTCAGAAGCTGCAGGCTCAGATGCCCACGTTGCCTCACACATGTAACCAGCTACACAGGCTTAACGTTGTCAACATTTCTCTAAATCAACAACGAGTCGATTTTTCTCAGTGTGTCCATCTTTCACCTCTACTTGCCTCTTGGGCCCATTTTTATACAAATACCATCTCCTGGTTATAGACCTTCTTAAGTAAAGTTCACCTTTCTCTGCTTTTCATCTCCACTATGGCCTTGGTTTGAATGCTTGTCATCTCTGTCACATTATTTCAGCAGCACATGACATTTCCTTTTTTTCCCCTGCTTACACCCCCATCATATCTCACAAAACCTCTATAATGATTTCTCTATAACAATTTATCTAAGATGTAAGTTTAAACCTACATTAAGGCTGTTGGTTGCTCTCCATTTCCCATATAAAATTAACATAACTGACAAGGTCCTTTATAATACTATTCCCTGCTGAAGAGAAAAGCAACGAATAGCAAAAGTAACAGCCTGGCCCATCTAAATGAGGCTATTAGCTAGCATTTCTTTGTACTCAAAAGAGATGCAGACGGCATTGAGCATGGAAAATGACCAGCATTTATTCTCTGTCGAAAGTGAACCAACTCTCATGGTAAGGTGTATTATCATCTCATTTCATCATTATAAAATGCCTGTGAGATGTCAGGAATGTTTTCAGAGGCAAGTATAAAATATTCCACTGATGGTGGCTTGAATCAAAAATGCAGTGAATTCTCTTATGTGATGATAAGTCTGGAAGTTGAAAGAGTCCCAGACTGTTTCTCCATTTTGCCATACTTAGCAGATTGGCTTTTGTGTGTATGCTCATTTCATTGTGTAAGCAAGTTGACTTACGCAGCACCGGTTTAAACCCAGCAGGGAGCCTTCTCTCCTTCAGAGTCAGACCCCACTAGAAGGATGCAGCGGTTCTCCCAGGAACCACAAACAGGTCTCCAGTTACCTCTCACTAGCCAACACAGGTCACCTGACTGCCACTTCCTGCAAAGGAGACAAGAGAGCAAAAACCGGATGTTTCAGGACCCTGGCTAATGGCAATAAGGGAAGTGCAGAGACCAGGAGACAGGCCCAGAGTAGAGACACCACACACATTATTACCTTTAATTTTAATTTTATTTATTACAGAGAGAGAGAAAGAGAGAGAGAAATTGGAATGCTAGGGCCTTCAGTCACTGCAAACAACCTCCAGATGCTTGCACCACCTTGTGCATCTGGCTTACATGGGTCCTGGGGAATTGAACCTGGGTCCTTTGGCTTTGTAGGCAAGCGCCTTTAAGTGCTAAGCCATCTCTTCAGCCCATGTTATTATCTTTAGTACATCTATGAAGCCAAAGTCTTCTGCTGCTCATTGGTGGATCTTGGATTATACTTTGAATGCTATTTCCAAAGTTTATGGTGCCTTCTCCATAATACTTGATCCTCTCATATGCTGTACCAGTAGGGTTTCAGACATTTAGACATGATTGAGGGCCCTTTCCTGGCACATGCAATGTACACTACAATATGTTCTCATGTATTGGACAGAATTATCTAGAATGCGCTCTAGCTAGAATCGTCATTCTGCCCAGATTGGCTTTGAAGTGTCGTTCTTTAAAAGCAGCCACGTTCAACCACAGCTGTTCTCTGACCTTCCATTCCCCAGTTGGGAATCCCTGCCAAATTTAATTATTTAGTTGTGAATAAGGCTTCAGACACAATCTTCTCAACCTTTGGACATTTCACTTTGTCTATGAATAGCTTGTAACTTGAGAGAAATGGTTAAACCTTCTCTAATATATCAAAGACAAAAAGTTAAATGCCTGCCTTAGGAAAAGGTTCATTTCAACATAGATTTCTAAAGGAAAAAAAATATGCATATGAGACTTTGTACCCTATGTTTCTTTTATCCTTACTTTAATAAATGAGAATCCACAGGGTAATAGTCCAAGTTCTTTTTTGCTACGATAAAGAGAATTTAAACCTTTTATTAGTTACCATGTGATGTTTGTGACATTACAATGGAAAGCTTATGGTTTCTGGTCATAAGGGAAAGAAGTGTATATAAGCAATAAAAGCATAACACATGTACTAATTCTAACCCCACTGGAAATCATTCTATCTTGACAATAATTTTCAGTTCTACCTGCTGAAAATTCATTTTCTATAGAAATCATAGGCAACTTAACAGTCAAGGTTACAAAAAAAGTCAATCCAAGAAACATGTAGATGTGATCTCATATATATATATATATACATATATATATATACATACATACATACATACACATACACATACACATACATACATACATATATATATGTATGTATGTATGTATATATATATATACATATATATATATAATTTTTTCCTTTTGAAGTGATTATATATAGAGAGAAATAATCTTTTCCTTTTGAAGTGAGCCAACCTCAGCCATTAAAATGGGACAAAAAGACCTGTATCCATCATCAAAGACCGAATAATCAAGAACACTAGTGTCACTCTGAGAAACATTAGACCAAAAATTACCATATTGTTTCCAGCTTTACTAATGGTTTGAATGATGTCCTCATTTTTCGTCCTGATGTCATGAATTTTTCTATGATAGAAGCATATTACTACTGGAGAAATCGTAGAGATTTCCAGCTCAGAAAAGGAGATAGTCATTTCCTTACTAAGTCTTTCCAAAACCATTTGAAAGACTTGAGTTTCTTCTGCTGTTACATAAATTTCCAGATGAGGTCATGTTAAAAATACAATTATAGCCGGGCATGGTGGCACACGCCTTTAATCCTAGCACCTAGGAGGAAGAGGTAGGAGGATCGCTGTGAGTTCGAGGCCACCCTGAGACTACATAGTGAATTCCAGGTCAGCCTGAGCTACAGTGAGACCTACCTCAATAAACCAAAAAACAAAAATACAATTATAACAGGTATGAAAAGTAGATGATACAATATAATTTAGATATATTGTGTTATATGTATAGTAAAAGTGGTCTCTTACAATGATTTTTTTTGAAAGTTATTAATTAATTTGCAAGCAGAGTGAGGGTGGGGGAGAGAGAGAATGGGTATGCCAGGGCCCATAGCTGCTGCAAATGAACTCTAGATGCATGAAGTACTTTGTGTATCTGGCTTTACATGGGTACTGAGGAAATTGAGCCTGGGTCTGTAGGCTTTGTGAACAAATTTACAATAATTTACAATAAGTTGTTTTATACTAAGGTTTATTTTTCACTTTAAAGTGGTGCAAAAGTGACACACATTCAGTAGAAACCGTCGTTCAGATTTTCAATTTTGATTTGTCCCTGTGCTAGCGATATGCATGGGCAAATACTGTCTTGAGATGCTGGGTAGCTTCATTGAGCACACAATCAAGAGGACAAACAGGGCTGGAGAGATGGCTTAGCAGCTAAGGCACTTACCTGCAAAGCCAAATGACCCAGGTTCGATTCCCCAGTACCCACATAAGCCAGATGGACAAGGTGGTGCATGCAGTGGCTGGAGGCCCTGGCATGTCAATTCTCTCTTTCTCCCTCCCTCTTTCTGCTTCTCTCTCAGATAAATAAATAAAAATAAAACATTTTTTAACAAAAGAGGATGAATCATTCACACTGCAATGCACTATGTTGCTAAAGTATGATATTTAGCAGGATAAGCATGTTTAGAGTATTTTCAACCTATGACATTTTCTAATTACAGCAGATCCCGTATTAACCCCATTGTAAGTGGGAGCATATCTATATGTAGGCATTATCTCGAGACCCTCTGTAATGTATGGCACAGAGATGACACACATTATAGAAACAAATCCAGCAGCATTCTTCATCCTTAGTTTCTGCAATAAATGTTGCTATGGAAACACTAAATCCCCAGTAGAATTCCTGGAAGTTAAAGATCTGCCTCAGACTGGTTTCCAGATGCTGACTTGCTTGCTTGTTAAATAAAACATGGCATTTATCACATGGGAGATTTTATCTTTGCACATGCTACGATCACTACCTGGATGTTGAGTGCAGGGTTTGCAGTGGGGAGGGAAGATTTAGATGAGAAGGAGGAGAAACCCAGTAGGTGCCACAGGATTTTCAGTTCAGTACCTTTTAGCTCTATCATGTTCCTTGTCCCTTATCAAATCCCAGGAAAGACATAGTCCTAAAATTGGATACACCACTATTGACCTGATGATATAAAATCCCTTTGTTAATAAAAATTGTTCATCCATGTTAAGTTATGTCTTTCTGAATACAAGTAAGGAAACCACATTTTCCTATAGACTCTTTGGAGCATCTTTTTAGCAGTAATTTCCTCCTAGTAATTATACAGTAGTTTTCTCTGAGAAATATGACTGATTAATTAGGAGGCAGCTAAATGAGTTCTTTAAAAATATCTAAAAGTGATCTTGCTTCTCTTTTTCTAATCTCCCGCAACTTAGCCTGATAGATTTTTGAAAGAGCCCCCTTTAAATTGTGAAGACATGGTAATGATATAGAAACTGTTACCTCTGGCTTTAGCCTAAGCAGGGATTCTTAAAGTCCTAACAAGGAGTGCTTTGTTCATCACAAGATCATCATTCTCGAACTCCCTCTCATCCTGTTGCTTAAACTCATTCGACTGTCTTTTTGACCACTTTGAGAAAAACCCTGCCTGACTCCACACGGGCAACTTCAGATTCTCAGACTATACTCACAGCCATCTGCTGAGGCGACTTCCCATTTTGCCAGCCACTACTCATCCATCAAAAGATCTCTGACCTTCACTAAGTGCATATAGAAACAGTAGAGAGCAGTGTCTCTTGTGCCCGTGAAAAGGTTGCAGAGAGGCAGCTGTCCTCCTAACCTGTGGGTTGTGATAGTAATAATATCTTCCTTCCAAAAAGCACAGTATAGAGGAAAGGCCATGGGAGTGATGACAGTGGAGACATCTGACAACTACCGCCTCAGCAGGTTGATCAGGGTCAACATGAGCACATTAGCAAGCAGAAATCATGTTGACAGCTTAGACCTTGAGTGTGGTGTGATCAAAGCAGGCGCTACGCCTCTGTGAACTTCTGCCCTCCAATCCACAGCTCCAGGCGAATTACAAGAACATCAGGCAACTGTCAGCCATGGGACATCCCACGGAATACCTGGTCCTCCTTAACTGTCAAGGTCATCAGAAACACAAAACGCCTGAGAACCTGTCACAGCAAAGACGTGCCCAAGGAGACAGGACAACTACATGTAACATACCATCCTGGAGGGACCCTAGGTTAGAAAAGGGACGGAGTCAAAACGGAGACAATCTGAATAAATTGTGAACTCCTTTATTCCTGGGGCATTCGCTGTGACAAGTACACCATAGTAATATGTTATAATACAAGAGAGGAGACATTATGTGAGTCAGGGAGCTGTTGGCGGAAGCTCTATACTTAGAGGATCAACTGTTTAGAAAGATCTAAAAGTGTGAAAAAATGAACTATATTAATAAAATAAGGAGAATTAGTGAAAGGAATTCAGAGTATGCCACCCCCAAACATGCCACTTGACAAAAAGATTATTTTGAACTGAAGGCAAGTGAAAAGACATTGACAATTCCCTGGCCTCTCTCTTGCTAGATGCTTGTCCATGGCCAGCTCAGTATTGCCACAGGAGCATTGTTGTTCATCAGGTATATTCCATGGGCTCAACTCTCTGCTAAGCGCTTTAGGCACATTATACAGATATATATGGATAGGTATTAACCCAGTTATGCAGGAGAAAAACTGAGCCCCCCCCCAAAAAAAAAAAAAAAACTTCAGCAACTCGTCCAAGGATATGTTGCTAGCAACTGATTGAATCTGGATTTGAACCCAGGCAGTTTAACTTCAGAGCAATACCGAATACTACCACAAATAGACACCGTATATATTTGGCCAGAATGGAGTTATTTTTCTACCCTTACATGCTACATTTAGGTAAGAGTCATTAGTTTTGAACACTTGAAAGTTCCAAGCTGAATCTGGCAGACCTCATTTATCTTTAGCACTGGGAGATTTGTGGTTCTTGGAGTTAACTATGGGAGGAGTTTTCAAAAAGTCCATGACATGTGGCCATTTATATAAGACCACTGACCAGAACCATTTGCCTGCAAGGCTGGACAGCCAGATTCCATTTAAGTGCAGTCCTTCCTTTGAGAACTCTCAGATCTAACCCTTGTAGAAGCTGAGTGATGGTCTAACCTGCTGGGCTGCTGAGCTTCCAGCAGCTTGCTGGTAGAGAGTCCTGCTCAGTGAGAGAGCAAGGGTGAGGCTGTCATATGGGTAAATTTCTTGTCCTTGCTGTCTCACTGGAAGTCCCCACAATACTGACCACATCACTGGATATTGTTCCCGGGTGTTTAGATATCAGTCATGACTATTGTCTGCATCCATCGTAGCCCCCTCGTCCGAGAGGGTGATGTTCCATGACCCCGAGTGGATGCCTGAAGTTGCGGTCAGTATTGCATGCTCTATATCTATACCATGGTTTTCCCTATAGGTCTTGCTGCATTGGCACACACACCAAGCTAATGTGTCCTTCAGTGTTTTATCCACCAGTGCCTCCTTTGTCCCATTCCTCTTATATTTTGGGGCCACTGTTAAGCAAAAAGAAGGGTTTCTTGAACACAATCGCTGCAATATTGTAACAGTTGAATTGGTAACTGAGAGAGTTACTAAATGAGCAACAAGTGAGTAGTGTACACAGCACTGATATGCTGGACAAACAAAGGCATGATTTATGCCCCAGGTAGGACAGGCCTGGTGACATGAGACTTCTCTGTACTACCCTGACTAGTGCAACCGATCAAAAAAGGCATGAATTGCTTGCTTCAGAAATTCATGTTGAGTGTTTTTCAGATTGAAGTGGAAACTGTAGGGAGCAGAGCCTCAGATAAGAGGAGACTATTATAATCTAGCATCCTCTTCTACCCTCACAAGTGCCCTAGGTTGAATGGTCGCTTGAGAAGCCACCAAATTTATGAGAGTCCTCTGAAACCTCCAAGTTAAAACCTCCAGAGACTTTATCAACTGCTGTTCTAATGTCGGTGACAGTGGAGCCTCCCGTTACTAGCGTTTCGGTAGACTGAGTTCATCTGCACAAAAAAGGAAAAAAGGCATTGTGAAAGATATACTCTTCAGGAACATGGCTGCTCACTCACCCTGCATGGGTAATTTTGCAACCTTGGTAGATTTCAAGTACATTTCTTTTGCATTCAAAGAGCATGGCTGTTGGTGCAGGCAGTGTGTATCTACACAAGAAATAGACTAAAAGCTCAGCAAGTCGCCCTTTACGAAGTGGCAGATGGCATCTCCCTCTGTGAAGACTGTCAGCATGGTCATCCGAGATGTCACACTGGGCATTAAAAGCTAGCCTATTGGAACAAGGTCTGGAGCAAAAAAAAAAAAAAAAAAAAAAAGCTTTGGTGGTTTTACCCATTTTTCTTGTCATTAACTTTTTTTTTTTTTTTTTTTTTTTTTTTTTTTTTTTTGCTGTTCTCACCCTTGACACACATCTTCAACTGCTTTTCAGATCTGATTTGCCGTGTTTTACACTATGTGTATAAAATTTGACAGTTCTGTCCTGTCACCCTAAAACACCTCCATAATTCTTTACATTTCTCTTCCATCTTTATTATTTTTCTGGTTTGCTCTGTCTGCTTTTTAAAATTACTTGCAAGGTTAATATAGTCCCAAAATAATATGGATTCTTGCAAAAATCTTTTAAAATAAGTAGCAACTATAGATTCCTAGCATTTTTTTTTTTCCTGAAGAATTCTAAGGTTTATGGTGACATTCTCCCATGGTCAAAAAATCTGTAGCAATGGTCAAGAAATCCAACTATGAAGCCAGTTCTAAACCTCAGTTCAAGCTCTTGATAAAATGTGGCCATTTGTCTGGTAAAACACTCTTGTGTGTGATCAAATGCATTGTAGGAATAGATCAAGTACTGGATCTTAAAGAATATAGAGGACAGATCCAATACTGGAAATAGGTAGTGGCAATGGTTGTGTAACATTATTTACCCAATACTATTTGACTGAGTGGTGACAATCCTTGCAATGGTAGACTTTACATGATGTGTATGTTACCGTAATTTTAAAAATAGGTGTGACATACAAATGAGAAACATTGGGGAACAAGAACCATGAACGGTAAACTTTATATAATATGTGCATTACCATAATTTAAACAATATGTGTAACATACAAATCAGAAGCACTGGGGACAAGGATTATGTGTGTCTGCTTGGACTTGGCTAAGAAAAAAAACAACTAAGAAGCAAGAGTATAGGAGTCCAATGGTTTCCTTTATTAAAAAAGTAGGTACTGTACTCCTGTGATGGCATTTCATCATACTTAATGTGATATAAATTATTAAATCAATTATGGAACACATGAGTAATTATTATGTAGTCTTTTAAAATTTTTGTATATCTAAACTACTCAACTATTTAAGAGCTATTTAATATTATTCCATGTACTGGTATAATGTAATTTTACTTTGTTCACATTAAACCAAAGAAATGTAGAGTAGAAAATCACAGAGCTAAGAAAATATGGAGAACAATGGGAAAGAGGCTTGAGAGAAATCAATTAGCATACTACTGTTGTGGTGGTTTAGGTATGAAATGACGCTCACTGTCATGTATTTAGTGGTGATAATGGAAATGAAAAGAAATGGTTATATATCTGAAATGTTAGCCACGACACAGCTATGATATGGGTGACATATCACACTGTCATAGGTGTGAGAAACATCTGCTTCCTTCCATCTGCTTCTCTCCCTGCCTCTCTCCTTGGGGAAAGAAGAATCTGAATGGCTTTGTGACCTAACATGGACTAGGTCATGGTAACCACTGTGCCCCAGTACTTACCAGTGTGTTCAAGGGTCACGTGCCCAGACATGAGAAGCACGATGCTTGGATTTGTAGCTTTCTGCTGCTACTTATATGCTATGTGATCTTGGTCAATGTTAGTCTGCCAAAACTTTAGTTTTAAGATGTGCATGGTGTGGTGACATATGCTTGTAATCCCAGTACTAGGGGGCAGAGACAGACAGATCTCTGGCGTTCACTGGGCAGCCAGTCTAGCCTACATGGCAAGTTTTAGGCCAATGAGGTAAGAACCCTGTCTCAAAAAAGGTGGACAGTGTCTGCATAGGGATGCCTAGGCTATCCTCTGGCCTCTAGTCCTTCATGTATCATTTCATAGTCATTTCCTTATTAGGTCATGACTACGGATTTTCTTTCCTGTCTCTTTCTAGTAAGCAATGGAGTCCTGAAGTCAGTCATTCCAGTCCCTGCCAGAGCTGCCTCTGAGTGGGAAAGATGGAAGCTTAGAACTATGCACAGAGAGCTGGCTCTCATGCAGGCTTCCTTTGCTTCTCTGTGTCATGTTCTGAGTAGTTTGTTCAGCTCTATCATCTAAGTTTCTAAATTTCAGCTTCTAGACTTGAATCTGCTGTTGAAAATTTAATTTTAGCAATTTTATTTAAGCAACCTTTTTTATTAGTTAGGGGCATATTTTGTATGAAACCAACATATGTTGGTACCATCCCTTCCCTCCTCTCTGCCCCTTTTCTGAAGAGACCCTCCTTGTTGGGGATGTAAGTCAACCCCATGGGGATTGTGGGTCATGCATTGGGGGGCAGCAGTCAGTTATGGGGGAGATGCAATGTCTCTGTACAAAATGTCCCAACTTGTGGCTCTAACAATCTTTCTGCCCCCTCTTCTGCACAATTCCCTGAGCCATGTTGGGTACATTTTAAGTCTACTTCAGTGATGGCCATTTAGGAGCCTCTGGATCTCTGCTTTGGTAAGTGATGACTGTCCTCAGTGTCTATCTCCATCACCCTTGTGCTGATATCAGATTCACTAAGAAAGCAGCACTCTTGCCCATTTCCCCAATTCCTCTGTGGTTTCAACTGGGGCCGGGTGAAGTGCGCTGGTTGTTTATCTCCTCAGGTCCAGCTCCCATCTGAAAAAGAGAAGCAGATTCTCCAATGGAGAATGAAGTCAGCACCAATTAAAGGGCATAACCATTATTAATTTAGAAAGAATTAAAAGGGAGTTTGACAATGGAAAGCAGAATCATTATCTGGACATGATTCTGATGTGTTTCCCAGTTCCAGATATGGTTTCCTTTCCATTGAGCAGATCTGTTAGCCAACCCAAGAGCAGTTGGTTCCCCACCAAGGCTGTGTGCCACTATTGCACTTGTGTGAGCATCACATCAGGTTGTTTGCTTCTGAGTCATTTGGATTTTGAGGTACTTGGACAGATGTTGGCCACTTTCCCCTGTTAGCTTATGTAGTATCTTCCAGCATTAGATGGGCTAATTGTCTGGGAATTGGCTCTCCTCCAGATTCCAACCAGGTCTCTCCATGATGCATGCCAACAGCATTTGGTGTCTTCAGCAGTAGGATCTTATTAACCTCTAGTGGGTAATCAAGTGTTCTGACATAAGTCTGTCTTGTTTGTTTTGGGAGATCTAGTAGGTCTTTCTGACCAACAGCTCATTGTGAATGTAGACCACTTCCCCAGATCTCTGCGCCTGGCCACACACTGTCCACACAGGGAACTCACACCGGGGACCAATTTTATTTTTCTTTGCTAGAAATTCTATTTGTTTCTTTTCTAAATCTTTCTAGAGTTGTTTTTGTTTTTGTTTTTTTTGGTAATTCCATGTTACTTTCTTGTGTACTTTCAGTTTCATCTTCTACTTATTCCCTTAAATATTTAAAAAGTTCTTAATTTTTATATTCTGTTCCTGATAATTTTATTATCTGAAGTTCTTGGAGAAACAGTATAGCCTCCAACTTTAGAAATAACCTGCTTATGCATGTTTGCAATCTGGGTTGTGTGCCCACATTTAGGTGAACTTTATCTCTAGGCATACTCTGAAGATTGGATTGCAAGTTTATCCCTACAGGAAGGAATTCTTTTGATCCCCTCTGATAAATGCCTTGGGATACTAGAAGTCTGGAGTCACTTTAATATGTTTTTTGTTGTTGTTGCTCTTTGGAATTTCCAGGACTATGAAACAGTGGTTTGGGCCCATGAACTAATAGGTCACTATTTTTGAGGATTTTTTTTTAGTTACTCAGAACCTTAACTGAGATACTCATATTTACTTCTCATTTTCGGGCTGGAGAGATGGCTCAGCAGTCAAAGGACCCAGGTTGGATTCCCCAGGACCCATGTAAACCAGATGCACAAGGGGGCACATGTATCTGGAGTTTGTTTGCAGTGGCTGGAGGCCCTGATGCACTCATTCTCTCCCTCACTGTCTCTCTTTCTCTCTCTCTCTCTCTCAAATAAATAAATAAAAATTAAAAATGCAATGAAATATTATTTCTTATTTTCCAATATGAAGCTTATGTTTTCTAGCCCATTTTGTGTGTGTGTGTGTAGTATATGTGGTGTGTATGTAGATAGTGTATTTATGTTTATGTGCAGATCCACGCACCCTGCTTGCACATGTGTGGAAGTCAGAGGAGAATAACATGTTCTCTCACTGAATCCAGAGCTACCATTTGATTTTACTGGTTCAACTGGCTGACCAATGAGCCCTAGTGATTCTTCAGTCTCTGTCCACCACCCCATTGGATTGGGCTTACAGGAGTGTGAAGGTGGGGGAGGAGGAAAAAGCAGACAGAGGGAGAGAAAGAATATACATGCCAGGGTCTCCAGCCACTGCAAACAAACTCCAGATGCATGTGCTACCTTGTATGTCTGGCTTATGTGGGTACTGGGGAACCAAACCTGGGTCCTTAGGCTTCACAGGCAAGTGCCTTAACTGCTAAGCCATCTCTCCAGCCCCAATACCAAGCTTTTCACATTGGTGCTGAGGATGGAACTCATGCCAACATGGGCCTTTCAAGCCCTCATGTTTGCATGGAAGTGCTCTTATCTGCTAAGAAATCTCCCCAGCCCCAGACTCATGTTTTCTCTGAGGGAGTAATTTGAAGAGTTTCAGTTTTTGGTCCTCATCTCCTAATTTTTTCAGGTTTAGAACCTGGTTTTTCTGTCTCCAGAGCTCTAGGCATGTTTCTTGGTTACAATGGTGAATATTTTCAGGACTTGAATTCTGGGTTTCTTTGGGATATGCAAGAATCAATCAATCTCTGACCCCC
This sequence comes from Jaculus jaculus, assembly GCF_020740685.1. NCBI lineage: Eukaryota > Metazoa > Chordata > Mammalia > Rodentia > Dipodidae > Jaculus > Jaculus jaculus. The sequence goes on from NC_059107.1 coordinate 137,257,753, forward strand.
CCCCCCCGTGTGTGTGTGTGTGTGTGTTACCTTTGCATTTGAGGATACATTTATATTTTACTCAACTTTTCTAAGTGTTCTAATGGGAAGAGTCTCAAAATACTACCATATCACAAGTAATGGAGGATATGTAATGCTATTATGGAAATATAGGAACTTTTACTGTTGCTTTACAGTATGTAGAATCTTTTAGAATGTTTACTTGGAAATATATTTTGGAAGATATAAAGAAATGTTTCAAAAATTCCATTCTTCCAGATACTAAGTTGAGACAGACATGTTGAATTTTCTTTCTCTTCTTTATCCCAGTATTACAAATGAAAAAAAAAATGCTATCAGAGCTAAGTGGGCATAAAACCAACTGAACAGCAAAAATGTAGAGAGGAGCATTTGAAAGTTGGGGTGTTACAGTCAGGTTGCTTATAGAAATCACCCAAATAAGAGCAGCTTGTGGAGGGGAAAAAAAGAGGTGTTTTTTGGCTCAGAGTCTTGAGGGGGAAGCTTCATGATTGCAGGGGAAAACAATGGCATGAGCAGAGAGTGGACATTACCCCCTGGCCCACATAAGGTGGACAACAGGAACAGGAGGGTGTCCCGAACACTGGCTTGGGGAAAACTGGCTACAACACCCATAAACTTGCCCCCAACAATACACTCCCTCCAGAAGGCATTAATTCTCAAATCTCCATCATCTGGGAACCAAGCATTCAGAACACCTAAGGTTATGGGGACACCTGAATCAAACCACCTCATGGGGCAAGAGCTGGGCATGGTGGTGCTTGCCTTTAATCCCAGTACTCTGGAGGCAGAGGTAGGAGGATTGCCATAAATTCAAACCCACCCTGAGACCACATAGTGAATTTCAGGTCAGCCTGGGCTAGAGAAAGACCCCACTTCGCAAAGAAAAGAAAAAAAAAAAAGAGAATTAAGACATCCTTTGACTAGTGGAGGGGACTTGATTTGAACAGTGGAGGGGAGACTTTTGAATTTCACAGAACACAATATATGCATCTGCAAGCCAAGTCAGGGAATCCTATTCAGCTCATTCGGGAGGACCTCTGACAAGCAGAGCCTTTCACAGAGGGGCTGCCTAGTTGGTAGCCTCAGAATGATCTATTAAGCCTGTTTGAAAAAAGGCAGATTTCTGAGTTTCCTGTTCGGATATTCTGATACAGTCATCTGAGGTAGAATCTGTATTTTTAACAAGCACCCCTGGTGACTCTTGAGTACACTGAAGTGGGGGGAGTTCTAGAACATATTTTTATTTGAAAAGCATCTGTTGCCATAATTTCAGGAGCCCCACTGATTTACACAGTAGGAATGAAAGCCAAACAAAAATCTAATTCAGCCTCTGAGATTAAGTCTCTAGGACTCTGTTGCATTAAACCCTAAGCTTTGAACCATGTCAAAGAGACAAGGATAGACAGACAGACAACTGTTCCAAATCCATGCCTATCTGAATCCTATAACATCATACCTGATCACAGTAAGATACAGAAGTTCCTACCAAAGGCCAGAGACATGGATTCAGGGCCATAAAGGAAAGCTCCTGGGACCCGAGCAAAATAAAAACCTGAGTCTAGGTCTTCCTGGAGAGACACCTCGGCAGGTTGCAGTCAGGAAGAGATTGTAATTAGCAACAGAATCACATTACTCTAAAGCCATGCATGATGCACTCTTGCATATGGCATCTTTCACATAGCCATTACATAACTAGATCCATTTCTTTCCATTTTGTGGTTTTAGTGCTTATCCCTAATTTTAAGTCCCTACAAAACCCAAGCTAAAAGAATATCTTCTGAGGCTAGGATGTAACTCAGTGGTAGAATACTTGCCAACCATGCACAGAAACCAAGGAAGGAAGAAATGAAGGAAGAGAGCAAGGGAGGGAAGGAAGAAGAAAAGGAAAAGAGAGAGGGAAGAAAGAAGGAAAGAAAAAAGTTTTATGTAAGGACACCAGAATCACAACTGATAGGAGAACCATGGGGTTGGGGTACTACATAATCTGTCTGCGTGCACACACACGTTTTGTGGAAATGGCATAATCAACTAGGATTAAGTAAAAGGATTAGACTCAGGAAAAAGAATAACAGTTAGAAGTGCAATGGTCCTGGGGCTTTAAGGAATTCCATTAAGATAAAATGTTTTCAAGAATGCCATCCATTTGCAATGGTTTGGGGAGAAAAAAAATGTAAGGAATTTCAAATAAAGAACCTTGCTGTAATTGTTGCTTTAAGCACCATTTTTGGTTTGCAAATTACATGCCATTTCAGACAACAGAAAGAAACATGATCCAACTGTATTATTCTGCTATCCCATGTTTTAACATTTCCATATGGTAAACATCAGCCGGGTAGTTTCTTCAGAAACAATTGAAGATTTTGCCAGACATTCAAGAACCATGTGAGCATGGTTTCTGCTTGCCAGTGCCATTTCCTTCCCTTCCAACCTTCCAGTCTCCAACAAATTACTTTGCCTGCTGGAGTCCGACCTGTCACGGGCTGGGAAATGACAGCCCTTGTTTGAGACACTTCTTACCACAACCCAAATTGGGGCCTTAAGGCAAAAAGACATCTGTTTTGTTTCTGTGGCACCTAAGTGACAATAGCAGGGAATGAAACCAGTATGACAAACAGTTGCTTGGGGCAGGGGGGCGTCTTTACCTGCCGCCCATCCCTCAAGGTAAAGGAACTGACAGTAAACCAGCAGAATGTGGACACTTGGGCAACTGTATGGGTCAAGTTAGACTAGGCTTGGGCACAGTAAAAGCTCATTTCTCACTCTTGCTGTCACTTGGGGAAAATAAATGGAGACCCTTGCCAAAGTCATCACTGTGAGCCCCAGGCTAATAGAGCAGGAACCATCTGGAAATTTGGTCATCAACATGGCTGAGTAGCCAGAGAATGTGCTGAATTTGCTGCATGCATCCTCCTCTTCACCCTTCCAGCCATCCAGCGAGATAGGCAGGGGATCTGTATTTTTATAGATGAGGAGGCAAGGTTTGGGTCTTACTCAAAATGACCACATAATGAGTGGCAGAGGGAGGGAGAATTCAATTCTACAGGCAGTGTCTGGATGAGGCAGCAAAATGGCCTGTCATAATCCTGGTGTTCTTGTGCAATGTCTTCCCCTTGAATGAGCCTTGGTCTTGGTAACTTATTTGCACTGAGTGGCATGTGGCAAAGGTGATGGAATGTTGCTTCTGGGGTTAGATTACAGGAGATCATAAGTTCCACCCTGTTCTAGATACTGCTGGCTTTGATGAAGTAAGTTGCTGCAAGATCTGAATCCTATCAACAATCCTCTCAACTTAGATGAGACCCCAAACTCTGTATAAAACCTTTACTGTGGGGCTGGAGAGATGGCTTAGCAGTTAAGGTGCTTGCCGGTAAAGCCTAAGAACCCATGTTTGACTTTCCAGATCTCATGTAAGCCAGACACACAAAGGTGAGGCAAGCACAAGGTCGCACATGTCCACTAGGTGACACAAGTGTCTGCAGTTTGATTGCATTGGCTGAGGACCTGGAGCACCAATTCTCTCTCTCCCAAAATAAATAAATAAGCCAGGCGTGGTGGCACAAGCCTTTAATGCCAGCACTCGGGAGGCAGAGATAGGAGAATTGCCATGAGTTCGAGGCCACCCTGAGACTACAGGGTGAATGCCAAGTCAGCCTGAGCTAGAGTGAGATCCTACCTCAAAAAAAACTAACAAATAAATATAAATAAATAAATAAATAAACGTTCCTTTGTCTTCATTAAAAAAAAAACAAACAAACATGATTGTGGCCTTATGAGAGACCCTAGAGGAGATAATTCAGACTCCCAACACACAGGAACTATGAAATGCCAAAATGTGTGTATGTGTGTGTTTGTTGTATGCAGGTGAGCATATGTATGCATTTTTGTGTGAGGGCTTTAAACATGTGTGTGCATGAGTGTGCACATGGAGGCCAGGGGACAACCTCGGTGTTGTTCCTTGAGTTTTCCTTCCACGTCTTTTTGATACGGGCTCTCTCATTGTCCTGGATCTCACCAAACAGGCTAGACTGGTTGGCCAGTGAGCTCTGTGGATCCACCTGTCCCAGCTTCTCCAGCACTGGGATTTTAGGTGCACATCACCATCCACAGAGAGTTTACGTGGGTGCTGGGGCTCAAACTCAGATCCTCATGCTTGGGACTCCAACTAGAGTATCTCCCTAGCCCCAGATGTGTGTTGCTTTATACCACTAATTTGTAATGGCTTATTTCATAGCCATAAGGGATACTCTGACTTAAAGATCCCATTGGACTTCTCCTCCATGAATTTTCCACGTTTTAGGACACTACTCTTGTTCTCCATGCTTGGCTTGGTTGACTCTGCCTACCCCTTCCCCTTTTCTTCTGTGGCCGTAAGGACTTCCCCTGCATCTACTCCACTCGATCTGCATAGTCCACATCTGGGAGAAACACTTAAGGCCATACCCTGCTTTGCCACTCCTATTTGGTAGAAGGGAGAAGAGAGAAAAGGGACGCTCAAGGTTCCTTCCGCCTCCTCTTACCCCTCACCAGACTGGACTTCTCTGTAGTGCGGAATAGCAGAGATGCTGATCCTTCACAACAAAGTCCATACGCAGTCCCAGTAAAACATTCAATGCTTGGTCTTTTTTAAAACCATATTTTATTTTACTTGAGAGAAAGAGAGAGAGAGAGAGAGAGTGACAATTGATGCGCCAGGGCCTCAGCCACTGTATTTGACTCCAGGTGCTGGTGCCACCTAGTGGGCATGTGCGACCTTGTGCTTGCCTCACCTTTGTGTGTCTGGCTTATGTGGGTCCTTAGGCTTCTTAGGCAAGTGCCTTAACCACTAAGCCATCTCTCCAGCCCCAACACTTGGTCTTTTTTTCTGCTCCAAAACACGTTTTAAAATTCTGTGTGATGATAAATCTGAGACCCACAAAACAAATCATGGAGACCACAGAAGTCAGGTTTCTTGTTATTTATGTGTATCCTCTCTCTCTCTCTCTCTCTCAATCTCTCTCTCTCTCCCAGTAAGTGTGTGCATGCACTGCCTCATGAACTTGAGAAATCTAATGAACAGGTTGGCTCCTTGGGTACAGGGTGACTTGTTTCTAGTTTTTCCTGTCCTGGAACTTGCTACCTTTTCCCTGTATCCTCTCGTCTGCTTTCAATGTGCATTTCTCCTCCCTTCCAAGGCAAATTCACCTTGTCCCGCTCTCCTCCTCACTGTGGCTTTCCCTGGCTTCTTATTCCTCTCTGTGCTTTGTCATTCCTTTGAGGGACTGATACAAACCTCCCTGTCATGTCGCTTCTCTGCTGTAGTCAGCCTGCTCCACCCTCTAATAAAGCAAGCGGAGTCCCGTCCCTCTTGTAGCTCCTGTAATAAAATGTATGTCTCCAGGGTTGAACAGATGACTCAGCAGTGAAAGGAATTTGTTTGCCAAGCCTGCAATTGATCATCCATCCAAGAACACTGTCAAGTACTCCTAAAAAATACCCTCGGGGGCTGGAGAGATGGTTCAGCAGTTAAGGCGCTTGCCTGCAAAGCCTAATGGGTTCGATTTCTCACTACCCACATAAAACCAGATACACAAAGTGGTGCATGCATCTGGAGTTCATTTTCAGTGGAAGGAGGCCTTGGCACCCCCATACACTTTCTCATTGCTGGGACAAAATACCCAACCAGAGGCACATTATGGAAGGAAACAAGGAAAGTATGGCAGAAGCAGACAGCTGGGTGTCACATGTCCACATCACCGGGGCGGTGGGTGTGGGGGGGAGTAGAGAAAATGGGCTGAGTGTGCCAAGCAGGTCTGGGCTAATAACACCCCATGGCCCACTGCCAGTGACATATTTCTTCCAGCAAGGCTCCACCTGTCACAGGCAGCACCAGCTGGGGATTAAGTATGAAGCTTAATCACAAACATGTGAGACTACGGGAGACATTTTGCATTCAAGCCACCACACCACCACGTACATGTGACCCTTTGAGTTATCCTTTGAGTTGATCATAACATCTGCTTGGGTGCCTTACTAATTAATACACTAAATAGAATCTTTGATTTTTGTTCATTTTTTATTTGGATAGTCAAACTGTTTCCTATTTTGGTAATTATCCTTTAAAACAAACTTTATGGGATGAAGGGATTGCTCAGTGGTCAAGGTACTTGTCTGCAAAGCCTAACAACCTGTGTTTGATTCCCCAGTACCCAGTTAAACCCAGATACACGAGGTAGCACAAGCATCTAGAGTTCATTTGTAGCAGCTACAGGCCCTGGTTTGTTCTTTCTCTCTCTCTCTCTCCTTATGAATAAATAAATTAATTTAAAAAAACAGATTTGTAATTTATCTATCTCTTTATTTATGGATGAGTCATCTTTTTTAAAAAATTTATTTATTTGCAAGCAGAGAGAGAAAGAGAAGGGGCATGCCAGGGCCTCTAGCCTCTGCACACAGACTTCAGATGCATGTGCCACTTTGTGCATCTGGCTTTACATGGTTACTGGGGAATTGAATCTGGGTCATTAGGCTTTTCAGGTAAGCACCTTAAATGCTGAGTCATTTCTGCAGCCCATGGGTTGCCTTTTCAATCTCTACTTTCTTCCTGTTGCCTACATTTCATAGTTACTAAAACATCTAAAACTTCAGTGCTTCTATTGGTATTGGGAACCAGGCTGCCTGAGCTCGAAATACAAATCCTGGACAAGTTCATTGGCCACCCTGTGCCTTACTTTATTCCTATGTAAGTTAAGAGTCTCACCGGAATTTGTGATGAATAGTTAAGCTACCCAAATAAAACAGGAAAGGTGGACTACAGAAAAAGTCTGCTGAGCACCCACGTGGTGGAAGGACAGAGATAATAGGATCTGCTGCTTCTTGCAAGTCCTGAGACCACATACGAGAAAGAAAACCAATTTTGAATTTAGGACTCTTGGGGTGTTACCACTTTCTTATTTTCTCCTCTGTCAGGATATTACTATCAAGCATGGGTTTATATAGCAACTGCATCTGAGGGCGCTCAATCTTTTTTTAACACAATGCACATATCAAATCACTACTCACTATCATAACAGGCTTTCGGATGGGTCAGAGGCATTTACTGTGCTGACTTAGTCTGAACGTCAAATTGTAGAAGCTTTCAAGGGTCTTGACTCAAGCTAGAAAGAAACATCAGAGAGCTCAGGAAAACAACAATGACAAAGCTATCTTTTAAGCAGAAAAACCAGGGGTCCACATGAATGATCCTCTTTAAAGAATATGGAAAGGGAGGCTATTTTAGCTTTCTCGGTCTTTTATTTTTATTTTTATTTTTATTTTTTGAGGTAGGGTTTCACTGTAGTCAGGGCTTACCTGGAATTCATAGTCTCAGGGTGGCCTTGAACTCATGGCAATCATCCTACCTCTGCCTCCAAAGTGCTGGGATTAAAAGCGTGTGCCACCACGCCCAGCCCTTGGTCTTTTTTTTTTTTTTTTTTTTTTAATCCAGAAAAGTCCCTTGTGATTGAGATCTTAGATTCAAATTTCCCAGAAGGATTCTTCCTAGAATAACACTACGAGGCCCCAATTTTTATCAGTCAGGATGGGTTTGTTTTTGCTGCTGTAGCAAACACACACACACACACACACACACACACACACACACACACGTCTAAATGCTTTAAAGCAACACAAATTTATTTCTCTCCCCAAAGTCTCAGTGCTTTAAAGCAACACTTGCTTAGTTCTCTCAGAGGCCCTATGTCCCGTGTATTTTAGTAGGGTTCCCTGCTCCATAGCATCCCCACTCTTAAGACTTGGGCTGATGTTTCCAACCTGGCAGCAACAGAAAGGGAACAGGCGGAATTGCAAAAGAAGCTCTTGGATATTTTGTCCCAAAGGGACTCTCTGCCCATCTTTCATGGGCCGGACATGTCATGGTTATACTTAACCTCAAGGGTGGGAGAGTATGGTCTTCCTAATGTGTCCTTTCTACGAACTCAAAGGGACCAGTACCCAGTGTGGATATGGTGATATTTACTGCACCAGTGAAGGTGCCAGAACTTTGACTGCCTTACCTTTTGTTCTGCCTTATTAGATTCACTGTCAGCATGTGGGACACAGTGTAATTCTGTTTTACTTGATCTCTCTTCGAACTTGCATCCCTAATGTTATCTGAAATCCATGGGCTGGAAGTAAGCCCCTCACCAGGACAAATTTGTTCCTTCCAACTATGGTTTTTTTCTCTTGGGTGTTGTCAAAAATAAGCCTGTTTTCCCTCTTGCGTTTTCCGCCTGCCCCAGCCCCCACCCGGGTCTAATTGTAAAATGCATCTGCATGTTTTAAAGTCTCATTATGGAAATGTATCAGAGTCCATATCCATCAACAGATAATTAAGAAGAGTATATACATATTTATGAGCTAGCTTAATATTGCTTTAATGAGGAGGCTTACTAGAAATACCAAATCAAGGAGGCAAAAAGAAAAGCTATCAGAACAAAGATGAGTTCAAGTTTACAGCAGTTCTTGATAGTTCGAGAGCTGTCAGAGCATTCAGAGGCCATCAGAGCTCAGATTTCTGATTAGCTTCCCATAAATGGTGAGAAGAAGCTGGGGAAGAAAGTGGATAAAGTTACTCAAGACTTGCTGAGAGCAAGGCAATGCTTTCTTGTTTCAGACCAGAAATGTCTCAAAGAGCCAAAGTTTCATGTTTCCACAACTTGGAAAAGGAAGGACGTGGTCAAGTCTCTTGAAAGAGAGAGAGAGAGCGTGCGCTTTATGGTCCCTCTGTGCAAAGTAGGAAAAGATGCTCTGGGGGAAAATAAAGAATATGTGTGCCTTCCTCTAGCAGACAAAGCCCCACAGGTATTTGGCTTGGTGAAAGGAGGTCTTGGTGCAATCTAGTGGATTCCCCTTGTCCTGGTAGATGGGGTCTGGTGGCAGAATACACAGTGGGCGTAACACGGACTAGAGCTTAGCCTTCCTGCACCCTGATAGGCACACATGCTTTCCTTGCCATAGCATGCAGCCTTCACATTAGCGTCCCTGCCTGGAAACTCCGTGAGTTCTCAGGAATAGGGACACCGTCCTCTTTCTATCCAACAGTGTGTCCGCTCCGTTTACGTCAATGTCTGCTTAACTTCATCTTTGGGGCATCTCTATTGCATCTCTCTTAGCCACTCACACTCACTCCATTGGCCAGCCTTTGGTCACATGATGCTATCAAATTGCAATGGAAACTGGGAAGCGTAGGCTTGCTTGGTGACCAGGAATAAAAAGAAACTGGATTTGTTTACCACATGATCTCATTTCTGGCACAAGACATCCATTTCTCTGTCTTCACATAGAACATTCCCAAATACAACAAGCAAGGACTCCAAAGAGCTTCTAGCTCCTGTCGCCAGTTCAGAGTCTAGGACCTCTGTAGCACGACCCGTCCTCACCATTGCATCCAGACTGGCTCCCTGTGGCCTAGGCACTTGTGAACTAGAAGACAAGTCACCTGCCCATCCTGACCTTGCAGGGGTAGGAAGAAGTTGTCTAAAATTAAACCTCCCATTCAACCAGACAAGCACTGGAAGGAAGAAGCAGTCTTTGCTCATAGCAGTGCTGAAGCACCAGCCTGGTGGAAAGGTCCTTGATTTGATTCAGTGCTGGTTCCTCGGGTGCCAGCTTGTCTGCCGTGCCCTTGTGTTTGAACTGGATACTGCAAAGGATGCTTCTTGGCAAGCTCCATGGCTTTGGGACCTGGTTCCTCCTGGACCAAGTTTATAGTCTAAGATTGTTTTATAACCCCCATAATCAAAGCTTTTTTTTTTTCCTTTTCTTTGAAATTCATGCTTGTGGTTTCTTTGGCTTACACACACATCTCTTGCATTCAGTTAGTACGATGGATCAAGTACCCTGGTCTCCTCTCTCTCCCTCCTCCTGCTCTTCTCCCTCTCTCTCTTCAAATATTTCCACAATCCATGGGCCAGAACTCATCCACATGGTCCATTTAACTGCACCAAAGCTTGGAAAGTATAGTCTTATTTTGTGATCAAAAAGAAAAGGATTGAAAGCATATGATTATTTTCTGCTCGTCTGCCAACATCTATGGCTGGGAAGGTAAAGGGTCCTGATTAATTACCCACTCAAAGCACGTGTGAGGTGAAGTAAGTCACCTTTAAAAAGAGAGGTGAGGCCGGGCATGGTGGCGCACGCCTTTAATCCCAGCACTCAGGAGGCAGAGTTAGGAGGATTGCCGTGAGTTCAAAGCCACCCTGAGACTCTACAGTGAATTCCAGGTCAGCCTGGGATAGAGTGAGACCCTACCTCAAAAACACCAGAAAAAAAAAAAAGAGAGATGGGCTGGAGAAATGGTTTAGCGGTTAAGCGCTTGCCTGTGAAGCCTAAGGACCCCAGTTCGAAGCTCAATTCTCCAGGACCCACGTTAGCCAGATGCACAAGGGGCGCACGTGTCTGGAGTTCGTTTACAGTGGCTGGAAGCCCTGGCACGCCCATTCTCTCTCTTTCTCTCTCTGTCTGTTGCTCTCAAATAAATAAATAAAAATAAAATTTTTTTTAAAAAAAAGAGAGGTGAGGATTTAGAAAAAAAGTCAACAAAGCAGTAGATTCCAACATGATAGAGGGTTTTCATAGCCTTTGTTGTGATATGGAATTTATAACAATTTCCTTCATAGATTGTTATCATTTTCTGTCAGAAAATGTTTTCAAGCACTTGCACAATATACTGCAAAAAAAAAAAAAAGTCAGAATACTGGAGCATAGACAAGTAATCTAAGGTTTGGTCCATAAACTTAGCAGTGCAAGAAATTCATCCCGTTTTCCCCATATTTGAACTCAGCATCTGTTAAGCCCCTGTTATTCCCAAAGGTAGAAGCTGAATCTTAGTCCATTGTCAGCTTCTCCAAGGACTCTATGCCGTCTCATGGGGTGATGTGTTAAACACCGTTGCATAGGGCAGGTGGAAGGTAGACATCTCTTGCTTTTCCTATGTATTCCCTGACCACTGAGGCGCCCTTGGTGAATATCTGGTCCTCTTCATTGTGTGGCCTTCCTCTCCTGCTGCCTTCAGAACCTTGATCTGACCATGGGAGAAGGTTTGCTTTCTTATGGTCTTCCTGTCTTAAATATACCACACCTGTGTCTGGGCTCTGGTTTAGAAACTGACAAGCCAAGAAGTAGCATTTTTCACTTTCTCTGTGTTCTATTGGCCACTAGGGAGGTCAAAGATAGGATGGGTGCTTTTGTTATGAGATAAGCAGGGTGATGTCTCATTCCTGTTTGCCAGGGTCAAGAGGATTTGTGGAACATGGAACTTAATCAGAGAAGTCCCTGACGTTTGGGCTGAGTTCGTCACCCTAGCTATAAAGGACAGCTTATCACTGATCATGGGGAGGGGATAGGCATCTTTATATCCTAAAATTCATCTCATTTCTGTGGTCACCCTTTCTTTTTGAATATTTTATTTTATTTGTTAGAGAGAGGGAGAGAACGAGAGAGAAAATGGGTGCGCCAGGGCCTGTTGCCACTGCAAACAAATTCCAGATGCATGTGCTACACTATACATGTGGCTTTACGTAGGTGCTGGGGAATCAAACTCTAGCCCAGCAGGCTTTGCAAGCAAGTGCCTCTAGCTGCTTGCGTTTTCACAGCCCCTTCTTTGTCCATTATTAATTTGATAACTATCACACTTTAACGTTCTGAGTTAGATTTGGCTGTTATAATTCTTTTCTTTCTAGAAATTTTTCTGAGCTCCACTCTCCCATACCCCTTCCCTCCTAGCCGTGTGACTTCCATGAACTTCAGTCGTCTCCTTAGGGTTCAATAGTGTATATATTCACGTCACTTTCCTCTTCTCCCCCTCCGCCAAGGGAGCTGTTAGTGCCTGACATTCCTCTCTTCTCTCAAGGGAAGAATATCAACCCTGAGGTCAGCGGAGAAGCAAGCAAGCGAGCCACAAATAGGGCTTCAACGGGTCAAACAGCAAAGACTAGCTGCGGAGAACCCTTTGGGCATTAAACACAGACTTTCAATGAACTGTTAATAGCTACCCTTTGGACCATTTCTAACTGACACAGCGTCAGTTTCAAACACAAAAGCGAAGGCAGAGAGAGACAGGGTGACCATGAACTGTTGTCACTCACCGGCTGATGGCTTTTCCAACCCTTCAGTCCTGTCCCTGATATAGTCCTTCCAGGGCCGATTAGTGTGGGAATCACCTAAAAAGTACCTTGGGAGCAGCAGCTCAGAGGGCCGAGAAAGAGAGAAGTCAAATGGCTGTCTTTCACCCTGCTGTTCCCTCAGTGAAGATCTTAGCTCGCAGCTTCCTTTCATGATACTCCTGCCCATGAGCCCTCCTGTTCCGTGCTCCCGTAATGTTCTTCTCCCTTGGTCAATTTACCCCGTAGGGTCCATTGCAAGGACAGCCTTGCCCAGGAGGTCATTCATGATGTAGTTTGGCTACATCCCTATCTCAACTGCCAATCTCATAGACGACTCAAAACACAAAACTGTTTTATATATCACCAACTCAGACTTGAATCACAGTCTTGGGAGGGGGCTGGAGAGATGGCTTAGCAGTTAAAGTGTTTGCCTACAAAACCAAAGGATCCCAGTTCAATTCTCCAGGACCCAAGTAAGCCAGATGCACAAGGGGACGCATGCGTCTGGAGTTTGTTTGCAGTGGCTGAAGGCCCTGGTGCCCCCATTTTCTCCCTTTCTCTCTCAAATAGATAAATAAATGAAATATATTTTTTAAAAATCATGGGTGGAAAGTTCTAACACATGGAGGCTTGGTGGGGGGGTGGGTTGTTGGTGCTTGGGGCCGAGTGGAGGACCTTTTGTGTAGTAGGCAAGTACTCTAACACTGAGTTACATTCATAGATTTTTATTCATTTTTGCCTAGCCAATCTGGACTTGAAGTCACTCTGTAGCTCAGGTCAGCCTTGAACTTGTGATCCTCTTGCCTCAGCATCTGGAGTAGCTGGGATCATCAATCTATGCTACCAGACCTGGTTTGAATATATGCACATTTAGAAAAACTTCCAGGGGCTTAAAACATCGCCAAGGTGTAAATCAGTTGTTCCACAGTCCGTCCATTGAAAGTATATAATTCAATGGCTTTTCATGCATTCAAAAGTTCGTACAATCATCACCAAAAGCGATTTTAGAGCATGGTTAAAGCCCCCAGGAGAAACTCCACACCCGTCCTTAATTCCTCTCTGCTCCCCCATCCCAGCTCTAGGCAATCATAAATCTATCTATGTTCAATAAATTTGCCTACTTGGCACATATCAACTAAATAGAATCACACATGTGGTCCTGGTGAGCTCCCACCACTTAAATAATATTTCAAGCTTCGTCCCTATTGTTGTGGCTTGTATCAGTTTGCATCAGTTCTTCATTTCTTTTTATGTCCCAATAACGTCCCATTGTATGTATATGCCAACTTTTATTTTTCCATTCATTAGTTGATATACATTTGGGCTGTTCCCGGTGCTGGCTGTTATGAATAATGCTGCTATGAATATTCATGTACAAGCGTTTGTGTGCACATATGCTATGGCTATATGCCTGGGAGGATAATTGCTGGCTCATATGGTAACTCTAACTTTTTGAGGAACTGCTAGACCATTCTCCATGGTGACTGCGGCATTTTACATTCCCAGCAGCAGCGTATAAAGGTTCTGGTTTCTCAACCAACAGCTGTTACTACCTGCCCTTTATTATAGCCATCCCAGTGGGTATAAAGTGAAATCTTATGGTGTTTTCCATTTGCATCTATTTCTCTGATGGCTAATGTAGGGGCTTCTTTCACTCCCCAGATTCTGAGAACTATTGGTATACTTTCTTGCAAGACAGTGTTGGATTCACCTGCCTTACAGCCCTTACTAAGTGGCCAGCTCCCGGGAGGCCTGGTGCATTGCCACATGCCTAGATGGCTTCGGTAATTAACTGTTCAGTGTTGGGAACATTGTAGGTGCAAGTGTCTGGGGGAAGCTTGCTCAATAGTCACAGATTACACAGATCTTCACTGGATCTTCCCAAACCTATGAGGTAGGGATGATTGTTAGGACCAGTTTGCACATGAAGAAACTGAGGCATGGAAAAGTTCAGTGATTGCTATGGCTACTTAGGTAGCAAGAAGTAAGCCTACATTTGAACTCTGGTTGCCCAGTGCCAGGCTGCACTGCTTCCTGCAATGAACATCAGGTGAGTACATGAATGAACTCAAACCCTGTGAATGACTGAGCAGCCATCTTGAGTAAATGAATGACCTCAAACCCCTGTGAATGCCTGAGCAGCCATCTTGAATAAATGAATGAACTCGAACCCTGTGAATGACTGAACGGCCATATATCCTGAAGACTAGAGCAAGGATTTCAGCTGCCTATTCTTGCAAGTGACATCTTGACACCTGGCAAACTTCTAATTCCTTGTGTAGGTAACAGAAAGCTCAGTGGGATCGGGCTTTCGAAGAATCAGACACAAGTGCTGAGCTCCCACACCCACTACAATGAATCAGTGGCAGGGATGTAAATGGACTCATTCTGCAGATGTGGGTAAGCGCATGCTCCCAGGCCCCACGGGGATGTGTTGGCAGTAAGGCGGGAAGAAGAAAGACGCCTCAATTGTTCTGGATTGAGCTATTTCTCCTCAGAAGTATCTTGAAAGTAAGGCTGGTAAGGGTCAACTTTTAATTATAAACACTTCTCTCTATAGGGCACAAGGTAAAGTCTTAATCATGCCCTACTCCCAGGACTGCTGCATATCCTTTGATTTTGTGCAAATTCTAATAAAGTGAGCCATCTCTCTGAGCCAGGGCAATGGCTCGGTAAGCTGAGTAGAGGCTGGATGTCAGCCCACACCAACCTGCTTGGCTGGAGAACCTCTGCCTACTCCCTACTCTGAACAATCATGTATAGTGTCCCTGCTAGCACCCTCCTACGTTCCAAAAAAGGAGGTAACTGTCTGCTGGTTCCTAACACTGGCAAGTGAGGAATATTGACAATCAGGGAGCCACTTGCTATGAACCGAATAATTTGTCCTTCAAACCTCCTGGCTCTTTCTGGTCCAGATTAGGAAAGAGCCACAGGAGCCAGAAGCAAATGACTGACAGGTTGTCTTCTGGCACCGCGGATGTAGAAGCCAATCAAACCCAGATATACCCTTTGGGCCAAAGCTGCCATTGAAAACTAGATCCATTCATCTTGGCACAGGCACCTAGTCCAGAGATCCAGGATGCCTTGTGTCCTGAGATAGAACAGAACACCAAGGAATGTGACACCCCATAGCTCAGTACTACAGACCACTTGCCACCCAGAAGCCAGGGCACCTCCAACAGCACCTTTGTAGATTTCAACAGAGCTACCAGAAGCAAGTGGCTTCTGGGATTGATCCCGTTGAGAGCCAGCACCGCACACTGGCCGGGTGGAAGCAGGAGGAAGGTTAGGAGCGTGGCGGGTGAGGAGTGCTGTGGGAGGGAAGCACTCATGCGGCTTCCAGGGGACATGGTGACATGGAGGAGTTTCACTTCTTCTTTTCCCCTTTGGTGTCCAAGATCAGTGACTCAGCTGTAAATGATGTGTCATGGTGGTGATATGCTGGGTCGGAGTCTGTGGTCACAGAGGGCAGGGCAGCATTCAGAGAGAAGAGAGGAAGACTACGCATGGCAGAGAGGAAGGAAACATGCTATAGCAAGAAGGGCACGAACGCAAGCCCAAGCACGCTGGCAATTATTACTGATAACGCGCTTACAATAAAATTCCTAAGTTGATCACTCTACACGATGTCCCTCCCTCGCTGTCTGACTTTTATCATTAACAATCTAAGATGCAAGCATCTTAGACTGGAGGACACTGAGGCACAGAGAAGTGACGTGACTCGCCCGAGCTTGCAAATAATGGTGCCTGGGACTGGAACTCTGCAGCCAGCCTTCATTGTCCAAGCTCCCAGCTATGATAATAAGACAAAATACTTCACTCCTCAAAGGGCTATCCATCCATACATAAAGAAAGGAGGGATTTGGTATCATTTATGTGTCCATGGAGTGGCAATGGGTCTTTGAAGTCACAATTATATGCTGGACATGTTTTCCACCCATCTATTTACATTTTCATACAAACATGTATATATTCAAGGAAGATTTATTGTACTCTGATCTCCAATCTTTGCATAAATTGTTGCATTTGATATTCCCAACAACTCTAAGAGTTTGAGGAATGCATTAGAAATAAATTACGACCTTATTTATGACAGATTGGGTTCCAAAAATTGCTGCAACAATATCCTATATCTCCTGTCATTAAGGTGGGGAATCTATGAATCCTCATCTTGACTCTGAACTGATTGTGACTTGTTTTAACCAACAGCAAATGGCCAATATATAGATGAGAGATAGATAGATAAAGAGAGAGGGAGCAAAAGAGATTAATTACTTCATGCAATTGTGGGCCTGCAAAGTTCAAATCTGCCAGTTGCCAACAGTCTAGAGTCCCAGAAACAGCCAATATTATAGTTCAGTTCCAAAAACCATATATTGAAGAATTTCTTCTTGTTCAGTGGAAGCCCATCTTTTATTCTATTCAGTTGTTCATGTGATTGGACAAAGATCACATTATGGAAGGTAGCTGGCTTTGTTCAAAGGTCATTAATTTAAATGTTAGTGTCATCCAAAAACATGTTCATGAAACCTCACAACTTGGGATCAGGTATCTAGTCACCATGGTTCGGCCAAAGTGACAAAAAAAAGTTAACCTGCACACTGTCAACTCTAAACACCAGCTGATGCTGCCAGGAACAGAAGAACCACCCAGCTGATCTGCACCCAAATACCTGCCTCAGACCCATGAGATGAAATAAATTTATGGTCTTCAGCCATGATGGTTAGGAGCTGTTTGTTGCACAGCAAAAGAAAACTGAACTTGCCTAATGGAGCTTACAATCTGGAGCGTTTACTAAGCATATAAATGTATAATTGCATAATTGATGCATATTAAAAACAGAGTCATTCCTTGAGTGCCATTATTAAACACACATGAGGCAAATTTCCCGTGGTAATGTCAGACAGGGCTGTGCCTCCTTGTCTGGACTGTGAAGCTTTGGCAGCCATGACTGGGCACATCACTAACTCATTCTGGACCCTGTCTCCTCCATCTGTGAAGTGGGAAGGGTGGTGTGCATGTTCTTGGCCTTGTGACTCTAGTAAAGATGATGAGAAAAGTGCTTTGATCAGGGAGGGGTGGGCTACAGAGGTGGCTCAGCAGTTAAAGGTGCTTGCTTGCAAAGTCGGATGGGGGTTCAATTTTCTAATACCCACATAAAGCCAGATGCATAACATGCATACATCTACAGTTTATTTGCAATGGTAAGCTGCCCTGGTGCACCCATATTCACTCCCTCCATCTGTTTCTGTCTGTCTGTCTCTCAAATAAATAAAATATAGCTTCTAATAATTTATTTTTACTTTTTACTTGAGAGAGAAAAAGACAAAGAGGGGAAGGAGGGAGAGAGAGAGAATGGGCAAGCCAGGCCCTGCAGCCACTGTATACAAACTCCAGATGTATGCCTTGTGCATCTGGCTTATGTGGGTCCTGAGGAATTGAACTGGGATCCTTTGGCTTCTCAAGCAAATACCTTAGCCACTAACCATCTCTCTAGCCCCAGTAAAATATTTTGTAAAGTGCTATGAGAGCTGAAAAGTCCTGCAAGCTGCCTCATCACTAAATTAATGTTCTTTTGGGCCAAAAATGCAAAATCACTTTACAATATATTTCTGAAAAGGAAACATCTGGCGATGGGAGCTTAAAGGAAACCACAACCTTTCTGCCCAAAGCAGTTGCAAGTAATAGCTGGTCTCAGGCGTCTGCTCCCACGGAGGCTCTGGTTCACCCACTGCTGAGAGCCTACTCTGAAAACATGTCAGCTTTGCTTTCCATTGCCCAACTGTTTTGTCTATTTTTACTTTTGGCCAGGATAGCAAAGGAAAGCCTTATAAATACTAAATGTCTCTTGTTAAGTATTAAAAATATAGAAGTTGCTGCATGCGTCTAACCACCAGAAAAATTATTCATTGCAGTTGCCGAGCAAATTGGAGCAAAGCAGAATTGTGTGGAAGAAATCTTACCATACAACCTCATCAGACTATAATTAGTTTGCAGAAGAATAAGATTTCCATATAGGTTATGACACAGTGAAGCTAGCAACCAAATTCGACTACACCTAGTCTCTGTGTGGAATCTTCTAATGACTCTCTCTGTATATATCATATCATCCATGAAGACCAAGCTTCATGGGCACAACACTCAATGTCCTCTGATCCGCCTTTGACGACTCTCCAGCCTTGCCTCTCATCACTCACCATGTGGGACTCCAGGGCCGGTGTTGCAACAATTAAGTCTCCAGACTTTGCTGCAGCCAATCCCTCCCTCAGCTCACTGGCCTTTCCATCTGTGCCCAGCTCACTCCTCTGCACTTCTAGTCCAACTTCAGATGACTGCTGTGAGGAATCTTCTCTAATCCCTCTCGACTAGATTCAGGCTCTCTCATTTTTGGTTTCTCAGCACCTTGGATTTAGGTCTAAGGTGGTGTCAGATGATCTTGTACAAAACAATAAAGTCATACTCCCATTCAAAGGCATCCTGACTCTATGGCAAAGGTTCACATAACTCATTAACTCATTCATGGGCCAAAGGGGCCAATGAGAAACATTATGTGAGACACATTATGAGTAGTCAATCAGAGAGAGGCTACAATAAGATTGTGAACTTTGATCATAACTGACGCACACTGCAAGCCATCCCGCAAGCCATGAAGATGTAACCCTGTGGCCAGAAGCCACTTACATCTCTGTCAGACAAAATTCATTTGCAACTTATCAGTTCCCTATAAAGCATGGTGTAACTTTGCAGAGCCGAGACTCAATCTAGACCCTAAACTAGTAATGAGTAACAGCAAGCAAGACAAGCATGGGGCGGGGGGGGAGGGGGGCTGGTCTATGGCACACTGTTTACAGTGCCATTGAAAGATACCCAAGTCATTTTTTTTTAAATTTTTTATTTATTTATTTATTTATTTGAGAGCGACAGACACAGAGAGAAAGACAGATAGAGGGAGAGAGAGAGAATGGGCGCGCCAGGGCTTCCAGCCTCTGCAAATGAACTCCAGACGCGTGCGCCCCCTTGTGCATCTGGCTAACGTGGGACCTGGGGAACCGAGCCTCGAACCGGGGTCCTTAGGCTTCACAGGCAAGCGCTTAACCACTAAGCCATCTCTCCAGCCCCCCAAGTCATTTTTTTGGGTGATTTTCTTTTTTTAATATTTTTACTTATTTATTTAACAGAGAAAGAGGCAGAGAGAGAGAGAATGGGTGTGCCAGGGCCTCCAGCCACTGCAAACGAACTCCAGATGTGTGTGCTTCCTTGTGCATCTGGCTAACGTGGGTCCTGGGGAATTGAACTGGGGTCCTTTGGTCTTGCAGGCAAACGCCGTAGCCACTAAGCCATCCCTCCAGCCCTCTGGGTGATTGTTCTTCTGCTAGTCCTACTGATGCTCTATTGTAACCACCTGCTATGCCATCTGAAGTTCAGGGTAAACAGAAAGCATGTAAATGAGAAGAAAGGATGTGTTTGCTTCTGCTTGTGGCCCCTGACCTAGGGCCACAGTGTCTGTTTACTATGAAACAGGCCTTCCTGCCCTCTGAGCGAACTCACAGCTTTTTCCTTCGATGCTGGAGTCAGTCCTCCAGTAGCTCTTCAATATTAGATTCTCAGTGTTGGAAGATCTGAGCAACCACTTAAGTCTAGGTCTCTCGCCAACCCAGCCAAGTGACCCCTGTGGTCTTGAGCTCACCCACATTTCCCTGATGAACCAATCCTGATGGTCACCTGTGATCAGTCCTGAGGGGCAAGAGGACAGAGGCGTGGCAGAGCATCTCTGCTCCTATCTCCAGGCAAGACTTAGGGGGAATCAGCTTCTCCTTTTCTGTTTCCTTCACAGGAGATAGACTGGGCCCAGGCCACCCTGGCTGGCTGCAGGAGACCTTGTTGCTGGTTTTGGAAATGCGGGGGTTCATTCTATGCCCCGGTTCAACTTCTCAGGGACAGTTCTTGGGGCTCCAGGCACATTGTGCATTATTCTAATAGGCTTATAGGGCAGCCAACTTTTCTCACAGATAATGAGACTGTGTAATTTACATCAAGATTAATTTATGCACTTAAAGGCATGTGTTGCTAAGCAGGGCTAAACTACAGTATTTTGACTCGTTTTGTGAAGAACAGGAGGTAAGTAAAACAAATGAGAAAGATTCCCAGTGGGGAAAGGCTGGGGTTGGGGTTTGGGGTACACTCCAAACACATTCAAGTTG
The DNA here is from genome assembly GCF_020740685.1 of Jaculus jaculus. Classification (NCBI taxonomy): domain Eukaryota; kingdom Metazoa; phylum Chordata; class Mammalia; order Rodentia; family Dipodidae; genus Jaculus; species Jaculus jaculus. The sequence continues at coordinate 137,278,094 of NC_059107.1, forward strand.
CAAGAGCTCTGAACAGGCCTGAGAAAAGAGAAAACTTCATGGATGGGATGATGTTGTCACCTTACGTCAAGCCATGTCCAGTCATGTGGGGAACTCAGAAAAAGTTCCAAGAGAGCAGGGAGTTGTCCAGGTTCAGACAAAGGCCACAGCCTCAGACATCATGGTTATGCGGCATCTCACCAGATTCTAAGAGATCCCCGTGAGTCTGAAGCAGTAGGACAGTTAAGAAAGAATACTGAGGGCTGGAGAGATGGCTTAGCAGTTAAGCGCTTGCCTGTGAAGCCTAAGGATCCAGGTTCAAGGCTCGGTTCCCCAGGTCCCACGTTAGCCAGATGCACAAGGGGGTACATGTGTTTGGAGTTCGTTTGCAATGGCTGGAGGCCCTGGCATGCCCATTCTCTCTCTCTCTCTCTCTCCCTCTTTCTCTCTCTGTTTGTCACTCTCAAATAAATAAATAAAACAAAAAATTACTTTTTTTTAAAAAAGAAAGAATACTGAGGGCTGAAGAGATGGCTTAGCCATTAAGGCGCTTGCCTGTGGAGCTTAAGGACCCAGGTTCAACTCTCCAGATCCCACATAAGCCAGACACACAAGGGTGAGGCAAGCTCAGGTTCATACATGCTCACTAGGTGGCGCAAACATCTGGCGTTTGACCGCAGTGCCTGAGGCCCTGGAGCACCAGTTCTCTCCTCCGCCCATTAAAAAAAATTAAAACACACTAAAGAAAAAATGCTGAAATTGGATAATGAGGGGTCTTTGTAAGCCAAATAACCTTGGAGAAACTGATTAAGCTACTAGTCCTCAATTTCCTCATTTATAAAATATTAATTCACAGGATCATTTAAACATTGACATAAGTAAAATGGCTAGCCCAGTGCCTAACGCGCAGTTGGTACTCAGGGAAAGGTATCACCACTTGAACCCAGGCCACAGCTCTGCATGCTTGCATTCTCTTGCAGGGCACAACCCCTTCACACTTCTCAACAGCTCCCTTTTGCAAAGTCAGATTTCTGCAGACTCCATTTTTCATGACAGCACTCCTTAGCCTGTGCTGTTATAACAAAATAGCTGAGACTAGGTAATTTATAAAGAAGAGGGATTTATTTTCTCACAGTCCTGTGATCAGCTTCCTAATCTGGTGATGGATGCTCTCTGCTGCTAGGATGGTATCTTGTTGCTATATCCTCTCAAGAAGAAAGGGCAAAGGGCCCAAGAGCTCTAGCTGGTCCCTTCAAGCCCTTTCATAAGAATCTTTGTCCTGTTTTTGAGGGATAGAGTCCTCGCTCTGAATATCATCACATTGATGGTTACATTTCAAAATCTGAATTTGGGAGATACATTCAAGTCATTACATGTCCTAAAAATTTGTGAATTTTTAATTCAGAATCCTGTATGCCATCTCTTGGGTCCTAGGCCAGCCAGCACAGGTGAACTGAACCTACTCCACAGCGGAAGCATTGATGCGGGCCTGGGACGTGGTAGCTCACAGTACCCAGGAACTCAGCAGGCAGAAGGCTAGCAAGTGGTTTGTCTGGGTTGGTGTGGGTTGACCAAGCTGTAAGTAGAAAGAGAAGCAGGGAAGCCTGCATGGCTCACTTCAGAAGTGAGGAAGGGGGTGTGGCCAGGCCTTTTGCCTTCCACAAGGAGATGGCCATCAGCTTCTGGGGCATGATGGAGAGAAGCAGACAAAGATGGTCATTTTGCTCCACTCTTCTTCATATGCACGAGATGCTGGAATACCTGTGTGAGGTTACAAAGACCTAGGTTCAAATCATGGCCTTGCCCCTTAACAGCTGAACTACCTCGACTGATCACCTGCCTGTGAGCCCCAGTTTATTCACCTAGGAAATGGGGATACGGATAGTACCTGCAGCACTGAATCATTGTGAGGTTCAAAGAGATAGTGCACAGAAAGGTCCCCAGATAGCTATTGGGATAAACCTGGATTGAATTAGGTCAGAAATTTATATCATTCTGGGCAGAATTTTCTTACTGTAACAGGAAGGAGAAAAGAGTCCAGGTCTCAAACACTTATTTTCTGTGATTGGCCCTTTCTATTTTGAAGCCAGTGAAACAGACAAGCCTATGCTCTGTCTTTTATTTGTGGCCATCTCATTTCAAAATAACCTTGGGCTACAGAGCTGGAATCTTTATTTTCTGCAGAAACCAGACTTTGCCAGTTTCACCTGTGTGGATGCATCATGAGAACACCCCAGTCTGCGCTGATGCATGTTCCTTCATGCGCCAGCAGAGCAGGACTTCTAGGAAGGGGTGCTGTGGTTGGATATTAAATACCCCAATGTTCCTGTGTCTAGACTGTGGTGACATTGAGAGGTGGTTGGATCCTGGGGATCTTCATCAGCATATTAATCCATTGGTTTTTGTTGTTGTTGTTATTTATTAATTTGAGATTGAGAGAGAGAGAGTGGGCACAACAGAGCCTTTATCCACTGCAAACAAACTCCAGATGCATGGATACATGGGTACTGTGGAATCGAAGCTAGGTCCCTTGGTTTTGCTCACAAGTGCCTTAACCACTATGTTATCTCTCCAACCCCTCCACTGATTTCTTTTTTTGAGGCAATCCCAACAGACTGGCCTTTTTATGCCAGACAGGGAGAGAACTGGCACACCAGAGCCTCCAGCCACTGCAATAGAATGCCCGACACATGCGCCCCCTTGTGCACATGTGCAACATTGCATGCTTGTGTCACTGTGCATCTGGCTTATGTGGGACCTGGAGAGTTGAACATGAATCCTTAGGCCTTGCAGGCAATCACCTTAACCATCAAGCCATCTCTCCAGCCCTGCACTGATGTTTTTGATTCATCCTTTAATAGATTATTGAGAGGTACTACTAACTGTGGAAGGTGGGTTCCTGTATTATTGCTCTCTCATTCCTATGACAAGATACCTGACCAAAGCAAGTTAAGGAAGGAAGGGTTTGTTTCACCTCAAGGTTATAGTCCATCATGTAGAGTAAGGCATGGCGGCAGGAGCTTGAAGCAGCTAGTCACATTGCACCCATAATCAGGAAGTAGAGAGCTATGAATACTGGTTCTGGGCTAGATTTTTCATAATGGAGGCGAGTCTTCCCTCGGTTAGCCTTATCTGGATGATATTCACAGACATGCCCAGAAGGCTCATTTAGTAGGTAATTCTAGGTCCTGTCGGGTTGACAGTTAACAAACCATCATAGTCCTGATTGGAGAAAATGGGTAGCTCAGGGCATGCCTATGAAGCTCAGCAAAGGGAATGACATCTTACAAGTTAGTGCTGGCCCACCTTGCTCGATCCCATTACTAGAAGCAGTCCTCATAAGCACTCTGGTATGTGGCAAAGGTTCAGAGTGCTGGAGGGCGACAGAGCTTGCCAAGCATATAACCTGCCTGCCACCTACAGCTCCAGTCATGCAGGACACAAGATGAGGTTCATAACGCCAGGTGCTCACAAAACGGGGCGCCTACTGACTTTTCAAGGTGGGGCTGGAAATAGTAGATAAGCCTTGGCTTATGTGGCTATTGAGTCCATCACTGGAGAGGTGGTGGAAAACAAGTGACTACCTACTTTCAATCCTGGAGCCTTGGAAAAAAGACTGAAATGCATTCCCCCTACTGGCTGGGACCAACTGCTAATTGTTTCCCAAAGACCATTGTCTTTCTCACTGGTAGAAACACAGTCCTCTAAGTTAGCAGAGAGCTTTCAGAAAAGGGCCTTCTCAGTTCTGGCCAGAAGCAACCTGCCCCATTCCCCAGGACCTCCAGCATGTGCGGTCATGACTCAACCTTGCCCAACGGGATGGGAAGGAAGCAGTGTGTGTAACTAACCTCCAAAGCAAAGCTTTCTTGCTTTGTTTTTGGTCATGGATGCCCGTCACCTCCTGGTCTTTTCTCTCCTTCAGCCTGGGAAATGGCAGCAAGGTGAGAAGAAAGCTGCATGCCACAAATAGCAGGAGTCTGGTCAGCATCCAACCGCCCATCTCTCGGCCTTCCAACCTCCCCTGCTCCTCGGATGAAGGGAAACCTTCCATCTTGCCTAAGCCACTCTATCCTGAGGATCCTTTCAAAGATCGGTGCATCCCATGCCACACTTACAAACCTGGCTTTGGACTCCAGCAAGACAGCACCATCCTAGGTCTGTCTGAGATTCAAAGTATATCCATGAGGCCTGTACTGTGCTCTCACACCTTCCCCAGAAACCATGTTCTGTTGCTTGAAAGTATTCATTTTTCTAAAAAATACTTTATTTGTTTACTTGTGTGTGTGTATGTGTGTGTGTGTGTGAGAGAGAGAGAGAGAGAGAGAGGGGATGGGTTGCCAGGGCCTCCAGCCACTACAAATGAACTCCAGAAGCATGTGCTACCTTGTGCATCTGGCTTAAGTGGGCACTGGGGAATCGAACCTTGGTCCTCAGGCTTTGCAGGCAAGTGCCTGAACTGCTAAGCCATCTCTCCAGCCCCATTCACTTCGATCTCAGCTTAAAGTCTTTTGTCCAGAACCTCCTCCCAGAACTGACTCCTTTTCATGCTAGGTTTTAGTTTAATAAGGTCGTATCTCAGAGAAGCCTTGATCACCTATATACTCATTTGATAATATGCACGACTAATTACTATAATCTTAGCCTACACCAGCACAAGCCGCTCATCCATAGCTGTTTGGGTTACACGTCCATGAGGTGGACCTCTGCTCAGGGCCCCACAGGGCTGTCATGAAAGTGTGTCTGCTGGTCATGTCTTCACCTGGAACTTCAGCAGGCAAACGTCACACCCGAGCCCGAGCAGGCTCATTCCCTTCTGGCACTGTGACCCGGTCTGGCTTCCCCACTGGTTATCTATCATTCAAGGACCACTGTCAGCTCCTAGAGGCCACATCTGGGTCCCTACCACATGGCTCTCTCCACAGGCAGCTCATAATGTGACTGTTTGCTTCCCTGGGAGTCTGCTGCTTCAGCCAGATGGCATGGAATGTCGTAATACAATCAAACCAATAGCCCATTGTAATCATAGCCCTGCCCACATTCAAGGCAAGGCAGGCATGCAGGTCAGGATACCAGGGAGCCAGAATCTTGGCAGCCACCTTGGATTCCAGCCCAGCCCCCCTGTGCGCAGAGGCCTACTTCCTAGGCTATTCTTCGTCCCTTAGTCTTTGGCTGTAATTATGCATTTGCTTTTCCTTTTTGTATGTCTGTCTCGTCACTGGATGATGAGCCTATTGCCTCTTTATTCACGGCCCAGGGTTAAAGCCTGACCAACAGTATGCTCTTAGTGAATGTCTGTGGAATGAGTCCTGCCAGGTGTCAGGCAGATGTTGGCTCCACTACAGAGGAGGAAACGGCTTCTGGGGAGTTCACCAGACTACCCACAGGCAAGCCAGTGGTTGGGGGCAGAGCTGGTACGGACGTAGGCTCTGGACTCCAGGAGTGGCTCCTGCAGAAAGACGAGCCTCTACAGCCACGCTTCCGGACTGAAAAATCACTGCCAGCCAGGGCAAGAGAAGACTGGTAGCAGATCTGGGACCCAGAAATGCCCCAGGGGTGCCCTTGGGCACACGCTGCTACCCACGCGGACTTCTGCATTCAGCTACTCACTCGGAATCGCCGCCTGGATGTCGAGAGCGTTCTCCAAGCTCACACGCATGGCATCAGGCTTCTGACTGGCAGTGGTCCCCACCCCACGTTTGTCCTGTCCCTCCGTCTTTCCCTGTCTACAGAAGGGAGGCGGTGCCGTCTGTCCAGCTGCTTGTCTAGCTAAAGCCGAGAATCAAGACCAAGGCACGGAGCTCACGAGATCACAGTTTATGGGCTAGCTAGGACTCAGGCAGCCACCTCCAGGGACCCTGGGTGGAGAACAGCCAGCACTGTTGGGCATATTTGGCATTACATGACTGGTGCCTCTTCCATTAGGACAGGGTTACAAGGGAAGGGGGGGGGTCACTGGGCTCAAGGACACTGACCAGCTGATGCATACAGACAGGCAGAGCTGACTTCTCTGTTCCGTGAGGGTCCCTACCTTTATCACATCTCCCCCTCTGATGATGGAAACGCCCCTTAAAGTCAAAGAGCATCATCAAATATGGTCTCAGAATTCTGGCTCATTCATGGGGCCTCTTGGGCCATAGGACATTATCATTGGTTAAGCTGTTTTGTACATTCATTCATACATATGGAGCATACAGTACAGGTCTACAGGAAACATTTTGTCTTCAATATCCTCGGAACTCTGGCTCCCAGGGTGAGGGCTGGCTGGGCCCACTCAGCCACTTATGACTTGGGTCACTGTTATCCTATTGGCTGATTTTCTGCTTATTGGCCATGGTTAGCTCTTGTGCACTGTTCTCTGTGATGATCCCAGACTCAGAATGTAATACCCAGAGGTGAGGCATTAGATGTGGGTGTCAAGACCCAGGGGAAGGCCAAGGTTAGGTTTTTGCCACAATGAAGAGGGGGCCTCTCTTGGAGAGAGCGGAGGATTATGCTACAGCAGAGGGGTGCAGAGCCTGGGCAGCGCTGCTCTGTGCTGGAAGCCATCTGTGAACTCAAGGTCTGGGGGTTCACTCCAGGTGGGACAGCTTGGACCCCTAAAATAGAATTTAAGGTGACTGGGGTCCACATTGATGAGGCCTGGCTAAAACAATGTCAAGATTCCCTCTCCAGAGGAGCATTGTGGCGTACTGTAACCCTTTCTCCTAGTGAACTTTTCAACTTTAAATTACATACACCCCATGCATTCTCTTGCATTTTGTACATTTCCTTACAACAAACGCCCTGGATTCTGGATAAAATAGGTTTCCAAGAAAGGCATGACCCATTTCTAGAAGTGCCCACCATGGCCACAAGCGAGGGGACAACAGGGAGAAGAAAATATAAATATGAGCTCCATGCCTGCCATGATGTAATCTGTTGCTTGCTCTGCTCTGCCTGCCCTTTCTAAAGTATTCTTGCTTCCTTGCTTGCTCTACTTAAGCTCTCTTTTTTGTTTATTTTATTTATTTATTTGACAGTGACAGGCAGAGAAAGAAAGAGGCAGAGAGAGAGAGAGAGAGAGAGAGAGAGAGAATGGGCACGCCAGGGCTACCAGCCACTGCAAATGAATTCCAGACGCGTGCATCCCCTTGTGCATCTGGCTAACGTGGGTCCTGGGGAATCGAGCCTCGAACCGGGGTCCTTAGGCTTCACAGGCAAGAGCTTAACCACTAAGCCATCTCTCCAGCCCTCTACTACTGATCTACTACTGTGCCCCTTCTGAGATCTCTTTCAAGAGCACAAGAACCGAAGCTGCTGCTGGGAATAAGGCGAGAGGAAAGACTTTCTTAAATACCACTTGCTCAAGGGGTTGCCCAAAGCTGGGGAGCTCTGGCCTACTGTTGATGGCTGGCTCAAATCCTGGCTTTGCCATCGCTGGCTGCATGAGCAGGAATGAGTAAAGCAAGCTGGTTAAGCCTCACTCTCAGCACCTGAGAAACCAGACTCCAGCTCCCTTATGGCCGGACTGTCAGCTGGAGGACTTCATGACAAGGAGCATCACTGGCGGCTGACATTGTTACTTCCTGAGCCACCATGGAGTCTCGACAGAAAAGTCACTCCTTCCTCTTTTGTCCGGAAAAGTGACTTGCATGTGAAGGTTAGGATTGATGTGAGAGAAGGACCCACGCACAGGGAAGCTTGGGGTAACAAAATGATCTAAGGGGAGTCTTTCCGATCTCTCCCACCAACCTGACAACAGCATGACTCTAACATGAGAACTGCTTTTTGTTGTTGTTGTTGTTTTCTGCCTCATGTTACCAGATCTCTATAGTCCCCCATTGTAAATTTATTACTTGGAGGAGACAGAGAGGGGCTACAGGGTAATTCAAAATATACCACAGCACAAACTTTTTTTTTTTTTTTTATCAAATTAGCTCCTCTCTGAGCATAGCCAGAGTGAAGTGTCCGCAATGATGATATAATTAGCCAGAAGGCGGTCTGGCTAAGAGTCAAAGGGTCCATGAGTGAGCTGGAGTGGGACTCCAAGACAAGGAGAGAAGGCCAATATCATGCGGGAAACTGAGGAGGGAGCTTCTCTTTCAGCTTTTGCTGTTCTGGGGCGCTTGCCCCATTCCTAGAGCCTGGCAGCAGCTCCCTCCGTTGCCGGTGCCTGATGCCCTCACCCTCCCGTCTCAAGTCAAGGCAGCCACATCCTGCCGCTGGGGCCTTTCCAGGATGCAACCCACATCCGGGCTGAGTGACAGGGCAGCTTGTTTTTCCAGGTGATGTTGTGGGTTTGAAGTGAGAGGAAAGTGGACTTCACTGTTTTATTTTATGATTTTTGTGTTTGTCAAACCGAAGAAACACACAGAAGCGTGCATGGAGCACAAGTCTGCAGTAAAGGAACCCCACTTAAGCATTGTGGCAAGCTCTCTTCACCCCAGTAATTGCCACTGTCTCAATGCCATGGTATTCATTTCCTTACACTTATTTAAAAGAATTCTTTTTTAAAAACAACATTCTTTTTTAATATTCTATTCATTTGAGACACACATACAGAGAGAGAGAAGATGGTGCCAGGGCCTTCAGCCACTGCAAACCAACTCCAGACACATGTGCATCTCCTTGTGCATCTGGCTTATGTGGGTCCTGGGGCACCAAACCTGGGTCCTTTGGCTTTGCAGGCAATTGCCTTAACCACTAAGGCATCCCTCCAGCTCCTTAAAAAATTCTTATTAGCCAATTATGCACACTTAGGCAGCATGTTTAAATGTCTGCTTCTGAATTTCATGAGTAGAATTGTGCAAGTTGTATTTTAATGTGCCCAATCCTCTTAGTGAAGATCACGTCCTTAAGATGTTTGCCTGTTAGGACAGGACACAGTTCTGACTATTTTCATTACTAGGTACCATCCCACTGTTTGAACACATCCAAATTGTTTACCCAGTCTACCGTTGGCAGATGTTTGAACTATTTTCATGCTGGCGCAATTGCGAACAGGGTTGCTGTGGGCCTTTGACATCACATAACCTGGTGCCCTAAGCTTACTTTCTGATTCTCTAGGAATGCAATTATTGTCAAATAAGATGTCTATCTTCACTTTAACTATATATTGCCAAAGGTTTGCTTTTTTTCAGTATGTTATTTTCCCTGTATTTTCTTGTACTGGCCTACTGAACTCCTATAATTAGAATGAAGAATGATGTTTTTCACCGGGCATGGTGGCACATGCCTTTAATCCCAGCACTGGAAGGCAGAGGTAGGAGGATCACTGTGAGTTCCAAGGCCACCCAGGCCTTGGCTAGAGTGAGACCCTACCTCAAAAAAAAAAAAAAAAAAAAAAGAATGATGTTTTTCAAAATATGCTTTTACCTCAAAATAAATTTTTATTTCCTTATTTGCAAGCGAGTGATATGGAGAGAAAAGAGACAGAAAGAGAGAATGGGCATACCAGGGTCTCCAGCCACTGCAAATGAACTCCAGATGCATGTGCCACTTTGTACATCTGGCTTAGGTGGATACTGAGGAATCAAACCTGAGTTATTAGGCTTTGCAGATAAGTGCCTTAACTGCTGAGACCTCTCTCCAGCTCCACAACATTCTTAATCACCAATTATATAAGTTTCATTCTAGAGGAGGGAAAATTACAAATAAATGACACCTTTTCATTTTTATTTATTATTACATGTGTGCAATATTTGTGATGTATTATATGTGGCCTATGAACTTATATATGTACGGAGTGTTATATGTGGGAAATGACTTGTATATGTATAAAGTGTTATATGTGACACATGCATTAGTATATGTATGGTGTGTTATATGTGGCACATGCACTTGTATATGGATGGAGTGTTATATGTGCACATACACTTGTATATGGATGGAGTGTTATATGTGCACATGCCCTTGTATATGGATGGAGAGTTATATGTGCACATGCACTTGTATATGGATGGAGTGTTATATGTGCACATGCACTTGTATATGGATGGAGAGTTATATGTGTACATGCCCTTGTATACGGATGGAGAGTTATATGTGCACATGCACTTGTATACGGATGGAGTGTTATATGTGCACATGCCCTTGTATATGGATGGAGAGTTAAATGTGCACATGCACTTGAATACGGATGGAGAGTTATATGTGCACATGCACTTGTATATGGATGGAGAGTTATATGTGCACATGCCCTAGTATATGGATGGAGAGTTATATGTGCACATGCACTTGTATAAGGATGGAGAGTTATACGTGCACATGCCCTTGTATATGGATGGATTGTTATACGTGCACATGCCCTTGTATATGGATGGAGAGTTATATGTGCACATGCACTTGTATACGGATGGAGAGTTATATGTGCACATGCACTTGTATATGGATGGAGAGTTATATGTGCACATGCACTTGTATACGGATGGAGAGTTATATGTGCACATGCACTTGTATACGGATGGAGAGTTATATGTGCACATGCACTTGTATACGGATGGAGAGTTATATGTGCACATGCACTTGTATACGGATGGAGAGTTATATGTGCACATGCACTTGTATATGGATGGAGAGTTATATGTGCACATGCACTTGTATATGGATGGAGAGTTATATGTGCACATGCCCTTATATATGGATGGAGAGTTATACGTGCACATGCACTTGTATATGGATGGATTGTTATATGTGCACATGCACTTGTATACGGATGGAGAGTTATATGTGCACATGCACTTGTATATGGATGGAGTGTTATATGTGCACATGCACTTGTATATGGATGGAGTGTTATATGTGCACATGCACTTGTATATGGATGGAGAGTTATATGTGCACATGCACTTGTATATGGATGGAGAGTTATATGTGCACATGCACTTGTATATGGATGGAGTGTTATATGTGCACATGCACTTGTATATGGATGGAGAGTTATATGTGCTCATGCCCTTTTATATGGATGGAGAGTTATATGTGCACATGCACTTGTATATGGATGGAGTGTTATATGTGCACATGCCCTTGTATATGGATGGAGTGTTATATGTGCACATGCACTTGTATATGGATGGAGTGTTATATGTGGCACATGCACTTCTATGTGGATGGAGTGTTATATGTGCACATGCACTTATATATGGATGGAGAGGTATATGTGCCCATGCACTTGTATATGGATGGAGAGTTATATGTGCACATGCCCTTCTATATGCATGGAGTGTTATATGTGGCACATGCACTTTTATATGCATGGAGTGTTATATGTGGCACATGCACATGTGTGTGTATGCTCTGGTCAAAGGAGATCCTCAGGTGCCTTTCTCTCCCACTCATTTGCATACTTCCTTGAGATGTGCTTTCTCTCCCAACCCAGCGCAATCATTTTTGATCAACAAGTCCCAGTTTTTCTCTGTTCTTTGCCTCCAGTGGGCTAGCGTTACAGATGTGTCTGACCATTCCCAGCCTTTTACACAGGTTCCTGCTGGAGAGTCAAACTTGGGTGGTTTCAGGTCTTTCAAGTCCTTCATACTTAAGTGGCCAGCATGCTTAATTAGTGAGCAATCTTCCTAGCCCATGTTAATTCATTTTTTATTTATTTTCAAGGAGAAAGACAATGAATGAATGGGTGTGCCAGGACCTCTAGCCACTGCAAACGAGCACCAGGTGTATGCTCCCTTTTGTGCATCTGACTTTACATGGGCACTGCGGAATAAAACCCTGGTATTAGGCATTGTAGGCAAGCACCTTTTCCACTGAGAAATCTCTTTTGGCCCTTAATTAATTTTTTTTTTTTTTGAGACAGGGTCTCATGTAGCTCAAGCTGGCCTCAAAAATTTCTGTATAGACAAAGACCTTACATTTCTGATCTTGCTGCCTTTTCCTCCTAAAGCCATCTCAGAAAGCCTGCCTAAAAAAATAAAATAAAATAAAATTAGAAGTATTCCAGATACAGACTATATAAAGAACTCCTTCAACTCAATAGTAAAAACAACTGTATTACCTGACTTACAAAAGGGAAAAGGCTGAGGATGTGGCTCCATGGCAGAGCACTTGCCTGGCCTACATGTGCCTTGGGTTTATTCCAGCAGCACAAAATAAAAATAAATAAATAAAATATTCAAAGGACTTAGATGTTTTTTATAATCATGGGAGTTGTTAATAAAAAATTTTTGAAAAAAAACAAATTACAATATTAATTGTATGCAAATACACACACCATCATTCCAGATATCTTAATGTCTCTATCAGAGGTTTGGGCTTCCTTCCTGTGATAGCACCTTGGGGTTACTACAATCTAGGCCTAATACCAGCCCAATCTCCCATCCATTCCCCACCCAATCAGAACCAAAACCAAAATCAAAACATTCTTTTTTTTTCTGTTATTTTGGTTTTCAAGGTAAGGTCTCACTCTAGCACAGGCTTGCCTGGAATTCACTATGTAGTCTCAGGTTGGCCTCCAACTCATGGAGATCCTCCTGCCTCTGCCTCCCCAGTGCTGGGATTAAAGGCATGCATCACCACAGCCTGACTTTTTAAATTTTTGGTTTTGTTTGTTATTTTGGCCAAAACATTCTTAAGTTAAGATTACAGGCACTCATCTGGAAACAAAATTTGATAAAATAGAAAATAGTTAAAGCATTGCTAAACTGCTAACCTTCAAGTAGGTGCTAACCTCTAAAACAAATGAGGCACCATATTAATCATGTTTGAATCTAGAGTGGAACATAGCATTCCACTAAAAATATAGCTGGGTAAAGCCTCATCAGAATTTAAATCAGCAATGTGAGTTACACATGTCCACCAAGGGACACTTTCAGTTCAGTGTTTTCTCTAAAGAGGAACACTCATGTTCTTTCCCTGTGACCCCCAGTGTCCCCAGAACACTCCCTTGGCTTCACTTGGTACTTTGATAAATGCCGCAAAACTCAGGACTCACTGCTTTCAAGGCAGCGTATTAGACATGAGGCTTCTCCATCCCTCAGCCATTCCATCACTAGGGCCAGATCAACAATCTCGTCGGTGTCCCGACCGTTTCCAGAGGACAGCATCCTGGATGCAAGCCAGCCTCAGAGTTCTGGATGCACCTAACCTCAGCAGGATTCAGATATCTCTGTGTGCCGGATGGGAACTGGGAGCTTCTAAACCCTCGGCCTGCAGTCTATTGAACTCAGCTGACAGGCCCACCAGATGGCTGCACAATCCTAAAGTTTTCCACTGGGCATTTCTCCATCTACTCAGACAATAAACCTTGTGGACACACGGATGCTCCGGGGACCATTTGGAACAAGCAGAACAGATGCCAGGGTAAGCGGGCAGGAGAGTCTACAGAAGCACTTGGGGCCTTGATCCTTGCGCGTAGACATCATCCTTTCCTTCTCTAATTCTGTTCTCCAGTGTGAAACAATCAGGGACTTCTCTATGAGGAAGCACACAGCCACACACAGCCAGGTGCCGCAGGTACAAAGATGCAGTGCATGGCTGCCCTCACCCTGCCTAGGAATGAGTAGGAACACAGATGCTGAGTGAAATGCTGGTGCCCTGCGTGATCTTGGGGAAGCCATATCGTCCTCTCATTCAGGAGACAAAGAAACCTTGAAAAAGGCAAGGGACATGAATTTGTGCCAATATTATCTACATATGTGGGGGTCAAGATATGCAAGAAGCACATTAATAATATTAGTTGTACTGTGGTTTTTTTGTCATTTTCGTGGACTCACTGTGGGCCCCTCCCATGTTGTCCCCTATCCTATGTCCTTGTTCTTCCAATCTACGCTGACCCATCCTCCTCATGGCTCACTCCAGCATGCTGTCTTCCCAGACCGCCTAAGGCGTCTATCTGCTCTGAGCGCTCCTAAAAGTCAACTTCCTTGCATTATTCTGTGCAAGTAACTCTTTTTTCTCAAGGAAATTTTTATTTATCTGCAATCAGAAAGAGAGAAAGAGAATTGGGGGGGATGTATGCACCAGAGCCTTTTGCCATTGCAAATGAACTCTATATGTATGAACCACTTTGTGCATCTGGCTTTACATGGGTACTGGGGAGTTGAACTGGGAACATCAGGCTTTGCAAGCAAGCGCTGTAAATCCATCTCTCCATCCCCCTGTGCACGTAACTTACACACACACCCATTTGATTTCATAGTAGGACCATCCCTGGGTCTCCTTGATTATTTACCTCATTATGTAGCCAAATGGCAAACCTAGTAGGTGCATACTGACTCATTAGTGTGAGCTGAGACATGCAAATAATCATCTATAAAAACAGAATTGAGTTGTACAATATACTGGATGAAAAATAAGATACCACCTGAATGAATGATGAGAGCTTTGGCAAAATAGGACAGTAGGATTATTCCATCATTCTGCACTTTAAAAAAAATAAATAAATAAAAGGGAGAAATCAAATGAAAGTTCTGGTGACATCAGCTTTGGCAGTCCCTGATGGAAAGTGACCTTGCCAGAGCCTTGCTCCCTCATTCAAACGGAACACTTTCCACTAACTCTATTAACCTGGCCCGGCCATCAGGAACAGATGGCCAGGCCAGCCATGCTCTGTTCCAAATGCTGAATCACCCCTATGCCTTCTGCCCTTCCTAATGCCTTCAAGAATTAGAAGAAGCAAAGGAGGGAGAGAGAAGCGCCGAGCCCTCTCGACACCAGTGAATCAGTCACAGGAGTAATCTTGGCCAGTCCTTCCATCCCTGGAAACTCTTGCCATTAAAAGCATTTCTTCACCACATCCATGTTTTAGATGTCTTGTTATAGCCTCAGCCCAAAGGAAAATTCTCAGCTCCCACCTCTAACCACATACTATAAACAATTTCCTGCCAAGGGAAGAAAATCTCTCTTTTTGGAACATGCAGCTGGATTGCTTGGCATCAGAGGAGGAGCCCTCACAACATCCTGATCTTCTGAGAACAGACTAGAAGATCAGAAGCCTCGCCAGCTGCCCGCTGGGCTCCACGTGATCAAAAGGTGTGAAAAGACACCAGGAGCAGAGCTCTGCAAACCAACTTCAAGGAAGGAAAAGTCAGACACATATCTAAGAAGTAGGCAAACTTGGTCTTGGCTGAGCTGGAGAATGAGAGCCAAGGGGATTCTATTATTAGAGGAGGGCTGGGCCACCTCTGTTTTCCCCAGGGTGGGGTAGGTTGCAAAGAAGCTGCACTGCCCTCTGTTGGGGACCTACCAGCACTCAGCTAAGGGCTTTTCATTCACGAGCTCAGCTAGTCACTGCACCACCTTTGAAGGGAGTGAAGGGGGTGATTATCTGAGGAGAACCCAAGAGCAGAGAGATCAGGCAATGTCACTAAGGTCATGCAGTTTGGAGATGTCACAAGCAGGGATGCTGGCTCAGGGTTTGAAAGGCGCTCAAAATTTATTTTCTTGTTATTTGTCTTCAGAGTTAATCTTTCCTTGGTAGACTCATATAGCCCCATGCTTGAAGAGCTAGTGCTCAAAGGTAGTTGCGCATAATAGCCTCACCTGCCGTGCTATGGTCTGGGTAAATACCTCCCAAAGGTCCATGTGTTAAAGGTGTGGTCCTGGCCAGTGGTGCTACTGGGAGGTGGAATCGTTAGGAAGTGAGGCCTCGGAGAAGGAAGTCAGGTCATTAGGAACATGCTCGTAACCATTCTGGCAGGAGCAAAGATACTCTAAAGAAAGAGATCCGGTGCCTTTCCCTTTGTCTCCCAGAAAGAGCAGTTCTTAGAACTTCTCAGACCACCGTGCAGCAGAGATGATGTGTCAGTGACGGGCAGGACCACCCTGGGCGGCACTGCTTGGCTGCGCCTCGTGCTTGTCCTCACCCCAACCCGCAGGTCAGAAGCCCAGGCCTGGTCTTGGGCACCGCTGGTCCTCCATATTTGTTCCGCTTTCCAATGTGGCTATGGGGAATAAATCTCCAGTCCTTGCTTTTTGCTACTATTTGTCTCTTATTTAATATTTATTTATTTGCAAGGAGAAAGAGAGAGAGAGAGAGAAAATGGGCCCACCAGGGCACCTTGCCACTGCAAACAAACTCCAGATCAATGTGCCACTTTGTGCATCTGGCTTACATGGGTACTGGGGAACAGAACCCCCATCACCAGGCTTTGCAGGCAAGTGCCTTAACCACTGATCCATCTCTCCAACCCCTTTGTCTCTTTAACTATTTTATTTATATTTATTTGACAGAGAAAGGTGGGGAGAAAGAGAGAGAGAGAGAGAATGGGCACACCAGGGCCTCCAGCCACTGCAAACTCCAGAAGCATGAGCCCCCTTGTGCATCTGGCTAACGTGGGTCCTGGGGAATCGAACCTAGGTCCTTTGGCTTTGCAGGCAAATGTCTTAACCAGTAAGCCATTCCTCCAGCCCTTCCTCTGCCCCCATTTGTCTCTTTAATTGATCTCTTAAGGGCAGGTGGCCAAGCCCAGCTTATTAGTTTGGGCTGCCAAGACCCAGGCTCTGACCCTAACAACTCTGGGAAGGCCCTTGCAGAGAGCTGTGTGGGACGACAGGGTCTTCTCTGTTCCCTGGATGCCAAGAGGTAAGCAGCTTCTTCTGCCACCTGCTCCTGCCCCCGGGTGCTCCCTTGCCAAAGGCCCAAAGGCAGTGGGGCTGGATGAACCTTTTCTCTTAGTAAGCTGACCACCTCCGCTGTTTGCTTCAGTCGTAGAGAGATAACACACACATGCACTAACCCGCCCAAACCTCACCTCCAGATTTTAACTGATCACAGGATCTTCCTGTCATGAATAAGTCATACTGTTGTGGTCTTTGCTATTTGTTATTGTTGTTGTATATTTGTTTGGTTTTAGATTTGTTTGCTTTCTGGTTTTTTTGAGGTAGGATCTTGCTTGTAGCCCAGGTTGTTTTGTGAGACAGCCTCACTCTGTAGTCCAGACTAAGCTGGAACTCACTATTTTAGCCCACGATGGCTTCCAACTCATGGCAACCATCCTGCCTCGGCCTGCATGTAGGTATGGAAGTTCCACAGGTGGCTCTAACTTGTAGCTGGCATTGAGAATTCTTGCTCTCACTGTAGAACAGATGGAGACAGACACAATTCCTTCCCAAATCTGGGACCTGCATTTAGTAGAGAGTGATGCTGGAGGTATTCACTAAAGAAAACACTTCTGAAGGATGTGGGCTTCATAATGGAATGTTGCAGCTAAACTTTGAGATACCATAGGCTGAATAATGAGCCCCGGCTTCATGCCTTAATCCCTGCGACATGTTACCTTACCTAGAAAAGAGGACTCTGCAGAGGTGACCAAGTTAAGGTTCTTGAATGGGGAGGTGGTCCTAGATGATGGGCTGCAGAGATTGCTCAATAGTTAAGGTGCTTGCCTGTGAAGCCTGAAGACCCATGTTCAAACCCCCAGTACCCACATAAGCCAGATGCACATGGTGGAACACACATCTGGAGTTTGTTTGCAATGGCTAGAGGCCTTGGTGCACCCACTCTCTCTCTCCCTTTCTCAATCTCTATTTGCCTCTCTCTCAAATAAATATATAAATAAAATATTTTAAAAATATGAACAGTGTTTTTTAAAGTATTTTATTTTTAATATTTTATTTATTTATTTGAGAGAGAAAGAAAGGGTGCACCAAGGCCTCCAGCCACTGCAAATTAACTCTAAACACATGTGCCACCCTGTGCATTCAGCTTACATGGGTACTGGGGAATCAAACCTGAGTCTTTAGGCTTCACTGGCAAGCACCTTAGCTGCTAAGCCATCTCTCGAGCCCTATTTGCAAGGAGAGAAAGAGAGAGAGAGATAGAAAATGGGTGCACCTGGGCTTCCAGCCACTGCATACAAACTCCAAATGCATGTGCCATTTTGGGCATCTTGGCTTTATGTTGGTACTGGAGAATGGAACAAGGGTTGTCAGGCATTGCAAAAAATAAAGTGCCTTAAACACTGATCTATCTCTCCAACCTGAGAACAGTGTTTTCAGGGAGGTACAGCATCAAGATGAGTATGACAATAGAGCCAGATCCAAAAGTAAGGCTAGGGAAGTATAGGGTCCCAAAAGCTCAGGAAAAGAGTATCTCAAAAGGAGACTCTCAATCCATCATTAAGGTCAAAGGAGAAAAACATTTGGACTTGACTCAATGAAGACCACTAGCAGATCTAGTGGGAGCACTTGGGGTGGTGTTAGGGAAAGCTTTATGTAGTCTCACAGAGACCTCAGTCTGTGGTCGGCCAGCTCCATTGCTTTTACACCTGTGGCATCATGGAGAACAGGCACAGGAAAGTTACCTCTTCAGGGCAGCCAGGAAATGAGAGAGAGAGAGAGGAGCCAGGATCAAGACATATCCCAAAGGACCACCACTCTCTTCAACTAGACCCCACTTCCTAAGTTTCCATCACCTCTCAAAAACCCAGCAAATACTAAACCCATCAGTGAATTGATCCGTGAATGTGATCAGAGCCTTTGATCCAATCATTCCCTAAAGTTCTGCCCTAGATCTTGCTTCATCATGCATCAATACTTCAACACATGACGGGGATGTGATTCTACATCTGAACTATAATGGGAAATAAAGAAAAGGTTGATGGGTGAGAGCAAGAAGCGAAAGATGAGCAAGTTGGAAGCAAATGGCATCTGCTCTTGAAGGAGGAAGACATGTTATTCTCTTGCAAGAATGATGAGACAAGTGAAGGGAGATGATAGAAGTTGGAAGGGGAAAGCTTTGGCTATGTTTCCTTTTTTTTTCAAGGTAGGGTTTCACTCTAGCCCGGGCTCACCTGGAATTCACTATGTAGTCTCCCAGTGGCCTCAAGCTCATGGCAATCCTCCTACCTCTGCCTCCCGAATGCTGGGATTAAAGGCATGCACCACCACTCCCAGCTTTAGGTCTCTTTTTTAACTAGAAAAGACTTGCCAATATTAAAACATTGCTGGTGAAGTAAAGTAAGGGAAAGGAAGGGTTAATAGTATTGTCGGTCCTCACAATTCAGTCAGTATTTTCAAATGGCCCTCCTCACTAAAACTTAATGTGACCCCATGACACCATTCGCTGTCACCCATCCATGTTCCTCCTCAGAATGCATATGGGGAGCTCAGGTGAGGTGAGGCATAGTCTCCCGTCTTGTTTCAGATCTCATTCTGTAAACAAGTATACCTCTCATAGTATACTTAATGCCACATTATTTTCTCTTCTGGCATTCTGATTGGTAAGTTGCTATTTAACATTGCCAATGAGTATAGTGCTGGAGCACTGAGTAGGTGTCCAACTCTCGTAAAAGCTGCCCTGTGACTTAGGGAGAAATCGTGTGTGCCAATGAGCTTCATCCGGCCTGAGTAACAGTGCTGTTGGTTGCAAGTCTCTAACAGACGACCATAAAGCAAGGTGACATTGGTGGATGAAAAGGCTCACAGGAACCTAGCCCTGTATTTCCCTTGGAAGCAATGATTCAGGATTTGCTGTCAATGCGGACAGTGATTCATAGAACATAACTGTTGCACATAACAGCTATATAAGAGAAAGTGGTCTCAGGAGCTGAGACTGTAGGTCAGGGTGGATGTGGGTGTGTGGATGGGACCCTGGGTTCATTCTCCAGCACCAAAAGAAGAGAAGGAAGGCAAAGAAAGGGACAGAAGGGAAAGAGGGAGGGTGGGGAATCTCTGAGGAGGTCTTAAAGGGCGGTCTCTCAGGTTCTTCTCAAATCCCTGATTTTTGTCATCCCACAAGTTTTCTAGAACAAAACGTTGTTTCAAAAGCAGGCAAATAATTTAAAAAACAAGTAAAAATAAAAACGAGCATGATGGGAGAGAGCCCAGGCTTTGCTGTGAACAGGTGGCCCTGGTACGTGAAGTGTGGGAGGATGGAGAGGGGAGGGGGTGAGGGCAATGAGGAGACATTAAAAATACCATATGGAAGAGACAAGGCCTCGCTTTTATTTCTCTCTGTCTCTCTCCATTGTGCACTCTATCAAGTGCAAAGGGAACCTTTTCTGTGGACTTCCCAGGGAATTGGATTTCACACTCCTGTTTCTCCAATAACCAAACTTTACTTGACCCCCTGCCTTACAGTGGCATAGTTTAATCTCTACCTTGCCTATGTCCGAATTAAGGAGGAAGTAGATTCAAGAGAACTGAGACTTGAGATTATAGGATAATCGCTTTTTTATTAATTCATAACAGCAGTTGAAAGAACTGGGAAAATTCTACCAAAATGCTACAGCCAGAAATCAAAATAAAACATGGCAATCAGGCAAATAAAGAGCAGTCTCTTGCCACCAACCTCATGCTGTATTAGAAGAGCAAGGAAGAGAGAGACAGACAGATTATGATGGAAGATAGGAACAAGACTTTAGATAGAAATGTACTTCCTCAACAGATCACACGGTGGTACAGCCCATTGGTAAGGTTAGGATACCACACTCCTCCTGCCCTTGACTCCATGGATAAGTAAAGTGTAGTTATCCAGATAGGACTGAGATAGAGCTAACTCCTATTCCAGCAGAATAGAAACTGCTGATAAGAAGCTGACAAAGGCTGGGCATGGTGGCGCACGCCTTTAATCCCAGCACTCAAGAGGCAGAGGTAGGAAGATCGCTGTGAGTTCGAGGCCACCCTAAGACTACAGAGTGAGTTCCAGGACAGCCTGGGCTAGAGTGAGACCCTACCTTGAAAAACAAACAAAAGAACTGACAAAACCAAGTTCAACTTACTTCATAAAATGTACCCCTTTTTTTTGGCAGAGCATACATTTAAGGTTGGTAACACTTTTGATTTTTTTAATTTAATATATTTTATTTTTAAGAGAAGTTTTAAATTCACAGAAAAATTGGGCAGAGTAGAGAATTCTCCTTCCACCCACATATGCACTTTTTCCTGTTAACATTTTGCATGTGCAAATGGAGTACACTTCTTTTGATGGATAACCCAATATTGACTATAAAGTAGTACTTTATTTACATTAGGGTTCAGTGCATATAAAATACACTTTTGAACTCAAAAGGCATTGATATTGGAATAAGAAGCTATATATGAAAAAATAGATGCATTGCCTATATGTAAATCAAAATAATAATACACTTTATAGAGGGATCTCCAACATTCAACATCCTACCACATCCATGTGCCCATCCCAAAAGGTCTTAGAAACACACTGAGACTAAGGAGCTGAGGCACAGAGAAGTCAGCAGACTGCCAAAGTTCAAGTGACCATTAAGAGATGCAGGCAAAAATAAGAACATGGGTGTGCTCTCTTCCTTTCCAGTTACACTGATCCTAATTTTTAAGATGGCATTCTTAGCCCCGTGTCTTCTCTAAATGCAGGCTCAAGTGCAGAGCAGAAAGACTCTTATGGAAAGTGTTTCCCCCAGGGAACAAACAGGGAAGCTAAACCAGATGGTGCATGGTCAGATGCTTGAGGGCCTGGGCACTAAGTCCGTATTTACACCTGTTTCCTCCCCCATCCCTCTCTAGATAGGAAGTCAGAAAGGCAAAAGCCCTGCCTTTCTTGCTTATTGCCCTCTGTTGCTTATACCCTGGCTGGCACTGAACGGTGCTAAATTAGCCATGCTTAGGCCAGTGAGTGGAAGGCTCAATACCTAAACACAGCTGCCTCTGGAATGCCCATGTTCATTTTGTTTCAAGTACACCTTCCTATCACCTTTCTACGTCTATGACATTTTGAACCTTAACATTTCAACCATGTCCTACAATTAGATAATTTCCCAGTCATCTTCTGTTCCTCCTGCAAGAGACAGCTCAGAAACAGTGCTCCATTCCTCTTAAGATAACAGTTAGACAGACACAAGACCTGCATCATTGGAGGGAGCAAATGATGACCAGAAAATAGAAGAGAGAGCTTAGGTGGAAAGAAGGGATTCAGTGGAGGAGCAATTCCGGAGGAGGGGGAAGGAAGGTGTTGGGGGAGTATTATGATCATGGTATGTTGTTTATATGTATGGAAGTTGTTAATAAAAACTTTAGAACAAGATAATGGAGTTGTTTTGTCTGCTTCCAATCCCCATGAGCATGTGACACTTCAAATGTGTAAACAGGGTTCCCATGTGCCTCCTAAGAGGGAATGGGCAAGCTGCTGATAGAAGAAACATCAATAAGAGGCCAGAAAGTGAAAGTTTTAAGTTCAGCAGCTCCTTCAAGTTTACCACAAGGAGGATAACGTGTTCTTGGGACATCCCTAAGATGAACAAAGGATATTTAAATGCTTGAAGCAGACAGTCCTTGGTTGGTGGCTGCCCAGCAACAACCCTGGTCTCTATCATCCCATGACATCTTCACATCTTGCTCCTTCTTTTCTTCTAAAGATTTCAGTCATTGGATCTAGGGATGAGCTCTGTGATCACGGATTTACGTGTCAACTTAACTGGGCTTAGCAATGCCTGTGTTGCTGGTTCAACATTATCCTGGATGTGTCTGTGTGGCTATTTCCATAAGAAATCAGCATCTGAATTAGTGAACTGAGTAGAGCAAATGACACGCCTCCTCCCCAGCCTCAGCCCCACCCCAGGGCATTAGCCAATCAGCTACAGGCTTAATAGAACAAAAGATGGAAGAAGGATGTGGTGGTTTGATGCAGGTGCCCCCCCCCCATAAAGTTAGTTGTTCTGAATGCTAGGTTCCCAGCTGATGGAGATTTGGGAATTAATGCCTCCTAGAGGTAGTGTATTGTTGGGGGCAGGCTTATGGGTGTTATAGGCAGTGTCCCCTTGTCAGTGTTTGGCACACTCCCCTGCTGCTATTTTCCACCTTATGTTGGCCAGGGGGTGATGTCCACCCTCTGCTCATGCCATCATTTTCCCCTGCCATCGTGCAGCTTCCCCTCAAACCTGTAAGCAAAAATAAACATCTTTTTCCCACAAGCTGCTCTTGGTTGGGTGATTTCTACCAGCAATGCGAACCTAACTGCAAGAAAGGAAGAATTCACTCTTTGTGCTGGACCAACATTTTCATCTTCTCCTGCCTTTAGACATTAGTATTCCTGGGTCTTGGACTTTTAGAATTAGACAAGCCCTACACTCTTATCTCCTAGTACACCATTCTTGGGACTTAGGCCAGGGCTGACTTATACTGCCCTCTCTCCTGGTTCTCCGGGCTCAGATGGAAGATCATAGTACTGCC
This sequence comes from Jaculus jaculus, assembly GCF_020740685.1. Taxonomy (NCBI): domain Eukaryota; kingdom Metazoa; phylum Chordata; class Mammalia; order Rodentia; family Dipodidae; genus Jaculus; species Jaculus jaculus. The sequence continues at coordinate 137,301,146 of NC_059107.1, forward strand.
TAGCATCTCTAGTTCCATGAGCCCATTCATATGACATAATATATGCACATGAATGAATGCACACTTGCTTGCACATGTGTGTTTCTTTTTCTTAAAATATATTATTTATTTATTTGAGAGAGCGGGGGAAGGAAGGAGAAAACAAACATGCCAGGGCCTCAAGCCGCTGCACATGAACTGCAGACACATGTACCACCTTGTGCATCTGGCTTACATGGATGCTAGTGAGTCAAACATGGGCCCCAGGGCCTTGCAGGCAAGCTCCATAACCACGAAGCCACCTCTCCAGCCTGTGTGTATGTGTGTGCATTTATTGTTCTTCTGCCTCAATACTCTCCAATTTTTCCTATACTTGTGCCAATCCACCAGAGCTGCTTTCTTCACAGCTCCTCTCTGTCCTTCACCTGACTAGGCCAACCTCACTGCATTAACTCAGTGCATCTGTAATGACTACAGGACTGCATACAGGATGCTAACCTCACTGCATTAGCTCAGCGCATCCATAATGACTGTATTATTGTATATGCAATGCTAATCTCACTGCATTAGCTCAGTGTATCCATAATGACTACAGGATTGCATATAGGATGCTAACCTCACTGCATTAACTCCATTAACTCAATGCATCCATGATGACTGCAGGACTGCATACGAGATGCTAACCCCATTGCATTAACTCATTGCATCCATAATGACTGCAGAACTACATACGAGATGCTAACCTCACTGCATTAAAAATGCATCTGTAATGATTGCAGAACTACATACAAGATGCTAACCTCACTGCATTAACCATGCATCAATAATGACTGCACAACTACATACGAGATGCTAACCTCACTGCATTAACAATGCATCTGTAATAACTGCAGAACTACATATGAGGTGCTAACCTCACTGCATTAACAATGCATCAGTAATGACTGTGGAACTGCATACAAGATGTTAACCTCACTGCATTAATCATGCATCGATAATGACTGCGCAACTACATACGAGATGCTAGCCTCACTGCATTAACTCAGTGCAGCCATATTGACTACAGGACTGCATACAGGATGCTAAATTTTTTGTTTTTTGTTTTTTTTTTTCTCATGTGATGGTATTTTTTTCATAGTCAGCTAATATCCCAAATGAACAATCTTAAAATTCTCTCTCTGGGTTCAAATGTCACAAGGAAAGTTCTAGACTAGAAGACTCCATTTCAGGTGTTGCTATAGGCATGCATAAATGCAATCACAGAATGGCTTACTGTCTAGCGCTGGTGATCCATTATTTGTATGTTAAGATCTTTCAGTTAGAATGCAGTTGACGGGCTATAGGAGATCATAATTTATGGGGTAGAATTTACCTTGTCTTAGGAATCCATAAAATAAGGGCATGTCCATTATCAGTGGTGTCTTAAATCCAGCAAAATAAGGTATTTAATTTTTTTTTACTCTTCCAGGATTGATATAATAAATATTTCACAATTGCTGCAAAATTGTTATTATGCATCATGTGTTTTATGGGTGACTGTCCCTGAAATTAGACAGCCCCAATAAATTTCACCAAGTTCCATGCTAAGGAAAGAACACATTTCTTGCTTTGAACTGCTGTGTCCTCTCTGGGCAGTCATAGTAACGGGCTCTCTAACCACCCTTTCTTCCTCTCTAAGTAGCTAAGTAGCCCAAAGATAAGACTTATATTACGTGACAGTGTCCTTGTCCTTCTTCAAGCTACATTCCCCCTTCTCTTGGGAGACACCCCCTCCTAGAGCCCTAGTCCTTTCTTCTTGCCTCTGCACATACAACCTCCTGACAGTGGCTTCTCACCACTACCAAACCAGGGTGAAGGGTGGCTGCTGAAACTGTTGGCCAGAGGGACATCAGACCCCCTTGGAGCTAAAGCACAAGAGCTATTGTGATTCTAACCTGCATCCATTGCTGCCTTTAACCTCTCTATGCTCTGAAGAATGATTTGCACACAGAAACCTCAATAAATTCCTGAAAATAACACAAAAGTAGGTATAAACATTTGGGAGGAACACAAGCAAGTGAAGAATCCCTAGATATGTACTTTATTAACCCCCGAGCACTGCTATATGTCTGGCCAATGAGACATGAACAAAGGTGTTATACAAAAAATGGGAGAAATCTCCTTATAAGGAGAGGGTAGACCTCAGTACCTTTTTAAAAAAATCTATCTTATTTATTTATTTATTTGAGTGGAAAGATGTATACAATATATATATATATGAAGAGAGAGAGGGAGAGGGAAAGAATGTGCCAGGGCCTCTAGCTACTACAAACAAACTATAGACGCATGAGCCACCTTGTGTGTCTGGCTTACATGGGTACTGGGGAATCAAACCTGGGACCTCAGTCTTTGCAAGCAAGTGCCTTAACCTGTATGCAGTCTCTCCAGCCTGACCTCACTTCTTCTCTTCCTCCCTTTCACTGTCTGAAATTCATTTGTGATCACGATGACTGCCGAAACCCCACTGGGCCAAGAAAATGCAGGTCATAGCCCAGTAGAGGCAAGTCTCTGAAGGCTATTGAAGTCCCCACCAATTCTGGGCCGCTTCCTGCCCTGATTCCCTGGGATTTTGTTTGTTTGTGAAGGAATATAGTGTTGGATATTCAAAACATCATCTGGGGAGTGTGTGTGCGTGTGTGTGTGTGTGTGTGTGTGTGTTGGGCACACACGTGCCACAGCACATGTGTGAGGGTTCTAAGGACATTGATTTTTCTCTCCTCCTTCTACCTTGCTTGAAACAGGGTCTATGTGGTTGTTTTTGCCTTTGCATGCGCATGTATGTGCTGGTCTAGATGGCCCACGAGCTTCTGGATTCTCCTGGTTCTGTCTCCCATTGCTATAGGCATGCAGGTGTTGCAGGATTTTGAGGTTCAGAGAGTCTCCCAGAATTTGTGAACCCCAAGTTTTGGGTTCTGTCCTACCTTTAATAAAGAAATAATAAACACAGACTCAAGAAGTATACATTATGAACTGTTAAGTTTATTGAGGGAGAAATCACAAATTGTGGGGTTTATTTAAGGAAGACGGGGATTTAAGACAAACTGTGGCCTTTAAAGGGGATGAAAGTAGAGCTGAGAGCAAGCGGAGAGTAGAATCTAGGAGTCTGTGTAGGGAAGCTGGGGAGGAACCCGCATGAAAGTTTAGAGGGCAGATGGTGAGGTTCAAGGAGGAATGAGGGGGCAGATGTCAAAGCAGAGACCAGGAGAAATGAGGAATAAAGAGGGTCATACTCATGGCTACCTCAAGTCTAAGGATATTACACAGGGAGCAGGCCTGGAGTTAGTGAGAGCACCCACATGGTAGATCAGAGACCAGAGGAAAATTATCCAGGTCATTAAAGTGAGAAGTTACCCCAAACTGTAAGGCAGAGGCAAGCAGAAAAACCACCCAGACCAAGAAACAGTATTATATTATGCTCTCCCACCCCCACCCAGTCAGGCTGAGCAGGGGAAGAAGAGGCCAGAGCCACAAGTATCCAAAACACACACACACACACACACACACACCCTCAAGGGTCTTAAGGGTCAAGAGAGGGAGGGACCGGAAGGCCACAGCCTTTATAGCATCAGATTCAGGTATGCAAAGGGAAGACCCTATTGTCTAGTAGATTTAGAGGGTGGACCCCAGGGTCAGCCCACCCAGGTAACACACTAGACTGTGGGCAGCAGAGGGCGCTGTAGATCAGGCTCAATCAGACACCCGTTCCATTTCTGCCAAGAATTCCATTCCTGTTTCAGGGCAAGGTGTCATGTGGGGTGGCACCACCTAGTTTCTCTCTGGGCCTCAATCTCTAACTGCAACTGCCTAAAAGAGCCTACCCTTCTCCTGTTCTCATCCACTGCGATTATAGACGCGTCACTTGCGCCTGGTTGTTATGTAGATGCTGTGGAATAGAACTCGGGCTGGCGGACTTGACAGCAAACACCTCTAACCTCTAAATCGTCTCCCAACCCTCTCTGGGATATTTACAACGGCCATATAAATATTCGTCATTGATACAGCATCGCACAAGGACTCATTCAAGGACAGACATGAGGACAGGAATGAAGGTCATGGGCCAGCTCAGAAACACTCTACTCTTTGATACATTTCTTATGTCTTTAGCTGTTTCCACGGGCTTAAGGAACCACTTACGTTGTATGTATTCAAGTTTTGTCATAAGAAAAGTAATAACTATGGGCTGGAGAGATGGCTTAGCGGTTAAGCGCTTGCCTGTGAAGCCTAAGGGCCCCGGTTCGAGGCTCGGTTCCCCTGGACCCACGTTAGCCAGATGCACAAGGGGGCGCACGCGTCTGGAGTTCGTTTGCAGAGGCTGGAAGCCCTGGCGCGCCCATTCTCTCTCTCTCCCTCTATCTGTCTTTCTCTCTGTGTCTGTCGCTCTCAAATAAAAAATAAAATTAAAATTAAAAAAAAAAGAAAAGTAATAACTAGGATTTTCTCCCACAGAGTTATGATGACCAAATGGCCCAAGAATGGGGAAGCACTTTGAAATGCTGGAACATCTGTCTTTGTCATGGTTGGTGGCAGTCAGGATGTACTGAGCGGTGTCCTTTTATTTCCCACTAAGCTAAAGGAACTCAATTGCAGACTCTTGTGTCCTGGGCAGTGGGGTGGATGTTAAAAATTAAACCCTGCACCGTGGTTAATAGCATTACACTTGTTCAGCTAGAGAACAGAAGGTGGGAAAATAAGTCTTTCAGTTGCCAAGGAGATCCGCTGTGTCCTGTCTCCTCTAAGAATGGAGAATGGGGATTGGGAAAATTCTCCCCCGGTTCTGTCTCAGAGCTGCTTTCCTAGGAACAGAATCCTGGGTGGTGGATAATCTCACGGGAGCGATGTCAGAAGGGAGCAGGGGAAGGACATGGGAAAGGGTACGAGTTCAGCTGATCCCATGGGAAATCTGGAGCATTGACAACACCAAAGTGCAGCAAGCCTTTGTAGCCCTGTATCAGTCCATTCTGAGTGCAGACCTCCACTGGCAGGGAGAAGGAGGTACAGATTTCCAAGAGTTCTTGGGGGGGAGAAGGCTCCCCTAGGCCATGGGCAGTTGTCTAGAAAGGACAAAGCTGACATGTGACAGCAATCAACACACACTAACAAGTGAGGATGCTCTGACCGCACCCCCCCACACACACAAAAGGCATGGACCTCCAGTGTGTACCGTGGACACAAAGTACAGAGTAGCTCTCTGAGGTTACTTTAAAGTGGAACCAGTGGGGCTGAGGCTGGAGCTGGGGCAGGGCGGTTGCTCAGTGGAAAAGTCCTTGCCGCACAAGCATGTGGACCTGACTTTGGGTCTCAGTACTCGTGAAAAATTCAGGTGCAGCCAGGCATCTATAATCCCAGTGCTGGGGAGGTCAAGGCAGGAGGACCCCCGGAGCAGGCTGATTAATCTAGCTCAATGGATGAGCTCCGGGTTCAGTGAGAGACCCTGTCTCACAAAACAAGGCAGAGAGCAATTGAGGAAGACGGCCAGCGTTGGTCTCTGGCTTCCACACACATGCAAGCACACACACATGTGCACCAGCACACACATTCAGCACATACAAACACACACACAGTGGAACGGAGTGATCTCTTTGTGCATGTTGGGCTCTGTAGCACTGCCTTCTGGGAATTTGGCTGGAAACCTGGTGGACATGAGAGTGAAGAGACTGCCTTTACCCTGCCTGAGAGCATGCACACAGAAGGGGGGTTTCCTTACATTTTTCCCCTAGCTCTTTCTTTCATGACCACTGGCCACTGGCAATTGGAGCAGACATTAAGCATAAGGTGGCTCATGCCTGTAATCCCAGCACTCAGGAGGTTTAGGCAGAGGGTTTCCATGAATTCAAGGCTTGTGTGGGCTACAGAGTTAAGATCCTGTCTCAATACAAAGAATTCAATAGTTTGTTGGAGGCTTGAACCTGGACACATCTCTGAGCCTCATTTTCTCCAGCTGCAAAGAACATATGTGGCTGACCCCTCCTCCACAGGGCCCCTTGTAGCTGATGAATCTTATGTCACCAATGAGAGTTAAAGAGAAGTGACTGTCTCTGCTATAAAAGGCTAAACAGTCCCTGTATGTCCTCTGCCATCTCCCCCAACCTCCAGGTTTTTTTTTTTAATTTTTAAAAAGTTTTTGTTTTTATTTTTATTTAATTATTCATTAGAGACAGAGTGAGGGGTGCACCAGGGCCTCAACCGCTGAATTTGAACTCCAGAGGCTAGCGCCACCTACTGAGCATGTATGACCTTGCACTTGCCTCACCTTTGTGCATTTGGCTTATGTGGGATCTGGAGAGTCGAACATGGGTCCTTAGGATTCGCAGGCAAGTGCCTTAACTGCTAAGCCATCTCTCCAGCCCCAACTTCCAATTTTTAGAGGGTATTCTGGAAACTGGGAGGAGGGCACTGGTATTAAATGGTAGGAGCCTGGGTTTCCACGCAGGGTGATGTACAGTAGACTGGAGAGGATGAGAACCTTCCTAGGAGATGAGAGCACCACGCTCTAGGGAAGTGTAAAAGAGCCTGAAGAACCGGAACTCACTGAGCTACAGATTTCTCCCATAAGCTTGTCAGGACGTCGAGAGGACAGCTGCAGGGAACCTTTGTTTCTTATTATCCATCATCTTCCTTGGCAAAATGCTTACACCACCCCCTCCAATCGTAACTGGGTGCTAAGAAGAATTTTTCTTTCTTTATGGTATGTGGAGTTACATTAGTATGTTTTTTTAATTGTTTCCTTAAGTTTTTGGAGAAAAGTAATGGGCAATTTTTGTTTTCTCTGTATATAATAAGCCCAGTTTTTAAGGAGACAGGCTAGCAGAGATTTTTGATGGTACCTTGGAAGCCAACTTTTCTATCGGAAATGAAGTGGGGGAAAGTGAAAAGAAGAGTCTGGAGTCAGGTTATGTTCAATTCTGGCTCGCGTATTTTCATAGAAGGAGGGCATCCCTTTCGCCAAATTTGGGAGAAGAAATTAGGGCTTATTAAAAATCTCAGTTGTTTAGGAGTTTTGACTTAATTTTTCTCCCCAGTCAAAAGGGGACACATAGCATGGTCTTTGTGCCTGCTGGAGCAAGGAAGGTCCAAGATAGGGTAGCCATGTTCAGCTTACAAGGCCAGCGCCTAAGTTTGAGCATCACTAGCATTTTCCCAGCCCTGTACACATCTCAGGTCATGGCATGTAAGCAGGGTCACTGGCAAGACAGGCCCAAATGGAAGAGTCTCACATTTATTCCTGTCTCGACAGCCTGGATGTCTTTGGCGGGGGGGGGGGGGGCATCTGGGATTGCTTTTTCTTTTTTGTTCTGTAGGAGCCTGGGATGTGGGTTCTCTCCCCCATTTGTGACTGTTTTAGAATGGTGTAGGGACTAAAGGATATTATTTTAAAGGTAATCTCTGGTTTTATCACCTTAAATATAAAGACCTTACCCTTTATTGATATTTGACAGAGAGAGAGAGAGAGATGAGAGAGATCACTTATTTATATATTTTGTTTCATATCTGCTTTTACCTTGATATATATTTTAGGTAAGCATGATGCTTGACTTACCTAAGGAGTTGGTAATCTGATCAAATACCTTGACTCAGTTTACCCACTTGACTTTGTTTAGTGACAAATTTTATCTGACAGAGGCGACTTCAGGTGTTTAAAAGAGCTATATAGAGACTATATAGAGAACTGTAAAGAGAACCAAAGTTCTATGTTGTCATTTCCTTTTCCTTGTCAGAGACAATTAGACATTTTGTCTCTGGACAAGGTTTGGGGGACATATGGCTTAAACCTGCATGGGGTCTGAGATAAAGGGGGCACCCTCCCTTTTTCCAGTCCAATTTGTCATGATTTTAAATAGCATATAACAGCAAAAGTGAAGGAAAATGACAAAACAGAGTTAAGTATCCTGACATATTTTTGTTTTATTTTGAATTTTATTTTTAACCTAGGAAATTTATCTATTTGTAATATACAAGGTGATAGGGTCTTGTTTATGTTTAACCTAGTGAGAGCTCCAAAGAATGTAAATGACATCTGTGTTTATGTCTTTTTGACCCTTCCAGGACAGGACATCACCTGTCTAATGTAAAGTCAATGTAGATTAAGTCTGTGTCCCTATATAAAAATTTTGGAGAATCTTAAAGAGTCTGTAAACAGTGGAAAAACTCCTAATTTTAGGGAAGGTGTTTACCTATGCTTATCCTGAAAAAATAGGTGTTTTTTTAGAGGAAATTACTTTTAAGCAAAATTTGGGGGTTTTTAGATCTCCTTTATCCTTTTTACATATGTGCACCTTTATCTGCACATTTTAACATTTTGATCAGCATTTTTAGCAAGTATTCAAAGTCCAACATTGAAAAAGTTCTTTTTAGTTTTTGTAATCATCTCATCTCAACCCATAATTAGCCATCTTTTCATAAGACTATTAAGAAAGAATATCCAAATTGATTAATCTTATTACCCATTGACAAAGAAGCAAGTAGTCTAGCTTCAAAAAGTTAATTAATCATCTTATTAGAAATTTGTAGAGAAACAGCCTTTCTTACTGTTATACTAAAAATCTTTACATTTTAAATAAAATTTAAGAAAAATGGCAACCAGACTTGTCTTATAATACCAGTATATATGTATCACTTTTATCTAACTCATTGATTTGAGAAATCTCCTGTTTATAAACTCCATGAAATACAGATTTTAAAGTTATAAGCTTCTGAATACAGGCAAAACATGATAACTGTGTGGGGGATAATCTTTTTTTTTTTTTAATTTTTATTTATTTATTTGAGAGCGACAGACACAGGGAGAAAGAGAGAAAGACAGATAGAGGGAGAGAGAGAGAATGGGCGCGCCAGGGCTTCCAGCCTCTGCCAACGAACTCCAGACGCGTGCGCCCCCTTGTGCATCTGGCTAACGTGGGACCTGGGGAACCGAGCCTCGAACCGGGGTCCTTAGGCTTCACAGGCAAGCGCTTAAACGCTAAGCCATCTCTCCAGCCCATGGGGGATAATCTTTATCAATACCTCAAACATACCTGTAAAAGCTTTTACTAAGAGTAGTTAAAGTAGATTTTTTATTGACTTGAGGCATGTTGGCCTGGGACTCAGGCCAGTCATTTATTCCTTTTAAGTGACAGGACCATTATAATCTCTTAATAGAGCTGGTAAATTATGAGCCACCATCTTGGAGAGAATTTTGTTGTTTTCAATAATCCTCTATATAGGTTGAAGTTGACCTAGAATATAAACCCAGTAATTATATTTATTATATCATGTAACAAATTATTGCCTGTTTATATAAAATTTTGGCTCACTGCAGGTTTTAGTTGACTCTAACATTTAAAGAAAAAAAAAAGAAAGAAAGAAAGCCCTGAGATGAATCAAATGTCAACAAAAACTTCAGGAGAAATCTGTTGGACTATTTGTATCAGAAAAGCCATATTATAATTTATCATAAATAATAAAGAAACCAAAAGGTGTCCATGAATAACATCTTACTTGTTTAAAGCCTTAACACAGAGAAAATGTCGGGTGCAGTTACTAACAATTTCTTTTAAATCATTGAGTAAATTAGAAATAATCACATCATGTGCTTATTCTTGCCAGGCAATTTAAAAGTCACATGGTTTTTGAAATGTGGGGTCAGGCTATCACATTGGAGCCTGGAATAGGTGACCTTCCTGTCTCAGTTTTCCAAGTAACTAGGATAATGGGTCAAGCACCATCAGGCATGTCTTTGCCCATTGTGTCTCTGTATTTCCTGAGAGATGGCGCGGTCACCTCCCCCACCCACTTGACATAGCCAGAGGCTTCGGCTCCCTGGCAGGGAGGAGGCACGTGGCTGGGACCCAGGCCTGCTGAAGAAACCTTTCCAGCCAAGTGCCTCGGCCCGGGTCTGTGGCTGGGACAGTTGTCGTCCCTTCCTCATTCAGGTGGCCTACAGTCCCTGGCTGATGGCTCACTGCCCTTGGAATGTGCCAGCCTCAGGTCTCCAACTGCACCAGACAGAGGCCAGTGCCGCAGGTGGGGCGGAGCCCAGAGCAGGAGTCATAAGTCCATCCTCTCACCCTCCACGGGCAATTATATGTCTTGTGACATAGTGATTTATAATGAGAAACAAAACCAAAAACCTAGGAGTCATTTTGGTCAGTTGCCTTTGGTTCCTGAACCTCCATGTGGCCATGAGGCCACTCCCCGCCCCCCTTAGATCAGCTGCATTAATGCTGTGGGGAGAACCCCAGCCCGAAGGGAAGCTTGTCTGCCTGCCTGGCCACCATTCGTTCCCCTCCAGCTTAGTCAGATAGTGGATCTTAACTTCTAGCAAGAAAAGAAAGCAAACTAGTTTTCCCGCAAGTGGAGAGAAGCTGTAGAAATACCCCAAGTCGTGCTCACAGCTGGAAAACATGTTTCTCATTTTCTCCCATAATATAATAATCATAATTTCCCTTCTCATGATAGTCCCTTCATGCTGGCCATATGTAACAGGAGTGCTAGGGATCCAGGAAAGTCTTTGAATTCTGAACAGTAGGTTCGTTTTTAATTTTAATCACAGAATTGAATAAAAAGACTGAAAGGATAATTGTTAAATTATTATATTTATTGAGGGAAGTACAAATCCAAGGAAAGGCAACCACATGGCTAGAGATCCCATGTGGAGGGCCTGGGAAAACCATGGAAAGAAAAGAAAGTTCAAGGAGCTCCTGCCATATGGGGAACTGGAGGGGATAAAGAGCCAACGTGGACAATAAGAGCGAGGGGCCCCTCCCCTCAGCTCAACCCAGCTGGGCACGGGCTGCTTCAGTCCAGACCCAGGCAAGGGAAAGACTCACCCACAGCTGGGAGTTCCCAAGTGGTCAGAGAAACTGCCCTCCCCTTGCAAAGGTATTTATAACCTTACAGTGGTGGGCTGTCTTCTGGCTCAGGTGAACCACAGGGACAGCTGTTGGTTAGGGCTAGGGGCTGACTCAGGAAGAGGCTAGCCCTGACACCAAGTTCCAGGGGCTGAACTTGACCAACCACAATGTTAAAACAAACGCTACGAAAGACCTGCCTTTCAGGAGGGGTCCTGGTTGTTTGTGGAAAAACAGGTCTAGGGAACTAGAGATAGGAAGTCAGATCGTTTTTGATTTCTAGGAAGTGCAGATTTTCTTGTCTTTTTTACTACCAGGGGTCCAGTCAGCCTAACTGTATTCCCTCTCACAATGAGGGCGAGACTGCATAATGTAACAGTAACGTGCAAATGCCACCCTGAGACGTCTCCCTAGCCCCACCTCAAAACCCAGTAGGCAGACAATCTGGCGGTGCAGCACCTGGCAGATACCACACACACTTAAACTTTCCAGTTACACATATTAGGAAAGCAAAGAGACACAGCAGTTTCCTGGAGACAATAATAAATCCAATAACGGCTAAGTACTTCCTGGGTATGACACTGGGCTAGGACTTGGATCTGTTATTCATTTCATCCTAATAAGTGAATCAAGGTACACATTTTCCTATCTCTATCTTAAAGATAAGCAAACTGTGGTTCAAAAACAGTTAATGGTAAGTTGCTGAGTTAGTCAGCAGCAGAAGAGAAGAGTCTGTTCACTGCCAAAGACTGTATCTTGTCCCCAGGATTCTCCCTTGGAGCCTCGGGCCTGGTCATCCCAAAGTCAAGGCTAGTATCCTGGCTTGATTTCTGTATCTTCTAGAAATTAACAGGCCAGATAGAATGTAGGCAAGGACTGGAAAGATGGCTTAATGGTTAAGTACTTGTCTGTGAAGCCTAAGGACCTCAGTACAAGGCTTGATTCCCCAGGACCCACGTTAGCCAGATGCACAAGGTGGAGTTCATTTGCAGTGGCTGGAGGCCCTGACGCACCCATTCTCTCTCTGCCTCTTTCTCTCTCTGGCGTTCTCAAAAAGATAAATAAACAAAAAAATTAAAAAGAAAAGAAAGTAGGCAATCCCAAAGGAAAAGTGTTTTTATATTTTGTTTCTCTTTTTAAGTGGTGAGTTAGGGCACCATTTTCCAGTCTTCTCTTGCTTATTTAAAGTTTTTGTTTGTTTGTTTGTTTGTTTTTGTTTGTTTGTTTTTTTGAGGCAGGGTCTCACTCTGGTCCAGGCTGACCTGGAATTAACTCTGTAGTCTTAGGGTGGCCTCGAACTCACGGCGATCCTCCTACCTCTGCCTCCTGAGTGCTGGGATTAAAAGCGTGTGCCACCACGCCTGGCTATTTAAAGTTTTAAGTTGTCATGCAAAAAGCAATAGACTTTATTATATTATTTTCATACATATGTGTCATCATACTCTTATTCACCTCTCTCCCCCACTGTCCTCCCTGTCTCCTTGGCCCCCCTCGAGCTTGACCCCTTCTCTCCCCAAACAGGCCCCCTTTCAACTTTCCTGTCACAAGAATCCCATTATGCTCTTTTTTTCCCCTCCTTTCCTTCCCCTCTCAATTGTCTCTGGCATTCCCCACCTCCTCTGTAATTGCCACTTTGTGCAAAGAAAGAAACGGAAACCTTAAGAGGCTTAGAGGCGACAGGTTAGCAAAGCTGCCATCTGAGATCTCTCCTCAGAAGTCCCTCGGGGCGTGTGCTCTTGGCTCTCAGTAATTACATCCAGGGCTCTGACTCTGCTGAGACTTCTTTGCACAGGAAGGTGACCTAGCCACGCCTTTGAGCCCCCAGTGAGGACAAAACTGTACAGATGCTCCACGACACCTCAGAAAAGTGGGACAGGTCTTTCTGGACACAAGTGCTATATTATAGAATGACCCAGTCTGACAGACAAGGAAGGGCTGGAGGGGCTGCAGCAGAGCTTACCCCATCTGTGTCTGCACTAAGGGCCAGAGGGCCAGAGCCTGTTAGACCTGGCTCATACCCTCCAGGGCCTGCACATTCCATCCTACACACCTTTTAAGCCTCTCTGCTACTACAGCGTTGCAGTTACTGTCCAGTTGCTGGGACAAAATGCCTAAGCAAAAGCATCTGATGGGGGCTGGAGAGATGGCTTAGTGGTTAAGGCACTTGCCTGCAGAGCCTAAGAACCCATGTTCTATTCTCCAGATCCCACGTAAGCTGGACACACAAAGGTGAGGCAAGCGCAGGGTCATACATGCCCAGTAGGTGGTGCGCAAATGCCTGGAGTTCGATTGCCCTGGCTGAGGCCCTAGCACAATTCTCTGTCTCCTTCCCTCTCTCGCTGTCTCTAAACGTAAAACAATAAAGCTTCCAGTCTCAAGGGGAAGCTTCATGATGGCAGGGAAAAGATGGCATGAGCAGAGGCTGCGTATCACCTCTGCCACAGCAGGTAGAAATAGCAGCAAGAGAGTGGGCCAAAATAGCAAAGGGGAGCTGGCTATAACACCCCTGAGCTCACTGCCAACAACACACCTCCTCCAGCAAGGCTCCACCTCCCAAATTCCTATCAGCTGGGGACCAAGCATACAAAGTACATGAGTTTAGAGGGACATCTGATCCAAACCACCACACACACTGTGCTCCTGGCCACCTGTTCTGATCTTCAGCAGGCAAGTGCATTCAATTGTTGAGCCATCTTGCCAGCTCCTGCCTTGAAATTCTTAATTATTCTCTATTAGACTCCACATTTCTATTTTGTACTGAGCCTCACACGTTATGCAGCAAGTACTGCTTATAGGGATATAAGAGGTGCTTAATTCATTACTTTTTCCTCCCCAGTTCCTAACAGATGTCCTTGGCATAAATGAATTTCACTTATCTGATCACGTACAGGGTGACAAACGCTAACGCATGGTGCCTTCACCTAAGGTTTTACACAGAAGACATGAAATGTCACATGTGCCTCTAGCTCAGACCCTAAATTTGTTACAAATAGGACATTTGAAAATTTTCTCCAAAGTCTGCCTGAGGGAAAAACAGGGTACCCAGCAACTAGATGACCTCTGTCCACTTCTGTCATTATCACTGAAGTTTCACTTTTTTTGACCTGTGTGTACATGTTCCTATGTGTATCCATGTGAGTGTGTGATCTGGGGTGCATATGTACATGTGCCGGCAAGAGAGCAACCTTGAATGGCACCCTCAGGCACACTACCCAGCTCTTGTTGAGACAGGGTCTCTCACTGGCCTGGACTCTGCTAATCAGTGCAGCTCAGCAATTCTCCTCTTCCCGGTTCCCCGGCACTGAGATGACAGGTGTCCACTGCCACACCCAGCATTTTTTTTTCAGTTATCATGAAAGCATTACTTCATAGAAACATTTGATATTACATATTTTATTTTTTTAATTTTAATTTAATTTCTTTCTCAATTTTTCTTAACATTTTCCATGATTATAAAATATACCCCATGGTAATAACCTCCCCCCCCCCACTTTCCCCTTTGAAACTCCACTCTCCATCATATCCCCTCCACATCTCAATCAGTCTCTCTTTTATTTTGATGCCATGATCTTTTCCTCCTCTTATGATGGTCTTGTGTAGGTAGTGTCAGGCACTATGAGGTCATGGATATCCAGGCCATTTTATGTCTGGAGGGAGCACGTTGTAAAGAATCCTACCCTTCCTTTGGCTCTTACATTCTTTCTGCTACCTCTTCCACATTAGACCCTGAACCTTGGAAGGTGTGATTGAGATGTTACTCGGTACTCTAGTCACTTCTTCCCAGCACCATGATACCTTCTGAGTCATCCCAAGGTCACTGCCATCTGAAAAGAGAAGATTCTCTACCCAAAGTGAGAGTAGCATTAATATAAGGGTATGAAAATTAAAAGAAGTCCTTACTGGGCAGTTTGATAAGCTTAATATATACACTTATCCAGACATCAGCAGATGTTACACCCCTATGGCTCATGACTACCCCTGTTTTAAATTTTCAGTATCAGGGATGTATTCGCTCCCTTGGAGCGGGCCTCCAGTCCAATTGGAGGGCAGTTGGTTTCCACCATGATAGATGTGCCACTATTGCACCCATTGGCTCATTTGGCCTGGCTGGCCAATTATACGGCTTGCAGTGTCCACTGTTGAGTATCTTCACTGGTGGTATCTCTTTCTCCCATTGAACTGCATGTAGAATGGCTTCTTCCAGCTTTCTGTCAGCTGGTCTACATGGGGAGGTTATTAGCTCAGTTCCAGCGGATTTCTCAGTGGCCTTGCTGCCTAAGTATGTGGAGTCTCCAGCAATAGGGTCTTACCATCTCTTCCTGTGCACCCAGCATTTTATGTGAGCTATGGGGATCAGACTGAAGTCTTCATGCTTGAAAGGCTTGAAGTACTTTACCCACTGAGATTTCTCCCTAGTCCCTCACTTGCTTTTTAATTTTTATTTACTTATTTATGAGAGACAGAGAGAATGGATGCACTAGGGCATCCAGCCACTGAAAACAGAGTCCTGACTCATGCACTACCATGAACATCTGGCTTAGTGGGTTCTTGGGAGTTGAGACTGGGTCCTTAGGCTTCACAGGGGAGTGCCCTGACACTAAGCCATCGCTCCAGCCCACACTTGCTTTCTTTTTATGCATATGGATATGGTCTAGCTCCTCCCTGAATCTCTCTCTCCATGCCTCTGTCTCTCTGTTCCTGAAATTTTTTGTGTGTATGCTTGTTTGTGTGTGTGTGTGTTTCAAAGTGGGTACATGTGTGCCATGGCACAGGTGTGGAGATCAGAGAACTGTTTTCAGGTCAGTCCTCACCTTTCCACCTCATTTGAAGCAGGGATTCTTTCTCTGGATCCCACTTTGCATGGAGAATGGACTCTGATTTTTTTTTTTTTTCTTTCCTGCGTTTCCCACCACAAACTTCTAGGAAACTCTTCTGCCTGCCTCTCTTCTCGTGGTTAACATGTTGGGATTACAGAAGCCCACCATGGCTTCTGGATGTTTTTTTTTTCTTTTTTATTTACTTATTTATTTATTTTTGGTTTTCAGAGGTAGAGTCTCATTCTAGTCCACACTGACCTAGAATTCACTATGGAGTCAAAGAGTGGCCTCGAACTCATGCTGATCCACCTACCTCTGCCTCCCGAGTGCTGGGATTAAAGGCGTGAACTGCCGGGTCCTCCAGCAGGTAGGGCTGTAGGAGAGCTGATTCCACCAGTCTCTCCCTGGGGCTGAGTGGGATGGAGAGTGTCCACAACCCAGAACCTCTCCTAGTCACCTGAAAGAAACACACTGAGTCGGGAGACTTGTCGAAGCAGGATCTCGTTTGATTGTATCAAGCAGGCACTTAATATAGCATCAAGGTAGGGGTGGGAGTCTTAGGATGGGGTAAGAACTAAGGGCCAATAATATTTCACCACGTTAGTAGTGGCTGGGCGGAGGCAGTTTTAGGTCAGGCCTTGCTGAGTCACTCCTGTGCGGAAGTCACAGGCCAAAGACAGGTCTTCAGACTCTAGCCAGGCTCAGGAAGCTCCACTGGGCCTCGCGTCCAGGCTTCTTTAGGCCCAACAATGAACCACCATGCCCAGCTTGGATTTTTATAAGATTTATGAGTGAAGTCAGGCACTAAAGTATCTTTATATACTAAAGTATCTTCCCAGACTTATTCTTAAGATTTCTTTGATACCAACATATATTCTCATGTAAACAATGGAATAGGGCTGGAGAGATGGCTTAGCAGTTAAGCACTTGCCTGTGAATCCTAGGGACCCCGGTTGGAGGCTGGATTCCCCAGGACCCATGTAATCCAGATGCACAAGGGGGCGCACACATCTGGAGTTCGTTTGCAGTGGCTGGAGGCCCTGGCATCCCATTCTCTCTCCCTCTCCCTCTCTCTCTCTTTCTCTCTCTCTCCCTCTTTCTCTGTCTGTCGCTCTCAAATAAAAATTAATTTTTTAAAAATGAAATATATATATATATATATATATGAAGTGTTATAAAAATGAATTCAACTAAAATTTTTCGAAAAGGGTGAAGTAAGAGTAGGAAAGTAAGAGTCTTTTAGAAAAGGCGTTAAATTATTTTTTTAGCTGTGGTAAAATGTAGGTTACATTCAATTTACCCTTTTACTAGAATAGATATTTCTCTAAGGAGGATATGCAAGTAACCATAAGTGCATGAAAAGCTGTTCACCATTGTGAGCTCGTTAGAGAATCACAGCTAGATGAGGCCCCGGGAAATGGCTCCGTGGTTAAAGGCACTTGCTTGCAAGCCTGCCTGCCAAATTTGACTCCCCAGCAGATACATAAAGCTGGACACGAAGCGCTGCATATGTCTGTAATCCCAATGCACCTCCAGTAACGGGAGGTGGAAGCAGAAGGATCTGGAAGCTCTCAAGCGGCAACAGCAAAAATGAGAGCAGAAGATAGAGGAGGAGAACCCTGAGATCATCCCCTGTTCTCCACACGCGTGCGAGGGCGTGCAAGTGCCCATACACACAATACACATACATGCACATACTCACATACATGCACATACACACAGATACACAAATAATTTTTAAAAATTTAAACTAGTGAGACACTGGACATGGCAGCTCACAACTACAGGAGAGCCAAATATTCAAGGCCAGCTGGCTGACCAGAAACTCAGTATGTATTCCAGGCTGGCCTGATTGCACTGGCCCCTACAATACAATAGATTAACATCCAGCCTTGAACGGGAAGGAAAGTTTGACTCATGCCATAATACAGATAAACCTGGAAGACATTCTGTTCGGTGAAATTAGCCAGTCACAAACCAACCCATACGGCGCGATCCCACTTGTGTGAGGTAGCCATTACCACAGCCCATCTTTAGAACCTTTTCATCAGCCCCCCAACTGAAACCTTGTACCCGTTACAAGGTTATACAGCCACTTCTCTCTCCCTCCCCTCCTTGGTTTCTACCATTTAACTTTCTCTCTCCAGGAAAGGGTCTGTGAGCCCTTTGTATCTGACTCACTCCACTTAGCGTAACATCTGCAGAGGCAATCATGTGGTAGCGCATATCCAAATTGCATTCCTTTTTAAGGCTAAATGGCATTCCATTGTGTTGAATATGCATTTCGTTCAACCATGCATTTCTTAATGAACATTCAAATTGTTTTAGATACGCTTTTGGAAGACAGGGACGCACAGTGTTGTCTGAGAGGCTTAAATTTTTACAATGTGCGCTGTGAAGTGTTGTTGATGGTGAAGGACACTTTCTCAACATCAACATACCAGCAAGCCTTCTTTCTGGCATAGCCTCAGAGATCTGTGATCACCAGAGAATGCTGTTGGAGAAGAAGCAAAAAGGAGGGCCTCTCCGTAGGTAAATCTTTTCTCTCTTTCTTTCTTTTAATCTGAAAGAGTCTTTATTTTGTTGTCACTTTTGAAGAGAACTTTTCAGGGAATCTTTCTCTCAACATTTAAAATATTTATTTCATAGCACTTTGTTTTTGCTTGAATGGTTTCTGAGAAGCAATCAGATATTTCCCCTGTCGTTCCTACTCTACAGGTAAAGGTAAATTTTTTGATCCCAGATTTATTAGGCAGTGTCCCTATAGGTACTTTTAGCCACTACACAGTCAATGGGAGTGCCAGCCTTATTTTTTTTTTTAAAGTGGGCTGGAGAGATGGCTTAACAGATAAGGCATTTGCCTGCAAAGCTAAAGGACCTCGGTTCCATTCCCCAGGACCCACGTAAGCCAAATGCACAAGGAGGCACTTGCGTCTGGAGTTTGTTTGCAGTGGCTGGAGGCCTTGGTGAGCCCATTCTCTCTATATCTATCTGCATCTTTCTCTCCCTGTCTGTTGCTCACAAATAAAGAAATAAAAATAAGCAAAAAATAAAAATAAAAAAAGAGCATGGTGGTGCACGCCTTTAATCCCAGCACTCAGGAGTCTAAGGTAGGAGGATCACTGTGAGTTCAAGGCCAGCCTGAGACTACACAGTGAATTCCAGGTCAGCCTAGGCTGTAAAGAGATCCTACCTTGAAAAACCATTTTAAAAAATTAGTAAATAAAAAAAGAGAGCTGGAGAGATGGCTTAGCGGTTAAGTGCTTGCCTGTGAAGACTAAGGACCCAGGTTCGAGGCTTAATTCCTCAGGACCCACGTTAGCCAGATGCACAAGGGGGTGCACAATCTGGAGTTCATTTGCAGTGGCTGGAGGCCCTGACAGGCCCATTCTCTCTCTCTCTCTCTCTCTCTCTCTCTCTCTCTCTCTCTCTCTCTCTCTGTCCCTCCCAAATAATAAAATAAAATAAAATTTAATTTTAAAAAAAGAAAGGCTTTCATCCTTATATCCACCCGCACCCCACCTCAAATCATTCCTCATAATCCAAACATCATGGATTCAGCTTGTCAAGGTAGCTGCCTCAGGTTCCTTGGGTTAGGAAAAGGCTTATTTTCA
The DNA here is from genome assembly GCF_020740685.1 of Jaculus jaculus. NCBI lineage: Eukaryota > Metazoa > Chordata > Mammalia > Rodentia > Dipodidae > Jaculus > Jaculus jaculus. The sequence goes on from NC_059107.1 coordinate 137,320,421, forward strand.
TACTGTAGCATTTGATGTCTGTGTGGGCAAAGGGAGGGTCACACGAGTGGACATGATCGCCTTGAACTGTGGCTGATCGGGCCAAACCTGCCAACCTGACCTCCTATCCGGACTTAGCTAAGCCCACGAAAGACTTCCGCCGTCCAGCCAACTGACGGTGGACAGCATCCTCGCTGGAGACGGGAGCTCCCTCTTCCTGTTCGGCTCCTCTGTGATGTATTTGTAAAACATGAGCCACACAAGCTCCGGCATCGAGAGGTTACAGCTGGGTCACTTCAGGTGACAAGTCCTCTCAAGGGCATCAGCAGGGACACCGAGCAGGGAGTGGCTGTGCGGAGGGGCGTGAATGCCACTGAACAGTGGGGAGGGATGGGTGCCTGAGGAGGTGATGCGCTGCGGCCACACAGAGTTGAGCGGGACACTGAAGGAGCTGCGGGAGAAGAGGCCAGGCAGACAAGGTATGGACTGAGTGTGCAGAGGAGGGCCGCGGAGCCCGGGCGCAGGGAGCACGGAGCCGAGGACGGCCGGGCAGCCACGCAGGCTGCAGGAAGGACCCTGGCCGGTTACAGAAGCCGTGCGAACGGGGGCGATGATGGCCTGAATCTTATGTTGGAAGCCCACGCAGGCTACAGGCATGGGGTGGAAATGGGTAATGCGAGTCTTCTCCCTGTCCCTTCGTTTTTCTGAGAGTAGTACAGGCAGAGCAGCTTGGAGCTCGGTCCCCTGCCCCTCTCTGTGGGCATCGTCACGGAGACATATTTCTATTCTAGATCGATCTAAGCCACAGGGGGAGCGGACCTCTCTTATCCATTTGCCCAACTCAACAGGCCTGATCCTAATAAAAAAAAAAAAAAGTCTCATTTTCAGTTATTCATAAAGTTTCAGACATAGAGAGCCATCATCAGTTTGTACCATCCCTTCACCTTTGGTCCTTCCTCCTTTAATTTTTTTTTTTTTTTGAGGTAGGGTCTCACTCTAGCTCAGTCTGACCTAGAATTCACTGTGTAGTCTCAGGGTAGCCTCGAATTGGTGGCTAGCCTCCTACCTCTGCCTGGGAATAAAGGCATGCACCAACACACCCAGCTTTTTGGTTTTTAATTTCAGAGAAACGTTGTTAATTAAGAGAAGGAAATAGGAAAGAGCTTTTGCCCACCAGAAGGCAGGAAAGGGACTCCCTCACTTTTCGCCTCTAACTCTTCCTTTACACTCTTGGCCCTGACCTTCCAGCTGCATATCCAGTAAGTACTCCGCAGGCACTGAGGAGCAGGGGCAGGTGCATCTCCCGGAGCTGTCTGCAGACCCTATTAGTCATCGGGCCTCAGAAGAAATAAGTGATCTGAGTCTCATCATGCAAAATGGTCAATGTCTTGATGAGTGGTGCTCAGCCCAGCAGTATACAAGGGGTAGAGAGGAGACGCCAAACACGTTGTGCCGCTGGCTTCCGCACCTGGAGAAGAGCAGCCTTGATGGCAATGGCTGTCCACCTCCAGGAGTCATGACGTTCATGTTTGAAGTAGCAAGAGAGGGTGCAAGTGGGGGGGTCTTATCTGATGTTGCAGTCAGGTTTGCATCGCTAGCAGAAATCACCCAACCAAGAGCAGCTTCTGGGGGAGGGAGGAGGTTTATTTTGGATTACAGACTCGAGGAGAAGCTCCACGATGGCAGGGGAAAAGATGGCATGAGCAGAGGGTGGACATCACCCCCTGGCCAACATCAGGTGGAAAACAGCAACAGGAGAGTGTGGCAAACACTGGCAAGGGGACACTCGCTATACCCGCCCCCCAACAATACACCACCTCCAGAAGGTGTTAATTCCCAAATCTCCACCAGCCGGGAACGTAGCATTCTGAACACCTAAGCTTATGGGGGACATCTGACTCACACCACCATACCTGAGATACGGGTGAAGGCATCACTGTACCCCCTCTCCCCAAAAGTCGCTGCCTGTCCTTCATCACTCATCCATAAACCAGTCATGCTCCCTGCAAAGCATTTCTCCAATGTACCAATCTGCTTTATTAGGCATCAACTTCACCAAGATTTGCAGCTAACTCTGCTTCCTCAGCTAGGCGGGGAACACACGCAGAGTGTTCAGTAAACTGCAGGTTGTAAAACATTTTTTAAGTGAATGAAAGAACAAATGATTTTTTTTTTTTAATATGGTGAGGAAAGATGTCAACAGTGGAGCTTTACAGGGAAAAAGTCCTTTGCAGCTATTAAAGGAAATATTGATAAATCCATTTTTTTTTTTACACTTTATGGATGAGGCCTGGCAAGGCTGTCCATCCTGAGCCAGTTTCTTTGGCTGGATTTTCATCCTGCCAAGTAACGCTTGTCTGTTACCAGGAGCTCCAAGTGAATTTCAGTATTCACAGGAGAAGATAACAATGGGTGTGAATCTGCTGGGGACAGAGGGAACAGAACATTCGAAGGCCTTTCCCAAGATCAGATAGAGATGACTTTGGAATGACCTCAGCGTGGAGGCTCTGGAGGCAGGGCCTGGGGTGATGGTCTGGGCTGGGTTGCCAGGGGGTTCGCCCAGCGGGGAGCTGGCGCGGGGGAAGGCCGCCCTCTGCTGGGGGGTGAGAGGAAGTGCACCCGCCCGCGTGCCGGGTCAATTTGGTTTTCAGTTGACGGTGGGTGGAGAACCTTGAGCCTAGACTTCCACTTCTAGGCTGAAAGATGGAGCGGTCGAAAAAGCGACTCCAAGCTCCGCGGAGGAGGAATGCCTCACAAGCATTCTCTTCTTCCTTTCCCTCCAGTTCCCAAACTGAAAGGACAGTGGGTAACTGCAGGCGCTGGTCTTCCTGCACCCCCAAAGAGGGGCGCATCCCCACTCCCCATCGTTGGAAACCAGAGGAAGGCAAGATGACCTCTTTTGACCATGTCACCTGCCGGGGCTGTAAGAGCTCAGGAGCTGGATCTTCACGTCCGAAGGGGGATGGGAACTGGTCCTGCAGAAGATTCTAGACGCCCTGTAAGATTCCTCCCCCCCCCCCCAACCAGAGGCCACCACCCCACGGCTGCCCGAGGGTAGGGTGGGGACGCTGGTCCACGCCCAGGCTGGAGTCCCTCACTTCGGTTGCCCGTCTACAAAACCGAGAGGCTGAATTCGATGGTTAGCCCCAGGCCTGGTGGCTCCCGGTTCTGCTGCTCCGTGTTTCGACCCAACCTGCGCCATGGGTGGGGACGTCTAACCAGCCTCCTCCCCCAAGACAGAAGGAAACGGCTAAGGACCCGAGTGTCTTTGTCGGATCTTGAGTGACACCTAGTGGCCGTCGGTCTCACCGTCGCCGCGATGCCAGTTTGCCCTGGGGCTGTTGAAGGCTCTTGCCTGGTCCTGGTACTCTGCTAGGCTAGGCCCAGACGCCCCCGGGGTTCTGCAGGCTCCTGGCACGAACAGTCGCTTTTTCATGTGACGCCACGACGAGTTTCTTATCTGGAGAGTTTATTGGCTTGGGCAGATCTCTCAAACTGGCAGTGAATGTGTGTTGAACTTTCTTAGGTGCCAGGGACACAGTGTACCCGGCTTGGCTCTTGATGGCAAGAAATTTCCAGTTCGGGTGTAGGAAGTGCACCCCTAAAACCCTATCCTGTATCACCCTGAACAAATGTGATGGGTGTCAATCCCATGCTGTGGGTGCAGGGGGTGGCCTAGCTGCCCAGAGATAGGGTGACTCGGACAACTAACTCAGGTGCTGCTCTGAAGACTTTCGCGGTGGTTGGCTGGTTTCCCAAGTCGTTTGATCCTGAAACCGAGAGCTGGCCTTGGAAGTGAGCCACCTAACCGGCCAGAGATGTAAAAGGTACTTGGGGCAAAGGACTCCGCGTCAGTTACTTTCTTGCTGCGGTTACCTTACACCCAGCTAGAAGCAGCTTAAAGAAGGAAAGGGCTGATTTGCAGCTTGCAGATTCGGGGGAAGTCTATTATGGCGAAAGCAGCATGGCAGGAAGCTAGCTTCAAGTTGTCGCATCAGCAGGAAGTAGACCAGCAACTGGAGTCTCATACCTCAAGGCCTGCCCCCAATGACACACTTCATTCAGCAAGCCTCCACCTCCCAAAGGTTCCACAGACTTCCTAAATAGCGTCACTAGCTAACTAAGTATTCAATGTTCAAATGGGGGTGGGAGGCTTGCATTCAAAGCACTAGACATTGGATATCTTCCCCTGCTGGTTTTTAAAAAAAATATTTTATTTTTTATTTATTTATTAGAGAGGGTGTGTGGGGGGGGGAAGAGGCAGGTAGAAAGAGAGAGAATGGGTGTGCCAGGGCATCCAGTGACTGCAAATGAACTCCAGATGTGTGGGTCCCTCTTGTGCATCTGGCTTATGTGGGTCCTGGTGAATCAAACCTGGGTCCTTTGGCTTTGCAGGCAAGTGCCTTAATCGCTAAGCCATCTCTCCAGCACCCCTGCTGGCTTTAGAGATAATGGTGGCCATGTGGTGGGGAATATGGACAGCCACTAGAAGCTGATAGCCAGCGAGCAAAGGAAACCTCAGTCCTGGGGGGGTGGACAAATTGAACTTTACCAGCAGCCGGGAAAGGTGAAGAGGACCCGTGCTCCCTGCGCGTGAGAACCGAGTCCAAGGTGACCCCGAGTTCAGCCTCCTGGATCATGAATAGAGGACTTGGCTTCTCTGTGACAACTTCTGACCCACAAAACTGTGATTAACAAATGAGAGTTGATTTAAGCTGCTAACTTTGTAATCCATTAAGAAGTCATAGGGGCGGGGACTGGGGAAATGGCTTAGTGGTTACGGCATTGGCCTGAGAAGCCTAAGGACCCAAGTTCGATTCCCCAGGACCCACGGCAGGCCATGCCCATTCTCTCTTTCTCTCTATCTGTCTCTTTCTCTCTCATAAATAAATAAGATAAAATAAGATAAGATAAAAATAAGTCATAGGGAACAGAGGCAGATGGTCATTTGGAACAGGTGGGCTGGATGACAAGGGCTCAGGGGGAAACTAGACATTTGGTGCAGACGGAACCCAAGAGCAAGTGAGAAGGGAAAGCCTCAGTGTGAAGAACTTGGCTTTGCACTGCAGGTACTGAGTCCTTGTGTGCTGGCTAGCGCCCTGGACCTCAGCTTTCTGAGGGGGAAAGTGGAACAGGTGTGGGAAAGTAAGGCGTTATAGTAGAGAGAAACCTGGTGCAGACACAGGAGCACAGCTGTGAATGCGTCAGCAGTTCGAAGTTACATTGGGCAGTGATCGCTGGATCAATCGTAGTGAGACGGGTCAGGAATAAGCAGATGCTCAGTGATGTGGCTTTTTATATGTTATTTATTTAGTTGAGAGAGAGAGTGCACAAGACAGAAAGTGTGAGCGTGGGCATGCCAGGGCCTCCTGCCACTGCAAATATCTGGCTTTACGTGGCTAATGGGGCATCCAAACCAGGCCAGCAGACTTTCAAAGCAAGTGCTTTTCAGTGCTGAGCCAGCTCTCTAGCCCATGATGTGGCTTTGTAGAGTGGCCTAGGGACCACCTGTCCCCACCCTTAGTTACCAAGTCAGATTCTCTGGGAGTGGGGCCTGGGATTCTGTGCTTCTTATTTTTAATATTTATTTATTTATTTATTTATTTGAAAGCACAGCAAAACAGAGAGAGAGAATGGATATGGGTGTACCAGAGCCTCTTGCCCCTGCAAAGGAACTCCAGATGCATGAGTCACTGGCTTTTTGCAGGTCCTGGGGAATTGAACAAGAACCATCAGGCTTTGCAAGGAAGCACCTTAAGTGCTGAGCCATCTCTCCAGCCCAACTTCTGTACGTTAAGAAGCTCCCCAGGTGATCATTATGAGAAGCAGCAAGCAAGAGAGAAGGCTGTAACTGGATCCCTGCTGTGGTCAGGAAGAGTGGCTGACAGAATAAAGAAGGGTGTGGGACCAGGGGGTGAGCATGGCAGGCTTGGAAGCAACAGCTGCAGAGCTAACAAGACAGGGAGGGGAGCTGGAGGGCTGGCTTAGTGGTTAGAGTGTTTGCCTGCTAAGCCAAAGGACCCAGGTTCAATTCTCCAGGACCCACGTTAGCCCAATGGACAAGAAGGTCCATGCATCTGGAGTTTGTTTGTAGTGGCTGGAGGCCTGACACGCCCATTTTCTCCTTCTCTCCCTCCCTCTCTCTCTCTCTCTCTTTCTCTGTCAAATAAATAAATAAAGATTTTTTTTAAAAAAAAGACATGGAGGGGCTAGAGGATGGACTGGGATCATTTTGAGGAGTCGAGTGAGGACGGCTACATGACTCCAGTTGGTCCAGTCCCCTGAGAACCACCCGGAAGGAAAGCCATGAAAGGCTAACATTCAGGAGCCATGCTAGGACTGGAACTACAGTGTCGACTCTCCAGGAGTGCAGACAGACCTGGGAACAAATCAAGAACAGAGCTTAAAATGCCCAGCCGTTTGGGGGGCCGGGGAGTGGGAGTCTGGGGAGCTGAGAATAAGCCATTAGAATGGAGGGATGGATCACATTACAGCCAGATGTGCAAAGCATGCGTCTGGAGTTTGTTTGCAGTGGCCACAGGCAAAAAGGAAGAAAAGGAGGAATGGGCGGGGGATTGTTTCTGTGGGGTCCTAGTCACAGAAATAATGAGGGTCGGCAGGCCGGAGGATCACTACAGGGCAAAAGGATGAAAGAATACAAATCCTGTGAGGAGAAACTGTGTGACTGCAGGGAAGTCTCCTTGATTATTCTTTGCCTCAGTAGCTCATCCATACAATGGGAATAATACTCATTATTACTCACTATGAGCATTCCTCAAGAGAGCACCCACAGTGGCACACAAAGTAAGTGCTAATAAATTATTATTTATTATTATTAATTTTATAAGTCAGACAATGCCATGTCTCCATTCAAAACCCTCTAACTGTTTCCCATCTCATACATGGCTGAAATTCTTGCTTGTGACCCCCGATATCATTCACAACCTTCCTGACATTAGTCCTCTCTCCCTGGGGTCTCCCTGCTCCAGCCACACCCCTCCTGGTGCAGGTTTTGCCCTGATGTTCATCCGCCTGTGACAGTCTTATCCTAGTCACTGTACGTGGCACAGTACTTGTCTCACCTCGAGGCTCCTGTCCACTTCCTTCTGCTCCTGACACATTCTACGTCTGTTTTTTTAAATTATTTATTTATTTGAGAGAGAGGCAGATAGAGACACAAAGAGAGAATGAGAATGGGCATGCCAGGGTCTCTAGCCACTGCAAATGAACTCCAGAGGCATGCACCATCTTGTGTATCTGGCTGATGTGGGTCCTGGGGAATCGGACCTGGGTCCTTTGGCTTTGCAGGCAAATACCTTAGCTGCTAAGCCATCTCTCCAGCCCACATTCTATTTCTTATGGTCCATTGTTAATAGAATACTTGCTCATTATTCCCAAAGCTATGCACAGTGCCTGTTGCTGGTAGTCAGCAAGTAGCTTACGCACGAAGGTCCTGAACGTCACGTCTTTCGGAAGCCCCACTCACCATTCCGCCTAAAGCAGAGTCCCCGTCATTCCTGGTCTTCTCTCTCAGTTTTTCTGCACAGACCTTATCCACGCCTCGTACACATTTGTCTTTTTTGCCTAGTGTTCAGTGGTCAGTGTAGTTCATCTCACTGGTATCTTCCAATCACCAGGTACAAAACGGCACATGACACACACTTGAGTGATACATTATGAGGTATTGGGACACAGAAGAAACCTTGCACAGTCACAGTGGAATGCAGCGAGGGGAGAATGATCCCAAGTAGATTCTTCAGTGGAAGCTCGCAGCAAGGGCAAGAATGCCTTTCCCTACTCCAATCCTGGACCAATCCCCATAGCCCAGCGCCCAGATCACCTGGAACCAAATACAGGCAGCCACCACAGAGCTAGCTTGCTCTGTAAAAGCATGTGACGTGAATTCATGGGAACTTTCTGGAACTTTGGAAGGGGCAACATTAACCTGCACATCTGTTTAATCTATTCTGGGAAGTGTAGAAAAACAGAACTTCATTTTGAAAGTGTAATTCAGCAGCTAAGGCGAACTCTGGGCCTTCTGCTCAGAGCCGAAGAGAGGGCAGGGCTCCGTGCCAGGACCACACTGTCCGTTCCAAACCCTGGCTCACTTGCCCACTCAGATAAGGTTCCTGTGCCATTTCCTCACCATACAATGAAAACCATAGTAAAACCTATCACACAAGGTTATAAGAAGGATGCGGATGTATGTATGGAGAAGAGAGAGAGATCTGTATCAGCGCCTGGCATATGGTTAAAAACTGTGCTATGGAAGGCTTGACAGCTTTACTTCGCCTGACAACTCACTAGTCAGCCAATCACCCTTTCATAGACGCCATGGAGAATAGAGTCAAGGGCAAAAATACTGTATTTCAGCAATGGCAACAGCCAGCATGTCAGTGCCTGTGCACTTCTCGGAGCTCAAACGCTACACGGTGATGCAAAGACACTCGGGACTGCTTTACAGGAAGAGACCCCCCCCCCCAAGTGTCAGAAACCCCAGCCTTCTGTAATGGGCTCTGAGCGTGCCGCCCCCACGCCCTCCAGATAGCAACTTTGTCTCTGACTTCTGAGGGTGTTTGCTAACACATACCTTAGAAAGGATCATCCAGAATCGGGTGGTCTATGGCCTATGTTCTATCGGGTGGTCTTGTCTGAGTGGGCAAGATGCACAGGTGTGTAAGAGCTCCACAGGGAACTGGCTCCTGAGAGCATGTGGTAAGAAAAATGGTTGTCATTCTGAATCAGTTATTTTCTCATTGGTGGGACAAAATACCTGACTAATAGCAATTTAAGGAAAGAGTTTATTTTGGCTTATAGTTGTAGATGAGGCCATGGCGGAGAGGAAGAGCATGGCATGCCCAGGCAGGAAGCCAGCTACATCTTCACATTGGCAAAGAGAGGAAGAGAGAGAGTGTGTTGTGTGTGGAATCCCAGGCTCAAGGCCTGGGCCTGTGGCCCACCTCCTCCAGGGAAGCCCAACCTCCTAGAGGTTCCATAAACTTCCCCAATAGTGCCACCAACTGGGGATTAAGTCTTCCAACACATGAGTCTATGGGAGGCATGACGTTCAAACCACATCAGGACCCACACCATGTCACTTTATTTCTTTGGGTCACTCTGAAATTGCTAGAAGTTCGAGCAAACCAGGACGTGGAGTAAGAAAAAGTTGCAAGGACTAATGGCAAATGAGAGAATCTGAGTTAATGTTTGGTGCTAGACTACCAGGTGCGTTTCACAAATGGGTTTCCAGAAGAACTGCTGTCAGCAATCGATTATGATATTGGGCAATCTTATGAGTGTGCGATTTCATGATGAATAATCTATCACTCCCTATCTCAGCAATTCAGGCACTCAATCTCTCCTGACAGGCAGCATGTATATTCTGTTGCCAGGAAGGAAGGTGGTTGTCAAATTCCCCATTTTTCTCTTTGAAAAATTAACATTTAACTCCAATATAAGATCTGAAGGAACACATAAGACCTTAATTACAAAGTGCAATCCAAGATTTGTACTAATTAATAAGCTGATGAAAAATTCATTGAAATTCGGAGAAGAACCCAGGGAGGAAAAAAAAATAGCCAGTGTAACAAGTTCTATAAAATGTTTAAGTCTATCCAAACAGTCAGACACCCCTCTGTCATAATTATAATTTAACCATCCACACAATTATTTCATTTGTAAGACTTAACTACAAATCAAAAGCTATACAGAGAACATTTTGTTAAACTTTGCAGTTTCTAATAGCTATATTATAGTAGGAGGTTAGAGACTTTAAAAGTCCAGCTTAGCTGCCTAAAATATTACTTATTCATTTATTTAGAGACCATATCTTACTAAACAGAGCATGATGGTCTTGAACTTGTGATGGTCCTGAACTTGCCTCTGCCTCTGCCTCCCAAGTGTTGTGATTACAGATATAAACTACCATGCCTGGCTTTGCTCTGTGTGTGTGTGTGTATACACACAAGGGTGAGGGTGAGAGCAAAAGTGAGAGAGAGTTGGTGCACCAGGGCCTCCAGTCACTGCAATTGAACTCCAGATGCGTGCGCCCCCTTGTGTCCACATGTGACCTTGTGCATCTGTGTCACTTTGTGTGCCTGGCTTACGTGGCACCTGGAGAGTCAAACATGAGTCCTTAAGATTCACAGGCAAGAGCCTTAACTGCTGGGGCATCTCGCCAGCCCTGGTTTTTGTTTGTAACATAAGAGAATCTATCTGTTTGAAGTTTGGCTCTGTTGTTCACTAACTGTGGCCTCCAATGGGTTACTGAAGCCCTTGGAGTCTGTTGCCCTGCCCAGTGGCAATGGGAACACGGTGGGTGGTTGTGGTACCGATGATTGTTGCTGTGAGTTGTCACATGTCTCTCTTCCAAGAGTCTGAGCCCAACCAGACCAGGACTAGATTGAGATGGAAATAAAGGAAGCGGTACAGCTGGGCTGTGGAGCAAGACGTGAGGACCCAGGCTATACCTGGCTCCATGCATCTACCCTTCCCCTGGTCTCCAGCTGACCACCATCATCCTGCCAGACCTGGAGCCTTGACGTGGGATGTTAGCTCTGCAGAGCCACACTCAGGCAGGATCCTTGAGGGCCCAGTCCCGCTTTGAGAGAGGAAAGAAAACAGCTTCTGAGAAGGTGACAAAGGCCTCCCATGGCTAGGAGAGAAGGGAGGCTTCAAACGCGGCAGGCAGAAGGGCCACTCCACAACCAAGCTTGTCACCAAACACGTGCTTCCATGCAGTGGAGGTGGCTGGGGTAAACATTTCTTAAGTCCCATAACATTGCCATTTTCTGAGCAATTGGGAAAGGAAAGGCATAGCCCTGGCCCTTTCAGGACCACTAGCCCTCCAGAGGCCATTAGTGCAGATTCCGACAGCCAGTCCTCCACATGACCATCAAGGAATCTATCCAGAGTAGAAGCCTAATCTTTGCCCCATAGGGTAAAGTCCAGCCGGTGGCACAGGGCTTTAGTGGCACAGGTCCTGTTTCGTTTCTAATGTCACCTCCCCCTTGCCACCCACATGTCATCTCCCCTCCTGCTACAAATCATTCACAGCCCACAACACGCTGTGCCCCTGGGTCATACACCCCTCTCCAACTGAAGCACCTTTGCCTCCGTCCATCCTAGGAACACTTCCGCACCTCTCAAGAGCTAGCAGGGGTACCTCCTCTGCCTTGAACCCTCTCCGACTCTCGCACCTCAGTGCTGGTCCCCTTGGCTCCCCTGGCTCCCAAGCCTAGTCTCTGAACATGCACAAGGAAAACCAGTTACCTGGACCCAAATCCAGTACCTGTGGGACCTTGGCACGTGAGTCAAGCACTCTGAGCTTGATTTGCCAATATGCAAACCAAGCACCAAAGTTCACAAAGTACTTACCAAAAGAGCATGGCCCGTGTTGAGTACTCTACAAGTACTGGTTATTACTGACTGAAGTTTTTGTTGTTATTGTTGTTCATTTATTTATTTATTTGAGAGCAACAGACTGAGAGACAAAGAGGCAGAGGGAGAGAGAGAGAATGGGCGTGCCAGGGCCTCCAACCACTGCAAACAAACTGCAGACACGTGCGCCCCTTGTGCATCTGGCTAACAGTCCTGGGGAATCAAGCCTCGAACTGGGGTCCTTAGGCTTCACAGGCAAGTGCTTAACCGCTAAGCCATCTCTCCAGCGCTTTTTTTTTTTTTAAACAGCACTACAATTTTGCCCTACCTCAGTACCATGCACTATTCTTTTTTTTTTTTTCCAGGTTTTCATTTATAGTCCTCAAGGCCTTCTGTCTGCTTCCATAGTAATTCCCACGGCTTTCTTTTGTTTGTTTTTTGCTTGTGTGCTCACTTTGAATCTTATTTTTAACTTTCAAGTTAGCATACAAAGAATGGATTGCATTGTGGCATTTCCATACATATGTGTTATCCTACTTTATTGTAACTCATTCCCCCCCCCACACACACACACTACACTCTTTTGCACTCTTCCATGTTATTTGCCTTAAAGAAACTTCCCTGGTTCCCAGGTAGTCTGTGGAATTACAGGTTGGATAAACTCTCATGACATTTTTATAATACAGATGAAAATAAAACACATAATTCAGGGCTGGAAAGAAGGCTCAGTGGTTAAGATGCTTGCCTGAGAAGCCTAATGACCTGGGTTCAGTTCCCCAGTACCCACATAAAGCCAGATGCAAAAAGAAATGGCGCATGCATCTGGGGTTTGTTTGTTTGTAGTGGCTGGAGGCCCTGGCATGCATGTGCTCCCTCCCACTACATACACATATATATAATATAATAATATTATATATATATATATAGCTTATATACATCTATATATTTTTTTCAAGAAACCTAAATGATTATTCAAATGAAAATTGACTTTCTGAGGGTTCTCCTTCCAGCATGTCCTCTCCCTGCACACGTGGAAATGCCATAGACAGTAGTTTGATCATGTGTCCATCCGGCAGCACAGGCTGTAAGCTGCGTGAAAGGCAGACATCAAAACCTGGCTCGTTTTTTTTAGTTAGCAAACAGTTTATAAATTATCCTGACAAGTGACAGCTCTCCATAATTGTGGGGTGAATGAATGGATATAGCTGAATGCATCAGCTTATGTTCAAGCATCTTTTTTTTTTTTTTTTTTGAGGTAGGGTCTCACTCTAGCTCAGGCTGACTCAGAATTCACTATGTAGTATCAGGGTGGCCTCGAACTCACAGTGATCCTCTTACCTCTGCCTTCCAAGTGCTGGGATTAAAGGTGTGCGCCACCATGCCTGGCAATTACTTTACTTTACTTTAATTTAATTTATTTATTTGAGAGAGAGAGAGAAAGAGAGAATGGGCACACTAGGGCCTTCAACCACTGGAAACGAACTCCAGACACATGCGCCCCCTTGCATCTGGCCGACGTGGGTCCTGGAGAATCGAACTGGGATTCTTTGGCTTTGCAGGCAAACACCTTAACTGCTAAGCCATCTCTCCAGCCCCTGTTCCAGCATCTTGAACAATCCACGTAAAGGCCAGGAATCGGCAAGTGAAGCTCTGGCGACTCTGAGCATGGTGGCAACAGCCCCAGCACTCAGCGAGCTGAGCAGAAGCCGTGAAGAACGCAAGGCCAGCTCCGGTTACATGGCGAGACCCTGTCTCCAAAGCCAGCGACAGGAATACTTCCAAAATGAAATGGCAGATTCAGAATTAGGGAGAGCTGCCTCTATCCCTAGCGTGGCGAGAGGGTCATCCCCTCCTGGTTTTTCATTTCTCCCTGCCCTTTCAACTAACTAGCCTCCTTATTTTGACAGTGAGTTGGGAAGGGGCTCAGGGTGGAATAAATCTTGCGCTTGTAATGAATCAGAAATTGAGGGGAAACATTAGGTTTCAGCAGCAGCCGAAGCTTTCTGCTGTTTAAAAAGCACTTGCCCCTTAGGCTTGAAGAGATTAGAAGCTAATAATTTATACTGCAATCCACAAAGTCTTATTTCTTATCCATGTTTCTTGATGGACAGGTTGGAAAATAGAGACTGATTTGGAAGCCTAGAGATGCTTAATGAGAACAGCAACAAATTCCCCCATTCCGTGCTAAGAAACAAGAGGGTGGGGAGGCCCAGACGCCACGGAGGAGCAGAGGTGGAGGTGGAAAGCCACGCCTTCCCTCAAAAGAATTCAAAGGAAGCTCACCGACTCGCCTTCTAAGAGAACCTCAAATTGGCAAAAAAATATTATTTTTCCATGTGAGTTAAAATGCCCTCAAGCCACAGTCATTAGCTTCGCTGGACAGTGGCGTCGTTCTGATGTTTCGGGCTCTGTCTTCCTGTTCCCATGAATTATGGATAAGAAGCAGCTTCGGGAAGTGGCTGATGGTATCACCAACCGCCAGACACGTCCATGAATCCTCCACAGTCGTTTCCTCTGTAGCTGGAGCAGGTCTCCCTCCTCTTCTGACTCCCTTAGTTGGGCTGCCACGTGAGAACCTTCCAGATACCCTAGCCCCGCTTCTCTCTTGACAAGACGACACACGCATGAGAAAAGCTGCTCACTGCCTCCTCTCTTTGAATTGTCACATGGCAGAGGAGTGGCACAAAGCCTTCTGATGGTGCCAAGTCCATGGGTTTGATGTCTGATGATGCCACTATGGGCCAGTTAGCTGTGTTCTGTCCCCCAGTGCCTTCCGAGAAAATGCCTGTCTTTGGGCAAAGATGAGGGCTGGAGGGGAAACTGTGGTAAGACTTTCTCCTTCTGTGTGCACACCGATATTATGTATATTTTTCTCCTTCCATATGCTCACCACTAGTGTTTATATATATATATATTTTTTTTTAAAAAAAAAAAAGGATAGGCGTGGTGGCATACGCCTTTAATCACAGCACTCGGGAGGCAGAGGTAGGAGGATCACCATGAGTTCGAGGCCACCCTGAGGCTCCATAGTGAATTCCAGGTCTCTTTATTTATTTGAGAGAAAGAGTGAGGAAGGGAGAATGGGTGTGCCAGGGCTTCCAGCCACTGCAAATGAACTCCAGATGCATGTGCCACCTTGTGCATCTGGCTTTGGTGGGTGGGTCCTGGGGAACCAAACGAGGTCCATTAGCTTTGCAGGCAAGCACCTTAACTGCTAGGCTATCTCTCCAGCCCATGGCTCTCTTCTTGTCTCTTCCTCCCATCTACTGGGATTACAGGTGTAAGCTGCCACGCCCAGCTATTATTTTTAATGTAACTGAAGTCATGTTTGAGTCCTGGTTTTGCTGACTGGTTGTGACTTCCAGTGAGTTGCTCGAAGTGATGGAGGCATAATCAAAATTATAGAAAAAAATTAACTTGTTTGGGAGAAGAGAGATTTGGGGTATGGATAATAAAAGGAAATAACCATGTTAGGGAAGTTAGCAAAGAGATGTCAGGAATGAGCTGAAAGACAGGGATCCATGACATAATCAGAGTTCTTAGGGTCAGAGGCTGAGTCCTGCTGACAACTTGCCCCATACAGAGACCAGAGTGGGCGGCCAGTCCTCAACAAGCCAGTGGAAAGATCCGGATTAATAGTGAATAGCAGAGAGAGGACATTTATTCCATGTGACCACACCGGAAAGAGAAACAAAGAGATTCAGTGAATGCCCACCCCAAGTTCATCTTCTTGGCTCTGACAGGAAGTTGAGGCTCATTTGTGGAGCAGGCCACAGGTGTGCGTAGCCAAGCAGTTCTGGTCAAGGCATGGTTCTGTATCTTGGCTCCAGTCTCTTCTACATGGTGGTTTAATACGATGCCACTCGGAGTGAAATCCATTCTGGAGAACCAGTTTCCCCTCTGACTGATACCAAACCAGCCTTTTCTTTCATAAGATTCCTGGGGAAATGACAATTTCTTGAGGTTCATTGTTCAAATAGTCTGATAGTCAAAGGAAAGGGCACAAGTGTCTCTGTTTATATATATATGTATGTATATGTATACACATATATACATATATATTTATTTATTTGAGAGAGAGAGAGAGAATCAGCATACCAGGGCTTTTAGCCACTGCAAATGAACTGCAGACATATGTGTCACCTTGTGCATCTGGCTTTACATGGGTACTGGGGAATTGAACCTGGGTCCTGTAGCTTTGCCAGCAAATACCATAACCACTAAGCCATCTCTCCGGCCCAAGTGTCTCTTGAGAACAGCTTCATGCCAGGTTGTGTACAAGGCACTGGATGGGCCCCAGCAGCAGAAACAGGATGTGTGAAGTGGTTTCAGCAGGACCAGGCCAGGCTACGTTCCAGGAACGTAGGAACGGGGAGACAGCTCAGAGCCCCAAGATCGATACTTGTCCTTTCTCTTCCCTGTCACTCTGCAGTGCCCAGAGAACTGGGAATTATTCAGTGCTGGTTCTTTCCCCACCTCCCAATGGTTTCTCCCCCTCCCCGCCCCCTCCAGGCACTCCCCTGTTGCCCCCTCACTGTGGACATTGACTCACTGGGAGCTGGCCTCTCTCTGCACCCTGGGCTCAGGTGCAGAGGCTGCCACTCATGAAAGAAATGAGCATTCACTGTTCTGCAACGCAGCTGAGAACTTGTAAGCATCCAGAATGCCAGGCGTGGTGATGGCATGTAAGCCACGGTACACACACAACGGAGTGTCATTCAGTCATTCAAAGGGATGGTTTTCACACTAATGATCTTGGAAAGTTCTCATGATATAACATTAATTTTTAAAATCAGAATACAAAATTCATCATAAGGCACGATCTCAATTTCATGTGGAAAATGTGTATGCAGAGAAAAGAACTAGAAGAGAATTCATCAAAACAGTGACAGGCGGTGGCATCACTGGAGATTTTTGTTTTCGGTTTCAGACTCCTCCGTTTTCCCCCAAATGTGTTAATTAATTTAATTGACTAATGACTTAAGTGAGTTGATTTATTTGGACTAACATTCAAGCACTTAATACATGTTAAGTATCCCTTTCAATTCAATGGTGGGCAGAATACAAATAGGGTTTCTGTTCTAAGGACATGTTTCTGTCTTGTTGTTTCTGAGACAGGGTCTCATATATCCTAGGCTGGCCTGGAACTTGCTAAATAGCCAGGGATGGCTTTGAATTGCTGATCTTCCTGCCTCCCCCACCTCCTAAGTGCTGGAATTACAAGTGTGAGCTCTCATATTTTTTTAAACACCTGCTTGAAAAACAAAGGTGGGAAGAAGACCAGTTATCATCATTACCAGCAAATCATTCCAGAAATGTTCTCTCCTGTCAGCACTGGTAGGGCAAGCGCCATCCAGTGGCTTCTTGCTATTCCCCACTCAGCATGCCAAGGACAGAACCTCAGTGAATGTCCATTTGTCATTTCTGCCCAAGGCAAGATGCTTGAACAAGGACCTTTTCCTGTCAGCTACTCAGGACTCCCAGCTTCCAGTTACCCTGGGGTGAAAACTCTTCCTACCATTCAGTTCACTTTACAAATGCAATCCCCGCCTCCCGGCCTGCTTCCTTCATTTTCAGCCCTCCTCGTCCTCTGGGGTCCACTTCCAAGAGTTTTTCCTTGTGAATGAGCGTGCTAGGATTCCAGAGAGCAGGGCCACCTCCCTGAAGCCTGAAGCTTCCCTCTGACTTGCTGATTCCTAACTGAACCCCGCACGGGGGCTTGTGATTAAACCACAGACAAAGCGTCGGCCTGAGCCAGCAAGAAAGCAGCGGGAGCCCAAGGACTCCTGTGAGCTAAGAGTGATTGTTTTCATGCAAATTGTTTTTCCTGGTAGGGAGATAACAGGCAAATGAAATATGAGAGATAGGCAGAGATTTTTCTAAACCAGTGGTAGGGGGTGGGGCGCTCCTTAATAAAACCTCAGCTAGTCTTATCAGTGAGACGACCAAACCCCCATATTTCCTATGAAGTAGAATTGAATTCGTCTCTAACGTGGCTCCTCCTCTCTCTGCTGAACACCATGTCCGTGTCTCCTTCTGCTTCTCCATTCCATCTTGGCTTAAGACTCCCTTTCAGAATGACACACTTCCTACCAGCGACAAGTGTTTTAACCAGGGAGGGTGCGGTGACCTTAAGTGGTGGACAGGCTGAATAATAGTTATTCTATGAGTTATGTATTTTAATGCACTTAGAAGAAATTACGTCTCGCACATCAAAATCATGTTTTTTTTATATCATTATTATTGGCCATAGCGGCCTAAATTGTAAAGAGTGAATGAATGTAGTAAAGAGGAGAGCATTAAGCAAACCATGATGTGCCCGGTATGTAAATGCGACTTAGACATTATCTGTGAGATGGTGTTTGGAAAACATAAGTAGCAATTCTGTAACAAGTCCAACTCGGCACCTGGGGAGGGGCCAGAGGAATCAGTTAATTTCGATGTAAATGTTTGCATTTACTTCTGGTCGTCAATAAATCTTTGCGTGTCAAGAAAATAGGGACTTGGTGGGGGCTAATGTCAAGATGGATATATAAAAAGAGGCGAAGGCAACCAGGAGGGAAACCTTGCCGGTGCTGGCAAGTAACAGCAGAGCAAGTGGCCGGAGGAAGGAGACGGAAACCGTCCTATCAAAGACCACCTGCTGTGGCCCTTTGTGGGTGTGTCTCCCCCAGCTCACCAGCCCACTCTCATTCTCAGAGTTCTTCTCTTTTTTTTTTAAATTAATTAATTAATTTGTTTGAGAGCGACAGACACAGAGAGAAAGACAGAGGGAGAGAGAGAGAGAATGGGCGTGCCAGGGCTTCCAGCCTCTGCAAACGAACTGGGGAACCGAGCCTCGAACTGGGGTCCTTAGGCTTCACAGGCAAGCGCTTAACTGCTAAGCCATCTCTCCAGCCCCTTCTCTTTCTTAATCAACTGTCTCTACTTCACTACACATACTATGAGAGAGGCTCTGGTCCATTCCTGGTCCTGGCACAAGAGACCTGGGAGCTGCAGGCTTGGCCTACCTACCTCCCTTTGCCAGTTTCATTTGCCATTTGCACTTCTGAATCCTGGAACCTCCTGAAGTCTTAGAGCTGAGTTTGGAGACTCCGCACTTTGCCTCCAGCAGGGAGAGGTGTTTGATTCTAAAGATCAGGACATTTTTCCACAAAATGCAAGTTTCTCATTCTCTGTAAAAATGGGAAGTTTTGCCAGACTGGGTCTACATTCCTGCATGGCCAATAATCAGGTGACCGCAGACCCAGGAGTTGCTCTTCTCTAATACAGGCCCTGTTCCTGCACCACCTCTGTGACCAGGATGTCCCAGGAACACAGAGCAAAACACGGAGCAAGAGGAAGGTCTGTCTGTCTGTCTTATACTTCCTCATCTTCTGTTGTCAACCTTTTCTTTAATATTTTATTTTTATTTATTTATTTATTTGACAGAAAGGGAGAGAGAGAATGGATGCGCTAGGGCCTCCAGCTGCTGCAAACGAACTCCAGATGCATGACACGTGTGCCCCTTGTGCATCTGGCAAAATATGGGTCCTGGTGAATTGAACCTGGGTTCTTTGGGTTTGTAGATAAATGCCTTAACTGCTAAGCCATCCCTCCAGCCCTGTTATCAACCTTTTCTTTCTTCCTTGGCAATCCCCCCCACACACACTCTCTCTAAAAAAACTAACCAGATAAATTCACCAGGAGATGGATGAAAGCAAAAATATTTTCTACCCCACTAATTCTAGTAATTCTCTATGCCTGATAGGGAGCCAAGTTCACTAATCATTCCCAGGTTGACTACTTTCTGCCTTAAAGCTACAAAGCTGTCAGTCACTTATTTGAAAGCACCAATTGAGTTGTTTCGTGCAGATGTGAGGTCGCAATAAAAGGTCCATTTTTGCCTGCACATTGCCATGTACAAGGAACAGATACATACACTGGAGGCAGAATTTTGGGTTCAGATCCTGTTTTTTTTTATTTCTTGGCTATATGATCTTGGGCAAGTCATTATCTTCTCTGTTCTTCAGTTTCCTCAACTGGAAAATGAAGATAGTAGTACCCACTGCATAGAACTGCCGTAAAGATCAAATGAATAGGCTGGACAGATAGTTCAGCAGTTAAGGTGTTTGCCTGCAAAACCTAAAGACTCAGGTTCGATTGCTCAGGACCCATGTTAGCCAGATGCACAAGGTGGCATTGTGTCTGAAGTTCATTTGCAGTGGCTGGGGGCCTTGGGGTTCCTTGTTCTCTCTATATATCTCTTTCAAGTAAATGAATATATATTTTTAGAAAAAAAAGATTGGGCTGGGGATATGGCTTAGTGTTTAAGGTCCTTGCCTGCAAAACCAAAAGACCTAGGTTCAATTCCCAAGGACCCACGTAAGCCAGAGGCACAAGGTGGCACGTGCATCTGGAGTTCATATGCAGTGGCCAGAGGCCCTGGTGTGCCCATTCTGTCTTTCTCTCTCCCTCTCTGCTTCTCTGATTCTCTCTCTCTCAATTAAAAGAATATAAATAAATAAATAAACTTTAAAAAAGATCAAATGAGTTAATATATATAATCCACTTACAGTAGAGCTTGGCATATTGCAAAGGTTGTGAAATATGAAAAAAATCTGAGTTGTATGAGCAATAGTCTTCCAGTCTATGAACTAACACAGAAATAGAAAGACTGCATGCTGATATGCTTTAATCAACAACCAAATAAATGCTGAATTGTACTTAGCCCTGGAAGTGCACACGCATGCGTACACGCATGCTCACATGCACGCACACACACGAGCACATATTCTTTTCCTACAAGAAGTTCCCAGGGGTATAACTCAATAGTAGATCACTTGCTTAGCATGAGCCAGGATCTAGGTTTTATCCTCAGCACTGCCAAAAAAAAAAAACAAAGTTTCTATCTGTAGTTGACTTGAAATTTGAGGTAAAACTGAGTAAATATCATATGGCAATTATTTAAATAAGGATACAGTTACATGGAAAAAAAATTTTATGATGATTATTTAAATAAATAAGAGCCTTGTGGAGAATGAAGAACTAAAATTATTCCAGATTCAGGGCATGAAACCCAGTTTCCCAGTGAGTCAGAGACCATTGGCATTTGGAAAGATATCCCAGTGAGGAGCCAAGTCCCAAGCCTAGGATGAGAAGAATGGAAGCTAGAGGAAGCCGGTAGAAGCTCCAGGATAGAATGACCAACGTGAGCTCACACCATGTTTGAGAGAGCACACAGACTATATAGGTGGAGACCAGCCAAGTCAATCTGCACCTCAGAACAGTTCAGATGGGCTCAGCTTTCTGTGAGATTTTAAGTCATCTGAAGTCACTCTACCTAACGTTTCCTATTACATGTTAGACTTCTGTAGCCTCCATTTGAGAATTTTAGCCGGGTGAAATGACACCTCGCCCAGGTGGTCACCCTTAGCACACTGCATACCTGAGTGCAGTCAGCTAGCTTTCTGTCAGCGGGCCAACTTCTCAGGTGGCCACGAGTCCTTCCGCTAGGGAAATATCAATCAACAATCAAATATCTTAATTTGCAAACGAGTCCCAACATTTTTTTTTTTATTGCTGAAATTAATGACTTGTCAGTTAGCATGCTGCATGTTAGAAAATGGCTCTCATTAAAGATAATCAAGATGGGTGGGTGGGGTGAGGCGGTTCAGAGATAAGCCCTCTCCTTCCACAACACACACACAAACCTGGAAGGAACAAGAATCAAGTTAGATCTAAACTGTATCTTGGGGGTGGCACAGGATGCTTGATTTCCTCATCATTTTCTGGCCACTGATTTGGGCGATTTCTGCTTGGATGGTGCCCGTGGGACCCAGAATCCTGCCTCACAAAGCTTGCCCCTAGTGATCTCCCATTCAGGTGTACACAGACACAGAAAAAACCAGGGATATGGAAGCCTAGCCCAGCCTGCAGCTCCCTTTGTGCCTCTGTCTAAGGAATTTCCTCCTATAGCTAGAAGGGTGGCCGAATGTGGTTTGACTATTGCCTGCACTTCAACTATGACCCGTAAGTTTGGAGAAGAGCTAACTCCCACCTCCTCACACTGTCTACTGGCTCCAAACAAGTGAGGTATGTGAGCAACGTGGTCTGGGTGGGTTCCCAAGGTGGTCAGAGCTACATAGGCTCTGGAGTCTCATCCAGCTCTGAACTTTGGTTCTCGGGTGTTTCTCTTCCCATCCACCTTAACGGGCAGGCCCCAAAAAACACCTGTGGCAAGAGCCACTAGAGGTTGAAGACTAGAATAAAATTTGATTTTGTCTTAACTTGATTTTGCAATATTTTTCTTCTTTAGCACATGTACTGCAGTGTGTGTAGGATGTACAGTGCATGCACATGCGTGCACAAATGTACGTGTTCTGTGTGCACATGCGCAGAGGCCAGAGGAGAATGCTGCGTGTCCTTTCTCACTCTCTCACATTGGTTTCTTGAGACAGAGTTTCTCACTGAACCCGGAGCTCCGATAGCCACTCCACGTGCGTGCACACGTGTGTGTGTGTGTGTGTGTGTGTGTGTGTGTGTGTCCACGCCCAGCTTTTTACATGAGGGTGGAGATTGAACTCAGGCTCTCCAAGGCCCTAATGAATACTCTTTACCCATCTAACCACCTCCCCAGACCCCAGAAATGTTTTCCTCTGACCCTAGCTGTTCCAAATGTCTAAGAAAGATCCTCACTGTCCTAGGCGCCACTGGAAAGTCCCACTTAGGTGTCCCCATTGCAGCTTTTCCTGGTGACTCCCAGTCCACCCGGGTTGAGAGGGAGGGGTTGGGGCTGGGTGGACTGTGGCTGGAAATAAGAGAGGAATGGCCCAGCTCTCTTGCAGATGCATCACA
Source organism: Jaculus jaculus (assembly GCF_020740685.1). NCBI lineage: Eukaryota > Metazoa > Chordata > Mammalia > Rodentia > Dipodidae > Jaculus > Jaculus jaculus. The sequence continues at coordinate 137,342,615 of NC_059107.1, forward strand.
GGCGGACGTTGGTATCATAGCAAATATCAACTTGCCCACCCTAACAGGGTTTGGAGCGCGTTGTGCACAGAGCTGTTCTCTTTCAGAGCTGACCAATACAGCAGTCATGCACTACAAGCAACTGCTGTGCACTCAAAATGTGACCAGGGACTGGAGAGATGGCTTAGCGGTTAAGGCATTTCATTTGCCTGTGAAGCCAAAGGACCCAGGTTCAATTCCCCAGGACCCACATAAGCCAGATGCACAAGGGGCACATGCATCTGGAGTTCATTTGCAGTGGCTACAGGTCCTGGTGTGCCCATTCTCCCTCTGTCTGTCTCTCTTTTCTCTATCTCTCTTGCTCTCTGCTTGCAAATAAATAAAAATTGGGGGCTGGAGGGATGGCTGAGACGTTAACGCATTTGCCTGCAAAGCCAAAGGACCCAGGTTCAATTCCCCAGGACCCACGTTAGCCAGATGCACAAGGGGTCGCATGTATCTGGAGTTTGTCTGCAGTGGCTGAAGGCCCTGGCACGCCCATTCTCTCCCTGTACCTCTCTCTCTCTTTCTCTGTCAAATAAATGATAAAACTAAAAAAAAAATTTTTTAATGTGACTGGTACAGTAGAGAAACTGAATTTTAAATTGTGCTTCACTTGTGGGCTGATGAAAGAGCTCGTTTGGTAAAGTGCTTGTTGTGTGAGCAGAAGCATTCATGCTGTTTGTATTCCCGGCATCCACCGAAAAGCCAGGGCGACAGCACCTACCTGTAATCCCAGCGCTGGTGATGCAGAGACTTGAGCATCCCTGAGACTTCCTAGCTAACTGGCTTAGCCAAATTGGCTTAGCAGTTATGGCACTTGCCTACAAGGCCCTAGGACCCAGGTTCAATTCCCTAGGACTCTCGTAAGCCAGATGCATAAGGTGGCTCCTGCATCTGCACTTTGTTTACACTGGCTAGAAGCCCTTGCAAGCTCATTCTCTCTCTATTATATATCTGCCTCTTTTTCTCTCTCTCTGAAATAAAGAAACAAAATAAAATGTAAAAAACGAACTCATTTGGAAAACTTTTTGGAACGAATAACTCCAGTGGTGCTATTTATAGCGACAGTAATAGTGCATTGTACTCTGCTTGCCTTTGCGTACAGACAGTATTACTATGCATCCTGCATGGAAAGCTAGCAGAGCCAGAATTTGACTCCCCATCTTCAAGATAAGAAAGCCAGAGTTTGGTTAAACTAATAAAGTCATCCTGCAGATAATGGTAGAGATGGACCAGACCAGGTGTTTGCATTGTCCCTAGAGGAATCCTGACTCCTCCCTGGGGGAATATTTGAGTCAATCCTCACTGGAGAAAGCATGACAGAAGAGAGGAACCTCTGTCACCCCAGTGCGTTGACTTAAACGGGCTCTTCTCTTTTGAACCCACAGCAAGCCGTTTTGGATATAGAATCTGCCATTTCATTCCCTGGTGTTGTAGAAGTTGGAATGAGTCCAGAGGGTTTAGTTGGTTTCTGCCCTCTAGAGCTCTGGTGGCCTGACTTTTCTTCTATTCCAACTGTATTCCTAAGGAACTTCCTTAAAACCTTCTTTTAGTTAGTTGCCTTTACAGACAGGGTCTCGCTCTGTTTAGCTCATGGTGTTCCGGCCTCTGCTGCCCCAGGGCTGGGATTACAGCTCTGCACCACACATGGATACAGACCTTCTAACAGGACCTCAAACCCTTCGCACAATGCTGGAGCGATGCCTTATATGACATAACACACGCAGTGCAGAGCTATAGCTCTGTTGGACCTTATGACCTTATCTCAAAAATGTTATTTCTGGGCTGGAGAGATGGCTTAGCGGTTAAGTGCTTGCCTGTGAAGCCTAAGGACCCGGGTTCAAGGCTCGATTCCCCAGGACCCATGTTAGCCAGATGCACAAGGGGGCGCACGCGTCTGGAGTTCGTTTGCAGTAGCTGGAGGCCCTGGCGTGCCCATTCTCTCTCTCTCTCTCTCTCTCTCTATCTATCTGCCTCTTTCTCTCTATGCCTGTCACTCTCAAATAAATAAATAAAAATAAACAAAAAAATGTTATTTCTTAAATTTTATTGATAATGTCCATAAGTGTACATAATGTATTTTTTAAAGTATCTACTTATTTGTATGCAGAGAGAGAGAGACAGAGGGAAGAGAGTCAGACAAAGAGAAAAAGAAAGAATGGACACACCAGGGCCTCTGCAAACAAACTCCAGGTGCATGCACCACTTGGCATATCTGGCTTTATGTGGGTACTGGGAAAGCAAACCAGGTTGTTAGGCTTTGCAAGCAAGTGCCTCAACCACTGAGCAATCTCTCCAGTCCCATAATTCATTTTGATCATAATTTATTTCCATTACTTTCTTTGTTCCCCACCTCCCTAACCCAACTTCTGAACCCTTTCTTTCAAAAAACACTTTTTTTTCTTTTTTTTTTTTTTTGTTTTGAAGTAGGGTCTCATTTGTAGCCCAGGCTGACCTGGAATTCACTCTGTAGTCTCAGGCTGGTCTTGAATGCAAAGTAATTCTCCTACCTCTTTCTTAAGAATGCTGGGGTTGGCCTGGAGAGACGGCTTAGCAGTTACAGTGCTTGCCTGTGAAGTCTAAGGACCCAGGTTTAATTACCTAGTGCCCACGTAAGCCAAATACACAAGGTGGCTCATGCATCTGGAGTCTGTTTACAATGCCTGCAGGCCCTAGCACACTAATTCTCTCTCTATTTGCTTCTCTAGCACCAATAAATAAAGAAATAAAATAGTAAAAGAAAAAGAATGCTGGGATTAAAAGCATGTATCCCCATGTCTGGCTCAAAAAAAAAAAAAAAATTTCCCCCCAGACACAAAATGGCCTGGATATCCATGACCTCACAGTGCCTGACACTACCTATACAAGACCATCATAATAGGAGGAAAAGATCATGACATCAAAATAAAAGAGAGACTGATCGAGAGGGGGAGGGGATATGATGGGGAGTGGAGTTTCGAAGGGGAAAATGGGGGGAGGGAGGGTATTACCATGGGATATTTTTTATAATCATGGAAGTTGTTAATAAAAAGAAATTGAAAAGAAAAAAAATTTGGAGGGGGGTTTCGAGGTAGGGTCTCACTCAAGTGCAGGCTGACCTGGAATTCACTATGGAGTCTCAGGGTGGCCTCGAACTCATGGCAATCCTCCTACCTCTGCCTCCCAAGTGCTGGGATTAAAGGCATGCGCCACCACACCCAGCTGAAAAAAAATTTTTTTAAGACATAATTTAGAGCTTGGAAGACGGCTCAGCAGGTAAGAGCTCTGGCTGTGTAAGCATAAGGAACTGAATTCAATCCTCAACGTCCACATAAAAAACTAGGCATGGTTATGTGTCCCCGTAACCCCAGTACTAAAGGGGTTAGATGTTAGAGAATTGTTGGTGCTCATTGGTCAGCTAGTCTAACCCAAACCAGCAGCACTAGTTTTTGGGTTTTTTTGGGGGGATTGGTTTAGGTTTTCGAGGTAGGATCTTACTCTAGCCCAGGATGATCTGGAATTCACTATGTAGTCTTAGGGTGGCCTCAAACTCATGGCGATCCTCCTACCTCTGCCTCTCGAGTGCTGGGATTAAAAGGTGTGCGCAACCACGCCGGATTTAGCACCAGCTTTAGGGAGAAAGTCCACTTCAAGGAAATAAGTGTGTGTGCTCAGGTTCATACACTGGCACACGGATATGCATACACCATGCACACCATATGCACACAGTCATGGTTGCATTTTTCTGTGCAGACTCTATGCAGCTGTAAAGGAAAATGCAATCATGACATTTGCAGGAACATGGATTTGACTCGAAATCCTATGTTAAATGAGATAAGCAAGATTCAGGAAGGCAAATACTACATAATTTGTCTTATGTGTGGGACCGGGGTTCCAGATTATAAATGTGTGTGTGGATTTACATGTGTGTATTGTGTAGTTAAAATGGGATTATGAGTGAAGAGGAAGAAATCTTGAAACAAAGAGGGCAACAATGTGTGTGTGTGTGTGTGTGTGTGTGTGTGTGTGTGTGTGTGTGTGATATGTGATAAGAGCAAAAAGGGGGTCTATTGAGGAAAGGAAAGGAGCCAGGACAAGGGAGTATACAGGGGGAGGACAGTGGTGCAGGGGAATACATGACAACAAAAAATAATGACACAAAGCATGGAATGTCACAATGAAACCAATGCCTATGGTAAACTAAAAACCTAATGGGGAAAAGAGAGAGAGAGAGACCAGCCAAGTGTGGTGGCGCACGCCTTTAATCCCAGCACTCGGGAAGCAGAGGTAGGAGGATCACCGTGAGTTCCAGGCCACCCTGAGACAACCGAGTGAATTCCAGGTCAGCCTGGGCTAGAGTGAGACTCTACCCCCCCACACACACACACCAAAACAAATCAACTAGAGAACTAAAACAACTACAAACATCCCAGGTCGTATCCGTTGAGAAGTGGGGCTTGGGGATCGAGAAAGTTCTCCAAGATGGCTCCAATGCTCTGAGTGTAGAATGTTGGGTGGGACATGAGGGATCCACCCATTTTCTGATTCCTGACTTTCCCCAGGAGCTAACTCCCCTCAGCCCATTTATCCTTTTGTGAAACACAGATGACGCCTGCCCTGTTTCTGTGAGTTTTAAGCATGAGAACTGGTGTGAAAAAAAAAATTGTGAAAAGTAACCCACATATTTGCAGTAAGAGGGCCAGCAACGAGGCCCCATCTGGGGCCGGGCCTCGGGTGAACCTTCCACGTGGGTGCACATGGTCCGCTCGCCTCCGTCCCACCATGCTATAGATGGGTGCAGAGCAGGTGGAGCCTCAAAATCCTTCCACTCCCGGGCACTTGCCCGAGCAGCTGCCATGCAGCTAGGTAATTCTGGACAAATGGCAGCATGTCTGCACACAGCTACATTTATTTCCAAAATAACCAGTGAGATCTCCCCCACCCCCAGCAGTGTTGAGACATTCATTTCAGTTTTATCTGTTTTGAGGTCTGTAGGCCATGGGATGAGGAAGCCCCAGGCATGAGTCAGGAGGCAGAAGTTCATGAACTGCTTATTCTAACCTCCCAGCTAATGCCAGACAGTTATTTGATATGGGAGCATTTGAATTTGGGAGACAAAATATAGGGAAAATACTGTCTTAGCCATAACCCAAGCACCACACCAATACACACACACACACACACTCCCATACCCCCAAGTTAAGTACCCAGGATTCAGCTACTATGGAAGCCTCACTATATACAAGTTGCAGGTTGCTATAGTCAGGTTCTCATTGCTGGTAGAAATCACCAGACCAAGAGCAGCTTGTGGGGGGGAAAAAAGGAGGTTTATTTTGGCTTACATACTGAAGGGGGAAACTCCATGATGGCAGGGGAAACAATGGCATGAGCAGAGGGTGGACATCACCCCCTGGCCATCATCAGGTGGACAACAAGAGAGTGTGCCAAACACTGGCATGGGGAAACTGGCTATAATACCCATAAGCCTGCCCCCCAAAATACACTGCCTCCAGGAGGTGTTAACTCCCAAATCGCTATCAGCTGGGCACCTAGCATTCAGAACACCTAAGTTTATGGGGGACACCTGAATCCAACCACCACACAGGTGTACAGCAGTGCTCCAAGATGCTGATATTTTCTTATGAAATATCCAGCCTAGGGCTGGAAAGATGGCTTAGTGGTTAAGGCACTTGCCTGTGAAGCCTAAGGACCCAGGTTTGATTCTCCCGGTCCCACTAAGCACAAGGTGGCACATGCATCTGGAGTTCATTTGCAGTGGCTAGAGGCCCTGGCACATCCATTTTCTCTCTCTCTTTCCCCATGTCTCTGTCTCAAATTAAAAAAAATTTTAAAAAAATCAAGTCTAGGGCTGGAGAGACTGCTTAGCAGTTAAACGCTTGCCTGTAAAGCCTAAGGACCCCAGTTCCAGGCTCGATTCCCCAGGACCCACATTAGCCAGATGTACAAGGGGGCGCATGTGTCTGGAGCTCGTTAGCAGTGGCTGGAAGCCCTGGCACACCCATTCTCTCTCTCTCTCTCTCTCTCTCTCTCTCTCTCTCTCTTTTTCTGTCTTTTTCCTCTCTCTGTTACACTCAAATAAATAAATAAATAAAATGAACAAAAGAATTTAAAAAAAATCAAGTCTATACCTCTGACAAACACATCTTTTCATTTTGTTTATTTACATTTTGTCTAAACAAGCATCACAAATAGGCAGTAGCAGGAAAAAAGTTGCATTCAGGATTATGCTTGTGCAAAACATTTACAAGGACACCAGAGCAAAGAAGTTAAGCTTTTGATGGCTCTGATAAACTGTGTTGTACTTAAAAATCCATGTTTCTGGGAGGCTGAGGAGATGGCTCAATGGTTAAAGCAGTTGCTGTTCAAACTGGAGTACCTGAGTTCAATCCTTAGAACCTATGTCAATAGCTGGAAGCCATGGCAGGTGTCTGTAATCCCAGCAAGCTGATGGTAAGATGGGAGGTGGGGAGAGGAGAATTGTCCCGAAGCCCATGGGGAGCACAGCAAAGATCAGGACAGAGAAAATCTAGAATAATAAACAGCCTCAAAATGAGGTGGACAGGTAAGAATTAGCCCAAAAGTTGTCCTCTGACCTCCACGTGTGCCCCATGGCCGGCACTCCTACATGGACATGCACACACCAAGAAAGAACAATCCAGATTCTTTCCCTAGAGACATTCACCAGCGTTAACTCCTACCAAGATTGTTCTCTGGAATAGACATAGGAATCTCACCCCAGATCTAGAAAACAACTGGGCTAAGCTGGGGGGTTCTGCATTTGACATGTGTTTAAACCACCACCCAGAACACTGTCCCAAGCACTGGGTCTGGGGGGACCTAGTCAGCAATCTGAGCGCAATTGAGTGAAGTATGAAAATTCCTACCTGCTGTCACCAGCTGCACTGGAACGCCTTGTGACAAAGAACACAGCCTGCAAGGGGCCCAGAGATCATTTCTTTGTCTTCCTGACAGGCTGTGAGGTAGATGCCAGTAGAACTCTGGGGTTCTGGCAGGACCCCCCGGATACAGTGACGTAAGCACTACCCAAGGACACTATATCTAAAGGTCCATCATGTAGTAGGTCAGTTTGTGTATTTTGTGACCATCTTCCCCAGAGAGCAGTCACACATCCTATTACAAGTCAGCACATGACAATTTTCCACCAAAAGTAAGGCAAGAGTCTTAGAGAAGGGGTGGGTGCCCTTTGTCCTTCACAAGTAGGTGCAGTTTGGCCCAACTGGTTCTGCTGGTTCTGGTTTCTCACCACTGATATTTCCTTTCTTTCTTTCTTCCTTCCTGAGAGAGCAACAGCAAGAGAGTGAAGGAGAGAGAGAGAGAGAGAATTGGCAACCCAAGGCCTCTGCTTTGAAAATCGAACTCCAGACACTTGAACCACCTAGTGGTCATGTGTGACCTTGCACTGGCCTCACTTTTCTGTGTCTGGCTAATGTGGGATCTGAACAGAGATGAACATGGATCCTCAGGCTTCAAAGGCAAGCACCTTAACCACTAAGCAATCTCTCCATCCTGCTTTTGGCCTTTCCATTATCCATTTGCTTCCTTCCTGCTAGATTGCTGCAATGTAAAAAGTGGAAGAGCTTGTTTGCAAATACATTATGCGTATGATTGCTGAAATAACTTTTAGCACTGCTGGTTAGATTATATAGAAAAATGCATTGCTGGATCTCCTCTGGCTAGTATTGTTTTTTTTTTTTAATATCTTATTTTTTATTAGAGAGAGGGAAAGAGGCAGAATGAGAGACAGAGAGAATGGACACACCAGGGCTTCCAGCCACTGCAAATGAACTCCAGACACATACACCACCTTGTGCATCTGACTAATGTGGGTCCTGGGGAATAGAACCTGGGTCCTTTGGCTTTGCAGGCAAGTGCCTTAACTGCTAAATCATCTCTCCAGCCCCAGTATTGTTTTTTAAATTGCGTTCAATTCAGCAGATGTTTATTGAGATCCTACTAATTGTCCATCATGCCCCTGGAGATTCCAGCACAAGCTCCAGAAATGTAAAGTCAAGGGGGAAAAGCACACAGATGTAGCTGTGTGTGTGTGTTCCACCATTAAATTTAAATTACAAACACATATTGGGGGGAATTGAATTGCCAGTCAAGTAAACAAGTGCCAACTGGGACAATGACCTTTGGTCAAGCAGACTGTGACCCAGAATATGTACCTTAATTTCTTTACAAAGAAAAACAAGTTAACACACAAAGTGATGGATTTCATTAATGGAATTTTCGTACATATATGTCATTATACTTTGTTATTATTCATCCTTTCCCCTCCCCAAAGCTCTCCCCCATCCCCCTTGCCCCTCTGTTCCCAGCACCCTTTTGTTTTCTAACTAATATGTGTGTGACTGGTCAAGTGCTTTTTCCATATGAAGATGTAATATTTTAGTGTTGGTTGCTCTCAAATCTGAATAGTCTGAGATTTTTTTCCCCCAAATCATTTGATTTGTTCCTAATTACTTACTGCTAAAATATGGATTTTTTGAATTGTCAAATAGGTGTTAAACTTTTGAAAAAATTATAGGTATGGAAGCTAATTTTGGAGACAGCCCTAGTAAACAGAACAGTCACTACTGAGGAAAATTAGTGCCTGGCTTGCTGATTTCTGAGTTTATTTTTTTTTCCTCTGCAATAATAATATAGTGATCTCTTTCCAACAGTGGTAGGGCACTTCTGGGTCCTCATCCTCCCTCCTTCCCTTCTCATCAAGGTGGTTCTAACACAGCAAGAAAGGAGACCAGGGCTCCACTTCCCTAAGCACCTAGCCCCCATCAGTGATGACTACAGCTTTATATTTGTTGTTTTTTTTTTAAGATGAAAAATTGCAGGAGTTCTTTATTTGAATTTTAATGGGGACAAAATTTGCCTCTGAGAGAATTAGGCTGTATCCTTCATCTATTGCCAGAGAGCAATTTCGTACAGTAAGTGACAGCTTCTCTCCACAGAGTTTGAATTTCTAACTCCTGAATCATATTTTCCCTCTGAAGTCTATATCTGAGAAGACAAGAACACCATGAGAAGATGAGAATTATCCAACAACTAGGAAGCTAGTGGAAAACACAGAAACACCAGTGTTAGAGAAACATGGTTTTGAATCTGGAACTATAAATTATACATAATATATATATATATATATATATATATATATAATTAAAAAATAAATAAAAACAAATCAGAAAAAAGTACTTAAAATATACATACTCGGGCTGGAGAGATGGCTTAGCGGTTAAGCGCTTGCCTGTGAAGCCTAAGGACCCCAGTTCGAGGCTCGGTTCCCCAGGTCCCACATTAGCCAGATGCACAAGGGGGCGCATGCGTCTGGAGTTCGTTTGCAGAGGCTGGAAACCCTGGCGCGCTCATTCTCTCTCTTTCCCTCTCTCTGTCTTTCTCTCTGTGTCTAACGCTCTCAAATAAATAAATAAATAAAAATTATTAAAAAAATAAAATAAAATAAAATAAAATAAATATACATACTCTTCTCAGGATGTTTTATTTTATTTTTCACGTAGTTTTGTTTATGTATGCGTGTGGTGTATGCATGAGTCTCGGGGGTCACAGGACAACCTCCGGTGTCGTCTTCAGAGACACTGTCCACCTCCTTTTGAGATGTATATATATATATATATACATACATGGGGTGGTTTCAAGGTAGAATCTTGCCCAAGCTGACCTGGAATTCATAATATGTGTAGTGCTGGGATTAAAGGCATGTGCCACCACCCCTGGCGGAATGTATATTTTAAGGAACAAAATATAAGTCATCATATAACTATTGAGTAGATGGGACATGACACACTAAGACCAATGACAGGAACAACTGGCTCACCTTAGTTCTTCCTACGGTCATCATGTGGTAGCAGGACCTTCAGAAACGAGAGGCTGAGGCAGCTCTGTGAACCCTGACAGTATCTCACGTTCTGTTTCATCTTCTGTAACCTCAAACTGAAACTTAACATTTCGTACAACAGCAAACACAGGCAACAAACTGGAAGAGTGGCGGAACCGCCTGTGACTTTGTCGCCACGACAAATCGCAGCTCTTTCCAGATCACGTGACTTGTTGCAGCGCTCTTGGGGTGTACTTCATACCACTTCGGCACTAAATATTAAAGTTGGTGTTGGAGCTTGTTATCTTACAGTTATAAGAAAAACACATATGTTACTGTGCCACGACTTAAAAAACTTTCTTTTGTACCAGTATTTCAGCAAAGCTGGCTTCTTTCACATCCCTTATATTTTAAACTACATTTTATTATATTATATTTTAAAATATTCTGAGGGCCGGAGAGATAGCTTACTGGGAAAAAGTTCTTTTCTCTCAAGCATGAAGACCCGAGTTCCGTCCGCAGTACCCATGTCAAATGCTGGGTGTGGTGGCAATGGCTGTAACCTTACAGTTGGAGATGCAGAGAAAGGAGGGTTCCTGGGACTCATTGGCTATCCAGTCTAGCCTACTTGGTGGGCTCCAGGCCAGTGAGGACCCTGTCTCAAAAGGAGGTGGACAGTGTCCCTGAAGACGACACCGGAGGTTGTCCTGTGACCCCCGGGACTCACGCATACACCACACGCATACATAAACAAAACTACATGAAAAAAATAAAATAAAACATCCTGAGAAGAGTATGTATATTTTAAGTACTTTTTTGCTGATTTATTTTTATTTATTTTTTCATTAGAAACAGAGAGAGAGAGGGAGAATGGGCACACCAGGGCCTCTAGCCTCTACAGACAAATCCAGATGCATGTGCCACCATGTGCATCTGGCTTACATGGGACCTGGAGAATCAAACCTGGGTCCTTAGGTCCTTAGACTTCACAGGCAAGTGCCTTAACCATTAAGTCATCTCTCCAGCCCAGTATATATTTTTTAGTAGACATCCAAATGGATCCATGGTCCTCTAAATATTGAATACCCCTTAGGAGACTCTCAGTATTAAGTGACTTTTAGTATTGTTCCACTGGGGGTGGGAGGGGATGACAGAGCTTCCATCTAGCAAAAGGCCTAAAAATGTATTTATTTATGGCTTTTTATGTGGCTTTAGTTACCTCTTTCCAAATAACACAGGTTAGCATAAACATAAAAAAAAACCTCACATGCAATATGCTTGTGAAACACGGGATCGTTTGATCTTCGAGTGGCTGGTGAAGACGGCATTGGCTTTCAGCGATTCAAGGGCTAAATCTTCAAGGTCCCCTCTGCTCCCGGCTGCTCGCTGTTTACCATGTGCTTCTTTTACTGGTGGGTCGAAGGTGCACAGACAGTTAGGTCCTGCACAGGAAATGACGTTCAAATCTGATCATTTTCCTACCTTGCTAAAAAGTCAGGGATGGGCGGAAGTTGAAAGTGTTGATTTAACTTAAGATTTGGATTGCCTGTGGCTTTGTTTGTTTGTTTGTTTTCTGTTTTTCGAGGTAGGGTCTCACTCTAGCCCTGGCTGACCTGGAATTCACTATGGAGTCTCAGGGTAGCCTCGAACTCACGGCGATCCTCCTACCTCCGCCTCCCGAGTGCTGGGATTAAAGGCGTGCGCCACCACGCCCAGCAACCTGTGGCTTTTAATTACCATTCGATCCAGGTCCCAAAGTCCTGTCACTGCACTCCTATAGCTCTAATGAAACACTTACAAGAAGCTGTTTGTACCATCAGTTAACTTAGCCGTGGCAATGTTCTTTCTTGAACCTGTATTATCCTTCTCTTGTGCGTGCCCCTGGTGCTTGGCAGACAATTGATCCTCTGTAAGTAGGTGGGTCTGAAATGAACAATTATCTACTGTGCATGGTTAGGGGGCCTTCGTGCTTGAAGATGTCAGGGCAAACATCTCATTTCCTGCTATAGACTTGTTTATGTGATGTCTATTCCACAAATGCTGACCTCGTACTTTGGGCCTGGGATTGTGCTAGATGCTAGACACTAAGATGAATACAATATAATCACTTTCTCCAAGGAATTTTAGGGCCACGGGGACACCAGACAAACATTGCAATGAAAGTGGGTGCAGGGGTATGGACTAGGCTCGCTGTTGGCTCAACAGGTGGATGGGCCAACTTCATTTTAGTTGAGTTTTGTTGTTTGTTTGGTTTTTGGTCTTTGAGGTAGGCTCTCGCTCTAGCCCAGGCTGATTTGGAATTGGAATTCACTATGTAGTCTCTCAGGATGTTCTTGAACTCACAGCCCTCCACCTACCTCTGCTTCCCCAGTGCGTGGATGAAAGACGCCGTGTGCCTCCATGCCTGGTGTGGCCAACTTTTGAGAATGAGTGTGAGAGATAAATGCCAGAGGGGAATCCCAAGATTAGGTAGGACTCAGCTAATGGGAGAGAGGGACATGGCCGTCTTCTAGAGCTGGGAGCTCCGAGTGCTCAGCAGGAGAGCGGCACACTGAGGCTTTCACGTCTTGATGCTCACATGTCAACCCCCTTCCTGCCCTCTTCCCTATAAAAGACCCCGACCTTTGCAGCTGAGCTCAGTGAGGACAGGGAAGACCCGCTCCTCCCCCCAGCACCCAGGCTGATGAGTCGATTGTGGTTGTTCCATTTCTCTTTGTAAGTGTTTGCCGTCAGGTGGGCATTGTGACCATGTGCTGGCCAGTGACATGAAAGGGGAAGCGGGCACAGAGACTTCCTTTCAGACATAGGATGACGGCATCTCGCCAGGAGAAAGTTAGCCTTCCCCTTCTTGTCTTGAAAATGCATCTGATGTGTGCAGCCGTGGCAGCTATCTTGTGACAGAGGAAAGATAATGAGAGCCTGGGGGCTCTTGGATAGTAACACTGGATAGCAACCAATACTGGCAACTGGGCTCCTTGCAGGAGAAAAAAGATTAACCCCCTCCTTGCCTATGCTATAAGCACTTAAATTTCTTTTTTTCTTGATGGCTAACCACATTACGATTGACTCATATAACTTGCATAAACTGTTACATGTTTCCCCAATGGGTTCCCAGTCAGAGCACAGCTAACGGCCCTGAGATTCACTGGTTGATTCGCCCCACCTACATAACCCTGAGACTCAACCCTTGCTGACCCCTTTAGTCTCCCTGGTCATCCTGGAAATTTGCTAGGGAAGTAGCTTCAAAAATGCAACCTCCGGGCTGGAGAGATGGCTTAGCGGTTAAGCGCTTGCCTGTGAAGCCTGAGGACCCCGGTTCAAGGCTTGATTCTCCAGGACCCACGTTAGCCAGATGCACAAGGGGGCGCACGCGTCTGGAGTTTGTTTGCAGTGGCTGGAAGCCCTGGCGTGCCCATTCTCTCTCTCTCTCTTTCTCTATCTGCCTCTTTCTGTCTCTGTCACTCTCAAATAAATAAATAAAATGAACAAAAATGCAACTTCCCTCTTTCTCAGAATCTCCCCTTTAATGTAAAGTCAGGGGAAAGTCTTTCTGACTCTGCATTGTACTTAGTCACAAATGCCCTGGGTGACAGACACTTTTGGTTAAAGTGTACTTTCTTCTTTGCTCTACCCTCCCTATTTTCATCTCATTTTCTTGCTATTTTCCTAGAAGCTCAGCATCACTCTCCTCCTTTAGACAAAGCATATGCCAGGCAGATCATATCATCCTGGGCCAGTCCAGTCCTCAGAGGTCAGGTCTGTCCCTCAGAGCTTCTCTGAGGCTGGTTCGCATGCCTGAGCGTGAAGATGTGGAGAGCATAACATTGCCAAGATAAGCAGGGACCTGGTCTATCCTAGCTTAGATGTGTGCACCCTGGCCTCTAAGCCAGAGTTTCAGCGAGTTTGCCATATAGTGTGTGGAGGTGCTACCCCGCTCCCTCAGCTCAATAGGCAGAGCTCAAAAGACACAGCCTCTTGGCTGCTCATTTCCAGCTTCCTGGTCTGGCTACTGAAACATGTGTCCAAGAAGAGTAGGATCCTCAGCGTGTGTGTGTAGGGGGAGGGAAATCATGATATTAAAAAATGGGGAGGCACTTGCCTGTGAAGCCTAAGGACTCGTGTTCGATTCTCTAGGTCCCACATAAGCCAGACGCACAAGGTGACGCAAGCTCACAAGGTCACACATGCACACAAGATGTTGCACACATCTAAAGTTTGATTTTAGTGGTTGGTGGCCCTGGTGTGCCAATTCTCTCTTGCTCTCTCTCTCTCTCTCTCTCTCTCTCTCTCATTCTCTCTCTGACAGTGAAAAATAATAAAAAGATTTTTAAAAAGATGGAGGGCTGGCGAGATGGCTTAGTGGTTAAGGTGCTTGCCTATGAAGCCTAAGGACCCATATTCTACTCTCCAGATCCCAGGTTAGCCAGATGCACAAAGGTGAGGCCAGTGCAAGGTTGCACATGTCCACTAGGAGGAGCAAGTGTCTGGAGTTCGACTGCAGTAGCTGAGGCCCTGGTGCACCAATTCTCTATCTCTCCTCTGTCTCTTTCTCTCTCTCTCTCAAAATATGTTTTTTAAATATTTGATTTATTTATTTGAGATGGGGAGAGGAAGAGGCAGATATAGAGAAACACAGAATGGGCAGGGCCAGGCTCTCTAGCCATTGCAAACAGACTCCAGATGCATGCGCCCCCTAGTGCATCTGGCTTATGTGGGTTCTGGGGAATCGAACCCGGGTCCTTAGGCTTGACAGGCAAGCACCCTAACTGCTAAGCCATTTCCCCAGTCCTCTAAATTTTAAAAAATATAAAAGAACAAAAGATGGGGAAACACCTGGGAATCATTGAAGTTCTTTAACAGGAAGTAATCTGATGACATTTCCAGTTTGAAAGATAATGAAAAGCAATACAGATACTCTAGGTAATGACTCTGGGATCAGAAAACCAACCAGCCCCACCTCAAACAGCCTCCTTATGGGCTCAGGAACGGTGTGGTAATGAGGAAGCAGGAGGGAGGCATACAAACATGGTTCACGACCGTAATCCCGGCAGCACTCGGGACGCAATGGCAGGTTTGCTGCAAGTTTGAGGCTGGTGTGGGTTAAATAGCGAGTACCCGTGCACCCAGGGAATCGCAGCAAAACCCCATGGTCTCAAAACAAACAACAAGCCGGAGTTGGCCTGTGAGAAATCTTAAGGCGAGAAATCAAAGCCAAGTCAGTGGGTTGTTGTTGATTAAACACTGGGAGTGAAGGAACTACAGAAGGCGACTTCCACCTTCTAGTTTGAGAGCCTGGGTACAATGTGATGTCCTGCACAGAGCCTGGAAGTTATATGGGGAAAGAATGGAAGAAATTGATTTAAAGTGCATGTGGGATGGCCAAGGGAAAATCCCTGGCTGCAGTCAGATATACAGATCTAGTGGAGAGTGTAGAGGTTTTAGAGGCATCAGCAGACAGTAATTGTAGATGCCTGTGGGCACTGGTGATACTGGACAGGGAGAACACAGCAGCAACAAGAAGGGTGCCAACGTGAGTAAATGACTTGAGTTGAAGGACAAAGACATGGACTGTCGTGTGTGTGTGTGTGTGTGTGTGTGTGTGCACGCATGGGGGATGTATCTGTCTGTTTGACCTCTATTTCTCCTTGAGCTTTGGCTTCATTGTCACTAATTCAAACAGAACTTTTCGACTAGGCCAGAGAACCATGCTACTAACAGCTCTAGTTTAGTTCCTCGCCTCTAATTTAAAAGATAAATAAGTGAAAGGTGTTGAGATAAGAATTCCAAAGCTAGCCTCAATCTAGGGATCCTCGTGCTTCAGCCTGAGCGCAGTGCTGGGACCCTAGGTGTGCACCATCACCCCTGACTGAGGAAGAGGCTCTTTCTCCCCATACTCATGCGTCTTACACAATGTCAGGGGTGTAGCCTTGGGCTATCCGGGCATGAGTCCCACACCATATCCGTTTGGGAGGAAGGGCGCAGGTCCCGTTCCCAAAAGAGCAGGACAAGAGGAAGAAGGAAGGGAGAAGTTGACATGTCAGAATAAATTATTAGCTTTTCAGAAGCCAAGATCTGTATCTTGTTAATCACTCCTTCCTCCACCCTCCACCGTCTAGTACCTTTACATGCCTGTATTCAACAAGTGTGTCTAGAACGAAAGCGCACATTACACACGATTAGCAGTGAGGACTTGATAAATGGCATGACAAAGATTAACACCCCAAAATCTGATTTGGACAATATACAAAAGTACTTTATTTTTTTTCTCCAGTACTTGGCTACTACTAACATAGATATTAATAGAGTCTCTAAAAAGAGCCAATCTTTTTCAGGTTTTGGAAGAGGACACCGTATCAGTTGGGACCAAAATAGTTTCAGATGAGAATGAGATTGGGGGGGGGGTGTCTCCTGTAAACTAAAGTGTGGTGGTGTTTGTCTCATTGCTCTGTTGTGAGGCTGACTGTAATTTCACACTGCATTAGCACGCCTGCGGGGTAGACACCTTAATTACTAAGGATGCCAGATATGAGGAGGAGTGCTAATAAAACCTTTATTAATCGGTGACATGCTTCCAACTTTCATGAACAGATGCGAAGGAGGAATGAAACCTTGTAAGCCACAGTCCCCACCAATTCCCCTCAGGTAAGTGAACAAACGTTTTTCTTTTCAAGTACCTTTTCCATCCATTAGGGGGAGCCCTGGCGCTCATCAAAGCTTGGCTTTTCCTATATGTCATTCCATCCCACGCCCATGAAGACTTGGTTGGATGTAGATGCCTAAGCCCTCCGCTCTGTAAGGGCTCAGAGATCCAGTTAGTGGTCATATTTTTCACAGAGGTAAGAGACTATCATTCTAGCTATACTAAGGCGAGCACATTATTTAAGTTCTCAGTGGATTTAGAATCATATTAGTGAAAGTTTCCATTGACAATAGAAGTTCCTACCAGAAAACAGAAGAGTAATTATGTGTCAAAATCTTTGCTTATTAAAAAATAGAAAATGCTGAATGTATGCCCTTTCAATTTTAAAGAGCTTAATTTTAAATACCTGTTAGGCACTAGCGTGATCTTTATGCTCAGCAAGTTTTTAAAAGTATTATTGGCACTCAGCTGATAATTATTATCATTATTATAAGCTTTTCGAATGTAATTACAGTATAAGGCTCTTCCCTTTTCAATACAAAGCCATTTTCAAACAAAGTTTGAAAGGTACTGTAAATTAACAAATAACGCAAAAGCAGCACTCAGACTTGGATTGGGAGGTGCCTGCTCCTTCTTGCCAACACTGAATTTCTGTGTCTGGGTGTTGCTTTCCCCCCCTTTTATATTATCTGTCTCCATCGAGCTAATAAACTTGCTAATTGGTAACTACGTACTGGGTATATACCAAGTCATTGTATTTGGAGCCATGGGCCCACAAAGATGACACCTTCCCCTGAGAAGCTTCCGGTCTTTACAGAACCATTTGACCAGTGTCTGTGCAACAATGACCTTTGTGTGAGCTCCAGTAAACAGCACAGGATGGACGTCATTGCTCTTGGTCATCCTCAGCCTTGATACATGCCTTCATGTACTAGATTCCAACATGCACTTGCTCCAAGGCACAGGCCAGGTATATGGAGAGAACATTGGAGGTATGAAGGGAATTATATAGACTGAGTAAGACACCCTCCCTGACCTCAGAGAAATTAACAGTGAAGTGGAAGAGCCTGTTTTTTGTTTGTTTGTTTGTTTGTTTGTGTTTTGGTCTGCTTATCTATCTGCCTTCCTAGCTATCATCTATCTGCCTACCATGTGTCTCTTCCCAGGGCCTTGAACATTGCTAGGCAAACAGGGTAACTCTGAAGTGCATCCTCAGCCCTAGCTTTCAGTCATTTCTTTTGTATGGGTTTCATACTCTAGTGCAGAGTTTCTGGTACTATTTAAAAGGGCAACAGGGAGAAAGTGGCTTTTATTTATTTAGTTTTTTTAATATTTTTTTAAATATTTTTTTATTTATTTTATTTGAGAGCAACAGACACAGAGAGAAAGACAGATAGAGGGAGAGAGAGAGAATGGGCACACCAGGGCTTCCAGCCTCTGCAAACGAACTCCAGACACGTGCGCCCCCCTGTGCATCTGGCTAACGTGGGACCTGGGGAACCGAGCCTCGAACCAGGGTCCTTAGGCTTCACAGGCAAGCGCTTAACCGCTAAGCCATCTCTCCAGCCCAGAAAGTGGCTTTTAAAACAGTGGCTCTCTGCCAGGTGTGATGGCGCCCGCCTTTAATCCCGGCACTCGGGAAGCAGAGGTAGGAGGATCACCATGAGTTCAAGGCCACCCTCAGACAACATAGTAAATTCCAGGTGAGCCTGGGCTAGCGCGAGACCCTACCTCAAAAAAAAAAAAAAAAGTGGCTTTCTAGTGGATGAGTAGGAGTTTACAAAGTGGAGAATAAGGGAGGAGCATTTTAGGTGAAAGTTACAGCAAATGCAAGTGCATAGAGGCATGAAAGTGTGCTAACCATGGCCCTGCTGAAAGCGGGAGACAGCCCTGGCCACATCTCTAGCTCTGACCTGAGAGCTCTTATCCCTAGACATGGATGGTCCTTAACATATGCTTGATATTTGCAACAATAATGATGGTAAGAGCCAAAAGATGAGCATAAGGCTAAGTGTTGAACAAGCCCGAGACGGGAGGAGTTAGCGAGGCTGGGCGTGCTCATGGGTGTCAGGCGCGGTCACACTCTTGGGCTTTGGGTGTGACGGCCACAGAACCCCTTTCTTACTCACTGGATGCCCTTTATCACCATCCTGTGCCATGGGCTGTTTGGTTTCAACTACGCAGTCTATTTCGTGGTAGCAAAGTGTTGGGTTCGCTGACAAGGCCATCCACTTCACCCCCATTTCCTTGGAGCCTCTCTTCCCACGCTTGAGGCTGAGTGTACCCCTCTGACAAGCAGCTGAGCAGTGTGTCTGCAGGTTTCCCAGGGACCAGGTAAATGCAACTTCATCAGCTAGGGTTTGCGTCCTTGGTTTCTATTGGTCTCTGTCATGTGATTCACATCCATCCAACTGGCAATGTTTTTGAATCCTTTTCTAGTCCTCATCAAAGGGGCTTGTGATCTTAATATTGTTCATAACACACAGTCTCCTCCCAGAAGCTAACAGTCGAGCTGCAGTGATGAAACTTGTCCCTAAAAGAGATAAATAATAGCACGTGGAGGTAGAGAGAAGACGGGAAATAGCACGTGGAGGTAGAGAGAAGACGGGAGAACCCTCAGAAAAAGCGAGCCCTCTCTACAGCGTGACTGTTACCCTTGCCACCCAGTCTGAGGAACTTTGCTATCGAAAACCATACAGCATCAGTCTTGGCATCAAATAATCGTAAAATAATAATGTTATTTTAATAACAGTAGTGACCAGTACTATTTTATTTAAATATTCATGAAACCCTCATGCTATGATTACGAATTTACAATGAGGATGTTGAGGCACAAGCCTGGTTATGGTGGTTCTGGATCTGGAATCTGGGCCTGGCGAGGGTCACTGCCAGCCTACAGAATCTTGGTACAAAGAAAACAGTTCAGTTCCCCAGTGCCTACATAAAGCAGATGCACAAAGTGGTGCATGATTCTGGAGTTTGTTTGCAGACACCTTTCTGCTTGCAAATAAACAAATACATTTTAAAAAAATAATTAGAATGTTTATGCTCTGGAAAGATGGCTCAGTGGTTAAAAGTGTTTGCTTTCAAAGCCTGATAGCTTGGGTTCCACTCCCCAGTACCCACATAGGACCAGGTGCACAAAGTGACACATGCATCTGGACTTCATTTGCAGTGGTGGAAGCCCTGGCATGTCCATTTTCTCTTTTTGTCCAATAAATGAGGAGAATCACTTTTCAGGCTGGTTGGTTCTGATCCGTTAAGTGCAGAAGCCATAGCAGGGTTTAAAAAAAAAGTACCTTCTAAAAAATCTCCATCTCCAGAACTCAAGATGCATTCTATTTCCACTGCCTAAGCATCACCTGAGCAAGGAAGGAACCAAGAATACCCAATGTATC
The DNA here is from genome assembly GCF_020740685.1 of Jaculus jaculus. Classification (NCBI taxonomy): domain Eukaryota; kingdom Metazoa; phylum Chordata; class Mammalia; order Rodentia; family Dipodidae; genus Jaculus; species Jaculus jaculus. The sequence continues at coordinate 137,362,527 of NC_059107.1, forward strand.
TGTTTAAATATTAGTGGGAGGTGGGATAGGGTGAGGCCTGGAGGTGAGATAGAACAGCCATCACTTCCTAATCCTGTTTTAGTAATAATGAATAGAAATGAAATCTCTAGACTGTATTGAGGTGACTGTTGGAAGTTCAGACTTGAGGGAAAATTTCTAAAAAGGAAAAAGAGCTGTCTGTTCAGTTTTGTATCTTGTTTGAAAATAGACTTCAAACATTCAGCAGTGTTCTAGAGATCACAACCCCCTGTGCCCCAACCACCTTCTGAGCCCTCAGCCCCCAGCAATCCTAGTTGACTTTTAAGGTTCTGCTAGTTTTATGTTTTAACTGAAAGACAGAAAAAAATAATCTTGCCCAGTAGGGTTTCCATTTGTTTCTATCAATGGGCTGAATTTAGTTTAGGAAAAGTCTGTGCAAAGGGAATAAAAATGTACCTGTTCCCATTGCCAGATCTGGGGACATTTGGAAATGAAGGAGTTGCATTTTGTCTATTCTTCTGTCAGCTCTTCCATGATGGACAAACCAAATGCGCATGCTAGCGTGTTGTCCCATGTCACTTCCCGATCCGTGTCACTTCCCAATCCATGTAAATTGGCTTGTCAATTGCATTCTGGAGGGAAACACGTGACACTGGCAAGCAGAAACATCATGGCTGTGACATGGATGAGATACAGGGAGTCATTCTAAGGCCAGCAACAGTCAGAGAATACCACAGGAGGAGTGGGGTGAGACAGTGCTGAGTGAACCCGGAACAGACTGTAGCTGCTGTGAGACAGGATGCCCCACGACCCCTGTGGCCTTTGAGAGGGACACAAAAGCAGCCAACGTGCGGACTCATGGGGATGGAGCTGAGGGGAAATATTTGAGCTTCATCTAAGCTCTCTCCATCTCAGTTTCCTGCTGGAGCCCGCCATTGGCTAAGGAAGACGAAAGGCAAGGGTTATATCTACAAATGTTAGACTTCTGGTATTGAGCAGGATGGACAGGAAAAGGGAAGAACAGAAGGAGAAATGAGAGTGCATAACTCAGATGGGCAAGAAGAACAAAGATGGGCTGCGTAGAGAAGGGAGGGATGGAGGTGTTGGTCCTTCAGGGAGGAATGCTGATCTGCAAATCCATGAGATGTATATTAAATAAATACAACCACACCTCATCAAATGACTTGGAATAAAAAGACAAAAATAAGCTGGGCATGGTGGTGCATGCCTGTTACCCCAACACTTGGGAGGCTGAGATAGGAAGATGGAGAGTTTGAAGCTAGCTATGCTATGTACTAAGTTCCAGGCCAGCCTGGACAAAATAGCAAAACATTGACTCCAAAAAAAAAAGAAAGAAGGAGGTGAATGAGGAGGAGGAGGAAGAGCAGAAAACACAGGCTAGAGAGACAGTTTAGAAGTTAAGATATTCACCTGCTAAGCCTAGGGACCCAGGTTCCATTCCCCAGTACCCATGAAACCCAGATGCACAGGGTGGTGCATGTGTCTGGAGTTTGTTTGCAGTGGCCGGAGGCCCTGGAGCACCCATTTTTTTCTCTCTCTCTATCATAAATAAATAACTAAATAGAAATGGTCTGTGGAGATGTTCTGAGCAGTTAAAGGTGCTTGGTTGCAAGCCGGCCAGCCAGAGTTCAACTCCCCAGAACCACTTAAAGCCTAATACCAAGATGCACACTCATCTGTAATCCAAATGAGCCAACGGGAGAAGACGATGGAAGCTGCAGGCTGGCTGGACTCTCCTATTCATAGAGCGAAGTGTCACAGACAGAAAATGACAGTAAGGAAGACTCTTGACTCAGCAGGTGGAGGGAGAGGACAAACACCCCACGTTTTTCCTCAGACCTCCATATATGTGCTGTGGAATGTGTACACCCCCCCACCTCATACATCATATACATCCACACATACATCTATAATGTTTTTTGTATTAAGTAGAAACTTTGTATGGACACATCATATGTTGGTACCATCATTTCCCTCCTCCCTACCTGCACTCCACTGAGGACTCTCCTTAGTGGGATCGCTGGTATTCGCCATGGAGTTTGTAGGTTTTGAGTCAGGAGAGCAGCAGACCATCGTGGCGGGGAGGGCTACGACTCTGGATATTCCTTCCCACAAGAAAGAAAACAGTGACAAAAGGAAGACAGGCCATCATAAGCTTTGCATGTGGGATCCTGTGTGTGAGGCTGAGGGTTCGAGGTGCTGGTGGGACAGTTGTGTTCTCAGTGTGAGGAGTGTCCCTTCTGGAGGCCATATGCCCAGCTGGATGACAGCAAATGGCCATGCTTGGAATTGATACCCATGGCTTCCTCACCAGCTTAGTGGCATCATATATATATATATATATATATATATATATATATATATATATATAATTTTATTTTATTTTATTTTATTTTATTTTATTTTATTTTATTTTTGAGAGCGACAGACATAGAGAGAAAGAGAGATAGAGGGAGAGAGAGAGAATGGGCACGCCAGGGCTTCCAGCCTCTGCAAACATACTCCAGACGCGTGCGCCCCCTTGTGCATCTGGCTAACGTGGGACCTGGGGAAGCGAGCCTCGAACCGGGGTCCTTAGGCTTCACAGGCAAGCGCTTAACCGCTAAGCCATCTCTCCAGCCCTATATATATATATTTTAAGAAGGGCAAAGGCACCAGAATGAAGCAGCAGCAGACAACGCCAGCCTGCTCGCTGCGAAGTCCGGCAACTCCATTGTCAGCTCAGAGCATCTCCCCACCAGAATCTCAAGGAAGCGGAAGAACAAGCGACTGTGGAGCTATCTGCCTGTTAATCTTATCTTCTGCTATTCATTTTAAGAGTTTGAGTTATTATTAATATGAAGGCCGGCTTTCTGGCAGCTCTTCTCTTTGAATGGGTCTGTGCCAAGCTGCCAGTCATCAAAAGGACTCAGGGCCTAGGATTACGCTGACGACGAGTCTCTGAGATGTGATGGCTGAGAAGAGACATGGGAAACTGTGGTGTTTTAAAGGGGGTCAGCATTTTGTATCCAACCCATGATGCACTTTGGGCTCCTTCTTTCAAAGGCGTAGCAAGACAAACACAAGCAGTGGTGGACTAGAAATCTTGACAAAACCCGAGAAAATCTTGATTTTTCAAGAGGCTGCTCAAGTTGCAGAGATGCCCCAAATCTGAAGGAGCAATTAACTGATAAGTTGCCCTACTTCCTGCAGGGTGAGCTCCGGCCCATGGTGCTTACCATGGTGACTGGTGACTTCCTATATGCTGGCTGTCAATCAGGTACAGCTTTAGATTATTAACCACCGATGGGTTTGGTGCATACTTGGGAGACTTGTGACACTGAGTATGTATGCTACCTCAGCGACAGGATCATTAATCCTGGATCCCACAGCCTCTGAACAACATCTAACATTTTCCTTTCTTTCCATAGGCAACAGGTCACCTATCCCTAAAACAAACTGAAGGCTCTTAAGTAGCTCAAGAAAGTCACTGTTGGGACTTTGAGTTAAAAAACAGAACTCCTGGGCTGGAGAAATGGCGTAGCAGTTAAACGCTTGCCTATGAAGCCTAAGGACCCCAGTTTCAGGCTTGATTCCCCAGGACCCATGTTAGCCAGATGCACAAGGGGGTGCACACATCTGGAGTTCATTTGCAGTGGCTTGGAGGCCCTGGTGCGCCCATTCTCTCTCTCTTTCTCTCTCTCTGCCTCTTTCTCTCTCTGTTGCTCTCAAATAAATAAAAATAAACAACAAATTTAAAAAATAAAAACAGGGCTGGAGAGATGGCTTAGCGGTTAAGGGCTTGCCTGTGAAGCCAAAGGACCCCGGTTCGAGGCTCGGTTCCCCAGGTCCCACGTTAGCCAGATGCACAAGGGGGCGCACACGTCTGGAGTTCGTTTGCAGAGGCTGGAAGCCCTGGCGCGCCCATTCTCTCTCTCTCCCTCTATCTGTCTTTCTCTCTGTGTCTGTCGTTCTCAAATAAATAAATAATAATAATAATAAAACTAAAAAAAGAGCTGCAACCAGTTTTTAAAAAAATAAAAAATAAAAAAAATAAAAATAAAAACAGAACTCTGGCATGTCTCATCCCATCCTCACATCTGCACTTGTAACTCTGCTGGCTACTAACCATGAACTGCTAAGTTATGGTGTAGAGAAAGCCCATGACTGGAATGCTGGGTGCGAGCCCAGGTTGTCCCTACCAAAGTAAGGAGCCATAAGCCTTCTTACTTGACAGGAAGGGTTGGGTATTACTAAGCCCAGGGTGTTCCTCATCCACCCACCTATCTCTCCAGGGTCTCGTGGCATGGGAGAGAGGACTGCCCTCAGCCTCATCATAAGAGATTATTTGGAAGTTCTTGTTTTTAACTTTTTAATCTCATTTAGGACCTTCAGCTGCTGCAAACAAACTTCAGACACATGTGCCACTTTGTGCATCTGGTTTACGTGGGTCCTGGGGAATCGAACCTGGGTCCTCTGGTTTTGTAGGCAAAGCTTTACCTGCTAAGCCATCTCTCTAGCCCTTTTTTGGAACTTCCAACAGAGTACTGCACCTATTTATACACCTGCAACAGAGCACTAATCCCTCCCTCTCCCAGGGAAGGTCATCCTCTTTGCTGGTGAGACAGGGAAGTGGGGGGTGGGGAGGAAACGGTTAGCTAATGAGATCAGCCCAGTTGACCCTGACAATCAATAGGGTGACAGATGTCACAGTCAGATTACCCTCACATCTCCTCAACCACGCCTTAGCTTCTCATGTTAGCCACACTGTTTCAACTCATCTCTCAGCCTCAACTCAAACTTAGGAAAACAACATTGGGTCTTATCTCTTTTCAACTATCGACTCATCAGCAGACCCATAGGATCTCCAGGTCTTTCCTTTTTCCTGTCAGTCACCAAAAGGGGCCAGGAGCTTCAAAAAAGTCCTCAGTATGGAAGGCCACACAGATATGAGCAAGCAAAGCTGTGGAGGGGAAAGTAGTCTGGAATTCTAGAAGGGCAACACTGACACTATTTTACCCTTTTTCATGGCATGGCCCAGCTTCTGCCCAGTGAGTTGTAGCTGCAGAAAGTATGGGGGGTGGGAATCTGTTGACCACCAGAACTAATATGCTTAGCGGTTTTGGGTCTCCACCAACCCGGTCAACCTTACAGACCATGATCAGATTAAAAAAAAAAAAAAAAAAAAAAACAGAGAGAGAAAAGTGAAGTGCCTGGATAGCCATCTTGTGACTGTGACCAATTGCCTACTGAACAGTTCTTAATGTCTCAAGTCTCAGAAGGAAACCAAGACTGAATCTATAAAGTCCTGTCCAGAAGAAATGAGTCTGAGTATGGATGGCCTGGTTAACCCAGATTGCATTTGGTGCCTGAGGGAGTGGATGTTTTCTCATTATGAAGATGTTCCCATCCAACGAATGCTGTGCATAAAACTGTTCAGAATCCGTCTGAACTGCCTGTTTCCGTGGTAGCAGGCCTCAGTCTGGAGGATAGATCTGCACCACCTTCTTTTGTTCGGGATTCAGCCATTTGTGTTATGAGAACTTCTGAAATGTGCTATAAAAGACACCCAACAAGACGGGCTCAGCCAGTTGGAGAGGGAAGCTTTGTCACGGGTAGGATGTATATCCTGAGGCCAGACGGTCATGTCCAAAAGAAAGCGATCAAAGAGAGAGACCACATGCCTAAATGTTTATTTCAGTTGTTCGTATTTCCCACACTTTTCAAATGTGAACTTATGTCCTGAAGGTGGAGCTTTAGTACGCAAGAAAATTGGGAAGGGAATGAGGCATTTGTTCAAAATGGGGCAGAATTGAAAAGACCCTGTCTCCATGCTTCCCAGTTGCCTACATTTTTTTCATGCCAAAAAGTTAGCATGGATTCTCGTCTCTTCCACTATAGGAGTCTGCACACGAATGAGCGAGAGAGAAGAGGAGCCTGCTTGCCAGAGCGGGGCTTGTAGTCTCAGCAGAATAGGAGACATGAGCCCCATCACAGCCTGTTCGACTTCATGCTGATCGCATTTTAAAAATGTTGTTTTCTAAGGCAGGGTGTGGTGGTGCACGCCTTTAATTGCAGAGGTAGGAGGATGGCTGTGAGTTCAAGGCCACCCAGAGACTACATAGTGAATTCCAGACCAGCCTGGGCTAGAGTGAGACCCTACCTTGAAAAACAAACAAACAAACAAAAAAGTTGTCTTTTTCAAAAATGAGGCAGCAATGAATCAAGTAGTGATCAAAATGCCATAGAGTGTGCTTAATCCGAATAGCTCCCAAGATGGCCTGTGATTGTACCAACTTCACAGGGCTTAGAGAAATGACTTGGTTACCAGCGAAGTAAAACTATCTCAGAGATGGAACTGAATGCTGCCTCTCAGCACCTTAACAGCGCTGCAAACTGTCCCGTGTTCCCCATCATTCACAGGGAAAGCTGCCTGTCAGCAGACCAGTTTATAAAATCCCCTACTATTCTGGGTAGCTCCTGGGAGCCTTGGTGGAGGTGTTTTTAAATACTGCTTTTCTGTTTTCAGAAGGACAAAAAAGAAAAACCCAAAACTCTTAAGACATTCTAGCAGCGGGAAAGATATCAGAAGGCCTGATTATTCTGAAGTAGGTAAATCCCAATGACTGGCCTTGTCTAAGATGTCCATGTTCACAGCAACCTGGGCCCAGGTTTTACCCTTCCTCTCCCCTCCTACCTCCACTTTCCCACGCTCCAACCGCCATCACGGCCGCAGAAGAAAAGAACTCAGCGTCCTATCTCTAGACAGCATTTGCTGCCCACTGGCAGGCCCAGAATGTTATCGTTTTCAAAGGAGGAACTTGTGAATGGCAAGATGATCACTGAACTCAGCTTTCCAGAGCTGCTACTGAAGTGATACTACCCCTCGCCAGTGTGGGTGTGGGTCCTTGTGTATGCGCTGGGGATGGAACTCAGACACCCACCCCCCCCCACGCTAGGCAAGTTCTCTGCCATCCAGCTACAGCCATGTTCCCTCAAGCTGCACTTGGCGGCTCTTGGGCTTCTTGGCCGTCTCACCCCTCCCTCCCCGCCCTTCCACTTGCCTGTCCAAGTTCCTGCCCTGATCAGCACTGGGAGAGCCTGAAGGACGTATAAAATCTACAGCAGGTTTCTTGTTGGGAGCCAGTCTGCTCCCACGTTTCCGTCCCAAGCGGATTCTCTCCACGCCGAGCTGTGGGGCTTGGAGGGAAGAAAAGCAGAGGGCAACCAGGTGTGGTCCCTAACACCTCTGGTCTGGGAAAGGTCCAAGGATCCGTAGCCCCCCTTCCCCACCAGCCACAGGGAAATGGCTGGCCTCTGGGCAGCCCCCCTTCTGAGATAGCACAAGCCGGCCGCCTCCAGGGAGAACAATGATGTGCTGTGTAACGGGAATTCTTGGTGGCTTGGGGACCACCCAACTGACAGCTGCTCCCCCGCGTGCGTGAAGCTGTGAGACCTCAGGGGGCTACCAAGGAATGAAGTGGGGAATGGTGATCGACCTAGGAATAGCTGGATCTGCGACGGGAAGCCTGGTAGAGGGACGGGCTGGTTGGTGTAGTTGCACGCCAAAGAATGAGCTCTGGGGCGTGTTGTAATGGCTACAGGTGGCCCTTGACTAGAACGGCCCTGGCACTGGAGATGAACTGAAGTCTCGGCTGTGCTGTTTATCAGCAGTAGTGCCCTGGCAAGTCCCACCGCCTCTGCAGGATCATTCTCGAAAGCTAGGTACGGATGGTAACAGGTACCGATCAGAACGGTTGCCTAGAGAATTAAGAGGCACCTGTAGGGAATCTAGCTAGATGGTGCATTTAGAACTGCGCCCACCACGTAGGACGTGCTCAGCAAAGGTTTGCTATGATCGTTAGGGTCAGATAGTGAGCCCCAACTTTCTAAGTGCTAGGTTTGAGAGCCTGGCACTCTGTTGCCAAGGGAGATTAGACAGCCTTTTCAAATACGAGAGAGCTCTGGCCCCGGAGATGTATCCAGAACCAACGAGCGTGTGGCGCCTTTCTCCCACCCTCACTCTGACCCGGGGAAACCCAGCCCCGGTCACAGGGGCGCCTTGGTCCCCGGCAGCCTGGGCACGTCTGCCGCGCGCATCTCGGGGGGCCTCCCTCGCGCGGTCGCACACCTGTCAGCCGCCCTCGCAGCCTCCGGGTGGCTCCGGCCCTGGGCCTCCGCCGCCACCCCTTCGACCCCGGGTCCTCGCTCCGCTAGCCTTCCGTTCCCGCCACTCCTCCTCTCTCCCTCCCCCCCCCCCACATCCTCGCCACCCTCGCCCGCAGCTGCTCTGGTAAACAAAACCCGGGGCGCCCGAGCAGCCCGGCAGGCGGACGAGCGCGGGAGCCCGCTCGGGGCGCCGTTAGCGCGCCCGCCCTCGCGCCCGGAGGACCCGGGGCGAGCCGAGGGGCGCCGGGGACGGCCTCGGCGGCCGCCTCAGCTTTGTTATGAATAGATGAAAGAGGCCACCTACACAGTAACCCAAATTACGAGACCTCCCCTCCTCCCCGATCTCACCGAATCAAGAGGGGAGGGGACGATGGGCGTGGAGGGAGGGCGGGCAGGAGGAGGAGGGCGGAGGAAGAGGAGGATGAGGAAGGGGCCAGTTGCATCCCACTTTCACAATGGGAAAGTGAAACGCACCAGCGCACCCAACCTCTCCCGCCCTCCCCGCGCCCGCCTCGCTCCCCTCTCCGCCCGTCCCCCGCCCTTCCCCTCCGCGCCTCTCCCCGCGAGCGCCCGCGCCGCGCACAGGAACTCTCTCTCCGGCGAAGCAGGGCGGCCGTGGAAGCGCCTCCCGGGGCGCGCTGGGCTTGCCACCGCCGCCTCCGTGGCCGTCGCCGTCGCCGCCGCACCGGCTGCCGGAGCCAGCCCGCCGCGCGCCGTCCTCGCCGAGCTCTCCTTCCCGGGGCGAGCCGCGGGCATGGGGCGGCCGCGGGAGCCCGAGCGCGCGCAGGAGCCGCCGCCGCTGTTGCCGCCGCCGCCGCCCGCGTCTCCGTCGCCGCGCGCCTGAGCCGCCCGAGCCCACCGCCGCCGCCGCCGCCGCCGCGCGCCCTGCCCGGGGGAAGCGGACGGCTTCCTCCCCCCCTCCTCCCCCATCCCCATCCCCAATGGAGCTCTCCCGGAGGAAGGCGCCGCCGCGCCCCCCGCGCCCCGCCGCGCCGTTCCCTCTGCTCGCCTATCTGCTGGCGTTGGCGGTCCCCGCCCGGGGCGCGGACGAACCGGTGTGGCGATCGGAACAAGCCATCGGAGCCATCGCGGCGAGCCGGGCGGACGGCGTGTTCGTGGCGAGCGGTAGCTGCCTGGACCAGCTGGACTACAACCTGAAACACAGGCTCTCGCGCCTGTACCGGGACCAAGCCGGCAACTGCACCGAGCCCGTCTCGTTGGCGCCCCCCGAGCGTCCCCGGCCCGGGAGCAGCTTCAGTAAGCTGCTTTTACCCTACCGCGAGGGGGCAGCCGGCCTCGAGGGTTTGCTGCTCACAGGCTGGACCTTCGACCGGGGCGCCTGCGAGGTGAGGCCCCTGGGCAACCTGAGCCGTAGCTCGCTGCGCAACGGCACCGAGGTGGTGTCGTGTCATCCACAGGGCTCGACGGCCGGCGTGGTGTACCGAGCCGGACCTCACAACCTCTGGTATCTGGCCGTGGCCGCCACCTACGTGCTGCCCGAGCCGGACACGGCGAACCGGTGCAACCCGGCCGCCTCCGATCGCGACACGGCCATCGCGCTCAAGAACACGGAGGGGCGCAGCCTGGCCACGCGGGAGCTGGGTCGTCTCAACCTGCGCGGCGGCGGCGCGGGCAGCCTGCACTTCGTGGACGCCTTCCTCTGGAACGGCAGCGTCTACTTCCCCTACTACCCCTACAACTACACGAGCGGAGCCGCCACCGGCTGGCCCAGCATGGCGCGCATCGCGCAGAGCACTGAGGTGCTCTTCCAGGGCCAGGCGGCCCTCGACTGCGGTCACGGCCACCCCGACGGTCGCCGCCTGCTGCTCTCCTCCAGCCTGGTGGAGGCCGCGGACGTCTGGGCCGGGGTGTTCAGCGCGGCCACCGGAGAGGGCCAGGGGAGGCGCTCCCCGACCACCACGGCGCTCTGCCTCTTCCGGATGCGCGAGGTCCAGGCGCGCGCCAGGAGCTGCAGCTGGGACTTCGAGACGACCCAGCACAACTGCGTAAGTGCTGCCCTGGGAGGGAGGACCGCCGCGCAGCGCCTGCCGTCTGGGGGACGGGGAGGGGGCGTGGGGGTGGGATCCAGGTGACATTTATCAAGGGTCAGGTTCCCTTTGCCAGTGGCCATCAAGACAGCGAGGGGGCTACTTTAAAGCCTAACCTTGGGGTGGGGGTGCTCCCAAATGGAGAGTGGGAAAAGGCGCCTTGGGGAGGGTGAGAGGGGCAGGCTCCAAACTCCAGTGGCTCCCTCCCAAATGCCATCTCCATCCGCCCCAGTGCCGCCGTCTGTTTGGGGCTGATGCTGTCCACATGCCGCCCTCTAGTCCCCAAAGGCTGCTGAGCTCCAGACGCATCTCTCCCGTGTAGTCTCACCAGGCAGGTGGTTTTGACCCTGTTGGTCCCGCAGTTATCAGACACAGTGACCCCTCAGGCAGAGAAGCCATTGAAGCCACAGGGCTTGCTGCCACACCCCAGCCTTTGGCCCTCCCCCAAACCTTGCCCGCAACCCATGCGGTCTTGTCGGAAGAGTTGGTGGCTTGCTTCACACGAGTAAATAAACGCTAGGCTGCAAAAGCCGCTCGCGGCAGGCTCGGCGTGACCCTCGGTGCGAGGGGGCGGGGCTGTGGCTGGCTCGGGGACGGCTGTGGTCTCCACCTGGGAGGACAGTCTGGGGAGGCGGGAGGCGGCTTTGTGGGTACAGAAAGCCTCTTTCTAAAGGGGGAGAGCCAGGGTAAGTGTCGGGGTGCTCCAGGCAGTGTCTAGGCTCCAGATTGCTGGATTGTGAACCTCCTAGGCACCACCCCTGGGCTATTACCTGAACCAGGCAAAAGACACAGGTTTTCCCCCCAGCAGGGCTTCCAGGGCAGTCACAGCTCGAACCCCGAGATTGGCAGTTCTTTGGAAAATAAAGCGGCACTCCAAGAAGGTCCAGTGGATGGGGATTATGGAGCCATTGTGCACTTCTGCGGAAGCCCTTGTCCTTCCAAGACTGCTGGCACCTTACTCCACAAATGGCTCCTGAGAGGGGAGCCCGCTGAGAGCCGCCTTTATCACTGGACAGAATTCAAAGAGCAGAAATTAGCGGCTACAGGTGTTGCCATTGTTTGGGGTATAAAATGAGTCAGAGAGGAAGGGGAGAAGTCGCGCCTTGGAGAACGTGTATGTGGGTTTGTTGTGCATGGTGGTACCTGAAAACATTGGCTCTAGGGTCCATTAATATGTGGATAGAAGGACACCCCCCCCACCCAACCCAGCCCTTTCTTGGCAAAGCACATCTTACCAAGTATTAGCCCGTTATTCAGGGAAAAATAGTTACTTAGAGTGGTCACTTGCTTCTTTCGCTTTGCCTCCCAGAGGTGGGCTAGGACCAGCATGTAAAACCTTATTCCCTTCCTGTTACAGTTTTAAAGTATATGCACCCTACACTACAGCTTTGTTGTATGCATAGAATGCAATATTTAATATCTGTTTTATACGCTTTGGCAATCTAGTGGCTGAAGTTGGGAAATCACTACCTTGCACTTCTCTGTTGAAAGACTTGAAAGTACACCCCAAATATACTTTGCATCAAGCTTTGGGCACACCTGTCTCTGGGGTTAATGACAAGACAGCTCAGAGGCCCACAGCAGGTAATCGCATTGGAGGTCCAAGCTTTGCCATCTGACAGCTGTGTCGATGTGGAGAGCCAAAAACATTTCTCTTGCTTGAGTCTACCTATCAGGTCTTGGAGGACTCGGTTCCCTTCCAAACCCAGCAGGCAGCCCGAGTGCCTCAGAATCAGAGTTTTGGCTAAGTCAGGTGTTCTGCACTGGAGCTGGCATGGCAGGGGAGGGGCAGGGCAAGCCACGGAGCTGCCTCTCCTCCTAGGGAGCTCCTGGGAGAGACTTGTCCCTTGGAAACCCAGCAAGGGATAAACACATGCTGCCAAAATTCTGAAGTGGGAAAAATAAATTATTAAAACAGGCCCCTCCACGGTATTCCTTGCCGCCGTTATTTATCCAGAACTCCTGGTGAGCTCAGAGCTGTGTATTCTGAAAGATGGGGGTCTCTACCCCCTGAGCTTGTCATCTAAGTTAAATAATCTACTCTGGTTCAAACAATAGCATGCCATGGCTGCGCAGGTGGAAACTTGGCTCTTTTTTAAAAATTTTATTTTATTTTTCTTGTAAGGAAATTCCTTGCTGCTAGTTCACATTCAGAAGCCTTAATGGGAGTGAATTTTAAGAGGAGTTTGAATAATAAAAAGGAAGGTGGCAGTTTTGATGAAAAAGTGACAATTTTCTAACCTATTAAATAGGCATATAAGATAATGCAACAAATATTTGTTTGACACCTGCCTGTGGTCCCAGTGTGTTATGCTGGGTGCCGCTGAGTCTGCCACTGAAGGGACAATTGCAGGTTGCAACCCCCTTTAATGGGGTGGTGGGGTCGGGGGGGGGCTATGCTGTCACTCAGAAGAATGATGTCATTTGATTGCATTTTATTTTTGGGTCTTGAGTGTGTTTTTGACAGGCATGCTGGATTACAGGTGCCTGAAACAGGACTCAGAACTGTAACACTCTAGAGGGAGCCTCAGTAGATGGTCACCGAACAAACCCAGACATTTTTACCAGGGAACGGCAGGCAGCAAGGCTCAACTGGGCAGATTTGCTCGCCTTTGCCCTAACCATGGGCAATAACAGAACTGGCTGGCTTCTGCTTCCCCATGGCTTTGGTTGTCTTCTCTTCCACCTGCTGATTCTCCTCTCTCAGCTTTTCCTGTAAAAAAAAAAAAAGACTAATTTCTGCGATGCTTGTGCAATGAGTGTGTGCTCAGTGTTTACATAAGAGAGTTAGTGCCAGAGCCCTGATGCTGAACCCCAGGTCTCCCAGCGCCTACTTCTGTATTCTGCCAGCTTGCTGCTTCTTGAACTTTTCCTTGAAAGTCCCTAATTAAACAAAAAAGTCCCCAGTTTAAACCCTAGCACTTGGGAGGCTGAGGTTGGAGGGTCAGTGACTTCAGGCCAGCCTGAGGCTACAGAATGAGTTTCAGGTCAGCCTGGGCTAGAGGTGGGAACCTTCCTCAAAAAAACCCCAAAACAGACTGGAGAGATGGCTTAGCAGTTAAGGCACTTGCTTACAAGCCAGAGGACCCAGGTTCAATTCCCCAGGACCCACATAAGCCAGATGCACAAGGTGGCGCATGTGTCTGGAGTTTGTTTGCAGCAACTAGAGGCCCTGGAGCACCCATATTCATTCATTCTCTCTCTCTTTCTCTCTGTCTGTCTAATAAATAAGTAAAGAGGGCTGGAGAGATGGCTTAGCACTTAAGCGCTTGCCTGTGAAGCCTAAGGACCCCGGTTCGAGGCTCGGTTCCCCAGGTCCCACGTTAGCCAGATGCACAAGGGGGCGCACGTGTCTGGAGTTCGTTTGCAGAGGCTGGAAGCCCTGGCGTGCCCATTCTCTCTCTCCCTCTATCTGTCTTTCTCTCTGTGTCTGTCGCTCTCAAATAAGTAAATTAATTAATTAAAAAAATAAGTAAAGATAAAATATAAAATAAACAAAAGACAAAAACAATGCAGGAAACAACTTCGAGGATGTAGCATTGCAGGTGTGAGGTATTCCTGAAGGCAACATGAGCCTCCAATCTTGGGTTGTGTTTTAACCCTTCACATGGCTAATTTTCTTCATTATCATTTACAATATACCTAAGCTTAGATTAATATAAAAGAAAATGCTTTTAATTATGTGCATTAATTTATGGAGTTCACTTTACTCCCCCTCCCCCTGAACTCCTACTACCTCCAGCACACAAATATGTTTAGGTCTGCGTTTGCGAAGCTGGCATTTTTCCAGATTTGTTTGTCTACTATAGTTGGCTCCTGAGGTTACCTGTGGCTTAAACATGTCTGTCATCCCTCTGTAACCAGTGAGGTGTGTATGCTCATAGATCGGGCTCACTGGACTAACTCCTCCAGTTCTTTCTCCCTCTGGCAGATGGATGTACTCCCTTTCTTCTACACTCACCACAAATACTCATGTTCTGCACAGACAGCAACCCAAGGCACCGTAGTGACCGTGCACTCAAGCACTAACCCAGATCCCCCGAGCAGCACGGTTGGCTGACTTCAAAATCCAGTGTTCCTGCTGTGTTTATTCCTCATCCAACTTCTGTTAGGATTTCTGTTGAGCCATTTTGTCATATGTAGACTAGATGGCAAATTTTACCTTCATCCACACATTTGGTATGCTGGGACAGATTCCAAACAGGACAAGTGAAATGGCAGTACCACTCAGAAAGCAGGAACAGGCAATCATCGCTACTATCTGCCAAGTAGTTATGGCAAGGGTTTGTGCAAAGCAATTTACATGCCTTATTTTCTGTTGATTTCCACTCACCATATGAGGCAGGAACTATAGTTATTATGATGATTATAGATGAGAAAATTGAAACCCAGAAAGCTTCGGGGGGTTCCTAGCTGCTAAATGAATAGCAAAGGGTTGGGAACCTGAGGGGCCCGGGACCAGGACCCAGGATTTTAACCACTGCCGTGGACACTGTTCCCATAGACATGGAGTTCTGCTCCTCCTACACTTCATAGCGCAAGTACGGCTCCTGCAAGTGCTGTGATAAGACCAGCTTCCTGTACGTTGCTGGTGAACTAAGTTTTCTAGGTTTACATTTGTGATACCTTAAGTTCTGCCTGGGGGGTGGGAGGGCAGTGATGAACTTCTTGTCAGTGTTGCTCTTTGCATTTAAGTCTATAAATTACCTTACAGTGGGGTTTCTATTCAACCCCCAGTGACCTGCTCAGGTACTCGTTGGAAATACCTTTAAAAAATATTTCTTTCTTTATTTATTTGTGAGCATAGAAAGTTAGAGAGAGAGAGAGAGAGAGAGAAAGTGAGCACACCAGGACCTCCAGTCACTGCAAATAAACTCCAGATGCATGTGCCACTTTGTGCATCTGCCTTTATATGGGTACTGGGGAATCGAACCCAGGTCGTTAGGTTTTACAGGCAAGCACCTTAACAATTAAGCCATCTCTCCATCCCCGATAAAGATACTTAATTAGCACTGATACTTGCCTAAGCCTGGTCACCTTATATTCCCTTAACCCTTGTCCTTTTTTAAACAGTATTTTTATATGTTTATTTACTTGAGAAAGAGGCAGAGAGAAGGAGGTAGGGAGAGAGACAGAGAAAGAGGCAGGGAGAGAGAGAGAGAGAGAGGGAGGGAGGAAGGGAGAGGGAGAGAATGAGCCCCTAGCCATTGCAAATGAACTCCAGATGCATGTGCTACCATATACATCTGGCTTATATGGGTCTTGGGGAATTGAACCTGGGTCCTTCAGCTTCACAGGCAACCACTAAACCATTTCTTCAGCCCCCTTGTCTTTTCTAAATGGCTCTTTGCTCCTGAAGTCCTAGGTTATATGACATTCTCTCTTCTCTTCTAGCTCTTCCCAGATATCCCTGTTCCCTGGAATAGCCAGTCTTCTGGTATTGCCAATCTCTTAGTAGTTCCACATGACTGGAATTTCTGTGCTTAATTTATCAGTGTGTACAATCATGCTTTCCAGTGTGAGAGGAAATGGGCTTTGTGCTGTAGATCAGTGGTTCTTAAAGTGTATTGTGTGGACCAGGAGCACCAACATCACCTGTGAACTTACTAAAAATGTGAATTTTGGGGTATTGGGCCCCATATTGCACTTAGTAAACCAAAGACTGTAGAGGTATGGATAAGGATGGCAATCTGTGTTTTAACAAGGTCTCTCTCGACAAGAATTCAAATTCATGCTCAGGTAAGAGAAAGTGAATTTCCTCGTATTCCAACTGAGGTACCTTCAGCAGGGATAAGGATTTGCCTCCCCCTCTTTTTTTTTTGTCCAGAGCATTTTATCACAAGATGCCATAAAAGTAGCCAACTCATTCTGTTACTCTTATCCCCTCTTAACTGCTCAAGGTATTATCTAGACTTTTAAAGCCTTACATCTTCTTGGGTTTGTGGACAGAGTTTCAAAAAACTACAGGTCATAGTTTAACTAGCTTTTTCATTCTTGTATGACAACAGTTTGTTTGCATTTTGTTGTGGTGTAAGGGAAGATATCTAGAATCGTCTGCTCGGAATGAATTCCACAAACCAAGCATCTCTCTAGGGGTTTGTTCTTTGCAGTGTCAACCATGATACCAGCTTCTATCCTAGTCAGGTAAAGTTGGTTGCCAAGCTCTACTCGGGTGAGCAAAAGTAAGAGAATGAGGACTTCATGGACAGAAACCTGGAGATGCTTAGGAATCTGAGAACAGGAGCCGCAGAACTTGCGCGAGGTAATGGTCACATGTATGGACCCTAGAGCCAGGTCAATGGGGACCAAAGCGGCCATTTACTAGTTGTGAAACCTTGGGTACGTTGTTTCATTTTTCTATGCCTTAGGATTTTCTTCTACCAATAGGGATCCTGTCTGTTTTAGAGGGTGAT
Source organism: Jaculus jaculus (assembly GCF_020740685.1). Taxonomy (NCBI): domain Eukaryota; kingdom Metazoa; phylum Chordata; class Mammalia; order Rodentia; family Dipodidae; genus Jaculus; species Jaculus jaculus. Next base: position 137,379,136 of record NC_059107.1, read on the forward strand.
TGCTTGGATTCATGAGTTAGAATGTAGAACAGGAACCCTTCTCAGCCCGCAGTAAACACTGTCATGACTAACGACAGTAACAGAATAAGGCTCTGTGACATGTTGGTTCTGAATTCAAGAGATCTTGAAGGAGGTCTTCTGCCCATTCTAAGGTTTCATAATTAATATGACTTGGCATGACTGCCTGGCTCCACCATGTTTCCAAGCACCCTTGTCTTCTTCCTCAAACATCTGCTCTCCACTCTCTGGTTCCACCTGAATATACCTGTGCCTGGCTTCACCTTTGGCTACTGACCAGCAATGGTTTTCTATAGTATTTAGTCCAGATTCCCAGGAAATAACATAAATGAGTCCTCTGCCTTTTCATGTGAAGAGATTGTGTTCAATGTTGGTATGTCTGCCCTTGGGGCAGGACCTAACTTTAAAAAAAATATTAATTTATTTATTTGTACACACAGAGACAGACAACAGATAGAAAGAGAGTGAGGGAGAGAGAAAATGGGTGCACTAGAGGGCCTCTAGCCACTGCAAATGAACTTCAGACTCATATGCCACTTTGTGCATCTGGCTACTGTGGGTCCTGGGGAAGTGAACCTGGGTCCTTTGGCTTCGCAGGCAAATGTCTTAACTGCTGAGTCAACTCTCCAGCCCAGGTTCTAACTTTTGATCCAGTCAAAAGAGGGAGGTTGGGCTGGAGGGATGGCTTAGAGGTTAAGGTGCTTGTCTGCAAAGCCAAAGGACCCAGGTTCTATACCCCAGGAGCCACGTTAGCCAGATGCACAAGGGGGCGTACGCATCTGGACTTCGTTTGCAGTGGCTTGAGGCACTGGTGTATCCATTCATTTTCTTTCTTTCTACCTCTTTCTCTGTCAAATTAATAAAAATCTAAAAGAGGGAGGTCACATACATGGTCCCTCTAAGCAGGTGTTGTGGGTAGACTCCCTTCAAGAAAGAAGATGGAAGAGCCACACTGTGACCAACTCTTGATTATAATAGTTTGGTGTCATCTCTGCCTTCCTTAATGTTTTCTGATAAGCATGCCTTCCTTGAACATATTTTGTTACCATAAAGGTCAAGAAATCTCAAAGCCATAGGTTGACCTCAGGTATTTAATTTACTTCCCAGAGAAGGGACCCAACTATGGTGAGTAGGTAGGTTTTTCTTTTTTTAATATGCTCAGTTTTAGTTTTAATTTTCTCTCTTGATGAAATATTAATTTGATGTGGTCACAAAAATAAACAGAACCATGACCTACATCTCCATTTTTGTAGTTGATTTTCATATGAGTTTGTCTTCTCAATCCTTGCACAGTGTTTTCCTAGTGAAGTTTCTTATTGAGGAACTTTGACCCCATTCCTATCCCAACAACCAGTGCTATTATTCAGTGTTCGGCCAACTTTTGTGTGAAGATCCAGATTATCAATATCTTTTGTCTTTGCAAAATACACAGAGCCTCAGTCACTGAACTCAGTGTTGTCCTGTGAATTCTGCCATGGGTGTCGCATAGGAGAACCCATGCGACAGTGTTGCAATAAAACTTTATTGACACAGAAACCGGAATTTATTCTCATTTTCTCTCGTTACCAATTATTCTTGCTTTGATTTTTTTCTAACCATTTAAAAATGTACAAAAGGAAAAAAAAAAAAAAACTATTCTTAACTCACGGGCCATTCAAAACACAGGCAGTGGGCCAGATGTGGCCCATAGGTGGTAGCTTGCCAACTGCTGCTCTCCTGGGAAGAGTGAGAGGAAAGCAGATCTTCTCTGCGCAGTCTGGTACTCACAGTAGGAGGGATGTAACCAAAAGATGCTTGGAAGCCCCAAGAAAAGGTGTCATTCTTGGCTCAGGAAGACCCAGGAGGCTCCAGCTGACGCTTGAGCTGTGTCTTGAAACTGAGTGAGGAAGGCAGAGAGGAGAACTCTGGAGAGCCGCCAGCCTGAGCGCAAGAGGGATGTTGAGTGAGTCTGTGAGCCACCAGCCAAAGCGCTCCCGCTGGCTGGGGGGTGTCCAGAAAGTGGGGCCAGATGGTGGAGGGCTTAATGAGATGGGCAAAGGTGGATAGATTTATCCTGCTGATTGGTCACTTTCAGACTTTTCCAAACCTTGCTTTTAAAATAAAATCTGACCCAGTGCTCCATCTGGTCAAAATCACCGCAAATCCTTGTTGACCTGCTGCTCTGGGTGACAACTGCCAAGTGCAGGGACATGGGGTGAAGTAGCCTGAAAGGGTCCCACGGATCCCACCGCCTGCCCCACCCACACCCCCCTCCCCGCTTGGCTCCATGTCACCTCAGAGGAACTCCAAGGCATGGCTACGGTTGTGGAGGACAGCAGCAGGTTCTCCAGCATATACAACCTGAGTGTGTTCTAGAACGATTACTCAAAAGATCAAGGCAAGACTAGAGGAGCGGCAACTGAGCGGCAGAATGGTCACTGGTTCAAAGCAGTCATTTCCTGGATTTCTGCTCTGGGCCCAGCAGGGTGTGAAAACACGTACAGATCAGCTGTCAATAGGAAAGATGGTGCACATTTAGCAAATCATTGATTTTTTTTGCATGTGTATGCATATGTGGTGTGTGGGTGTATGCACGTTCATATGTGTATGGGTACATGGGCCTGTGTGTGTGTGTGTGTGTGTGTGTGTGTGTGTGTGTGTGGAGTCTGATGCTGGTTGATTTCTCCACTTGATTGGTTGAGATAGGATCTCTCACTTGAACCTGTGGCTTTCTGAGTCAGCTACCAAGATAGCCATCTTGCCCAGGGGTGACTTGTCACCTACTGAATGCTGGGGTGACAGGTGGACCTCCACGACTGCCTGGCATTTACGTGCCTGTTTCAGACCCCAGTTCAGGCACTCAAAGCAAATGCTTTCTCAACTGAGCCATCTCTCCAGATCCCAAGTATTTTGCATGTGTGTGTGGTGTGCATGCATGTGTATATGCAAGCTTGTGTTTATGTGGAAGTATACCCACCATATGTGAACATGCACACACCCACATACAGCAAATGCATGTGGGGGCACACACACTTGCTTTTGTGTGCCTGTGGAGGTCAGAAGTCTTTTAAGACAGGCTCTCTCTTTGAACCAGGAATCCTTTGTCTCTTCTTCCTCAGTGCTGGGATTACAGGCATGTACAGCTGCACTTGGCTTTGACGTAGCTGCGGGGGGTAAGGGAGGGAGGGTGTCTGAACTCAGGTCCTCATGTGCAGCAACTTTACTGACAGGCATCTCCTCAGCCCCTAGCAAATACTTATTTTCATATTAAAATGATAGCTAGTGGGGCTGGAGAGATGACTTAGCAGCTAAAAAGCTTGTCTGTGCAGCCTCAGGACCCAAGTTCAATTCCCCAGCACCCACATAAGCCATATGCACAGGGTGGTGCATGCATCTGGAGTTCATTTGCAGCAGCTGGAGGCCCTGGCATGCCCATTCTCTCTGTCTGTATCTCTTCTCTCTCTCTGCTTGCAAACAAATAAATAAAAATATATTTAAAAATCAGCTAAGTTTTTTTAAAAAAAATATTTTTATTTATTTATTTGAGAGTGACAGACAGAGAGAGAAAGAGGCAGAGAGAGAGAGAGAGACAGAGAATGGGTGCGCCAGGGCCTCCAGCCACTGCAAATGAACTCCAGATGCGTGCACCCCCTTGTGCATCTGGCTAACAGCTATGTTTTAAGAAGCACCTGTTGTATACCATTATTCTATGCATATTTCCAGTTTTAATTCATTTTTTTAAAGAGAGAGAGAGAGAATTGGCATGCCAGGGCCTCAGCTACTGAAATCAAGCTCCAGACATTTGCGCCACCTCATGGGCATATGTGACCTTGCACTTGCCTCACCTTTATGCATCTGACCTATGTGAGACTTGGAGAGTCAAACATGGATCCTTAGGCTTATGCAGGCAAGCACCTTAACCACTAAACCATCTCTCATCTCTCTAGCCCCCATTTAGTTCTTTTTTTTTTTTCTTTGAGGTAGGGTCCCACTCTAGCCCAGTCTGACCTGGAATTCACTCTGTATTCCCAGGGTGGCCTTGAACTCACAGCAGTCCTCCTACCTCTGCCTTCCAAGTGCTGGGATTAAGGGCATGTGCCATCACGCCCAGCCCCATCTAATTCTTATAATGACTTTACAGAGTGGAGAGTATTGTGAATGCTAATTTACAGACAAGGAAAGTGAGGCACATCACCAAGTAGGAGATGAAACAGCTATTTTCGGGCCATGCTAGGCAAAATGTTCTCTCTCAGCAAGGTAAATAAGGTTAGTTGTGGGCTCTTTCACAGACAGCTGGGAGTGGACTCTAATAGCTCACCAGAGAGCAAGTGCAAGGGCTCATGGGAAGGCAACTTGGCCAGTGTACACAGCCCAAGGTTCCTGTGTTTGGGGATGGGGCGGTCATTAGAGAAGGAAGCTGGAGTAGGAAGTGGAAGTCCATCCTACAGCATCCCACCCCCCCCCCCAGGCTTGGGGAAGGAGATTAGATTTTATTCTCAAAGCCTGGGGAAGTCTTTGAAGGGAAGTTATATGACTGGATTTGAATTCCTAAGTAATGACTGCCCTGTGGGGGGGAATGGATGAGAGTCTGGCGCAGTGTAGGCGAGACAGCTTGCTGGAGGCTCTTGCAGTATTTTGGGCAAGAAATCATGCCACCTAGGTCAGCATCATCACAAGGAGGGTTGCAGATGGACTCTTGTTCATTGCCAAATCTGAGAGATGATAATGACCTGAACTAAGGGTGTGGCAGTGGGTGTGGAAGGAGGGATGGAGCGGCATATGGCTTCTGAAGATGAAGTATTGACAAGTATTGGTGACACATTCAAAGATGAGTTTAATGGTTGTTGCTTTTTCAATGTCTTCAGGATGCTCAGAAGAATTGTGAAGGAGACAGCTATAGTAAAGTTAGGAAGTGAGGCTCTGTTCTGTAAGCTTGGAATGTGTCAGGCTGTGTTAGGTACAGCCCTGTTTAGGACGTGCGTTTCATGAGGAATATGTCAGTCTGTTTTTTCTTATCCGAGATCAGGTTATAAAGAATAGAAGCTTATTTGACTCAGGGTTCTGGAAGCTAGAAAGCTAAACAGCATGGTATTGGCTTTTTTTTTAATTGTTTGTTTTTATTTCCTTATTTGAAAGGGACAGACAGACAGAGAGAGAGAGAGAGAGAGAGAGAGAGAGAGAGGGAGGGAGAGAATGGGCACACCAAAGCCTTCAGCCACTGCAAACGAACTTCAGATGCATGCGCCACCTTGTGCATCTGGCTAACATGGGTCCTGGGGAATCGAGCCTCTAACCGGGGTCCTTAGGCTCCACAGGCAAGCGCTTAACTGCTAAGCCATCTCTCCAGCCCCTAGCATTATTTTTTTTTGTTGTTATTTACTTTTATTTATTTATTTGAGAGTGACAGAGAGAGGAAGAGGCAGAGAGAGAGAGAGAGAGAGAGAACAGGTGCACCAGGGCCTCCAGCCACTGCAAACGAACTCCAGTCGCGTGCTCCCCCTTGTGCATCTGGCTAACATGGGTCCTGGGGAGTCGAGCCTCAAACCAGGGTCCTTGGGCTTCACAGGCACGTGCTTAACCACTAAACCATCTCTCCAGCCCGGCATTATTTTTTTGATGCGTGTGCGCACACACGTGTGTGTGTGTGTGTGTGTGTGTGTGTGTATACACATGATGGTATGTGTATGGACACCTCCTGGTACATTTTAACATGAAGGGTATGATGTGGTCATACCAGAGCAACCTCGTGTTTCTTTTCCTTTTCTTAGAAAGCCACCAATGCCAGGATAGTAGCTCCACCCCATGACTCTCCCAAAGGCCCCACCTTCACATACTATTAGTTTATGAATATGGGGACTTAGCTTCCGACTTACAGACTTGGGGCTGGGGTGGGATACATCCAAACCCCGGCCAGGGGCGTGGCCAGGCTTGCTCGTCCTTCGTTCCCCTGGCCATCCACGAGGCTCTCTAACGTGCACTGGGTGAGCCTTCAGTAAGTGATCAGGCGCTGGAAGAAGACTCCTTGCACTTGCTGGAAGACACAGTGACGAGAGTGGAGCGAGATGAGTTTCCGCAGTGATAGGTTGATGCTGGAGCTGTGTTTCTAGAAAGAGCAAGAGCCAGACAGCCTCAAGGGAAGGATGTTTCCAGGGACTCCCTTCCAGTGAGGCGGGATTCCTTGTCATACCACCCCCCCGCCACCCCCAACCTGGTTGAAGGAGCACGTTATCTAACACACCAGCTGTTCCTCATCATTGCTCATTGGCCTCCTCCTGAGGCTCCTCTCTCCATCGGTGACCCCTTTTAAAAATTGGATTCCAAGTGCTGACCCTGGCTTCTCTGAGGCAAGGGGAGGGGGAGCCCCAAGCAGCTGGTAGCCGTGGTGGCACCTCGTGTCAGACTCCAGCACTCTGCAATATTTCTTTTCCTAGCCCTATGGGATTCTTGTGCTGTGGGCCTCTGATGAAGCTTGTAGTAGTTCTCTTCTCAGCATATTTTTAATGTACAAAATTAAAAAAAAAAACAACAACATTGGGCTACAAAAGAAACCAATTATATTGCTATACAAATATATCAAGGTAGAGTAATATATCTTAACACACTCATCAGCAAGATCTGGTGGCAATAACTACCCTAATTTCAAAGTAGAGATGAGCTTCAATGATATTTGAGATATCTGCAGCAACTATAAAATGATATGAAAATATCTGATTTCTTTTGGTGACAAAGCCATGGGTTCATTTAATACCACCGTGGGCTGAATCCAAAATTAAATGAAATGCTAAGGTTCGGTTAAAGCTTGCTAAAATAAAGATGTGCTTTCCCTACACTCATTCAGTTTCATGGATTCCCTAACTTCTGTCTCTGAACTAAAGATATGAACGGAGCCCTCACTCACACCATTCATTTCAGTTACCAAGTGCTTAGAAACTGTGACCGGAAATACAGTGTTTCATTTTGTCTTAAAAGTCACTTGATTGGCTTATTTTGACTATGGGCTTTCCCCCTTATGTGTCTTATACATCAAGCACTTGGCCAACAGCAGGTGCTCCAAAGTGGGTGGGTGGGTGGATGGGTGGATGGATGGATGGATGGATGGATGGATAAAAATATAAGTTGTAGTGGTGCATGCTGGTAGGAAATTGCTGAGAAGGCAGAGGCAGGAGGATCAGCAGAAAACTCAGAGAAGAGAAATGACCATCATGCAACTCATAAGTTACAGACTTGAACTTGAACTAGAGTTCTTTCTACTTTCATGCTTCATGAGTAACTTGTATTTCAAAGAGTTGAGGCCATTCTAGGCCATGTGCATACAATTATTCAATTCTAACCTTGAGAAAGGGAAGTTCTTCTTCTTCTTTTTTTTTAATCAGAGAGAGAGAGAGAATTTGCACACCAGGGCCTCCAGCCACTGCAACTGAACTCCAGCTGCATGCGCCCCCTTATACGCATGTGTTAGCTTATGCATCTGGCTTACGTGAGTTCTGGGGAGCCAAACTTGGGTCCTTAGGCTTCACAGGTAAGAGCCTTAACTGCTAAGCCATCTCTCCAGCTCCTGTTCTTTCTTTAGTCAGAGACTACTGATTAATTTGTTTACTTTTTTAGAGCCCCCAAATTATATTTTTAGGGTTTTTTGCTGCTGTTTGTTGATGGTTACTGTTTATAGACACCTCGGCTGTCCTCAAATTCATGATGTCACTGCCTCAGCCTCCTGAGTACTAGCCTTATAAGCCTGTACCACCACATCCAGCTTTAGAACCGCATTTTAAGTACACTGAAACTGTAAGCTGTCTATGTATTGAGAAGGTAAGAAATGTAGGAACTGTCTCTTACAAGTTATTAATGAACTATGGATGCCAACTCAGAGGCCAAGATACATGTTAACAGAAGGCTTCCAGTTAGCATCAAGACCTAGTATTTACGAGGGACAAGAACTCTGCAAGGATTAGGCCTACTTAGCAATGTACCATGGATGCCTGATGAGATATTGATTGAAAGTATTCAAATATTGATCTATGCACTTATTGGTTCATTCAACAAACATTTATTGACAATTTTGTACAGCCTGATGCTGAGGTAGATACTACTTTCAATGTGTAGAGTTACAATAAACTGCTCTGGAGCTGAGAGTCTACTGGCAGACAGACAATAAATACAATTTTAAAACAAGTATAAGTATTTCTGAAGGAAACAACTTGAAGGCTATGATGCAGAATGACAATTGAGGGTAGGGATAGGGAGAAACCATGTTTCCGCAAGCTGAAAAATTAACTGGAAGCCTGAACGATTAAACTGAGGCAGCCCACGAGGGAGGGGAGGGGAAGAGGAGTAGGAGTAGCATGCACAAAGGTCCTGGGGCACGAGGCTCTGTGAGACCTGATGCAGCCTTAAGCAAGAGTGTCGGGAATGAGCTCGGCTGGCGTCAGGGACCAGCTCAGGCAGGGCCTGGGGAAGCATATGGATGTTATTCTAAATGTGATTAGAAGATGTTCAAGAAGCTTAAGAAAGGTAAAACTTGACCTGTTTGATGCCTTAAAAGGATACAGAGATCAGACTATAGTTAGCAAACCAGTTGGGCTGGAGAAACAGCTTAGCGGTTAAGGCATTTTCCTGCAAAGCCAAAGGACCCAGGTTTGATTCCCAGGACCCACGTAAGCCAGATGCACAAGGTGGTACATGTGTCTGGAGTTCATTTGCAGTGGCTGGAGGCCCTGGCATGCCCATCTATCTCTATCTATCTGTCTCTATCCCCTCTGTCTACCTCTTCTCTCTCTCTCAAATAAATCATAAAAATTATTTAAAAAAATTAAAGATGGGCGTGGTGACACATGCTTTTAATCCTGGCACTCGGGAGGCAGAGGTAGGAAGAGTTGCTGTGAGTTCAAGGCCACCCTGGGACTCCATAGTGAATTCCAGGTCAGCCTGGGCTACAGTGAGACCCTACCTCGAAAAACCAAAATAAATAAATAAATAGAAAAAGAAAAGGGAACCAGTATAAATCAGGAGAGGGATGCTGGAGACTTGGTCTAGGTAGAGCCCATGGAGATGGAAAACATGGATTGGTGATGGTTGGGAAACCTGGCTAAAGTTTCTCATACTTTGGACAAGGGGCGTGATGGGAAGAGAGGACCGGGAGGTGGATGGGAGATGGTGATGAGGAATAGAGCAGGAACAGGGTTGCAGGAAAGAAAAGCCTAGACAACCACTTGTTTTGCAACTCTGAAGCCATGTTGTGGATTCCAGTGGCTCTCAAAATACATGGCGATGTTAGAGTGCATTTGGAACATACATGATGGCATTGGAGTGCTTGGAAAGGCAGTAGTCACAACGTGAGGGGAGAGAGTTGTGAGCAGGGAACCAGGACGCTAAAGCGCCTGGCATCCCATAGGAAAACTATCCCATCAGAGTATCTGCAGCTGCCTTGTGGACAAACACCGATGGACTAAGTCTGCTTGCATTTGAGAAACTGAGATAATATAGATAGTTTCCATAGTACGTGCTGTCCAGGGCCTTCTGTAAAGGATTTCGTTGTCTTTTCAAAGGTGTCTGGCGTAAGTACAAAGGAAGAGGATTGAGCTAGGGTTGGGTCAGGGCCATAAAGCAGGAAGGAGGAAGCATAAAGATCTGGGTGTGTGGGTTTCAGCAGGACGGGGAGACAGAGCACAGGGAAGTTGAAGAGCCAGTGCAAGGGCGGCGGTGGGGGGGGGGGGGGAACACATGTCTTTTGAGCAACTCCTGGAGGTGATCTGTGCGGTGTCACCACCAGCTCTGCATTCAGCTTCCCTCCTGACCCCATTCCTCCTGCATGCGTTGAACGACTCCTTTAAATGATCCAAGCCCCTCACGGAAATCTCCCTTCAGATGGTCCCAGAGATGCCATAAACTTGATCAGTGCTGTGGGAAAAGTGTCAGAGCCTTAACGACTGATAAAGCCCTGCTCCAGCTTCAGTGAATCATTATTCCCCCCCTGTCGAAGATAATTCCAAAATTCTTGTTTACACACATTATTTCACCTGGGCCTCGCGACAGCCCTGTTAGAGATGGCACAAAGTATGGCTGTGTCCATCGGACAGAGGCAGCCACTGAGGTGCCTTCAGGGACTTCGTTTGCATAAACCAGAGCAGCCTCTAAGGGACAGAGTGGGGACCAGAAGTTAGGTGCCGAGTTTTCCTAACTGTGTGTGGGCCCCTCATGAGTCATCAATAGCAAATCATGGAGACACTGTTTGAAAACAGTGCAACTCCTGAGAACAGAACACAAAATGAACTGCCCAAGAGAGACTTTTCATGAGGAATGCATGAACACCAGCTGCTACCCACCTTTGACTTGTAAGGGGCAAAACCCCAATATTAGAAGTCATTTTAAAAAGTTATTTGAGGGCTGGAGAGATGGCTTAGCGGTTAAGCGCTTGCCTGTGAAGCCTAAGGATCCCTGTTCGAGGCTTGATCCCCCAGGACCCACATTAGCCAGATGCACAAGGGGGGCACGCGTCTAGAGTTTGTTTGCAGTGGCTGGAGGCCCTGGCACGCCCATTCTCTCTCCTTCTCTCTCTGCCTCTTTCTCTCTGTGTCTGTCGCTCTCAAATAAATAAATAAATGAATGAACAAAAAAAGTTTAAAAAATTATTTGAGAGAGAAAAAGGCAAAGAGAGAGAGAGAGAGAGAGAGAGAGAGAGAGAGAGAGAGGGAGGGAGGGAGGGAGGGAGGGAGAGAGAGCGCGAATGGTCATGCCAGGGCCTCCAGCCACTACAAATAAACTCCAAACGCATGTGCCACCTTGTGCATATGGCTTATGGGGATTCTGGAGAATTGAACCTGGGTCCTATGCCTTTGTAGGCAAGTGCCTTAAACACTAAGCCATCTCTCCAGCCCTAGAAGTCCTTTGTAACACTGTGTGTCCAGGCTGCACTCTCACTTGACCCCCGCCCCCGCAACACCAGAGGCCCAGTTCTGTGGACAACAAAAGCTGCAGCTGGCTATGAACACCTGGCATGAACCTCCCTTCATGGGGCAGGCAGGCCTAAGGCGTTGCTCAGTGCTAGAAAGTGCCTCTCCCGCCCTAGAAACCATGACTGGTGTCCCCCTGGAGTTGTGTGCTGCACAGTGTGCATGGACCAATTGAAGTGTATTGTCAATGAAAAATAGTCTGAAGGAGCTGCAAGGAGACAAAGCTGTTGCCATGGTGATATGCCTTGCTCCCTGTGTATGCGTATGTCTGCACACACCGGTACCCATGTACACATGTCCATTACCACACACCCCTTCTGCCCCCAGGTCCCTGTGTTGGGCTCAGAACTCTCGCTCTTTCAGTCTAAACATCATTTTGAGACCAGTGCACTTTTCCCTCCGACTGTGAAAAGTTTCCTCTTAGTGAGGGTAAAGTGGAGGCGTGCAGTTATGGCTAGACATGCAGGAAGGGGAAGCAAAATGACAACTTTGAGGGAACTTAGAAAGCCCAAAGGGAAGACAAGGTTTAGAGCGAAATCAAGATTGGATTTTGTCATGAAAGGCAGAACTGGCAAAAGCATCATTACAAGGCATTAACCTTGTTACACACAGACGAACAAGCAGAGGCTGGGATTCAGAAATAAATTACACATAATAAACTAGACAGAATGGGCTGAGAGCAACATTAGCGATTGTGCCCTAAGGGGAGAGAAGGGCAAGGCAGAAAATAGGCCAGGGGTAAGGAAAAAGAGGAAGAATAATTTCTGGACACAGGGGGCCGCCTACGCGATTTCCCCTCATTTTTTGCTGCATGGCTCCCTAGGTACTAACTTCACTTTGTGAGGAGGTTTCTCTAGAGCCTGTCTATCTTTTGTTTTCCTTTGCTGAAATGAGCATAAGAAAGGCATTCAGAGGGCTCCTTCCTCCATTCACGGAGACCTGTCCGTTTCTGTGTGTTTCCAGCACAAAAGAATCCATTTTCATTCAGCCAAAGCAGTCCCTAGAGTTTTCACATAAGGTCCAAGCTTCCCTTTTCCAATTCCTTCCAGGTTCAGTCCCGATTGGTTGCAAAATCCTGACTGAGGCTACCAGCCTCCCAGCTGGTCCCTTGCCTGGTGCAACAAGTCATGATTCTTATTTCTGAAATAGTGACTCACTTTTTGCCCTAAGTATCAGTAAGCCCAGTCAACAGTGACTTACCCCATGACAGCTACTATTGACTTTGTTTAAAAAAAAGCTATATATGTATGTACGTACGTGCATGTGTATGTATGTATGGTTTGGAGGCCTGTGGTTTTTGTATCCTTGAGAACAAAGATCTGTTATCTTTCTCCTGTATAAATATTTATTTCTTTAAAAGAAAAGGGGACAGAGGGAGGAAGAGGCAGATAAAGAGCGAGAATGGGCACACCAGGGCCTCCAGCCACTGCAAATAAACTCCAGACACATGTGTCACCTTATGCCTCTGGCTTACATGGATCCTGGGGAATTGAACCCGGGACCTTAGGTTTCACAGGCAAGCACTTTAATCACTAAGCCATCTCTCTAGCTCTCATGTACAAATCTTAACATGTTGACTTCCACCTCCCAACTTGAATTTCATAGAAGCAAATATCTGCTATCAGTCCATACACATTGTGCCTAGTGCCGCTGTTTTCCAAGGGGGGAGTTGAAAACAGGCAACAGGCTGTCCTCAAGAACCTCTTATCAAGGAGGAACCTTATTCCCAGAAATTCTTCCAGTACACAGCTTATATTTCACTGGCCAGCGCTGGTATTCATGGATGCTCTTAGCAGTGGGAAGTGGGAAAACAAGCATCGGGCAGTGGGGAATGTGGTTGCCATTTTGTTTGGATCAATCACAGTTTTTACCATGCTTGGGCTTATTGCTATCCAATGAAAATTAGGGGGTTTTGGCAAAGAAGGTGGGAACAACTGCCACGGACATGGTAGCAATTGTTTTCTGTTTTTTTGTTTGCTTTTTTAAAAAAATTGTTGTTTAAAATATGGTGATAGCCAGCATGGGTTAGCTGTGCATTGCTGTGTGTCTGACATTCTTCATACCCAAGTGAAATAGTGTTATTTTACTCAGACCTCATAACAAGTATTTGGGAGAAATGTTATTATCAACCCTTCAGTGATACGGAGGATGAAACTGAGTGATGGAAAGGTTAACCGATGTGCTCAAGCTTCCTTAGCAATGACTGAGGAGATGAAGTGACTGATTGCTGTGCAAGCTTGAGGACATGAGTCCAGAGCCCGCCTTGAAAGCTGGACACTGGAGCAGGTCGCTGGACTCCCTGTACCCACAGTGAGATGGGAGACAGGGACTGGAGACTCTCTTGGAGATGGTGAGCCAGCCAGCCTGGAGAATCCAACAGTGAACAATGCCTTGCCTAAAAATGAGGCGGCTGGTGAGGACTGACATCCGAGGTTGTTCTCTGCACCTTGACATGTGTGCATGTACACACACACACACACACACACACACACACACACACATGAGTGAATGGATGGGGCAACACCTGACTAGAAGCAGCTTATGTAAGGAAAGGGTTCGTTTTGGCTTGTAGTCTTGAGGGAAGATTGCATCGTGGCAGAGAAAACATGGCAAGAATAGATGGCTGGTTGTTCCATCTTGTCACAGCAGCTGGGAGGAAGCATCAAGAGTGAGCTCTTCCACACTGGCAAGGGGAAGCTGGACTGCGAAATGCTAAGGCCTGCCCCCACTGACACCCTTTAGCAAGGCTCCACATCCCAATGACTCCACCAGCTGGGGATTAAGCAGGAGGCTTCATGACAAACACATGGTGCGGTGGGAGCCATTTTACCTCCAAACCATCGTAATCAGTAACTTACTTAGCTAGAAGATGGCAAGGCCGGGATTCAAACCCACGCGTCAGGCTCACTACCTATGCTGCCTATGTAAGGTGAGATGATCAAACCCATTCCAAGAAGCACACTGTGAGCGCTGGTATGTGTTGGGTGCTCTTGTTATTGTTACAACTTTGACTACTGATTCCCTGTTCTTCACAATGAGCCTGCCAGTCAGGCAACTGGAAAGCAAACTCGCACCAGTGTTAAGTAGGTTGTCCAGTCATCCAGGGAGAGAGAACCGGGCTCAGACTAATCCTGGTGGTTTGTTGGGTCTCACCAGCCCCTCAAGTATGAGAACACAGTTGGAATGGCTACACCACTTTGCTCCACTACTGGTCTGGGATTCAGCTTCTGAGGAGCAGTCAGAAGTCAGGAGCAGTTGCTAGCGCACGGGAGCTGGGAATGTGGGAATAGTTTCCTCCTTGTTCCCTTTCAGTTTCTGAGCCACTGCTGTGAGTTAGAGCCAATCTTTGATGAACAGGATCAGTGAGGGCCACCCATGGATGGCATCAGTGTTCCCGGCTGACTGGAATAGGAACAGTTATCGAGCACCTGCTGCATACCAGAACAGGCACTGCAGCTTCCTTTGGTCCTTGTGGATAATCCGCAGTCCACAGCCCTACTCTTTCTGGGTTGTGAAATGACAAGAGGAAGAGTCCTCTAGTCAAAAATAATAGTGTTGGGCTAGAGAGATAGCTTAGCGGCTAAGGCATTTGCCTGTAAAGCCCAAGGACCCAGGTTCGATTCCTCAGTACCCACATAAGACAGATGCACAAGGAGGCACATGTGTCTGGAGTTCATTTACAAGTGCCTTGAGGCCCTGGCACACCTGTTCTCTCATTCATTGTCTCTCTGTCTTTTTCTCACCAATAAATAAATAAAATATTTTAAAAAAATAGTAGTGTTGCCGGGTGTGATGGTACATTCCTGTAATCCCAACACTCAAGAGGCCAAAGTAGGAGGATCTCTGTGAGCTCAAGGCCGGTCAGAGACTTACCTAGTGAATCCCAGGTCAGCCTGAGCTAGAGCAAGACCCTGCCTCAAAAAAAAAAAAAAATAGCAATAATAATGTTAGAACTTTCTAGAAGCCCAGAGTTGATACCCAGTTCTCTGGCTTAGCCACTACTCAAATATTTAATAAAAATAATAGGCATGGTCAGCTGATCTTACATTTGAACAGTTTAAGTTTTATTTCAAAGCAAGATATGTGACTTTTTAATTTAAAGGTCAGCTCCTCTGCTCAGAGTCATGAGGCTTCCTTATCTAAACAGTAGTCTATTGTTCCAGTCCTTAGACTCATAGAGATTTTTCCTCTCCTTAACCTTGATTTTTAACTGGACAGCTCCTCATCTTCTTTGACTGCATGAGAAGTATTAAAATCTCTCTTCCCTCCCCCCCAAAAATATACTGGGCTTTCCAAAATTTCCATAACAGGAGTTAGTTATGGAATATTTTATGTAAGTGAGTCACACGCTTAGGTTATGACATCTTTTCTTTGAGAAGTGATCAGGGCTTTGAGGGAATCCTTGCTAGCTTATCTTTTGCTCACAGCACAACTTCAACACAGAAATATCGATGACACTTGAAAGGCTTCAGAAATCAATCTGGTTCATGAATCCATTTAGTTTAGATGTTAATGAAACTTGGTGGATTTAAAAATAATGAATATTTAATTAGACATAAATTGAAAGGCATAAACACTATTGGCAATAATATAATGAAGTTAATAAGTCTTGGGCTCCTCTCTTTCCAAACAGGTCCATCTAAGGAGTTGGCTATGATGCTGACTGAAGTTTACTGGCTCTCCCATTGGCTGAAACTTAAATGTGCCTTTGAAAGCCTTAGTAGAGTTGGGAACTGGGCTCTGGCAGATAAAGTATGCTATCGCACTGCGTTCAGTAGCTACAGGCTGCAACGGCTCTCTCTAGCTCCCTGTCTTCCAGAGATTTGTACAACAAACTCAGTTTCCTGTCGTTGGAGGCAGGAAGCCACATGAGGCACTTGATTCCTTTTAAACAAAAAGGCAAAGACATTTTGGTAACACTAGGCTCTGGGTTTAAAGAGGGCCTTTATTTAATGATCAGGGGCAAGCATGTGATTACATGTGCACAAGGCATCAGGCGATTTAAATGCCTCTAGGTTGAGTGTGGAATTTTCACTTCCTCCTTTATAAACATAAGCGCGGGCTCCCATTCTACTTGGTTCCTTTTTAGCCTGGTTGTGTCTAACCCACGGCCCATGGCTCTCTTGGCTGTTGCTCGCTGAATTTGTTACCCTGTCTTTAGGCTGCACAGAACACTTCTTGTCAATCCACAAGCTCTTCTCTCTGCCAATCCTACCCAATAGGATCACCTGAACCCCATCTTGGGAACTGTTTGTGTTTGATGTAACGGCAACCAATGCCTTGCTGAAACAAATTACACAGCCAGATCCTGCAAACAGCCACATATAAGAGCAAACGTCTCCCTCCCAGTTAATAGTGGGCTCTGCCCTGGCAGTAAAGTGAAACTCAGCTTCATATATCAGCTGGGGGGGGGTGTTAAATGGATGGCTGGTTCGCTGCTAACAATCAATACATGTTAATATGTAGTAAACACGTCGCTTTCCATGGGTTGGGAAAGCATGGTAAGTTGGCAGATAAAGCCACTGAAAGTTGTCCCTGGGGATCTCGCTGAATGAAGAATGTATTTGGGGTCCTGAAGTGCAAACCTGCTTAAAAGGTCATAAGTGACATTGTATCAGGATCATGAAAATTATTGCTGCTAAAAAGTGATCTTTTTTTCTTTTTTTTGTGCATTGGTGTCCCTATTCAGAAAGAAGGGGACCAACCCGAACGAGTACAGCCAATCGCGTCATCGACGTTGGTCCATTCTGACCTGACATCTGTTTATGGCACCGTGGTGCTGAACAGGATCGTGTTATTCTTGGGGACTGGAGATGGACAGTTACTTAAGGTTGGTTTCTCATGCCTTCTTCAGATGTCTTCCTTTAACAGTGATCCGTTTCGTAGTTTTAAGTGTTGCTAATGTTCCTAAGTTATACACAAGACCATACCTACCAATTGCTTTTGAATGCCATAGGTACCTTCAGAAATGGCCTGGGGATAATTCTAGAAATGTATATGTAGTACCCATTCCCCCTCCAACCACCACGCCCTCACATCCTGTAAGGAAGCAACAGGCTCTCTGGGCAGTAGCCACAATGTGCCCTGGCCCTCTTTTGCCTTTAGCTGTTGGGTGAGGTGAAGGGGAGTCTGAACCCCACTCCAACCCTGACTCACCTTCCAGAGACATTGAACCTTCTAGTTAACTCTCCTTTACACAGAAATGTGCAAAGTACCTGATTTCTCACAACTTCAAAGAGATGAGTTGCTTAGAGGGGTTGAAAAGAAGAAAGAAAGAAAAAAAAAAAAACAGGGTTTCTTCCCTGTAGCCCACTTGCCACCCACAGGAGGGGTTTGTTTTCTGCCCTTTGTACCCACACACACCACAGAAAGGTTACAGATCTAAGGTGCCCCTGGACTTTTATCTCACAAAGAGGACCAGTTTTTCCCACTGTAGGGATGAACTCTGGTCTACTTGAGATTCTTTTATTTATCTGGGGGAGAGGTGGTGGGGAGGGAGGAAAAGGGAAATTAGTGCCATTAAGAAGCACATCTGAAATTATCCAGTGGTCCCCTTGTCACTGTCACCAGCAAGCAGGAACTGCACATCTCCTGTGGCATCCAGTAACATGGCTGGGAGCGACACTGTTTCCGTTACCCTAGACTGATGACATCATTTGGCCTCTCAGCAGCCAGTCAGTTGACTTTCAGCTCAGATTCTTAATTGAATACTGACAGATCTGTTTTCCCAACTGACCTCCCACTAGACCTAGCTGTGTGTCTTCAGGCCAGTCACTTAGCCTCTCTGAGCTCCTTCCATTTCTTGCTCTATCGAGTAAGATTTAAACTAGACAGCTACTAGAAAGACCCTTTCCTTTTCTGATGGTCTTTAATTCTGTCTATTGCACCCATCTTCTCCCTCTGCCCAAGCCCGTTTCATTGCTGGTCTCCGAATGTGTGTGGTGTAGCTCCGTTTCCACACTCGGATCAGGCTGCACCACCAGCTGGGAATGCTTTCTTCCCTCTGCCTGATTCCTGAGTCCTCTGTGGTTGTGTTTGGGCTCTGCTCCAACCTCACCTCCTCTTTGATGACGACTAACCCCGGAGGCATCTTGCTCCTCTCTGGCTCCTGAGGTACTCACGATCGGCAACATGGACTCACGGTCGACATGATCTTTTGGCTCATTACCGACGCCTTCCTTTGATACCTAACCTCCTGGCTCAGGGTTATCCCAACTTGCTTGTAAGCTTTGTGCAAAGGGGGCCACGAATCCCCACAGACTGATACAATGCCGAATGCCTGGTAGGCATTTGATTTAATCTGTTTCCTTTGGAGGACACCCAGTAACATATGGGAGGGAATTTGTTTGTGTACACATTCTTCTGCAATATACATTGATCGTCTTTCCTGTTCTGTTGGCTTCACTTCCTGGGGAAAGGCTGCTTGCCTGGGGATGCCTGTAGCCACTCTACCCTGGTCAGGCTGATCAGGCCCATTAACCCTGCAGAGAGAAGTTTCCCTCTACCCTTCCTGGGCCTCCTCACCAATTATCTCTTCAGATTCAGGATATTTTTGACAAGTGTTTTGACAAGAACGCTCTTTCCCCCAAGCTGAGCCCACTAGACTGTTACGTGGTGAATTGGAGGTGAAGGAACGCTCACCTATAAATAGTGCCCCATGGGATGGCCTGGCTGCCTGGTCCTGTGGGCTCGGCCCAGACACTTGCGTACAGCTTGCCAGGTGTTAGTCATGTGAGAGCCAGAGGATGGGACCAAGCAGCAGCCTCATGCTGCTGATGCAGGCAGCTTTGTGAAGACTTACTCACCCTCAGGATCTGTGCGGGGTACTCCTCAGAATGCATGTCTGTGGTCTCATTGTTAGGGTTCAAGTGACAGATGTGGGTTGACTTTTTGTTTTGTTTTGTGGCTAACATTTCTATAGTGTGTGCCATAAGGTACATCACTCTACATTTACTAATGCATGTAGCCCTCTGTGCGATCCCCATTTTAATATTTTATTGATTGATTATTTATTAGAGAGACAGAGAATGGGTGCACCAGGGCCTTTAGCCACTGCAAACAAACTCCAGACACATGTGCCACCATAGGCATCTGGCTTACATGGGTTCTGGAGAATCGAACCTGGGTCCCTAGGCTTCGTAGACAAGCACCATAACTGCTAAGCCATCTCTCCAGGCCACAACTCCCATTTCATAGATGACAGAATTGAGGCCCAGAGTTGGTGGATGGCTGCTCAAAGGTCATACCAGGGCAGAGCAGAGATTTCAGAGATCATATTTGTATTCCCCAGAGTCAGGGACTTTTGTAGCCTGTGCTCCAGCCCCCGGGGCAGCCACCTCTCCCTGTGGGCTCTGGGGTTAAAAGTATACTCATAGAGGCCTTCACGCTTCTGGGCTGCATCTGGGTTTCTAGAGACTTAGGGAAGAGCCTCAGTCTGAAAGGAAGCAGATCTTATAACAGAGGCAATGAAGGGTCAATATGAGCTGACCCCTACGCCGGGATCGTCTGACAGCTCCCCAGACTCCCTCCTGTACCCTGGCAGATCCTTGAATGTAGCCCCAGAAATTACTAGAGAACTGAAGAGACAGGATTGGGCACAGATAATCTCCAAATCCCTTCATTGGAAAGCTCTGAAATCCTCACTTGCCAGACTTGTCACCAGAACTGTTAGAAAAGATGAACGTTGATAGGCACCAGCTTGGCTTCTAAACTGTAGGGTAGACGCACCGAGTGACAAAAACAAAACTCAGCCCCGTGCAGACAGCGGGAGGAGGAGGAAGAAGAGAGCTTGGATCACCCACAGCCTGACTCATCAGTTTCCCAGGGACCAGAAGGCAACCGAGGCATTTTGACATGTCCCAGGCACCGTAGTGTGTGCCTGGCTGCACGGGAGGCAGGAGACAGCATCTGGAAGGCAGTTGCTGTTTTTACCACCACCAATAAAAACCTGACTTCTTACATCTCTGCAAACCTCATGGAGTTTTAATATAATTTGGTGCCATTTTAAACCTCACACTATTTAAATAATTTTTCCTGCTTGTGAAAGAACTGTAGGCTCACGTTACAGAGTTACAGAGTAGCGGGGGATAGGAGGAAAGCAAAGAAAAAAAAAAGATCCTTAATTGCGTCATGTGGAGGCAACCACTGTCAGCATTTTGGATTCTTTTTTTACATAGTTGAGGTCAGACTTTATCCAATTTTGTATCCTTCTTTTCTTCAGCTAATGAGGGAAGAGGCTTATATTAAAATGCTACTGCAAACCATTTGTAAATGGGGTTTTAAATAGCCGTATCATGTTCTTTTGTGTGGGAACAAAATTTGGAAATTGAGCTGAGAACTGGATCACTTTTAAAGTGTCTAAAGATGCACTTTGTCCAGGGAAGATAGCACTACCTCCAAAGGTAAGATTTTAGTGATGATCGATGGGAAAGCTGATGCCTTCTGCCTTTATTTCTAACCCCCACCCCGCCCTCTCCTCCATGAGGCCCGCAGGGGTCCTTGTGGCCATGAGGCAAGTTATGCCCATCACCTCTCCCCAGCCCCAGTTATTTCCCCATTTAACTTCCGTTCTGAACATGGTTGCATGTGAACGTTGTTGTTTTTTTTTTTTTTTTTTTTTTGTCCTCCACTGGTGAGTCTCTCCTCTGAGATCAACTAAAAAATACGCTTGCTCTAAACTCAGTGTTTGGAAATTCACATCCCACGTGCCACACCAGGTGCCCCGTGCTAGGAGCACGTGCCACTTCATTCTCCAGTCTGTGGTAGAGCCTGTGGTGTGGTTTGGATCCCTTCGGTGCGTATAGAATATCGTCCTTATCTCAAGGGCAGAATGGGATATTTTGAGCTTTTTCAGGTGGTAAAGTAAGTAATAAGGGAATATGCATGAAATGTGAAGCCTGTAACTTTATGCATGCCCATTAACCTTTCTTGTAAGCATAAAAGATAAGGAGGTAGCGGGTAAGGAATGATAATAGTGAATGGTTCTGAGCTCTTATTCTGCACCAGACATTGGAACCAGCCTCTGCAAGGGTTAATTCGTTTAATCCTTCTGAGTCAATACCGTTACCATCCCCACTTTATCAATTAGAAATCCTAGGGCTTAAGGAGGTCGGGGAGTTTGACTCAAGGTGATCTGAACTGAAACAGTCTGTCCCCAGAGCCCACGGTTTTATCCACCAACAAAACTACATTTACAGTTAGAACGAAGTCTAGAGAGATTGGTAGATATGAGTTCCCAGAACTGGTTGTAATTTTTTTTTGTTCTACTACTGGGGTATTGGGATTGACCCCAAGATACAAGGATTTGAGTTTTTCTGAGGAGGGGCCATGGTTCTCTGGTTTTACTTTGTTCTTGAGGACACCTGAGGGCTAAATCCCTTCTTGGGGCAGCAAGTGCCTCTGAACCTTCCATAGGGCTCAGCTTTTGCCCAGTGGGCTGCTTTTGAAAAGCCTTTGGTAGGAATTCTGTGCCCATGTTATGAGAATGGCCTCGGTGATAGGAGGTCCTTGGTAGTAAGTGGGGCTTAAGGCATAGGAAGCTCTGTGGTGCCCTGCCCCCAGGTCCTGCAGCCGGGCGCTTCCAGATGCTTCCTCAGAATGGGTTACTTACATGAGCATGAGAACTCTGTTCCTACAAATGGATTTCATTTTCCCAAACCATGGAGTAAAATTAACTGGTTTCAGAAAGTGCTTCTGGAATTCAACTCAAAATACCTGAAGAGTCTGCCTTGACCTCTGAGTCTGAATGGTTTCACATAAACGTAGGAGAAAATACAGAAGAAAAATAGTGTACTGCACTCCCATAAATTGTGAAAATAAGCAGAAGGAACCCAGGCCAGTAACTCCAGCTGAGGTGGGGGTGGGGAGTGAAGGTAATGGACCCCCAAGGCTGAAAGAGCCGGAAGTGTCCAGACTTGGAAGTGGGGTCCATGGTGGGCTGTTTGGAATGTCACATGATGCTTATTTTAAGCTCACTCCATTTCATTCATTGTAGCATGTGAGTCTGGGGACTCCCCGATTTGGAATGATTGCTCCCAGGTAACCCTTAAGTCTAGAATGTGTAGTCCAGGCTGCGTGCTTCTCTTGCTAATAAACATTGAAATAAATAGAATGGAAACAAAAGAGAGATTTTCTGAAATCTTCATGTTTTTTTAAAAAAAATTGTTTAATTTTATTTATTTGAAAGCAACGGACACACAGAGAGAAAGAGGCAGAGAGAGAGAGAGAGAATGGACATGCCAGGGCCTCCAGCCACTAGAAACGAACTCGAGACATGTGTGCCACCTTGTGCATCTGGCTAATGTGGGTCCTGGGGAATCAAGCCCCAAACTGGGGTCCTTAGGCTTCACAGGCAAGCACTTAACCACTAAGCCATCTCTCTAGCCCAAATCTTCATGTTTTATCTTTATCTTTATTATTATTATTATTATTTTGGTTTTTTGAGATAGGGTCTCACTGTAGTCCAGGCTGACCTAGAATTCACTTTGTAGTCTCAGGGTGGCCTCGAACTCATGGCGATCCTCCTACCTCTGCCTCCCGAGTGCTGGGATTAAAGGCATATGGCACCATGCCCAGTTATCTTTATTATTTTTAACTACTAAGACACATAGTGCAGTATTAGTTCTGTGTGTGTGTGTGCGTGTGTGTGCATATGCAGCTTGTCTCCTTCCTACAATTTCTTTTTGTACATTTTATTTTATTTATTTATTTAGTTAGTTAGTTGAGAGGGAGAAAGAGGGGGGAGAGAGAGAGAGAGAGAGCATGCCAGGGCCTCCAGCCACTACAAAGGAAGTCCAGATATTTGCACTACTTTGTGCATCTGGCTTACGTGGGTACTGGGGAATCGGACCTGAGTCCTTTGGCTTTGCAGGCAGGTGCCTTAACTGCTAAGCAATCTCTCCAACCCTAAAATTTCTTAAAAACAAACATTGTATGGAAAGAACTAAATAAGCAAGAGAATTGGTTCATTCTTCCGTAGAATGAGACATAGGAAAAGAAACTTGGTAGTGGTGGTTGGAAGCGGGTGCGATGGAAATAGCTCGTGTAAGCTTGCCTTGTAAGCGTGAGGGCCCGAGCTTACTCTCCAGAGCCCGTGTCAAATGGTAGGCCTGGAGAAGCCACCTGTGAGCCCAGCATGGGGAGGCACACAAGGGAGGCTTCCTAGGACTTGCTGGCCAGCCAGTCTAGCCTAACTAGCGAGCTCCAGGCTCACCAATTTAGACCTTCCTCAAAAAGAAATGGACAGCATTCCCGAGGATAAAGCTATGCCGTCCCATGGCCTACGCACGCACATACGCGTGCGCGCGCACACACACACACACACACACACACACACAAAGAAAGAGAGAGAGAAAGGAAGGAAGGGAAGGAAGAGAGCGAGAGAAAGAAGGGCTGGAGAGATGGCTTAGTGGTTAAGTTGTTTACCTGCAAAGCCAAAGGACCTCGGTTCAATTCCCCAGGACCCACGTAAGCCAGATGCACAAGGTGGCGCATGCATCTGGAGTTCATTTGCAGTGGCTGAAGGCCCTGGCACGCCCATTCTCTCTCCCTTTCTCTCTCTCTCTCTCTCCCTGTATCTTTCTCTCAAGTAAGTAAATACATAATAAAATATTTTAAAAAAGAAAAAGAAAAACAAGAGAAAAGAAAAGATAAGCGACCTGCCTGAGATACCTTAGTTTTGTGAACACTCACAGCTTTCCTGCCTCATGGCAATCATAAAGAAACCAGGAAATGGTGTTTTGTTTATTTTTACCCACCTCATCTTCCTCACCTTGCTTTCTTTCTCATGGGTGATGTGGAGCTGTCCTGTGACCATATGGTGTGGATGTCTCTACTCACTTGAGTCAGCAGCCTAGCCGGGAGCTTTTTGTATGCAACTAAAATCCGCAGGCTAGTTAATAGCCTACCGCGATGCTTCAGGAAGATGTCAACAGAAACAATATGTTGACACGAGCTGAAATTCTCCATTGGGGAAAATTTGTTTTCTACACAGGCTTTGGCCACAGAATGTGAAGAGCTTTCTATAAAATCTTGAATCTTAATAGAGTAGCTTTTTATTTAATAAATATTTATTGGGTGACTTTCTGTGTCAGGCCCTGTTCTGGGTACTTAAGGTACAAAGGTGAGCAAAATGAACAAACAAACCAAAAGCACCCGCCCCTCCTGTGTGGAAGGAGCAAAAGACAAGCCAGAGAAGTACCCAGTGGTGAAGTCATTTCAGAGTGATTAATGGCTGATAACATAATAAGAGAGATAATGAGACAGTGGGTACATGGGAGAGGCAACCCGGGAAGGCTGCTCGGAGGAGGTGACTGGATGCTGGACAGTGTAAAAATACACACAGAGGAGGCTCAGAGAAGACACAGGGTGTCTTCACATTAGATCTATATTAAGGTTGTATGCTGGAAGCAATAAATAAAATTCCACATCATGTCCAACAATGTGTGTGAATTGGATGAGGTTTCTCTTATGTAAAATACAATGCATTTTGGGGTTGCTGTGACTCATGGCTCCTTCCCGCACTGCTCCACTGATCCTATTCTTTTCCCAAGGCTGCCCAGCTAAAGTGGGCTGAGGAGGAAGGTGTCCCTTGCTCTAGACTTGGTGGCTTTCTTCTCGGTAGGGATATCCTCATGCACCCTGGTGGTCCCCTGGTGCCCCGGGACTTGGCTGGGGTGGGAGATGATGTGGAGACAAACTTGACCTCGTCATCTCAGAGTCCTGAGACCGACGGCCACCGCGGCGGAAGTCCCCAGACGGCTTGGTGATGCACACTTGGCGACTTTTGGGATGAATGTGAAAACTCCTGGTTTTGTCCCCTCATTTATGGAGGCCATTCTTTGCATAGTCTGACAAAAAAAAGCAAAGCAGTTTGACCCACACAGTCTCTTTTTTAAAGTGAAATTTTATAGTTTTATTTATTTATTTGTTTATTTGCAAGCACAGAGAGAGACAGAGAGAATGGGCTCTGCCGGGCCTCCAGCCACTGCAAATGAACTCCAGATGCGTGTGCCACCTTGTGCATCTGGCTTTACGTGTGTACTAGGTAATCACATTCGGGTCCCAGATTTTTCAGGCAAGCGCCTTAGCAGTGGAGTCATCTCTCCAGTAATGCGTTGGCATTATTTAAGACCCCAAAGAAGAAAGATAATATATAGTGAAAGTGACCCCATTTGTGACTCCCAGGGCAACCAATGGCAGCCGTTTCATGGGTACTGTGGAAGTTTGTACGGCCCCATAGACTCAGATATTTTATTAAAATTGACTTTTTGCTTTAGCCCATAGCAAGCCGTCTCCTGTTACAGAAGGTGAGTCACAATTCTAGCCCAAAGGGATGCAGAGAGGTTTGGGGCTCTGGAAGGCTTTGTGTGTGCCGGTACTGGTGCTTGCTGGTGGAGCTGCATGCTTGGTGGGGTCTCCCTTTGCTTGGATGTATGGAAGAAAGCAGCTTCCCCCATCATGGATGGAACTTCCTCTGGATCTGTAAGCTTCAAATAAACCCCTCCCTCTCATTGACTGTGTTTGGTTTGGATGTTCATCCCAGCAACACGGAGCTGCCTATGATAGGTATCTTTCCAGTGAGAGCTTATATATGTTTACAAGCAACAGAGAAGTATCTCCCCCCCAACCACTTTTATTACACATATAATGCATTAAATATATTTGTGAGGGCTGGAGAGATGGCTTAGCGGTTAAGCGCTTGCCTGTGAAGCCTAAGGACCCCAGTTCGAGGCTCGGTTCCCCAGGTCCCATGTTAGCCAGATGCACAAGGAGGCGCATGCGTCTGGAGTTCGTTTGCAGAGGCTGGAAGCCCTGGCGCGCCCATTCTCTCTCTCTCCCTCTATCTGTCTTTCTCTCTGTGTCTGTCGCTCTCAAATAAATAAATAAATGAATAATTTAAAAAAATATATATTTGTGATGTGTGCATATATTTATATAGAAACAAATTTGTATTTACATATGACATATATTTACTATAAGCACAGTATAAAAAGTGCTTTCTAAATTTTTGTTTATTTTTATTTATTTGAGAGCAACAGACAGAGAAAGAGGCAGATAGATAGAGAAAGAATGGGCACGCCAGGGCCTCCAGCCATTGCAAATGAACTCCAGATGCATGTGCTACCTTGTGCATCTGGCTTACATGGGTCCTGGGGAAGGAGTCTAGAACTGAGGTCCTTAGGCTTCACAGGCAAGCACTTAACCACTAGGCCATCTCTCCAGCCCCTTTCTAATGATTTTGGTGGCTAAAGAGTATTTCATTGCTTACACTATAGTTAACTCAGCCAATCCCATATTGTTGGGCATGTAGGTTGTTTCAGTCTTTGCTTATAGCACATAATGCTACCATGAACACATGTCATCACACACACAAACACACGTGCGTGCAAACACACAAGGGCCATAATGTCCAAAGGCATGTGCTTTCTAATTTTCACAACTGCTGCTAGATGGTCCTTCAGATGGGTCATTTCCATCATCTGTGAAATATACCAATTCACACCCAGCATCTGTGGTTATCAGGACAAGCTCCAGTGTAGACCATGCTAAAGGAATGTGTTTAGGAAACTGGATGTTAAGCATAAAAGTTTAAAACCCTAATTCAGAGTTCTGAAGAGAATATTGGCACCCCATCTCCAAGGTGTGAAGTCAATAGATGGGGGTTGTACCCTCACCCCCGTGGGCATGAACCATACTTCAAGATTAGGTAATAAGAGCCCCAGCAAACTGATGCGCAACTCCTAACTTTGAAAACATGCATCGAGATGTTTTCTAAATTTTTTGATCTATTTCCTTATTCTTAAGCAAATCCTAGACACTATGTCATTCTTTCCAACATATTTTTTGTTTTGTTTTGGTTTGGTTTTCGAGGTAGGGTCTTGCTCTTGCCCAGGCTGACCTGGAATTCACTATGTAGTCTCAGGGTGGCCTTGAACTCATGGTGATCCTCCTACCTCTGCCTCCCCAGCGCTGGGATTAAAGGCGTGCTCCACCACACCCAACCCCTCCCAATACATTTTATTAAGACTCGAAAATATTATGACCATATTCTTAAATTACTGTCACTGCAATGTCACTATCACAGCTAACAAAATTATCAGTCATTCCTTAGGATCATCTACTAAATATTACAGAATTTTCTCAATTAATTAAAAAATGTACTGAAAATTATTTTGTTCAAATTGGTATCTAAAACATATTTGATTGTTCCATCTCTCTTCTTTTTACTTTAAAATAGGTATGTGTGTGTGTGTGTGTGTGTGTGTGTGTGTGTGTGTATATATATATATATATATATATATATATATATATATATATATATACACACACACACATACACACACACACATATATGTATAATTTGTTTGCAAAAAGAAAAAGAGAGAGAGTGTATGGGCACACCAGGGCCTCTTGACACTGCAAAGGAACTCCAGATGCATGCATCAGCTTGTACGTTTGGTTTACATGGGTACTGGGTTATTGAACTCTGGCCGGCAGGCTTTGCAGGCACGTGCCTTTAACTTCTCAGCCATCTCCCCAGCTCACCTCTTTGCGCTTTTATTATTTACCATGGACCCACTGAGAAGCCAGCTCCTTTGTCCTGTAACAAGTCCGCAATGTGGCTTCGGCCTTTTGCTTCCTTGTGGTGTGCTGTCAGTTGGTTCAGTGATGCCTTCTGCTTTCTAAGCAAGTGGAGGTTACCACTGAAGGTTCAGTGTTATTGGTGGGGAATGTGATGGTGATGGTGGCATGAAAAAGGATTTTTTTTTAATTTTTAAAAAATTATTATTTATTTATTTGAGAGTGAGAGAGAGGGGATGAAGCAGATAGAGGGAAAAAGAGAATGGGCATGCCAGGGCCTCCAGCCACTGCAAACAAACTCCAGATGCATGCACCCCTTTGTGCATCTGGCTTATTGTGAGTCCTGGGGAATCGAACTGGGGTCCTTAGGCTTCACAGGCAAATGCCTTAATCGCTAAGCCATTTCCTCAGCCCTGAAGGATGCTTTTGATATGATGACTTCTTGAAGTATGACAAGGTTGACAGCCTTTCTTGAGCCTCACGTGAGAATATTCCTGTGAGACTAAAAACAAAAAATCCGGGCATGGTGGCACATGCCTTTAATCCCAGCACTTGGGAGGCAGAGGTAGGAGGATTGCTGTGAGTTTGAAGCCACCCTGATACTACATAGTGAACTCCAGGTCAGCCTGGACTATAGTGAAACCCTACCTTGAAAAACCAAAAAAAAAAAAAAAAAGAAAAAAGAAAAGCAGCTTCCTGGGCTGGAGAGATGCCTCAGTGGTAAGGCACTTGCCTTACAAAGCCTAACAACCCTGTTTGATTCCTCACTACCCATGTAAAGCCAGGTGCACAATGTGGCATGCATCTGGTGTTCATTTGCAGTGGCTAGATGCCCTGATCTGCTCGTTATCTCTCTTCTCTCTGTGTTCCTGTGCTTGTATATATACATCATATACATATACACATATGTATACATATACATACATACAGACAGACAGACAGATAGATAACTAGCTTCCTAGTTCTCTCTTTCTTTTTTGGTTTTCAGAGATAGAGTCTTCCTGTAGCCCAGGCTGACCTGGAACTTACTATGTAGTCTCAAGCTGGCCTCAAACTCACAGCAATCCTCCTACCCTTGCCTCCCAAGTGCTGGGATTAAAGGTGTGTGCCACCTTGCCCGGCTCCTAGCTCTCTTTTTTCAAACCACTGCTTTCCAGAATGGTATTAGCTGCTTAGGTTGGACCTAAGTTGCAGCTTGTGAATTAGAGATGGAAAGCCCTGGAAGCCCACCCCTTGCTCAGCGCTTGCCTCTCCCATGACTCCCTGCAGGCACTGTGATCTACACAGTGGCCACAGTGCAGCAGTTGCCTTCTTGCTGCTGGGACAAAATACCAGACCAGAAGCGTCGATGGGAGGAAAGGGTTTATTTTGGCTCACGGTTTCGGGGGGGAGGTTTCGTTGTGGTGGGGAAAGCAGGGCAGGTAGGATAAGCAGCCCCACCATCACACATCAGCTTCAAATGTGTGCTCCTAGCGCTGGCAAGGGAAGCTGGATTCTCCAATCCCAAGGCCCGCCCCCCCCCCCAGTGACTCACCTCCTGTGGAAAGGCTCCGCCTTCCAAAGGCTCCCCCAGCTGGGGATCAAGTATGGGGCTCAATCCCAAACACACGAGGCCATGGGGGACTTTCTACATTCAAACCGTAACACTTGTCTGACAGAACATTTCTGTCTGACAGAAATGCTTCATATCTGCACTCTTCAATATGCTAACACTAGCTGCGTGTGATGAGTGAGCACCTGAAATGCGGCTAGGGTGAGGAAGGAATTGAAATTTTCACTTAATTTAAATCGTCCTGTGGGCTTAGCAGCTGCCATGTTGGAAAGTGCTGCTTATAGAGTCATTGAATAGTGAGCACAGACCTTTCCCACTTCCCTTGAGATCTAACCGCCTCTGTTTAAAAAAGGGATTTTTTTCTTTTTTAAAAAAAGTCATATTTAACTTATTTGGTTTGTGAGATTGACTTTTGCCAAGCTGCCACTGAATTTGGTGAGGGATGACTTGCTCCAAATCCACTGGGGCTCGCTCAAGAAGGTGATGGAATGAAGTCACTGATCACAGGGCAAAGGCAGACTCAGGGGTGGGTGCCAGGAGGCAGTGAGTCCAGGAAGATGCTCCGTGTGCCCCCTGAGAAGTAGCCCATGATTACATAGCAAATGTCAGGTTGCCATGAGGGCCTATAGGGATAGACATATTATCAGTCAGCAGCTCTGTCTAAACAATGTCAAGCATCGGTTTTGTCTTTTCAAGACTCATGGCCTATGTACAGAATGGACACCGTGGTAGAAATGTGAACGTAGATATATCTGGATGTGTTCCAACTGGCAAACTGTTGGCACCATCACTTTTTCAAGTACTGACCAGTTGGAAGGTGCAAAGATGGTTAGGACAAGGTCCCCGTGTGGAAAGATCTTGCCATCTAGTCATGGGGTATTACTACTGAGCTTTGGCTACGTGCTAATAAGCATCTTTCATGATTCCTACTCAGTTGTTAACTAAACCTAAAAACAAAGGCATCATCAGTCCTGGTTTGGAGATGGGGAAACTGAGACCCAAGGGGATTAAGTAGGTACTGATTCAAAGTAGCATAGGTATTAAACGCAACCAGGCCAGCATTGTATTTCTCCAGGATTGTGTTTGTAGCTCACACATCTTCTCATCATGTCATTGCTTTGGTCCATGATCCCAGTAATTCCCTGTCTCCCTCTAAAAGGGAGATTCCTTTTTTTTTTTTTTATGTCATCAGTTTATTTACAAAGCATATATTGTAGGAGTTTAAGAGTCTGATCCATTTCCGAAGTTGTACCTCTTAAGCATTCTTTTTTTAAAAAAAAATTATTTATTTATTTATTTATTTATTTATATTTGAGAGTGACAGATTCAGAGAGAAAGACAGATAGAGGGAGAGAGTGAGAATGGGCGCTCCAGGGCTTCCAGCCTCTGCAAACGAACTCCAGACGCGTGCACCCCTCTTAAGCATTCTTCATATCTGTTAAATGGATGAATTAAAACATCCTTATTTCTTAAGCAACTGGTGTCTTACTATAAAGAAGGGTGCTGCAAATCCAGATCCAAAGAAAACAGCCATCATGGCCAGTAACCGCCACTTGTTTTCCAAAATGGCAAGGTCTTGCCCGGGCCCTCCTTGCAGTGGCCGCGGCGGACCACGGATGTCGTGAACCTCCGGATGCTCTGGCCCAGCATGATGCCGCTGCACTCAGAGAAGGACGCGGAAGACACGGCCGCTGGGCACCAGTGAAAAGGGAGATTCTTAACGCAGGTCAAAGAACCTACATCCTTTCGTCACCTCCCTGCCTGCGCCTCTCCACCGCGCTCTGCTGCACTGGCGTACCCCTCCTTGGGGCCTCTGCACTGGTTGTCCTCTTAAAAAAAGATGTTTCATCCAGAACCTACATGACTCATTTCTTTACCTCCTGCAAGTTTCTAAATAAATGCCACCCTCTCCATGAGACCCGCCCTGAGCATTCATTCTCCTCTACTTTATTTTAACCTGTTTCACTTACCACACGCTACTCTATTTCATAATTGACTCTTTCACTGTTCCTGTCCCCCCACCCATACACAGTGTTAGTTCCATGAGGCTATGGTCTCTTTCCCTACCCTATTTCTTCCCAACCTGATATTTTTGTTTTGTTTTGCTTTTCCAGGTAGGGTTTCACTCTAGCCCAGGCTGACCTGGAATTCACTATGCAGTCTCAGGATGGCCTTGAACTCACTGCGATCCTCCTACCTCTGCCTCCCAAGTGCTGGGATTAAAGGCGTGCGCCACCACACCCGGCCTGATTCTTATCCCATTGTTTCCCTGCTATTTTCTGAACACCCAGCGTATGGGTGGGTGTTCAGTAAATGTTTGTGGACTGAAGGTGAATGAAGCTCAGGGACCTAGTTTCAAAGTCACAGAATAATGACTCTTACCTGCATGTATTTTCTATGTGGACACATACCTACTTGTCTTCACTGGTGAACTTGTCAGGGTTACTTTAAAATGCATAACTATGTTGAACCCATACAAATACATGTTGAAGAGCTACGGACTACAGTGCCAAGGTCACTCTTGGTACTACGATCACTTGTGGCTTTGGATAGGGCCAGATGTGGTCATATATCATGGACAGCGAGTTTCCACAGATGAGCGTACAGCCCTGGTGTTGAAGAATGGCTGTTTTTGGGTCCATCTGTGGTGACTTTGTTCCCTGCAAAAACAATGGCTGTGATTGCTATTGCCTATCTTGTTGAAGTCAGAGAAGAGAGGTTGATTAAGGGATGTGATATTTTACCCAGTACACATAGGGTGTCAGAAAGGCTTTAGGACTGAGCTACAAATTTTGCCATCTTGTTATTCAAAATACTTAATAAAAATTATATTTCTCTTTTTGAAAAAACAAAACCAAAGGTTGTTCTTGGTGAGAATTTGACTTCAAATTGTCCTGAGGTTATCTACGAAATTAAAGAAGAAACGCCTGTCTTCTACAAGCTCGTTCCTCATCCTGTGAAGGATACCTACATCTATCTAACAGCTGGGAAAGAGGTAGGTAGAGATATTACCTATTGCTTCTGACTTATGCTTAACGATTATTTAATTGATGTCACTGCCTAGTGGCAAAGCTTTTACTTTGAGCTACTGGGTTTAAACACTGCTTCAGGCTTTGAGAAGACCCATACGTAGCTGACTATGTGCACAGGCATGGAATTAAAAACCTTACTGACTGTCAAGAAGTAAGCAAGAAATATTACCTATTTAGACAATTTTATTATTGGCTATATTTCCAGTGCCAGATATTTCAGAGGAGGGTGTACTTGCAAATGGGTGTATAATCAACAAGGTAACCAAATTTACACATTTATTGGGTGGGCACTGAATGATTGGATGCGTTCATAAATATACCCAGTGGTACTGGCTTTGGAATTTGGGGTTAATATCAGGCCACAATCTCATACACATTCATGAACCTGGAAGCATATGCCACTTACCCTCCTTCTCTTAATTTATTTGTCGGTTTCAATGTTTCTCCCTGTGTCTGCTTACTGAAATAAGAACAATGCCTCTTAAACATTTTCTTCATCTTTCAGGAGAGGCAACAAATTTACATTGAGTCCTCACTGTGTGCCCATCACTGTTTCTCAATATGTGCTCCGGGTCTTGCATGTACACTCACATGCTCACATATGTAGAATAAGGAAGACCAATGAAATATGTTAATATTTAATGAAGTAAAGTTATTCAATGTATACATGAAAAGTCTAAGACTTGGAAAAGTTAAATAATTAGCTCAAAATCTATCTATCTATCTATATGTAATATACATACATACAATGTACATATATGTGTGTGTTTGTCTTTAAGAGGTCTAGAACCCAAACTCTGCCTTGACTCTAAAGGCCATGACAAGTGAAATAAAATTCCAAATTCATGAGCACTAAAGGGAATATTATGGCTCAGTGGCTTTGACTTATGATTATTGACCACACCAAGTATGAAGAAGATAATTAAGACTTACATAATTCTGTAATAGATGTCACAGGTGCTCTAAGTCCCTGTCCCACACCCACCATTTTCCATTTTCCATTTTCCCTCTTTTAGTCATTTGCAGGGGGAGAGCAATGACTGGTCTACTGTGCCCTTTGAATCCAAGGTGGCTATGCCAGCACTTGTTAGTTTCTGGTATTCTTCAAAGGGCCATATCCGTCTTTGTAGGTTAAAAAGTCAGCTATGTCAAAATAGTCACTTTAAGATGGCCACATTTGAATCCCACAGCTTCGGAAAACTTCACCACACAGGGTCTTCAGTGCTGGCTCACTCAGCTTTCCAGACATTCTTAATTATGTTTCTTTTCTGGGATCCCACATTTGAATTTTTTCCTTTTTTTTTTTTTGCATTAAGTAGAAACTTTGTATGTATATATCATGTGTTGGTACCATCATTTCCCTCCTCAGTGGGATTGGTGGGATTCACCATAGGGCTGTGGGTCATGAGTCGTGAGAGCACTAGTCAGTCACTTGTGGGGGGGGGACGACACATTTGATTTTTCTATTCAACATACTGATTTTTGTCTATTCAACAAACTGTGTACATTAAGTAAATGTTCCCAGTCCCAGGCTTTATTTATCAAGGACATCTCAAAACTGCCAGCCAGAGTACTGACTGTGCTACCACACAGAGCTGATAAAATTCCATCCTCCACAGCAAAGACACTGGAAGTCTGGCTTAATCTCAGCACAGTTTTTTCTTCCATTTAGCTTTTTGAAATATTGCAAATACCGCATAAATTCCCATTACTACCTTCATAGATAGTTCTAGAACTCTGGAACCCAGCACTGTAGTTTGAAAGCCATTGTGGAAAACAGTAGTAGTGCTCAGGTCCTTGCTGTCTAGAAGGTTAAAACTTCCAGTCACTGGCCATTCTAAGCCTGAAGTCCTAGGGGCAATTTTTAAGTGAGTATCAAAACTGACTGTCCCTGTATTTTTAAATTTAAGATTACTGTAAGAGATCCTTTTAACTAGCCAAGCATGGTGGCATACCCTTGTAATCCCAGTATGCGGGAGGCAGAGGCAGGAGAATCACAAACAAAAGGCCAGCCTGGGCTACATAGGGAGACACTATCTCAAAACAAAGGACCCTTTCTGGTTGTTTGAGTTTTTTCATTTTGTTGTATAAAAAGTACTTGGTGCTACAGGTTACTGCTCAGTCAGAAATACTTGTCAGATTTTTAAGTGTTAGAACTGAAATAGTTACTGAACAGCATAGTTGAATAAAGAAGAAAATTCTAGCTCAAATGTTGAAGAATTCATAAAGAAACAAAGATGGGCTCTGAATCTGAGGTTGTATTTTAAATAGTAGATGTTAATGTGGTTTTCTTTTAGATAGTCTTTATTTTCAAGTTACCAGAAATTATCTTTTAGTTTTTGCAGTTTTGAACTATATGGTTTGTCACATGTTTCGAATAAAGTTCTTATAATCTGAAAAGAAAAAAAAAAAAAAAAAACCAAAGGACCCTATTAGTTGGTTGTGATTGTTCAAATGGGATCCCTAGAGAGGCAACCACAAGGAGGATCCATTCTAGACTCTTGGGAAGAGATTAACAACCAATTAAATAAAGCCATGGGAAATCTATAAAACTGTATAATATGGAGCCATTAAACATAATCATAAGCAGGTACATGCATTGTTGAAGAACAGTCACACTGTGTTAGTAGAGAGCAAGCTAGTCCAATGTAAGATTTTTAATATCTTCTCTTTTACATAGTTATGTTCATATGTTTATTAAATTCACTGGATAGTTACTCTCAAAGAATGTCCTGGAAACTCATACACTGAATGTTCTGAGAAAGAGTAGTCCTGTAATCCATTGTTTCTTACTTTACCACTCTGCGGTACCATGGTGCTTGGCAAATCCAAAGGTTCTCAGTCAGAGTCCTGAGCTAAGGAAGCTCACTGAGTTCTTGCAGCCCCAGGGTGCATGTTTGTTGAACTATGGGACCTTTTTCTCATGTAACAGCAATAATTGATATTTATAAAATGGATTATTTACTATGATTCAGCCTATGTTGGTAATAATCCCCATGAAGTCAGTGTTACCAGTGCCTTTTTGTAGATGAGAAAACAAGGTTATAGAGATTATGTGACACTTATTAAAATCCCTTGGAATTAAAAAGATGTGTGAGCGGCAAGGAAATAAATATCCACATTCTGGTTAGTTCTGGCTCAGGCACGTGGTCTGGCGGGCCACATCTGTTAGCCGCATGGAGGACTGGGAAAGGGAAGGGCACGGTTACTGCGTGAAGTCAACCCCAGGACCGAAGGATCCTCCACGGAATGTCCCATTTCCCTGGTGAACTCCTTCTAGAACTCTCCATTCCTCTAATTATACCTTCCAGCATGTGTAGCCTCCCCGGAAAACGAATCCCATGTTTCCTTACTACCTGCTGTGTGAATTTCTGCCGGCAGAGCTGTTTCCGGCAATGCTCAGGCACACCCTGCCTGGCATTGCTGGGCTCAGGCTACTGATGGCTGCCTCAGCTTCCCGAGTCTGTCCAGCACTGCTGCTCTCTGGAATTCCATTTCTTACCTGGGAGAAGCATCTCTCTTTGCAAAGAGGAGTCTTGGTTCTCCCCCATTTCTTTCTGTTTCTTTCTTTATTTATTTATTGTGGTGCTGGGGTTGGACCTCAGGACCTTGGGCATGCTAGGTGGTGAGCTCTCTAACACTGAGCTACATCCCTAGGCCCATCTCTCTTTATTTATTTATTTATTTTTTGAGGGAAAGTTTTACTCTAGTCCAGGAGGCTGACCTGGAATTCACTATGTAGTCTCAGGGTAGCTTCAAACTCGGTGATCCTCCTACCCCTGCCTCCCGAGTGCTGGGATTAAAGATGTGTGCCACCACATCCAGCTCTTTAATTCTTTTATTTTCTATTCTATCTGATGGAGTGGGTGTGAGTCAGTGAGCCAGGAGCTGAGGCGATGGAGCTAACCCTAATCCCATCTCCTCATTCCCACATCCAGTACAATATCTAAGGCCAACCCTCTTTGGGCAAAGCCACTTGCTCTCCCCAAGTATTCATTTCCAAAGTGTCACTAGCCACATGGAGTGCCCCTGTATGAAAACCCAGTGATCTGACTCCCTGATACCTATGGAAATTGTGACTGACAGATTAGAAACCCAACTTTAGGTAGGACTCGCCTGAGAGGGCTCTTACTAAAACAGACCCCAAGGCCTTATCTCAGGTTTGACAAGAATACCAGCCATAAGGGAATCTGGGAATACAGTTGTCCTTCAATATCCACTGGAGATCGTTTCCACAATGCCCATAGATTCCAAAACCTTTGGGTGTGCAATTACGTCATAAAATTTGCATATAACCTATGCAACATTCTCCCGTATACTTGAAATCATCTCTAGATTGCTTATAATGCCTGATATGATGTCAGTACTATGTAAATGACTGTTGATTGTTTAAGGAACAATAAGAAGAAATATACTGAACATGTGTAGACCTTTTATCCCCCAAATATTTTTGATCTGCAGTTGCTTGAATCCATGGATGCAGAAACTGCTGGGGTGGGTAGGGCTGACCTGATGTCCTTTCAAAGGCTCCCCAGGCGATTCTCACACAATCGCATCCTATCCCAGGACTTGAGATCCACGTCTGATGCCATTGTCACACTGAAGAGTTCCAGTGGACAAATAGAGTCTTTGTGGCCCTTCATCAGATAAGGTGCATTTTTTTTTTTTCTGGTGTTGCTTATAATTCCATCTGAGCCACTGTCGTCTTTATTTTTAGGTGAGGAGAATTCGTGTTGCAAACTGCAGAAAACACAAACCCTGTTCGGAGTGCCTAACAGCAGCCGACCCCCACTGTGGCTGGTGCCTCCCGCTACAAAGGTATTTCCTGAACTCTTTCTCAGCGACTCGCGTTTTCCAGAGAGTGTTAATGCGGCAGAACACTTGTGGCCCTACTTTAGCAAGCCTTCCCCGTGACTTCAGGGAGCAAACTGAGAAAACCATGGTGTAACCAAAATGAATGCTCGAAGATGGCTCCTGCCATTACAGTGTCGCCAGGTCGTTTGACCCAGGCCACCACACGGGGCCACCAGGCTTGGGGAAGGGGTGGGCAAGAGGGCATGGGGATGTGACATTTGAAAAGGCCAGCACAGGTGAATTTGCTTTGACTTTCCATCGAGTTCCCCAAGACTAGAGGGGGGTGGGTAGGCAAAAGGTTCTCCCTCGGTGAAGATAAAAGGATAGGGATGTTTGAAAATTTTCAAATGAATCCTCATCAAGTCATGTATTCTGTTCTCTCTGTGGAGAGCTTATTATTGATGGCGATGTCTCCTTGTGCGCCATACAGCCGTGGGCCTGATGCACGGTCTCCGTCTCCAGGCAGAATCTGCCCAGCCCAGTCTTGAATTATGATGTGCAGGACCCAGCTAGGCTCAGGGGTGACTTGTAGTGGTTTCCTCACCATGGCAGTTCTTGGCGTCGCTGGGACCAGCCTGGTTGGATTTGCTGTTGCCATGGCAACTCAATACTCGGGCTCTTGCTATAGAAGCAAGGAGGGGAGAGAAAGAGAGAGAGAGAGAGGGAGAGTGAGAGAGTGAGAGAGAGCCTTTGCTGCAGCTCAGGCAGGAATGAGAAAGAAAAAAAAAAACCCAGCCACATAACAGCGGCTGTCAGATTGGTGCTTTCAGTTTTTAAAGGTGAAAAAGGATAAGAAAGAGTAAAGCAGGTGGAGAGATGCTAAAGACAAGAGCAAAAGGGCAGCTGGGCAAAAAGAGGACCAGGAGGCAAATGATGGGGAGAGAGGCTAAAGGAATGAATGGGGGGCGGGATATAATGTAAACGAGAGGCTCCGGCAACAAACTAAAAATATGGGGAACGGAATTAACTGAGAGTTCGTGAAGTCACAGTCCTCGCTGCCGAAAGCCAAGTGGCTGCTCTCGCCTCCGCTGCACCTCCTCACCGGGGCAGGCAGACAAAAGAGGCAGGCCCAGGAAGATTCTCATGAATAATTGTAATTGGATAGAAACCCTTTCTTGTCTTCGTGTGCCCAAGAGTAGAGTTTAAGAAATCAGCTGATCACGGTGGCACTGTATCAAAGCTGTAATCTTCTCCATCCATTCCACGTCCATAGCTTCTCTGCACACATTTGGAGAGCTCTAGGCAGGAGTTAGTTCAGTGATGGTGAAGTGTGTTGGTGATTCAATAACCACATAGAGGTCGTCGTGAGCACTCGTACAACAAGTTTGGGTGTGAAGTTGGTGAGAGTTGTCCCGGCTGGTAATAGGAATTTTTAGAGTTGGTTGTATTTGGATGGTACTTAGAGAAGCCTTAAGGTCAGGCCAGGGAAGGGGAGTAGATGGAGAGAGGAGATAGCTGAGCGCTCAGCATTGAAGGACTGCAATGCTTAGGGTAAGGGAGCAGGAAACTAAAAAGAATTGAGGTAGGAACCAAAAGGGGAGAGAGAACAAAAGTGGAGGTTCTGGGGGGGGGGGGCTCTTTCGAGGCAAGGAAAAAGAGAACAGTCCACTGAGCCAGGCCCTGCTGAGAGGTCAGATGGAGAATCAATCCACTGGACTTCCAAGGTGATGATGATTGGTGACTGTGACAGAGACCCGTGTATGGAGTGGCCTTAAAGTTACAAAAGAGACCTTAGCCTGTGATAGCTATTAGCATGTATTTGTAGGGGGCAAATGAAATGTGGATAAAACTTATAAAGGTAGATTATGGTACCAGGAGCTAGTATAGAGAGAAGAGCACAAAGAGGGGTGAGGGAAGGGCAAAAAGACACACCTGACGTCTGAACAGAACAGGGGAGGATGTTAGACAAGGAGAGAGGACTTGTGTGGGGCAAAGGGGGGGGATGAGAATGAACTAAAACAAATTATATTTGGAAAATATCAGAATGACTGAAACCTCTGTACGACAACTAAGCAGAAGACAATGGGACAGGAAGGCAGTGAGGGGACAGCTCCTTGGCCGAGGGAGCTGTGTTGAGAAAAGCAGCAAAGAAATGGAGCAGATTCTGGAGGAGAAAGTAGAGGGGAAGATGGATGCGTGAAGTAACAGCGCCTTTCCCTGCTGTTAGACAATTCCATTAGAGAGCAAGAAACCAAGGCTGCCGAAGAGAGAAGAGAGAGTTCTAGAGTGCTGTTTCTCAGCAGATGACAAAAAGCATGACCTGGCGCTCCGCCAGCAAGGCCAGCTGCCCAGGGCCGGGAAGGAAGGCCAGGAGTCTAGGCCCATGTGCAGGTAGCACCAGAACCAGAACCACGTGTGGGCTCTGTTCATATCACTCCCGTCACCTCTGTGACCTTAGGCCGGTGAGATTGAGGCTGGGGAGGAAGCCCTGGAGGTCTGAGGAGAGGAGAGAAAACAGGAGGCAGACATGAGCTCCGAAAATTGAATTGAAGTTGGGAAATCGAGCATGGCTGTTTGACATGATGAAGGCCCAGTTGAGATTGACGGTCTTGCCTTTGAGGCAGAAATCCTGGTTTTTGGTTTTCTTCAAGCCTCGCTCAGATCTGGAGTTGAAGCCATTGCATGTAGTCATAGAGCAAGGTAGCGTTCCCAAGGTAGGGTTCATGAAGGTGGCAAAAAGAGACCAGGGAGCTGGGGGTGCCTGCAAGGGGTGATGATTGCTGCTTCTGCTGTGAATACTGGTGTCTATGATGGTGGGCCTCTGGGTGGGAAGCAGAGGAGTGAGGACAGACTGGAAAGCCCGTGGGAGAAGGCAATGGGATCCATGCCCTGGGGGCTGCCATTGGAGAACCGGGAAAGGAGTTCTGGTTGGACTGCGTGGGGTTCGGAGCTGAGGTCACGGTGGAGTGGTTATTGCTAATGACAAGGTCTGCAGGATCACTGTTTCACGGAAGTGTGGAGATAAAAATGGAGCAGAGAGGGGTCAGGGACTCGAGGTGGTGGCCAGAGTATGAGATGAATCTCATACCCTGTCCATTTCACTCACGAAGAATGAGGATGGTTTCAGTGTTAGAGTGGGGAAAGAAATAGTCAAGAAATGAAGGTCAGTGGGCGGGGTGGTGGCTCTATAGATGGCCACAGTGAGGAGGGGCCAAGGGTGGTGCTTGCTTATGGCCTGAGCCTCACAGCTGGAGGAAGGATGTTTAGAAAAAAAGAATCATCCTTGGGCTGGAGAGACAGCTTAGTGGTTATGGCACTTTTCTGCAAAGCCAAAGGACCGGGGTTCGATTCTCCAGGACCCACATAAGGCAGATGAACAAGGTGGCATCCGTGTCGGGGGTTTGTTTCCAGTGGCTGAAGGCCCTGGTGTACCTCTTCTCTCTCTCAAATAAATAAATTAATTAATTAAAAAAAGAATCATCCTGAATGGGCAGTAAGGCCCCTTGTGACAAAGGAAACAACAGACCTTTGAGAGGGATAAGGTGAAAGTGTGTCCCCAGACAAGAGCAACTTTCAGTAAGACCTGGGTGAAGAAGACCCCCAGAAGAAGAGGGTAAGGACAGCAGGCTATTTTGTTTTGTTGGTTTTTTAAAAACTTTATTTGTGTGTGTGTGCGTGTGTGTGTGTGTGTGTGTGTGTGTGCATGTTAGGATCTCTTGCCACAGATACACGTGCCCCTTTGGGTCTGGATTTACATGGGTTCTGGGAAAAGGAACCCAGCTGGAAGGCTTTGCAAGCAAGTGCCATTGACCACTGAGCATCTATCTCCGTAGTCCCTCGGCTGTTTTTGATGTTTTGATGATTGACAGTGAGTTCCCGCTTCTATAAAAGCCTGCTTCCTGCTTCCGGTTTCCTACTTCTGTTCTCGCTTTTCATCTTTGCCCAGCATTCTCCAATAAAAATGATCCTTTTAAAATCTCAACCAGATTCCGTCCCTCCCCAGTTTAACCTGCACTGGCTTTCCTTCTCAGAGCTCAGCCTAATCCCCTTCCTACAGACAGGGCTTTCCATGGTCTAGGCCTTCCTCTCATGTCACTTCCTTCTTTGGTCTCCTTGACCACAACTGACCACTTTCTGACTCAAGAATATGTCAAGCATATCCCAGCCCCAGGGTCTTTACTTATACTTCCTGTTTCCTCATTCTAGAATGCTCTTCCCCGGGCCTCTTTGCCGGCTAGTGCTTTCTTAAAAACGCACATCTACCTCCACCAGACTGTCCAGACTTCTGTAGCCTCCCCTTACCTGCAGTTCTGCTGTGTCTTCTTCGTGACTCGTCACTACGACGTGACTCCTCCACCTCTCCCTTAATTACAGTGTGTCTTTCTATCTCTCCCTTTATGCTCAACTATACAGAACGTGCTCCAAAGACATGTGAAGTGAGGTACATTGAGTAACAGGTGGCAGCACCCGTGACAAGGGGAGACAGCGGCCTGCAAACATCCTTGAGTCACAGAGTGAGGGCTCTTCACAGCCATGTCACCTCACTTGCTGCCTACGTGGCCTGGTCTGGCCTAAGATGAAATAAAATTGAGCCTCAGCTCCGTGACTCATGTTAAGCTCCCAGTACTGTTCGAAATGAGGAATTCTAAAGGGGGATATTTTCTTATAATGGTGGATCGTCCCACTGTGTTTATTTTAAATGTCACAGATTTATTTAGAAAAAAATAATTTATTTTCTCTATTGAGAAGGTTGAACTTTCTTGTATACATGTCAAGAAAGTGGATTTGGCCGGGGGAGGGGGGACAAAGCGTCTTAATTTCCTTTTGATTTGTGGTTAAGAATAGGTACCCAGTATAAGCAGATAAAATGCAATTAGATAAACAATGAGCTCTAAAAACTCTAGTATTTTATTGTTGGAACCTCAAATCCAACCTGTGCTGAATGTGTCTGTGTGGGTGGAAAGTGAATTTTTGCAAGCTGAATATCTTGGGGTTGGAAGCAGTTGCTCGGTTTCTCCCATATTGCACAGCACATGTGCTCGGCTATGGGTTTCCACAAAACTGGCAATCCCGAACCAACGAATGGGTGAGGTTCCAAAAGTTCATTTGCAAGTTTGTTTGGCACACAGAGTGCATTTCCCCATCGAAACAATGTCATAAATTAAGGAGTGATTACCAAACCAGCCCACAAAAATTCAATCTATTTAATTTCAACAAATATTTGTTGAAAACCTACCAAGAGCTCAATGTGCGAAGGAAGATTGCTAGGTGCTAGGGAGAGAAACCAGATGCCATTCTTGGCTTTAAGGAATTCGCATGCTAGCTCACGGGGCAGACCTGTCAGTAGCCAGTGGTCATTCAGTCAATCATATGTCTGATCACCAATATTTATTAAGGAAATACCTACAGTGTCCAAAGCCTGATGCTTAGATGTCGTTATTTCTTGTCTGAATGGGGCTTGTCGTCTAGTGAAGGGTGTAGGTAACTGTATCCATCAGGTTTTTGCTTCAGTAATAGCTAAACAACCCCCAAATTCTTAATGGCTTACAAGAGCAAATGTTTATTTTCCTTATTTTTTGCTTATGAATTCGCTTGCTGTTAACTGTACAGAGGAGCATGTGTCAAGCTGTAGGTTAAATTCAGGTCTGTTTCACACGTCTCTCATTCTGTACATATTCTTGTTAAGTCACACAGCAGATGTACAAGACACCGTGCTGAACTCTGGGATATGCTCGAATCCTGAGCTCACAGTATGTTTACTGATAATTCATTGATCAAGCAAGCCCAACATCAGCTGGGGTAGGAGACCTGTTCCAGTAGGAGTCAATGGGAAATGATGTGGTGAAGGGAATATGGATCTGTAATTCTAGTAAGGAGGCACTGAAGAATTAGGAATGTTACCCCACTTTCTCAGGGAGAGAATGAAGCAGAGTGTGACGAGGACTAGCGTTCAGGAGGTGTAGGGCTCCACGGAGGCAAGTTTAGAAAATCTCATCCGAATATAAAAGGCCAGGGAAGGCTTTCTGGAGGAAGTGGCATCTCAGCCGAACCTGAGGCATAGGTGAGTATCAGCAGGGGAAGCTGGCCGAAGGTTGAGGTTGGCAAAAGGACAGGGGCTCTAGGAGACCTGGCACATGGCATAGCAGGGGAATGATGGGACACAAGTGGGCTGGGTACACACAGAAGCAGTTGAGGGAGGGTTAAGGCCCGTTGAAGAGCTTGCGCTTTGTTGGAAGGACCTTGAGGAGGTATTGCTGGCTTGTATCAGAAAGTTGAGCAGTTGAGCTGGTGTTTTAGAGTAAGTACTCAGGACGGGAGATGGACAGGAGGGACCGCTGGGAGCTGGCTGAGCCGTCAGCAGGTGGTTGTAGACACACAAGATGCCTGGAGCTGGAGTAGCGTACTAGTAGGAAAAGTGGGTAGATTTGAGAGCTGTCTGGAAGCTAGCATTTGACAGGACTCAGTGATGAATTGGATTCCCCCTTGATTCTGACACACTAAAATTAGGGCCATAAAATGAAAAATAAAAGATCAAGGTGGCCACTGTTTTTCTGGAAGATGTATTCTCTCTTGAGCCAAGACCTCACAAAGGAAAAAGAAGTGGTACCCTAGCACATACTAGATCCTGAGGCCTGAGCACTGGACAAGGCACTCAATTGAGAGGTCAAAGGATGGACATTAAGGTCTCAGGCAGATGGGGAAGGGCTTCTGAGAGATGCCACAGCTGAGTCTCAGAGCTCACCGTGGAGTGAGTTGTGACTCTTTTACCAGCAACACGGGGACTTCTGAGATTACAGGGCTCATGTGCAGGTATCTGGCTTAGTTAACCAGATGGACAGTGATGCTCCTTACAGAGTTGGAGGAAAGGCTTGCTTGCCTATATGAATAGCAATAGGGTGTTGACTTCTGCATAGGACAGTGAGAGGTATAACAGAGAGGTAAGACAGAAGCAAGTTTCCTTTCTTCTCTGTGCTGGGTCTCCTTTTTTAAATATTTTTTTCAAATATTCTATTTCTTTGAGAGAGGGAAAGAGAGAGAGAGAGAGAGAGAGAGATTGAGAGAGAGAGAGGAAGGACATGCCAGGGCTTCCAGCCACTGCAAAGGAAACTCCAGATGCATGCGCCACCTTGTGCATCTGGCTAACGTGGGTCCTGGGGAGTCAAACTGATGTCCTTTGGCTTTGCAGGCAAGCGCCTTAACCACTAGGCAATCTCTCTAGCACACGTCTCCTTTTTTGTAAGGCAAGGTTAATGATAGTCCCTACACCAGAAAATTGTGGAGAAGACTTTTTTTTTTTTTTTGTTCCTGAGATAGGGTCTCACTTTAGCCCAGGTTCATGATGTAGTCTCAGGCTGGCCTTGAACTCATAGGAACCCTCCTACCTCTGTTTACCAAGTGCTGGGATTATAGGTGTATGTCACCGTGCCTAGGGAGGGGAGAGAGGGGAGGGAGGGAGAGAGGGGGAAGAGACAAAGAGAGAGAATAAGAGAAAGAATGGGTGCACCAGGGCATCTAGCCACTGCAAATGAACTCCATACGCATGCGCCACTTTGTACATATGGCTTCCCATGGGTACTGTGG
Source organism: Jaculus jaculus (assembly GCF_020740685.1). NCBI lineage: Eukaryota > Metazoa > Chordata > Mammalia > Rodentia > Dipodidae > Jaculus > Jaculus jaculus. Next base: position 137,423,619 of record NC_059107.1, read on the forward strand.
AATCAAACATGGGTCATTAGGCTTTATAGTCAAGTGCCTTAACCACTGAGCCATCTCACCAGCCCTGCTGACAAGAGCATAATGTCCCAGGGAAGGCCTGGAGTTGTATTAGCTGCAGTGGGAGTCGGGGGTGGGGTGGGGAGAAGCACTCAGATTTGCCTCAGCTTGAGAGGAGATGGCCTTGGCGATGGGTCTGGAAGCAGAGTGGGTGGGAGGCCCTTGAGGCAGAGCAGCGCAGCCTGAGGTCTGTTTAGGGAATGGAAGGTTGGATTTTATCACTAGGACACTGGCTTGGAAGCAAGGAAGGAAGGAAGGAAGGGGATAAGGGTGCTGGGTGGAACCAGGATGTCAAGGGCTCAGAGTATAGAGTTAATTAGAGTGTGCTGGGAACTCATTAAGTGGACTTAAGCAAAGTACTGTGTCTTTAAAATATTTGAAAAAAACTTACCCTGATGGCAGCCTAGAGGATGAACTGCACTAATTTAAGCATCAGCTGCACCGACCTCCTCCTGCCCTGGTGGAGGGAGCTCCCTCCTGTGTATTTGCTACAGTGGGTTTATCTCACATCTCTTCCTGAGTCATCTGCCTTCCCAAATTCTCTCTTCTTTTCTACCTTTCCCAACACTCCAAGGGGCCTCTACCTGTGTCTTAGTCACACAAAGGGATCAGGATTAGACCTTTATCTGAAAGTGGGCCATGCCATGACATCCTCATGAGTTCTGCAATCCCACCCCTTAATGAGCAGCGATTCCCCCTGCATAGAGCAGGGCCAGAGACCTCAGTCCTGCTGAATATGGACTATCTGGAGGCTCGCCTCAGTTATTTGTGTAAATTTAACACCACCAGCCCCTGCCATATTCTTCTGCATTTTTCCCCATCGGTGACTGTTGAAAGAACTTCAGCTAATGCGGGGTAGCTGCTCTGAGGGGTTCAGCTGCTGTGGGGCTCTAAGGCATCATTTCTCAACTCTGCCTGACAGCGAGGTCTGTGGCCTGACTCCCCGTTAGGTTGCCGAAGTGCTGGGCGCGACAGCAAGAACCTTCACACAAGACGAGCAGTGCTGACGCCTCCCATGGCTAGGAGCACATCCAACACCTTGCCTTGCTCTCTTGAAGTCTCTCCTCTTAAAAAAAAAAAAAAAGTCTTTCCTCAAGAACCCAGGCCAACCATTAGCCCTATCCATAGGGCGTCTTTGCTCTAAAACTTGGTGGGCTGGAGAGATGGCTTAGCAGTTAAGGGCTTGCCTGCGAAGCCTAAGGACCCTGGTTCAAGGCTTGATTCCCCAGAACCCACATTAGCCAGATGCACAAGGGGGTGCATGCATCTGGAGTTCCTTTGCAGTGGCTGAAGGCCCTGGTGCATCCATTCCCTTCCCCCTCCCCCATCTCTATATATGCTTCTTTCTCTCTGTCTTTCGCTCTCAAATAAATAAAAATAAACAAAAAGTTTTAAAACTTGTTGGTAACAATCCACAGTATGCAGCGCGTGTGGCCATGTTCTTCTGAAGCTCTAATGAGTCTATCCTCCATCATGCCTGGGGGCTCCATGAGACAGAGAGGGCCATGAGGGTTTCTCCATAGCAAAGTCCAGTAGGGTGAGCCCACTCAGATAGCCTGCCTTGGGTGCAGGCCTCCATGGGACTCCACTCTGCCTCCCCACTGTGTTCTGGATTACAGTCAGTACCTCTGGCACCCCTAGAAGTCAGTGTGGCTAACGCCCAACTTTACAGATGACGAGACGGGCTTAGGTTGTGCTTGGTTTCTCACTGCTGCTGTATCCAATGACCACATATTTAATGGCTGTAAAACAGAATGAAACGGTTGTCTTACAGTTCTGGAGGGTCTTATGAAGTGGTCTAAAACCATGGCATGCACAGAGTCATGTTTCTGTAGAGACACCCCATGTTCTTCACCATTTCCAGCTTCTACTGGTAGCCTGCTTGCCTTGGCTCATGGCCCTTTCCTGTGTTCTCAAGGCCAGCAGGAACGTATTCAGCCTGGCTGGCTCTGAACTCTGCCTCCATCCTCCTGTCTTCTCTAAATCATTCTCCTGCCTGCTTTTAGGAGTGTCTCTGTGTGTAAATCAGGCCACCAGGATAATCCCAAATCCTCACCTCAAGACCCTTAACTTGTTCACAAGTGTATTTGCCATGGAAAGTGACAAAGTCACAGGTCCCAGGGATCAGGTTGTGGACCTCTTTGGGAGCCATTTTTATACCAGTCATAGGTTTCCCAAGTGATAGAAATAGGACTCAAATCTGGGTTCATCTTCAATTCACAAGTCATTTCTTTACCACTGAGGGAAAGACAGGAAGGAGATGGTATCCCTCAGGGCCGTGAAGAACATAAGGAAAACAGCTCACATAGGCCTTTATTACTACATTAGTTACTTGTCTTATTACTGTGACAAAATGGTCTAAGGAAGGAAGGGTTTGTTTGGGCACGCAGTGTGCAAGTACAGTTAGTGATGGCAGGGAATTCACGGCAGCAGGAGCACGAGGCAGCTGGTCACATGCCATATGCCGTCAGGAAACAGAGAGATGAATGGAGGTGCTCAGCTTGCTTTCTCTCTCTTTTTATTTTTATTCAGTCTGGGATGCCTGCCCATGGGATGGGGCTGCCCACATTTAGGATAGATCTTCACACCTCAGTTAGCCTGGTTGGTAAACTCCCTCATAAACAAGGCCAGAGGTTTGTCTCCTAGGAGATTCTAGATCCTGTCAACTTAACAATTAGTATCAATCACCACACCTCAACCCCTTGTTAATTTGACACCCAAACATAACACTTTAAAAGCCAGGACCTTCAACTCCCTAATCTGCTTAAGTTCACGACCATCTCATAATGAATTCAAATGTTAAAGTCCATATGATCTTTTTTTTTTAATTTTTATTAACATTTTCCATGATTATAAAATATATCCCATGGTAATTCCCTCCCTCCCCACCCCCACACTTTCCCGTTTGAAATTCCATTCTCCATCATATTACCTCCCCATTACAATCATTGTAATTACATATATACAATATCAACCTATTAAGTAGCCTCCTCCTTTCCTTTCTCCACCCTTTATGTCTCCTTTTCAACTTACTGGCCTGTGCTACTAAGTATTTTCATTCTCACGCAGAAGCCCAGTCATCTGTAGCAAGGATCCACATATGAGAGAGAACATGTGGCGCTTGGCTTTCTGGGTCTGGGTTACCTCACTTAGTATAATACTTTCCAGGTCCATCCATTTTTCTGCAAATTTCATAACTTCATTTTTCTTTACCGCTGAGTAGAACTCCATTGTATAAATGTACCACATCTTCATTATCCACTCATCTGTTGAGGGACATCTAGGCTGGTTCCATTTCCCAGCTATTATAAATTGAGCAGCAATAAACATGGTTGAGCATGTACTTCTAAGGAAATGAGATGAGTCCTTTGGATATATGCCTAGGAGTGCTATAGCTGGGTCATCCATATGATCTTTAACAGTTAGAACACAATTTTACAACACAAGTGCAATCAGGCATGGTAGCTCATGCCTTTAATCCCAGCACTTGGGAGGCAGAGGTAGGAGGATTGTCATGAGTTCAAGGTCTCCCTAAGATTACATAGTGAGTTCCAGGTCATCCTTGACTACAATGAGACCTATCTTGAATACCTCCCACCCCATTTTTTTTTTTGAAAAATTTAAAATACAAGTGCAATCTTCTGAGACTCAGACAGTTTCTTAACTAGAAGCCCCTCTAAACATCAAAAAACAAGTTACATACTTTCAACATACTATGGCACAGAGTAAACATTCCCATTTCAAAAGGGAAGAATGAGGGCATTGTTAGGAAATACCAGACCAAAATATGACCAAAATCCAGCAAGGCAGACACCAAGTCCTACAGCTCCATGTGGGGCATCTGAAGCTCATGGTGGAAACATCTGTCTTGTTCCTTGGCTGTGCTGCCTGCAGTACACAGAGCCTCTTTCTTGGATGGCTCCACTGTATGCACTCGGGTTTCTTCCGTGGCTGTCCCACGGTCCTGGTATCACTACCATCCTGTAACTTAGGTATCCCCTTCATGGTGTTACTCACTGGCCATCCAGGCCTTACTGTATCTAATCTGACTCTGCCTCATACTGCTTGGCCTTGGTAGCATTCTGGAACCTTGGCATGAGCCTCCATGAACCCCTCGCTCTTGCATTTATTACGACTGTAAAACCATGTGCTGATGAGACTACCAAGCACTTCTACCAGTTCAAGATGTAGCCTGCCACCTTGCAGCACAGTTGCATTGGCCTCTGTGTCTTCTAAGCTAATCCTGGAGAAACACTTCCCTAGGCAATTGTTTCTAAGCAAGGAACCCCTTCAACAACCTTCTTAAGTTAGGCACCCTCCTTTCAAGTGAATTTCCAGTTTTATAAGATGGAGTCTTCCAGGGGCAGGGTCTTGCCTTCAGGTGGTACCTCTCCTATTATCTCCATGCAGAGCAGGAGGTTGCTCTTTAAAGATACTAATTTAATAATTGCAGCTATTTTCTCAGCTTGTTTTCAACTTTCAACTCCCTCCCTGTCCTGACATACAGCCCATTTTTCTTATTGTTGGGCTCACTGTGGACCTAGATAAGAGAAATGAGCAGTATCTGTGAAACAGCCCAAATGCTATCCTGTCTTGAGATTTCCTCTGCCAAACAAATTAGTCCATTACTTTTGAGTTTGTAGCTTCACTGAAGTTCTCAGGATATAGGCATAGTACAGCCAGATTCTTTGCTCACATAACACAAACTACCTCTAACCTAGCCCCACACAGAATTGTTCCTTTTGGAAACCTCATAAGCTGGGTATCCACTGTCCATGTTGCTCTTGGCTTTCTGCTGTTCTGTACTACCAGAACGGTCCACTTAGCTACTGTCATATGATTGTAGAGCTTTTGTAGCTCAAAGTTCCAATCTCTTTCACAGTCTTCCTGAAAACCAGTTCCAAAAGCCCAAGAACCTTGTCACCAGCTTTATCACAGCAACAATAGTCCTACTTCTGGGTACCAGTTATATTTTTGTTGTTGTTATAAATTTTATTTATTTATTTATGAGAGAGAGAAAGAGAGAGAATGGGCATGCCAGGTCATCCAGCTACTGCAAACAAACTCAACACACGTGCCACATTGTGCATCTGGCTTTACATGGGTCCTGGGGAACCAAACGAGGATCCTTTGGCTTTATAGGCAAACACCTTAAACACTAAGCCATTTCTCCAGCACAGTTATGTGGGTTTTTTTCCCCATGTTTTAATTGACAACTTCCATAACTGGAAACAACATCCCATGTTAATTCCCTCCCTCCCCCCACTCTCCCCCTTGAAACGCCACTTTCCATCATATCCCCTCCCCCTCTCAATCAGTCTCTCTTTTATTTTGATGTCATGATCTTTTCTTCCTATTATGATGATCTTGTGTGGTAGTGTCAGGCACTGTGAGGTCATGGACATCCAGACCATTTTGTGTCTGGAGGAGCATGTTGTAAGGAGACCTACCCTTCCTTTGGCTCTTACACTCTTTTTGCCACTTCTTCCACAATGGACCCATGGAAGGTGTGATTGAGATGTTTCAGTGCTGAGCACTCCTCTGTCACTTCTTCTCAGCACCAAGGTGCCTTCCAAGTCATTCCAAGATCACTGCCATCTGAAAAGAGAAGCTTCTCTAACCAAAAGTGAAAGTAGCATTAATATATGGGTATAAATATTAACAGAAATGCTTACTGGGTAGTTTGATAAGCATAGTAAGTATGTACATTTATCCAGACAGCAGCAGACGTTACACCCCTAGGGCTCACGACTATCCCTGTTGTAGGTTTTCAGTATCAGGGATGAATTCCTTCCCATGGAGTGGGCCTCCAGTCAAATTAGAGGGTGGTTGGTTTCCCCCATAACAGACATGCCACTATTGCACCTGTTGGCTCATTTGGCCTGGCTGGCCAAATATAAGGCTTGTAGTGTCCACTGTTGGATATCTTCACTGGTGATTTATCTCTCTTCCATTGCACTACATGCAGTGTGGCTTTTCCAAGATTTCTGTCAGCTGGTCTACATGGAGGAGGTTTTCAGCTCAGCTCCAGAAGGGTTTCTCAGTGACTTTGCAGTCCAAGTATGTGGAGTCTTCAGCAATAGGGTCTTACCATCTATACCTGGTGGGAAACCAAGGGCCTCGGCAATAGCCTATAATGTTTTGGGAGCATCAGGGACCTCCCTGGCCAACAACTCACTGGAAGGTATCCCATCCCTAGCCCTGAAAATTTTCTAGTAAAATCTATGGCTTCTGTGTGCTGCATTGTCCAAAAAAGTCGCAATCCATATGACTTATTTATATCCTCTTAGATTTTGATTAGCCCTCCCTCCACCTTTCCTTTACTCAATCTCTTCCCCTGACCTCACTTAGGCCTTTTCACCACTAATCTGTTCTTCTACTCACTGTATTGTATATATGTTTTTTTTTTAAATCAATTACTTTTCTTGTTGCTATGACAAAATGCCTGACAAAATCAACTGAAGAAAGGAAAGAAGGTAGGAAGGATTTATGTTGGCTCAAAGTTAGATGTGATGGGAAAGTCACGACAGCAGGAGCATCGCATCTACACAGGAAGCCAAGGTGAATGCTGGTGCTCATCTTGCTTCCTCCTTTCATTTATCTCAGAACCCGGCCCATGGAACAATGCCATACACAGTTGCAGTGAGCTTTCTCAGCTCAATTAACCTGATCTAGAAACTCTCACAGACATGCCCACTGGGTTTTCTCTTCTAGATCTTGTCAAGTTGACAATTAATATTAATCATCACACCTAATAATCAATGGACATGAGAAAAATGATGGAAATTGAGCCCATCTTTATTAATTTGCAGAAGCCATGCTTCCTTGAAAGTTTAAGCACTTGTACATTCATTTAACAGATCATTATTAGGTTCCTGCTGAATGTGGAGACACTGTCTTGAGTACTAGGCTAATCAGCACTCTTAGTAAGTCACAGAGCACAAAATTCTTAACTCCATGGTGGTCCTTTGAGAGAGGAATTTACATTTTTTGCAGTTGGGGGGTGCTGCTACAACAAATCACTACAATGTCAATGGCTTAAAACAGCACCAATGTATCTGTCACAGTTCTGGAGGCCAGGAGCCAAATCAAGGTGTCAGCAGGGCCAGGAGTCCTTTGGGAACTACAGAGGAGGGTTCTCTCCTCATTTGTCCCAGTTCCAGTGACTCCTGATGTTTCTTGGCTCCTGGCAGAATAATGCTACCTCCACCTCCATCTCACAAGACTTCCTTCCCTGTGTGCATCAAAATCTGTCCTGGTAAGACACCAGTCACTGTACACTCTTAAGTCCAGGCTAATTTCATCTTGAGATCCTTAAATAATTACTCCTGCAAATCCATTGGCATTCTGATGATCTGGGTGGGCATAGGGGAATGTGATGCAGCCCACTGCATGAGGAAGATGGGAAGTATAAAAAAATCAATGAAGAGATAACATATCTGATGATAGTCAGTGCTGAATAAAGTCAAAAAAGGAAAGGTGGGCTCTGGTTAGGAGAGAAGGTTGCAGTTTTCAACCAGGAGTTCTGGAAGGCCTTTTCAGCTTGGGCATACCTGAAGAATGAAGGGGAGCAATAAGCTTCAGAGGTCATCCCAATATTCAGTGGAGTAGCCAGGGAGACAATTCGGGAAGAAGACTGTATTTAGTGTGCATTCATTCCCCCTTTCTTTCCCACCCTGTGCAGATCCCAGGCTGGAAGTCTGTGCAGTGACACTTCTTTATGGTCCAGTGCCACTGTAATGACAGCAGTAATGATGATAATGGGATTTGGGGGCAGCCCCTCCTCCTTGTGTGAGGACCCCATTGTGCCAACTAATTGTGTAAAAGCAAGTAGGACAACTGTCTGTGGGGTGGAAGCAGCAGGGAGCCAGAGGAATATGTTGTTCTGGCCTTGGGGCATTCCCGCATGGCCCTAACCCCGCCCAAACCTGTCGTCTGGGTGATGGTGGATGCAGTCCTGGAGTCGGGTCTAGTGTCAAGATGAGTGGCCCGGGGCATTTATCCCCTTCTCTAGAGGGGCCACCGCTTAATCCTCTCTACTGCAAAACAGAAGGGAAAGCAAAGCTGAACAGTGGTGAGAGGCCCAGCCCCACAGTTGGCATTCCAGGCAGTTGGCAACATCTGGCATAGAGGAATGCTCACCTTGCTTAGAAGCCAGTTTGGTTTGTTTGGTAGAGTGACTGACGGCCTCCGGCCTCAGCATCCCAAGCCCAGTACTTATCCATACCATCTCTTTAAGTGGTGCTATGATTTCCAACAAGCCCCATTAAGAGCACCCCTCTTAGTAAATATATGTTTTAATGGAATAGATTTTTTCCAAAATGACCTTACCTCAGGCAGCATGCACTTTCATAAGTATTTATTGATTGGCTTTTAAAAATTCCTCAAATGTTTTCACTTGTCTTTGTGACCTCAAGTTTGTCCTGTTCCCAGCAACTCATCCTTGTTCAAGAATAGTGTTCAGATCTACATCCTGAGGCCTTCCCGCCAGTCATGTTTTTTCTTTCTTTCTTTTTATTTCTTTATGTTTTAATTTTTAAATTGTTTTGTTTTGTGTTTTGAGGTAGGGTCTCACTCTACTCCAGACTGAGCTGGAATTCACTGTGTAGTCTCTGGCTGGCCTCAAATTCAAACTTACAGCCATCCTCCTACCTTGGCCTCCCGAGTGCTGGTTTTTGCTTTTGTAATATCTTGCCAAGTTTGCATGTTGGTGTTCTGTTGTAAGGAGTGTGCATTGTTGGTGATAGGTCAGATGGGAATCTATATGGCACCCTGGAGTCAGGATTGTAATATTATTGCTACCTATTCACTTCTGGGGAAACTGAGGCCCATAAGGTATTAGGAGTGTGATGGAGTGACATAGGCAAGTGTGAGAGAGTGTGGTACCCAGACCTTCCTGAGTCAAGAGGCATCATGTTCTCATTGTTATTTTCTGTGCTACCTAGTTTCTCTAAATATCTTCTCTGCATTTGTCAGTACACAGTCAGGATTTGAAAATAAAAATGGCAAATTTTAGTATACTTATTACCCGCTGAAGAACCACATGGGTCTAAGGCCACAAATCCCTTTTGTGTGAGTGTTTCGGTCTGCAAATGTGTTTTATGTGTGCTAACCAGCTCCAAGTTTCAAGACAAAGGCTGATTTTCCACCATGCCAGTTAACAGGCCAACCTAGTGAACAGAAATCAATGAAACGACTTAGGCTGGTGTCATGGAGACATGGACAAGAATTCAGTCACTTTAGATTTTAATTCTTAATCCAATTCAGCTAACCTTTCAGAATAGCAGCCACGGGCCAGGCCCCAAACTACACTAGTCTCTGGGGGTGAACAAAGATGACTGAAACTGAACCCTGGAGAAGCTCGGGGAGTCAGTATGGGAAATAGATCGAGAACAAATGAGCACTCTAATAGCTGCTTTTGGAGGCATAGGGAGACCCGAAAGGACCCTTTCCTCTTGGGAGGAAGAAGAGCTGTGAGTCAGAGTTTTCTAAGAGCCTTGAGCTATACCTGACTTTGTACATAGGGAAGCTGGCTCTTGAGCTAGTGTAAGAAACCTACGCAAACAGGCATCTGATCAACCTTATCACCCAGATCCCTTTCTCATATCTAGTATTGGTATTTGTTTGGCTTATGTCACCCACATTGTTGCTTAAATTGTGGTTCACTTGCCTGTGTTATAATAATGCTGAGTAACGTTCAATAAGACATTATCATAACAACTCCGTGATATAGAAATGAATATTTACATTTCTGCAGAGGGCATGTACCTGGCTTAGGGTCATTACCTTGGATGTGGCAGAACAGCCTTCAGTGAGTTCTAGACAGGCTGGTTAATTTAATCAGCTCCCTATGGTGACCATGCATAAATGAGTTCAGGGGCTTTACACATGCTCTTCCTTCTGCCTGGCATGCTTGTTTACTCTTGCTGTAGCTGCGTGGCCCTCATCCTTAAGTTCTGAGACGAAATGATGTCCTTGACCAGCCTGTAAAGTCAAGTCCTTTGTGCTACATATCTTTGGCTTCTGTAGAAGATATACCTTTGTTTGAAATTGTTGTGATTGTTGACTTACTTGACTTTTGTCTGCGTGCTTTACCTGAATCCAAGCTCAACAGGAGAAGGACATTAACTTGGCTTTTGCATCTGTGTGTCTCCAGTAACTAGTAGCGTGTTTGTTGTCAGATATGAACTCAATAAATATTTATAGAGTGAACGTCAGGTGAGGTGTTAGGCTCTGGGAGTACCGAGGTGAAGAAGCTATGGCTGTGTCTTTCCTTGGGGGGCTTACAGTAGACTTAGAGAGTCTGGTAGAAGACGCAGGGATTCTCCTCAAAGGCAGTGTGCTAAATTTACATAGAATGTGTAAAGTGCTGTAGGGTCTTACAGGAGGGAGAAAATGCTTTGCTTGGAGACTAGGAAGATATCCCGAGAGAGCTGATTCTGAACTAGCCCTTGAGCAAGGGGTGCAACTTCAGCCAAATATTGCAGACCTGAGGTGTTCCTGCCGGTGGGAGCATCACAGGCTTGGAAGAGCTTGAAGGTTTCGCTGCAGCTGTTTTTCGAGAACCCGTCGAAGCTAACTATGTGCTGGCGATCAAGGGAGCTTGTACTTTGGGAGTTTCAAGTCTAGGTAAAGTGGCAGATTCACCAAGACTGCATTTCTTGGGGATGAGTTTGAAGGACAAGGCAAGGCATAATGGAGTAGAGAGACGTGGACAGAAACATGCACTCCAGCCTCCAACTCATGGAAAGTGCATTGGTGAGGTAGAGACTGTAAGCCAAAAGGTGTCCGTGGGTTCTGAGCACAGGGTGGGTGATGGGCTCACCCGTGTGCTTGAGGACGACCTAGATGTGGAGATGGAAGGGAGAAGGGAGACCTCAGGTGGTGGCTGCAGGAGCTCAGTTAGAGATGACGCAAGAGGGAACTCAGCGGGCAGCTTAGAATCACCGCGCCATGATCAGCTGAGCCTGAGTCACCCAAGTAAGTGAGGAAGGGGCAAACCAGTTTCTAACCAGCTCCACTGTGTGCATCAGCTCGGTCAGCGAGGTCGGGCATTGCTTCCTGCTGTGTGTGCCTAGAGTCTGAAGCGTTCCGAGATGACACATCATTCAGCCTTGTTGTGGGAAGCAGGGACATATTCAAGGCTCTGAGAAGAACTGTGTCATAGAGACATGTTTAATTTTCTTTAACTTGTGTTTCTGAAACTTCTTGGCAACAAACCCCCCACTTTAACATGAACACCCCGAAGAATCCAAGGAGCACACTTCGAGACATGCAGGAGAACCTGTATTTTCCTATGTTGCCATGCCCTGGGAGGTAGCCTGGAGGCATATAAAAATTTTGAGCAATTTGTTATGGTAGAAAGAATGTGGGTGCTATTGGTGGTCAACATGCTAACTCACCTCCCTGAATTTGAGTTCCTGGTTTGCTGACATGGGGATAGTCCCAGTGATGCCTGTTTCATGAAGTGGTTGTAAAAATTATTGACTTACCTCTAGAAAGCCCTAGGAATAGTGCCAGACCCAAGGCTACAGGACGGTGCTGTGGTCTGGATGTGTTCCCCAAAATTCTTGCATTGGAAACTTCATCCTCATTGTTACAGTATTGGTAGGTAGGACCTAACAGGAGATGTTTAGGTCATGAAGGCTCTGCCCCTCCCCCAATGGCATAATGCCAATTATAAAGGGGATTCAGGCGGTAGTTCAATTTCTTGCTGTCTGACATACATGTGTCCTCTCTTGCCTTTCTTCCTTCTGCCTTGGGATGATGCAACTTAAAGGCCCTTGCCAGATGCAGGCTATTTGACCTTGGACTTCCTAATCTTTAGTGCTGTAAGAAATAAATTTTCTTCCTTTAGAAATAACCCAAAGCATGGATTGCTGTCACAGTGGCACAAAATGGAATAAGACAGAAAGACTCGGTCCATGTGAGCTACTGTGAGAGCCAATATAGTCGGTAGGAATGCGGGTTTATGAAGCTACACCCCCTGAATTTGTCTCTCAGTTTCTACACTTACTAACTCTGTGACCCTGGGACAGCAATATGGAGTTCTTGTAGGCCTCAGTTTCTCCTATCTGCTAAGCAGAGACTAGTCTAGTAGCTCTTTTATAGGTTTATTATGAAGAATAAATGAATCAAATCATGTGAAAAGACATTGCCTGGCATGTAAGATGTTTTTGCTTAAAAAAAAAAATACTCCCCTGGATTGCCTATGTTATTAGCACAGTTTTATCATGTAGACTGACTTGCAGCTCCAGCGATGAGGATCCAATTTTTTTTTCAGCTTTCCTAGCAAGTTATTTTGGTCTCTTGTATTTTGGCATTCCCCTTTCCTGACTCGGGGAGCCTTTAATTCAGAGTTTAGTTTGTCACAGTGACTTCCTGTTCTCTTTCATTTAATGGAATCTGGCTTCTTCGTCTCATGCACTGGCAATTGTAATGAGAGTCCCCCGATTCTAGAGACCACCTGGTCCCTCCTTTGGGCGCTGTGCCTTTCCTAAAGATGCAGACATCTGTTTCAAGTCACTTAGCAAGAGACCTTGGGATGCTCTTGGACTGAGACCCTCCCCCAGCAGGGAAGTACTTCCCTGCGTAAGAGAGAAGCTGGATGGTTTGCTTGTTCAAAGTTTTTCGCTATTATATCAGTATAAGAATCTTTGTAACAGGTCACACTCACCCTACACTCAAGCCAATTACCCGATATTTAGTTATCAGATTCCTTCTGGGACCGTCTGGTCTTGGTGAACAATTAGATTAGAGGATACTGATGAAATTCTAGTGGCAGGAAGTAGAAGTTATATTTCTGAGTTCAGAGTTTCTCTTTCAAGGTTGAGTAAGTGGTAAATTTTGACTGAGAGATTCTAGGCTAATAAAGTCAGATACCCAAGGTCTCCCCTCCTACCCTCAGCCCCAGCCTAACACATGGGCACTTCCGCACCTAGCTGGAAACTTCAGCTCCTTGTCAGAGATGGGCCTTCCTAGCCTTCATGTTGGCATGAAAACAATTAATAATTTAATCCATGCCCATTTAAAAAAAAAAGAAATGCTGTACAAATACAATACTGTAATAATAAATTTAAAAGTCGATCCAGCTGGGCACCATTCCCAGACTACCAGCTGAGCAGAAACACAAATAAGTGAAGAAGACGAAAACTGCTATATAATGCAAATGGCTGCAATCCCCTTGTTTTTCTGCTACTCTTTTATTGCAAATATGTAGTATGGAAGTGCTTTGAGGGAAAATGGCTCTTATGGCCTAACCAGGAAACCTAATCACTGCTTATAATATTATTTCTATAGGGAATATAGTCTATATGATAAACAGATGGTTTGTAAGCAATTTTTTGAAGCACAGTAGATTTAGGTCCACATAGAATTTTAACCCCTAGCTAGATGCTCTGCGTTTGCTATCAGTAGATGAAAATTCAAGGCCTCTGTAATCCCTGACTCGGTGTATCCCTCCCAAATCCTTGCTACCCATTTTTATCCTACAAATGCTCTCATCATCTATATTCTCTGGTACTAAAGCCCCCATCCCTGCCTGTGTTTCATCCCTACAGAAAGAGGTTATTGTGGGCTGGAGAGATGGCTTCGCAGTTAAGGCCTTTGCCTGCAAAGCCAAAGGACCTAGGTTCGATTTCCCCAGGACCCATGTAAGCCAGATGCATAAAGTGGCACATGCATCTGGAGTTCATTTGCAGCTATTGAAGGTCCTGGCACACCCATTATCTCCATATCTCTCTCTGCTTTGCTCTCTCTGCTCTCTCTCTAATACATAATAAATAAACCACACACACACACACACACACACACACACAATATTGTTGTTGAGACTTAATGGTCAGGACTTCAGTGGTCCGAGCTCAGAACAGAACCTGGCAAGAATAATGTTCCCTCCATGTCATGGGGGGAGTTTTTCAGGGACATCATGGGATACAAAAATTTACAATTACCCAGAAAACAAAGCAGTTCACTGTATGAAAATACTCTCTGAATTTCAAACAGCAAACTTCAAAGTGTCTGGAACCCTCTTGTTTGTTGTTTGAGTTCCAGGTAGATTTGGAACGCACACCTTCTAGTAGAGGATTGGGGAGAGGGTGGTCCATGTCCTTATATTTTGAGTGACAGTATCATTATTTTGAATACATTAAGGTCTATAATACATTTTATATTAAGCCGAGAATAGGCTTCCTAAATAGTTTCATGCACTTGTTATTACCACATATAAAGGTTTTCACCTTAAGGAAAGCATTTTTTTTTCTTTCTAAATTAACTTTTTGTTTATTCATCCAGTCTACTTTGCAACTGGGCAGGTTTTATTTTCTAACTTGCAAATCTGCTTGTATCTACTTATTGACTTGGTCACATAGGCATGGGATTTAATTGGAAACAGGAACTAGAAAAATAAAATAGTGATTAGAATCTCAGGACTTGCAGAATAGATCCTGCTGCGCTTTAAATGTGTTCCCCACAAAGCCTGTGTTGGAGCCGGGCATGGTGGCCCACGCCTTTCATCCCAGCACTCGGGAGGCTGAGGTAGGAGGATCGCTGTGAGCTGAATGTCAGCCTGTGAAAACATAGGAAATTCCAGATCAGCCTGGGCTATAGTGAGACCCTATCTCAAAAATAAATAAATAGAGACTTCCGGTTAAGATGGCGGCGTAGGTACCACGCCAAAGCAGCCTAGGGGGGAAAAAGACCAAAAAAACTCAGCAAAATACACACTTTTACTAAAAAGTGAGGTGTATAGGAAATTGAGGCGGCAGCGGAGAAGTAGAAGAGTTATAGAGCATCCAGAGCCTGCACAGGCGGGAAAAGTGGCTCCGGAAGCTTGGCCGCGGTGCAGCAGAAAGCCGCCAGACTCTCGGCTCGAGCCACAGGAAAAGCCAGGTGCGGGAGCTTCCCCTCACACCGCGCTCTCCGCAACTCGGGAAACGTGAGGGGAGAGCGGCAGCGAGCAGCGGAGGAGAAGACCGCGAGGTAGAAGAACACGTGGAGCAGCGAGAGAACCGGAGCAGCCGCGGCTCCCTCCCCTCCCCCAACGCCTGAACCCAGCTCCAGCGAACAGAGCAGCGGCCCGGGACCCGGCCACGCCAACTTGGGCTGACAGCGGGACCCAAGCAGGAGCAGAGTTCGGCAGCAACTTCAGCGGCTCCAGCACTGGTACCAGCGGCCCCAGCAGCAGCGGACCCAGGAGCGGCAGCGGCAGCAGATCCCGTAGCAGTGGCTTCAGGGGGAGCAGCAGCGGTGGACACGGCAGCAGGCAGCTTCAGCAGCGGTGGTGGCTCCGGTGGTGGCAGCTACGGCAGCAGCAGAGGCAGCAGCAGCGGCTCAGGTTTGCCCCGTAGGAAAAGCAAGTGCCCAGCTCCAGAAATCAGAACAGCAGCCCGACGACCCAGGCAGCAACTTGACTGAGACCAAAGTCACCCAAGGTAACTGGGATTGCACCAGGGAAGGGTCTCACTTGGTCACAAGCTGACTTGGATCCCTCAACAGACCAGAAATCTAAACCTCTTTGTTGATAGAGGATCTGGTCATTATAATAACTACTCTTGCATACATACTCGGGGCTGTTTTTGATTGAATGTGTACAGTGTTTAGTTAAATTTTAGAATCTACCTGTATTTTATTCCACTCAGCCTGCTTGAATACTCCTATAGCAGGGAAACTCAACCCCTAAGAACATCTTTTTAGATACTCTGAGAGTCTTAAGAGCCACACCTAATTCCTTAAGGTCCTACCCTGAAAATATATTACATCAAATCAATTGATACAGCTAAGAATACACAGCTAGCTAGAAAATCCAAGCATTAACTTAATCCAAGATGCAAAAATATATACATTATAACACAAGAAACACTAAAAAGCAAGACGATATAAATCCACCTAAAAGTATTAATGCATCAGAAATGTCCTCCAGTGAGAAAGAGTTAGAGGAAATGCCTGAGAAAGAGTTCAAAAGAATAATTATAAATATGTTCAAAGAGGTCAAAGAACACATGAAAACAATCAAAGAAGAAATCAAAGAGGAAATCAAAGGAATCAAAGAAGAGGCAGGACACCAATTTAATGAAATAAAGAAAGCAACACAAGACATAAATAGGGAAATAGAAATAATAAAGAAAAACCAGTCAGAATTACTAGCAATGAAGAACACAGTTAATGAAATAAAAAACTCTGTAGAAAATCTCACCAGTAGGATGGGTGAGGGAGAGGACAGAATATCTAAGCTAGAAGACCAGGTGGCAGACCTAATGCAGTCCAACAAAGAGAAAGACAAACTTATAGAATAACTGGGAAATGGAACCAGCCTAGATGTCCCTCAACAGATGAGTGGATAATGAAGATGTGGTACATTTATACAATGGAGTTCTACTCAGCGGTAAAGAAAAATGAAGTTATAAAATTTGCAGAAAAATGGATGGACCTGGAAAATATTATACTAAGTCAGGTAACCCAGGCCCAGAAAGCCAAGCGCCACATGTTCTCTCTCATATGTGGATCCTAGCTACAGATGACTGGGCTTCTGAGTGAGAATGAAAATACTTAGTAGCAGAGGCCAGTAAGTTGAAAAGGAGACATAAAGGGTGGAGAAAGGAAGGGAGGAGGATACTTAATAGGTTGATATTGTATATATGTAATTACAATGATTGTAATGGGGAGGTAATATGATGGAGAATGGAATTTCAAACGGGAAAGTGTGGGGGTGGGGAGGGAGGGAATTACCATGGGATATATTTTATAATCATGAAAAATGTTAATAAAAATTAAAAAAAAAAAAGTATGAGTGAGAATTTCAAGATATTCGGGACACTATGAAAAGATCCAATATAAGAATTCAGGGCATAGTAGAAGGAGAAGAACTCCACTCCAGAGGCATAGTAGGCATCTTCAACAAAATC
The DNA here is from genome assembly GCF_020740685.1 of Jaculus jaculus. NCBI lineage: Eukaryota > Metazoa > Chordata > Mammalia > Rodentia > Dipodidae > Jaculus > Jaculus jaculus. The sequence goes on from NC_059107.1 coordinate 137,440,577, forward strand.
ATAGAGGAAAATTTCCCCCAAATTGGGAAAGAGGTGCCAATACAGATACAGGAAGCCTTTAGAACCCCAGCCAGACAAAACCCAGAAAGAACCTCTCCTCGCCATATTATAATCAAACTTCCAAACACACAAACCAAAGAAAAAATATTGAAAGCAGTTAGAGAAAAATCAAGTTACCTACAAAAGCAAGCCCATCAGGATTACAGCAGATTATTCAACACAAACTTTTAAAGCCAGAAGGGCTTGGAGTGATATATTCCAAGTTCTGAAAGATAACAACTGTCAACCAAGGTTACTTTATCCTGCAAAGTTATCCATTCAAATAGATGGAGAAATAAAGACATTCCATGACAAAAGCAGGTTAAAGGAGTATTTGAAGACAAAACCAGCTCTACAGAAAATACTTGATAGAATCCTCCATGCTGAAGAATAGGAAAAGCACACATATAAGGAACCTAGAAAAAACAAGCTATACTCAAATACCAGTTAACAGAAGAGAGCACAGGTAGAACCAGTAACACACACACACACACACACACACAAAAATGGCAAACATAAATACACACCTTTCAATAATATCTCTTAATATCAACGGTCTCAATGCCCCAACGAAAAGACATAGATTTGCAGACTGGGTTAAAAAGCAGGATCCTACAATTTGTTGTCTCCAAGAAACTCACCTTTCTACAAAGGATAGACATTATCTTAGGGTGAAAGGTTGGAAGGCGGTGTTTCAAGCAAATGGGCCTAGAAAACAAGCAGGGGTTGCTATCCTAATATCAGACAGGGTAGACTTTAGTCCGACGTTAGTCAAGAAAGATAAGGAAGGTCACTTTATATTGATTAAGGGCACACTCCAACAGGAGGACATTACAATCCTAAACATATATGCACCTAACATGGGGGCTCCCAAATTCGTCAAACAAACACTACTAGAACTAAGGTCACAGATAACACCAAACACAGTGGTGGTGGTGACTTTAACACCCCACTCTCATCAATTGACAGGTCATCCAGGGAAAGAATAAATAGAGAGGCATCTGGACTAAATGAGGTCATAGAAGGAATGGACCTAACAGATATATACAGGACATTTCATCCAAAGGCTGCAGAATATACATTCTTTTCAGCAGCACATGGAACATTCTCTAAAATAGACCATATATTAGGACACAAAGCAAATCTTAACAAATTCAGGAAAATTGAAATAATTCCTTGCATTCTATCTGACCACAATGGAATTAAACTACAAATCAGTAGCAAGAAAGGCTATAGAGCATACACAAAATCATGGAAACTAAACAATACACTACTAAATGATGAGTGGGTCAATGAAGAAATCAAAAAGGAAATCAAAAAATTTATAGAGTCAAATGATAATGAGAACACAACATACCAAAATCTCTGGGACACAATGAAGGCAGTTCTAAGAGGTAAATTTATAGCCTTAAGTGCCTATATTAAGAAATTAGAAAGGTCGCAAGTAAACGACCTAATGCTTCGCCTTAAAGCCTTGGAAAAAGAAGAACAAGGCAAACCAAAAATTAGTAGACGGGAAGAAATAATAAAGATTAGGGCAGAAATTAATGAAATAGAAACAAAAAGAAGAATCCAAAGAATTAATTAAACAAAGAGTTGGTTCTTTGAAAGGATAAACAAGATTGATAAACCCTTAGCAAATCTGACCAAAAGAAAGAGAGAAGAGACACAAATTAATAAAATCAGAGATGAGCAAGGTAACATCACAACAGATTCCAGAGAAATTCAAAAAATCATAGGGACATACTATAAAAGCATATACTCCACAAAGTATGAAAATCTGAAAGAAATGGATGATTTCCTTGATCTATATGACCTACCTAAATTAAATCAAAATGAGATTAATCACTTAAATAGACCTATAACAAACATGGAGATCAGAACAGTTATCAATAATCTCCCAACTAAAAAAAGCCCAGGCCCAGATGGATTCACTGCTGAATTTTACCAGACTTTTAAGGAAGAGCTAACACCATTGCTTCTTAAGCTTTTCCAGGAAATAGAAAAAGAAGGAATTCTACCAAACTCCTCCTATGAGGCCAGCATCACCCTGATACCAAAACCAGGCAAAGATAGAACAAAAAAAGAAAATTACAGACCAATCTCCCTCATGAACATAGATGCAAAAATTCTCAACAAAATATTGGCAAACAGAATACAAGAGTATATCAAAAAGATCATTCACCCTGACCAAGCAGGCTTTATCCCAGAGATGCAGGGATGGTTCAACATACGCAAATCTATAAATGTAATACATTACACAAACGGGTTGAAGGACAAAAATCACATGATCATCTCATTAGATGCAGAGAAAGCATTTGACAAAATCCAACATCCCTTCATGATAAAAGTCCTACAGAGACTGGGAATAGAAGGAACATATCTCAATATAATAAAGGCTATTTATGACAAGCCTACAGCCAACATATTACTAAATGGGGAAAAACTGGAAGCTTTTCCACTAAAATCAGGAACAAGACAAGGGTGTCCACTGTCCCCACTTCTATTTAATATAGTTTTGGTAGTCTTAGCCATAGCAATAAGGCAAGAGACACACATAAAAGGAATACAAATTGGAAAGGAAGAAATCAAGTTATCATTATTTGCAGATGACATGATTCTATACATAAAGGACCCTAAAGACTCTACTAGCAAGCTGTTAGAGCTGATCAAAACCTACAGCAATGTAGCAGGATACAAAATAAATACACAGAAATCAGTAGCCTTCATATATGCTAACAACAAACACACAGAGGATGAAATCAGAGAATCACTCCCATTCACAATTGCATCAAAAAAAAAAAAAAATAAAATACCTTGGAATAAACCTAACCAAGGAAGTAAAGAATCTATACAATGAGAACTTTAAAACACTCAAGCAAGAAATTGCAGAAGACACTAGAAAGTGGAGAAACATCCCTTGTTCCTGGCTTGGAAGAATCAATATCGTGAAAATGGCAATCTTACCTAAAGCAATCTAGACATTTAATGCAATCCCTATCAAAATTCCAAAGGCTTTCTTCATGGAAATAGAAAAAACAATCCAAAAATTCATTTGGAATCACAAAAAACCTCGAATATCTAAAATAATACTGAGCAACAAAAAAGAGGCTGGTGGTATCACCATACCTGATTTTAACCTATACTACAGAGCCATAGTAACAAAAACAGCATGGTACTGGCACAAAAACAGACATGTAGATCAGTGGAACAGAATAGAGGACCCAGATGTAAGCCCAAGTAGCTATAGCCACCTGATATTCGATAAAAATGCCAAAAATACTCATTGGAGAAGAGACAGCCTCTTCAGCAAATGGTGTTTTGAAAACTGGATAAATATCTGCAGAAGGATGAAAATAGATTCTTCTCTCTCGCCATGCACAAGAATTAAGTCCAAATGGATTAAAGACCTTAACATCAGACCAGAAACTCTGAAACTGCTAGAGGAAAAAGTAGGGGAAACCCTTCAACATATTGGTCTTGGCAAAGACTTTCTGAATACAACCCCAATTGCTCAGGCAATAAAACCACAGATTAACCACTGGGACCTAATGAAATTACAAAGATTTTGCACTGCAAAGGACACAGTGAAAAAAGCAAAGAGGCAACCTACAGAATGGGAAAAAATCCTCGCCAGCTATATATCTGATAGAGGATTAATATCTAGGATATACAAAGAACTCAAAAAGTTAAATAATAAGGAATCAAACAAGCCAATCAAAAAATGGGCTATGGAGCTAAGAGAGTTCTCAAAGGAAGAAATACGAATGGCATATAAGCATCTAAAAAAATGTTCTACGTCACTAGTTATCAGGGAAATGCAGATTAAAACTACATTGAGATTCCATCTCACTCCTGTCAGATTGGCCACCATCATGAAAACAAATGATCATAAATGTTGGCGGGGATGTGGAAAAAAAGGAACCCTTCTGCACTGCTGGTGGGAATGCAATCTGGTCCAGCCATTGTGGAAAACAGTATGGAGGTTCCTAAAGCAGCTAGAGATTGATCTACCATATGACCCAGCTATAGCGCTCCTAGGCATATATCCAAAGGACTCATCTCATTTCCTTAGAAGTACATGCTCAACCATGTTTATTGCTGCTCAATTTATAATAGCTGGGAAATGGAACCAGCCTAGATGTCCCTCAACAGATGAGTGGATAATGAAGATGTGGTACATTTATACAATGGAGTTCTACTCAGCGGTAAAGAAAAATGAAGTTATGAAATTTGCAGAAAAATGGATGGACCTGGAAAGTATTATACTAAGTCAGGTTACCCAGGCCCAGAAAGCCAAGCGCCACATGTTCTCTCTCATATGTGGATCCTAGCTACAGATGACTGGGCTTCTGCGTGAGAATGAAAATACTTAGTAGCAGAGGCCAGTAAGTTGAAAAGGAGACATAAAGGGTGGAGAAAGGAAGGGAGGAGGATACTTAATAGGTTGATATTGTATATATGTAATTACAATGATTGTAATGGGGAGGTAATATGATGGAGAATGGAATTTCAAAAGGGAAAGTGTGGGGGTGGGGAAGGAGGGAATTACCATGGGATATATTTTATAATCATGGAAAATGTTAATAAAAATTTTTTAAAAAAATAAATAAATAAACAAAGCAGAATCCTCAGTACAACAGCGTTAGGAAGTGGAGCTTAATGGGAGGTGTTTAGGTCATGAGGGCTCTGCTTCATGAATGGATTAATCCCAGTTACAAACAGGCTGGAAACTACAATCTCTTCCTCTTATTTCTTTTACTTTTTACCATGGGATGATGCCAGATCTGAGCCTCTTTACCTTGGGCTTCTTAACCTCCAGAACTATAAGAAATAAATCTCTGTTCTTTAAAAATTACCCAGCCTTCAGTATAAACGCACAACAATGGCCTAAATGGAAAAGAGCTGTTGATGTCTCAAATACCTGAAGATATAGAGGTGACTTTGCAACTGGTCTTGAGTAGAGGCCGGAAGAATTTGGGGCAGCAGATTAGAAAAAGCTTCAGTTGTGGTGAATTTGGTGCTAAGGATGATTCTGTTGAAGAATCAGAAGATAAGAAGTGTGGAGAAAGTCTAAAACTTCTTACAGATTCTATAAGTGACTGCATTCAGAATATTGATAAAAAGAGATATGGAGGACAGTAAAGGCTCCTCCGATGAGTCCTCAGATGGAAGCGAAAAGCAAGGTTGGAAAGTGGGAATAATGACCATGTTTGTTACACAGTTGTAAAGAAGCTGGTGGAATGTGTCCATGTTTCAGGACTTTGTGGAAGGCAGACCTTAAAGGTGATGAGGTATCTGGTAGGGGGGAAAAAAAAAAAACTAAGCTAAATATTGAAGGGGCTGTGTGGTTACTTTGTAGTAAGAAGTGAGAGACTAAAAAAGTAAAGACAGAGTTCATAATTAAAATGGAAGCAAATTAGAAACATTTGGAATATTCTCAAAGGGCAAAATAGAGAGTAAAAGATATTTTATAAGATGAAGTTGGAATGTGGCCAAGGACTACTTGCTACAAATGCTAGTCGTGAAGGTAATAGGAGAATGTCCTCAAAGACATTTCAGAGACCTTGGAAGCAAGCTGAGGTCTTGAGGGTCATGTCTCCAAGAAGGCGCCCCAGGACCTCAGTGTGTACTTGCCAGGCCACCTCAGCACTCTGCTCCCTGCGTTCTGGCTTAGTGCTCCTTGGCCACTCTAGCTGTGGCTCAGACAGGCCTGGATGTATCTTGAGCTGCCATTTTGAAGGATGCAAATGCTGAGCTGTGATAACACTCTATAGCTACACAGAACACGTGAGCTGGGCTACCATGGTGGCCACCAATAGATTTAAAAAGCTATTGCAGGACTGGAGAGATGGCTTAGCAGTTAAAGCACTTCCCTACAAAGCCAAAGAAGCCATGTTCAATTTCCCAGGACCCTCATAAGCCAGATGTATATAGTGGCACATGCATCTGGGGTTCATTTGTGTGCCCATTCCCTCTGTCTGTCTGTCTGTCTGTCTGTCTGTCTGTCTATCTATCTATCTATCTATCTATCTATCTATCTATCTATCTATCTATCTATCTGCTTGCCTCTTCCTCTCTCTCTCAAATAAATATATTAGTAAACATAAAATATATTTTTTAAAAAAGCTATTGCAGATGGTCTGGTGGCCCGGGCAGAAACTTGTCACAGAGACAAGGAATTGCCAGAGAGTTCAGTCAACAACAAGTTCAAGTTCATTGTTGAAAGCAGTGCCTAGAGAACCATAGGAATGGGGTAGTTTCTGAAACCTCAGAACTGGAGAACCACCACAATGCCCCTTCAGCTGGAAGACCTACCTGTGAAGGCTGCGCTATGGACCGAGTCCACCATAACCACAGAGGCAGATGTGCCTGAGGCCTGCCAGGTGTGTGGGGCATGGGGTTAATTAAGGAGATTATTCTTGAGCCTGAAAACTTAATGTTGTTCACCCTAATGGGTTCTAGATTTACATGGAACCAGTTATGCCTTTCTTCTTGCTTATTTCTCCTTTAAAAAACATTTTATTTGTATTTATTTGAGAGGAAGAAAGAATCAGAGGAGAGAGAGAGAGAGAGGGAGAGAGAGTCAGGGAGAGAATGAATAACAGTGGTCATGCCAGGGCTTCTAGCCACTGCAAATGAACTCTAGATGCTTGCACTATTTTATGCATCTGACTTTATGTGGGTATTGGGGAATTGAACCTGGATCTTTTGGCTTTGTAGGCAAGTGCCTTAATCACTAGGCTATCTCTCCAGCTCCATTACTTCTCCTATTGAATGAGAATGTCTAGTGTATAACTGTTTCATCATTTCATTTTGTAAGTATATACCATGTTCAATTTCACCATCTCAATTCTGGGGTGGAATTGTCCTCAAGATATATCATACTTTGTATCTCACCCATGTTTGATTTAGATAAGATTCTGGATCTTGAGTTGGTCATTTAGGGCCGGAGGTGGCATGCTGTGGTTTAAATATGCCACCCTAAGAGCTTGTTGGAAACTTTAAGCCCCAATGCAGCTCTGTTGGGTGGTGGAGTCAAAAGAAATCTTATGAATCTTGTGAATGGATTTCAGTCAGTTATGAAAAGAAAAGGTAAATTTGGTATTTCCTTTCATTGTCTCTTGCTCATCTACTGTCTGCCATGGGTGGCACCACTAGAAGCCCCCCCCCCCCAACATTCAGAATCTCAACCTTGGACTTCCCACCCTCTCTGTGCTTTGTAACGCATATGGTCCTGAATATGCTGTTACAGCAGGACAAACTGGTCTTAGACCCTCAGAAGAGGAGGAGACAAGTGCATAAAGAAAGCAAATTAATCTCTGCCATCTTTGGCCGGATACACTCATGCTAATCTGAGTCCAATTTACCTCCTACCCGTGGCCCGCTGAAATGGAAATGAAGCCAGTTAAGAAATCCGGAGATGTAGCTCAGTTGGCATAGCTTAAGCATGCACAAGGCCCTGAGCCTGATCCCCAGAATGTGTATACCAGGCATGGTGGTTCATATCTGTGAATCCGGTACTCAGGAGGCGGAGGCAGGGGGATCATAAGTTCAAGGTCATTTTCATTTGCATGAACAGAAAGGCCGGTCTGGATGACATAAGACCCTGTCTCAAACAAACAAGTAACAGTAGAAATCCATACATCTGAGAGTGGCTCATAGGGGACTCAGCCTCATAAAATATGGTGCCTAAAAATTCAATTTCAGGGATATTTGGACAATGGCTTAGGTGTGGATTCACTTGACCATTGCTTTGATTGACACAGAGCGACAGTGATAACAACTATGGCTTTCAAGAGAAATCATTTCAAAGTCACTAGTTGTGTTTACTAAAACATGGGAGTGCCAAGATTTACTCCCCCTTCCAGAGAAATTTGAATGTGTGGGTAATGTGCTGTCGTGATGATTTTACAATCTGCAGTATTTGAGAAGTAATCAGATATTGTTGTTGATTGACCATCTGGTTATACATTCTTGGTGTCCTGGATTGCTTTATATTTAAAAAAATTTTTTTAACTTATTAAAAGCAAGAAATGGGAGTTTACAGATTTCAGAAATAGCTTCTTTACCTAAACACATACATGGTTTAGGTACATAGCATGGTTAGATTTTGTTTTCACCTCACACAGAATAGGAAATGAAAGGCTCATTACATATTTTGCCTCTTTTTCCTTTACAAAGCAATAAACCAGCCTCAACTCCTGATTTGATTCTCAGATTCTAACTTTTAGCTTATGTGAAAAATAGTCTTTTTACTAGAAAGAGGAGTCAGACATAAATCAAAACCATGGGGGAAAAAGTCACTATTAGAAAGGACCTATGGAGATTTCATATTTCATCCATTCATTCAGAAATATGTATTGAAACCCTAGTATTTGCATCTCCTGCTGCCAGACAGTGAGGGATTTGCTCAAGAAATATTAAAGATGTTCTCCCTTCCTTGAGGAGCGTAGCACTTACTTGGGGAGAAATGACAGGAACACACAGAACAGTTAAATTGTAATTCAAGGAAGCATATGATTAAATACCAAAACGTGTGGTTCCGACACGAAATGCTATATAGGAGTTCAGAAAAAGGAGTGAGAACTCAATGGCATGACTGGATTTTTCTGCCTACAAATTGACAAATTGTAGCACTATTTGTATGAAATATTTTACACTTGTTTTTTTGGCAGCCTTAGGCCTTGACTCCCAGGCAGCATTAAAAGCCTACAAAAATATTTGTACTCCAGTCTCTCTAGAATTGGCTCTTTTTTTTTTTTTTTTTCTTTCTCCCTCTCTTATAGGCAGAAGAAATGCCTGATACAAAGCAGACTGCCCAGGAGAGGCAGGCAGGCTTTGATAGTCATGATCTTTGTCAGATACAAATAAGGAACTGGCCTTGTCATCCTCTGTGCCCCAATGCCGCCGTACGTGCGTCTCCGTTGCAAACTCTCCCTGACACGGAGAGGCGGTTTAATTTAAACTTAATGTCCGTGACGGACGAGTGAGCCATCAAGGGTCAGAGAGATTTATGGCTTTGGAGAATTGCTAATGAAAAATTCCTTTGGTGATGATGTTAGAGAAGGAACTGACGCAGATGTGGGGGGGGGGTTGGGGACACAGATGTGCTCAAGGGGAGCAGAGTTCCCCAGTGAATGGCAAGCTAAGAGTTCTATGCTTGGGGTTGCTAGTTTCTGAAGTTCACTGACTTCCTGTTCTATTTTTGTCATATTCAAATTAGCACAGACCTCAAAGACAAAGCCACTAGGCCTAAATTCTTAAGAATTAAAAATAAAATGAGTAAAAGGAAATAAAATATTTATGAAATCAAATACGTTATTGTGGCCCTTCCGTAGCTCATCCCGCTGTATCTCCTCAGGGAGGTTTCATGGCTTTTACATGCTTTTCAATCTTATGATTTCTGCATCCTTAGCTTCTGTTAAAACTCATAATTGCTAGTTTGCAAAAATTTTATTTTAATCTTTGCCCTTGAGGAGGTGTGTTCTGTCCCTCCCTTGATACTGTTCTAGTGGACTGTCCTTGCACAGTGCTCCTCCACTTGAAGATAATGTGGCACTTGGTGTTCATTGTTGCTGGGTTGGTGGCCCATCTGGTGAGACAAAGGTCCCTCAGTTAATATGACCTAGAGTGACTGACACATCAAAAAAGCCAATGATCTCAGTTTCTGAGCATCTGTTTATCAAAGAATTTGGCTCTGGCCACAACTTAAGATTCATTTGGGGCATCTTCAGAGCTGATAGACCTGGGAAATGGCCTTGGAAAATGCTGCACCCATATCTTTTGATATAATTTGGTATTTGTCTAAATAAATGTGTTACAGCATATGGTTATGGAATGCCTTATCAAATTCTTGGGTAGACTCTGCCCTTGAAATCTTTTTATTTAATTCACATTCTGTAAAGTACAAAATAGTAGCATTATTATTTCTTTAAACAGAAATAAATCATACCATAAGTTGATAGTTTGGTAATGAATTACAAACCTAAAATTTTACAGCATATTACGTTATTCTTTGGTAGGCATTTCTAGAAAGGAGCTCTTTATTTTAGAATCAGTGAGACGATGTACATGCTTTGGATGTATTTGGCGATGTCATCTTGAGAGATGGTTCAGGAGTCTAAGTTCAACATGTTGTCGACATTTGTTCTCAGCTCCTAGACATGATGAAAAAAAAAAGTCTGCTGTTTTCTTGTTGCTTTTCATGAGTTGAGCATCATGCTCCTATTCTCACTCAAAATCAATAACCCACTATACAAAGCATTTTGTACTGAAGCCAGATGTGAGAAAGTTGTAACTAATGCATGTGTGGGATTGCTGATTTGTTGCTTGTATTTTTAGGTGTACTTTTCAAGGAGACTGTGTACATTCAGGGAACTTGGAAAACTGGCTGGATATTTCATCTGGAGCTAAAAAGTGTCCGAAAATTCAGATGATTCGAAGCATTAGAGAGAAGGTAAGAGTAAACATCGTTATTTATTTGCCTTCATGGCATTATCTCATTATGCACAACTGATGCTGACTTCCTTTTGGGTGTAAAATATATATTAGCAATGAAACAGGCTTAGGAACCCATCCATTTTGTTTGTCATTTGTGAGGGTTGTAAGGGTGCTGGGGATACATTAGTAACCCTGTCATATCACGGGCCTGTCCTCATGGAGTTTGTCATTTGTCATCTTTTAAAAAAAATATTTTATTTATTTTTATTTATTTGAGAGAGAAATAGGCATGGGGAGAAAGACAGAGATAATGGGTGCACCAGGGCCTCCAGCTGCTGCAAGCGAACTCCAGATGTATGCGCCCCCTTGTGCAATCTGGTTTACATGGGTCCTGGGGAATGGAACCTGGGTCCTTTGCTGTTGCAGGTAAGCAAGTGCCTTAACCACTAAGTCATTTCTCCAGCCAGAGCTTATAATCTTAATGAGTTGAAGATAACCCTTCCTAGTTGAAGTCAAAGAGAAGATAGACTTTTGGTGGAACATAAATACATCTTATCTTAAAAATAGAGAAAAATAAGTCTAGACTTCTGGTCAACCAGGTTCCTGGACTGTGGCTGAAGTGTAGAACTTTGTTTCATTTGATGGCTTCTTCTAGCAACTGTCCTGTACACATGACCTTAAGTAGTAAACCCACCAATGTAGGTAATGTGGGTCCCTCAGTCCCTCAGAAAGTCTTGACATTGGCTGAGAATAGGAACCAATGAGCATATTTGAGCATTTTCTGATGCACATACCAATGCTACCCTGCAGGAAAATGGAATTCCTTGTGTGGTGAAGAGATATTTTTCCCTTAATTATGGCTCTTGTGTTATGAATAATTGTACAGAGTCCCCATAAGCAGCCAGTCAACCTGTCTACTGCTCTCTCTGTGTTTTATTTGAATGCCACATTAACAAGCAAATGGGCCACTTTCTCTTCTCTCTTACACGTTACCATTTCAAATAGCAAGAACCATACCACTTAAGATGATTTAACATTTAATAAAGGAGAGCCAGAACATTTAATGAGTGATAAATAATATAAGAACAATGCTTTCAAGTCATAACAGATCAGAACTGATGGGTTTAACGTTATTTGGTGGTTGTCACTTTCTGTTGTCTTCTGGTATGGGGGTGATTTCCAAAACTTCACAGAAACCTGTCTTTCCCAAGCCAGAGGGAACAGATTCAGGGTAAAAGATGCTCAGGTACATGCAAATTTGTATTTCTTATTAGTTTGAAATGCAGCTTACTGTGGTACCAATAAAGAATGGTAGAAAATAACAGAATCCTTGACTTAGGACTCTAATAAGTGGTTAAGATTATGCAAGATTTTTCCTTCTTGTCATTGAAAAATAAAACAACCTTAGGGGCAATATTTTAGCTCCATGAAGTGAGAGGAAGTCACTTGTAATGCTGTCTATATAATTTGCTTGCTCATCTGTAGGTTCACTGGCATAACTTAATTACCATTTATATCTCATCTGAAATATTTCAAAAATGCTTATACCCAAACAACCATCAGTGATTTCTCCACTCTGAGTCCCACATGTCTTACCCTCGTCCTCACAGAGTCTTCACACACAGCCATTACCTTACTCTCCCTGGCTTACCAACACTCTCAAGGGGAAAGACACAAGAATTTAGTAATTTCACTGAGGCAATTTTTTTTTTAAAGGAAGGAAGGGGTTTTCTTATTTATTTTATTTTATTTTTATTAACATTTTCCATGAGTATAAAATAATATCCTATAGTAATACACTTTTTATGGTATCTTTCCAAAAAACAAAACCACACACTTTCCCCTTTGAAATTCCACTCTCCATCATATTACACTGAGGCATTTTTTTGAAACCATCTCGGGATTTGCAATACCAGGGGTTGAACCCAGGGCCTCTTGCATGCTAGGTAAGTGCTTTACCACTGAGCCACAATCCCTAGTTCCTGTGAACAGATTCTTTTTTTTTTTTTCTTAATTTTTATTAGCATTTTCCATGATTATAAAAAAAAAAAATCCCATGTAATTCCCTCCCTCCCCCCCTCACACTTTCCCCTTTGCAGATTCTTTTAATACTATCGACAAGACATATTTCTTTCCCCACTCCACCTTAGCCATTTTACCAGCTCTTTGAAATATTTCCCACCATTACACCCACCTGTAACGTACCTGAAAGTCTGAGGTCATCGTTTAAATCATACTTGACTCTGACCTTTGGAGATGGCAGCCCTCTAGTTGTCCTAGCTTCCTTCCATCAGCTGGAGTCAAATGCCTGGTGACATTCTATTACCTTTGCAGACACAGGAAAAAAAAAATAAACCCACATATTGCAGAATTTTTGTTCACAAGACGCTTTGTTAATTTATATAAACTGGCTAGAAAATAGTATATCTCATCATCCCTGTGGAATCCACATTAAAAAGAAACAATTAGAGCAATTCTAGTTAGTCTAAGAGGACTTTATTTTTCAGCAAGATGCAGAAAAAGTATCCAGAGCATGGTCTGATCTTGCTCACAAATGTCCCTTGTGTACATATATCTCATGTGATTCTTTGAGCATGAAGAATAAAATGGGGGAAGTCATACCCTGTTGTCAGTGTGGCTCCCCTAGTGAAAGTGGCTGATGCAGTGAGGAGGAAAAGCCGAGACCAGGAGGGAAAGAATGGAGGTGAAGACTGAACTCATGTCACCATGTATGACATGATCCTGTTGTTGCATTATACACACTAGTATACCTATAAGGAGATTTTTTTTTTTATCTTACGGAGAGAGAGAGAGAGAAATAGTGCACCAGAGACTCAGCCACTACAATTGAACCCCAGACACTTGCACCACCTAGTGGGCATGTGCAACCTTGCACTTGCCTCACCTTCGTGCATCTGGCTTATGTGGGATCTAGAGCATCAAACATGGATCCTTAGGCTTCGCAGGCAAGCGCCTTAACCGCTAAGCTATCTCTCCAGCCATCTATAGAGATTTTAACATTCAGTAAAAATGGCTGTCACCAACAAAACTATTACAGATATGGGAATATAAAGCATTTCTCACAAAACATATTTTGTCACAAATTCTAACTGAAAGAAGAGATTCCAATAGCACTGAGTCTGTCAACATTGTTTTTGAAAGTTCTGTGCAATGCAATAGAAATAGGAATAGAAATAAAGGGATGAAGCATAGAAGGATATCATTATTTTCTAATCCTGTGTTATTACATATATGCAAATCATAACATATTCACTTTAAAAGCTATTCCAGGGCTTAGGGATGCAACTTGGTGGTGGAGCCCTTGCTTATTTTGTGCAAATTCCTAGGTCTGACTCACCTGTCAAATTAAAAATAATAAAACTGGGCTGGAGGAATGGCTTAGCAGTTAAGGTGTTTGCCCGCAAAGCCAAAAGACCCAGGTTCTATTCCCCAGTACCCACGTTAGCCAGATGCACAGGGTGGCACATGCATCTGGAGTTCGTTTGCAATGGCTGGAGGCCCTGGCGTGCCCATTTTTTCTCTCTCTCTCCCTCTTTCTCTCTGTCAAATAAATAAGCATAATAATAATAATAAAATAAGACTATCCGAATGAATAAGTATAATCTAGATGTTTAATATATGCTCAGGTGCCAACAACCATGCCATGTGTCAGGTAATGCAAACTTTCAACTTTAATTCACACAAAAATCCTACTCACTCACCATTCAACACAAGCACAGAGAGAAATGTATGTCTCTAAATTTTGAAGTCACTTTTACTAAGAGACACATATTGGAGACAGCTACCATAAATACTGGCTTTCGCTTTGCCATAGCTTGTCTTAAGCCATTTTTATAGCAATTAGCAGAATAGTGGTATATTGAGGCTACTTTACAACTCATCATGATTAGAGCATAGCAATTAAAAACATAAACATGGGCTAGAGAGATGGCTTAGAGGATAAGGCGCTTGCCTGTAAAGCCAAAGGACCTAGGTTCGATTTCCCAGGACCCACATAAGCCAGATGCACAAGATGGTGCACGCTCTGGAGTTCATTTACAGTGGCAAGAGACCCGGGTGCACACATTCACTATCTATCTATCTATCTATCTACCTACCTACCTACCTACCTACCTACCATCCATCCATCCAACTACCTACCTCGCTCTTATGCTCTCAAATAAATAAAAATAAAATATTTAAAAACATAAACATGAAAAATAAATATATAGGAGATGTTTGCTTAGAAGATGTGACAAATATCTCAAATCTATTCAGAAATAGTCTGGTTTTGTTTTTTGGAAAGATACTATAAAAGTTACTACTTCTTTCTCAAATTATATTTCTAGATTTCATGTAATGTCAAGTAAAATCTAAGTAGGCATTTTCTTTAAGTTAATATCATAAACATGTAAATTAGTATAAGGTCATTGAGAAAATACAAAATGTTTTTTAATTATTTTTATTTATTTGACAGAAAGAAAGAGAGAGAAATAGAGGGGGAGAGAGAAAGAGAAAGGGCACCAGGGCTCCAGCCACTGCAAACGACCTCCAGATGCGTGCACCCTCTTGTGCATCTGGCTTATGTGGGTCCTGGGGAATCAAACCTGGGTCCTTTTGCTTTGCAGACAAATGCTTTAACTGCTAAGCCATCCCTCCAGCCACAAAATATGTTTTTTTAAAGAGTTATTTATTTAGGTAATTCCATTGACTAGTACTATGTCATTGTCATTAAAGATATTATTATAAAAATATTGAATATTTTATACATATGTATAGTGTGTATATATATGTATATATAATATAGTTGATGTGTATGTCACCAACAATTCGATCTATTTTCTGATTTTAAAATAGTAATATGGTGCTCACTTCGGCAGCACATATACTAAAATTGGAACGATACAGAGAAGATTAGCATGGCCCCTGCACAAGGATGACACGCAAATTCGTGAAGGGTTCCATATTTTAAAAAATAAATAAATAAAAAATAAAATAATATAGTAATATGGACCTATAGAATACAACTCAGAAATAAGTACACAAATTTTAAAAATAAAATATTATAAAATAAAAGAATATTTTTGTTTGAAAAAGTATGTAGATAACTGACATAAACTCTGAAAAAAATTGAATTAATAATTTACATTAAGTATAAAAATGAAATTTAGGCAAATTAAGGAATTTAAAAACAGAAAAACTGCTGGACATGGTGGTAGATGCCTTTAATCCCAGCACTTGGGAGGCAGAGGTAAGAGGATCACCATGAGTTCAAGGCTACCCTGAGACTACATAGTGAATTCCAGGTCATCCTGGGCTACAGCAAGACCCTACCTTCTAAAACCAAAAATAAAAATAAAAAAACAGAAAACTAATAGAAAATGGAATTGAACATCAGATAATTTGAAAGCAGGATAATTTTTTTAGTTCTAGAAAATGTAGTACTTAATAACAAAATCAAAATACTCATATAATAAATTTACTGTAAAAATTATCTTAGGCTGGGGGTGTTATTAGTAGTAGAGGCCTTGCCTAGTTTGTATAAGGTCCCAACCCCAGAACAGGGAAAAAGTCTATTCAAGGAAAAATAAAAGTTAACTAAAGCATATACTTCAGAAAAATATTTTCTATAGACAGAATGCTTCATGATAACAAAACTAAGAAAAAGAAAAACATTAAGGGGCTGAATAGATAGATAGCTTAGTGGTTAAAGCACTTGTCTGCAAAGCCTAAGGACCCAGGTTCAGTTACCCAATACCCATGTTAGCCAGATGCACAAGGTGGCACATGCATCTGTCGTTCATTTCTCTCTTTTTCTCTCTGCGTCTCTTTCTCTCTCTATTTCTGTATCTTTCTCAAGTAAATAAATATTCACTTTAAAAAAAAGAAGAATATTAAGACACAAAGAACCAAGTGGACAAAAGCACATGTTCTCATAAAGGAAGGTTCAGGAAAATAGATGTAAAGACGGAAATATGTCCAATCGCTCTACTTATGAAATAAATACAAATTAAAGCAGTAGTAAGTTATGCCATCACCTAGTGTTGGTGGTGCCAGTTAGCACAACCTTTTGGAAAGCTATGTGGCAGTATATTTCAAAAGTCATAAATATATTCATTTTGTTTGAAACATTAATTCCCGGCCTAGAGTCCTCAGGTGGTAACTTGAAATGAGAAAAACTCCATGCATATAACATTATTGCAGTAGCATTTATAGAATTAGGCACCTTGAAATGACCAAGCCATGAGGCAACACAAGGACAGGTTAAGGAAAATAAGGTTCTTATGAGTCAACATACAAGTTATATAGCAAGGTTATCTAGCAATGAATCCTTTGTGCACATGTATATTACCACTAACTGACCCTCCAAATATCCCTACATTCAACGTGTCTTTTTTTTTCTTTTCACAATTTTTATTAACATTTTCCATGATTATAAAAAATATCCCATGGTGATGTCCTCCCTTCCCCCCACCCGCACTTTCCCCTTTGAAATTCCATTCTCCATCATATTACCTCCCCATCTCAATCATTGTAGTTACATGTATACAATACCAACCTATTAAGTACCCTCCTCCCTTCCTTTCTCTTCCCTTTATATCTCCTTTTTAACTCACTGGCCTCTGCTACTTCAACGTGTCTTTATGACCTCTCTGTCCATCTGATCTCAAGAAAGCCATGATCCTGATAAGGATTCACATACTGGGTTTCTAAAGCCAACACATCAGCCTGCTGACCACAATTACCTAGAACCCAGTCATAGCAAAATTCCTTCAGCCCCTGGCTGCTCTTTCTTTCCACTGCACCTGAAACAATATGCTTTCTCCTGTTTTTAAATTAGCTCCAACTAGCTTCTACTCCACAGTCCCCTGAAAGGTCACTGCTGAACTCCATGTAACCCCTCTAAAGTCTTCATTTAACTTGGCTGATTGGCAGCCTTCTTGAGGACTCCTCTTCTGTTGTCTGTCATGACATAAGTTCTCCACTTTCTCCTTCCCCTCCAGCTCCAGCGTCCCATTCCTGGCCCACCTTCCTACCAGGTCCACTGATATGCCCAATGCCAGCGTATCTATCCATGGCTACCATATTAGTCCCCTTGATTTTCTTCCTGAGCAGGACAACTAGAGGCCTTCCTTTTTACACAATTCATTTGGGAAAATTTAATTGATTGCTATGAAATTCCAAGAGTTCCTTTTCTCAAGATTTTCTTTGTGTGTTCCTTGTGCACATACAGGTGTGCCTCTACACACATACACACACATACACACACGCACACACGCACACACAAAGCCCCTCCCTCCAAATCTCATTCTGTATTTGAACACACACTAAATCTTTGTTTTAAAAGTAGACTGAGCGATTATCTAATAACATTCATAGGTGTTAAAGAGGTGACAAAGGTATTTTTAACACCCAGGAAGTTGAGGAACATCTTCTTAAGTACACCTTACATTTTCCATATGGGATCAAAGAGATCAGCCAGAAGTTTATCTTAAATGAATGTACACACCTACTATAATTTTAGTTAGACTCACAATCTCCCCAGTAGTCTTTGGATAAAATAATTTTAAAGCTCAGATAGATGAATCATGTCTAGGAATTCCCATGAAAATGCATAAGGCCAGATCTGCCTTATCAGATGTTAAACATATCTAAAGCCAAGGTGTTTAAAGCTTGGTGACATTGGAATGGAAGTTGGTCATTAGATCTGGCGCTGAGCAGAATTTAGGTAATAGTTTCAAAATATGTTATTATGTATTACAAAAGTTAGCTAAGTAAGCCGGGTGTGGTGGCGCATGCCTTTAAGCCCAGTACTTGGGAAGCAAAGGTAGGAAGATTGCCATGAGTTCAAGGCCACCCTGAGATGACAGAGTTAATTCCAGGTCAGCCTGGACCAGAGTGAGACCCTACCTCGAAAAAAAAAAAAGTTACCTAAGTAAAGAGTCCTTTTTTGGTTTTGTTTTTGTATACAGTTATGACATAGCTGATTATCCATCTGGCTAAAAATAAAATTGGACTCATCTCACACCTTGTATATATATAAATAAATTCCAGATGGATTAAAGAATTAAGTTAAGAAAATAAAACAATGAAGATGATGGAATGATTTTATGCTTATCTATAAGCCAGAGTTTGGGAAGCACTTCATGGTCAAAACAAAACACCCTGTATTTGATTACATGAAAAGATGTATACAGGGTAAGAAAGAGCTTCTCTAAACAAAAGTTATAAGACAAGCAGTAGATTACGAGAAAATATGTGTCATAAATATGATAGATAAGGATTAATATCTACAGTGTGCAGAGAACTCTTAACATTGATAAGAAAAACACACAGAGCAGAAATATGGTCAAAGAAATAGGAATATGCAATTCACAAAAGAGCAAGTCAAATAGCCCATAAGATATCTATTCATTAAGCCAGGGCTTCTGAGAAATTCTCCTTCCCGAGGCTCTACAATGGATGCAGTGATACAAAATGAACCATGTGTTTTCTGTGCCTTCTTCCGCGTGCAGACCACAGTAACCATGGTGGGCAGTGTCTCTCCGAGACACTCCGAGTGCACAGTGAAGAATGTGGACACCAACAAGCTGCTGTGTCAGGGGAGAAGCCAGCTGAACCGGACATGTACCTGCAGCATCCCCACCAGACCAAGCTACAGTAAGTGGGCTCCTCGGGGCTTGGCTATAAAGTCAAGAAAGGAAAGGCTCCTGTGGTGTTCAGTAATTGGGAATCTGCATGGTTTCCCCCCAGTGTGTCTCACTCTCCTGGTTCCCTCTGGGTTCTTTTCCTTGGCTGCACCTCATTTGCGAACTCTAGCACCCCACTCTCAGATGAAAGAAAGGAGGGTGTGTTGGACAGGAGAACTCAGTAAAGCCAGACACCCCTGGGCTGAGTCTACCTAAGTGACTCAGGTAATTCAGAGAAAGGCAAGGAGTAGCCTAGATGCGATGAGAAGATGTTATAGCCAGTGTCCTGCCCGCTTAAGTTCATTGCAAGCCTTCCTTCATATAGTAAGTGTTGACTGACCATCTCCTGTGGACAAGTCCCTGGACTAAGTTTGAGGAATATGAAGGCGGAAGCAGATTGAACTGACCCCTGCTCAGGATCCTTATAACACAGGAGGGTGGAGATGGACAAGTAGCTCATTGTAGTATGCTGTGTGAATGTGGGCAACCTAGAGCACCAGAGACATCCATGGAGACCTGGCTTACAGGTGGGTGAGGGGGCAAGGATGGCTTCTGGAAGGAACTGATCCTAGTCTAAGGCTGGAAGATGACCAGAGTTGAGCCAGAGAAGAGTATTGCAGCTAGAGATCAACATGAATGACACAGTCCACACTGGATGACCCCCTTGCCATTCTGATACTGGCTGTGCCTAGGAATATATTTGAATAGGTATTGACTGTGAATAATGGTCACTAAGGGGATGGGGAAATGAATTCACTGCATGGAGTGGGGTATAGATGCAGCTCAGTATAGGTAGGGGTCCTGGCAGCTTGCTAAGTACATTGTTTAGGATAAGGGTATGCCCTACTGATCAAGTCAAACAGTGTCCTGGATGGCTAAACTATTCCCTGTGCGTGTCTGCCTGAGCACCTGGTTGCTGTAGGGACAAGGGTACTGTCTCAAGCATCTCTGACAAAAGCATTAATCTCATTCATGAACGTGGAGCGCTCATGATTTAACCACTTCCTAAAGTTTGTACCTCATAATACTAGCAAATACTACCAGATTTTGAGGGGACATCAACATGCACGTCAAAGCACCCAGCTGATCCTTCATCCCTTGAGGTAGAGCTCAATGCATGTGGTCAGAGACCCGTGCTTTAAAAGTGCCTCATAGCCATTGGACTTATGGTAGCCATGTGAGTCTAGAATTGCTTGGAAATTTTTCTCAGTTTCCCGCTCTGTCCACACTTTTCAGCTTTTAAAACACACTTCTGGTCATGAAAATATAAACATTGCTTGCCTATAAAATATGACTAAAGTACTGAAGATTCACTTGTAAAGCTAATTGGCTACATGAGCACGTCCAACAATTGCTGCCAGCTCTTCTCCCACCTTTGGCTGAATGTTCTGCCTGTTCTTGAGCAGGCGAACAAGCTCACGCCCCACCTCTTGGGCTCCATTAGCCAAGACTGTTGCTAAAACGTGGTCCATAACTTGTAGTGTGTGTGCCGTCACAGCGTATCAACCCATAGCCAAGGTTGTATAAGCCTGACTACCCTCAAACGTAACAGTGGCACTCCTGCCTCAGCCTCCCAAATTCTGAGGTCACAGGTAGGAATCACTATGCCCGGGCTCTGTGGCCTTCTTGAAGTGGCATCACCTCTACCATCAAGTCCTGTTTCCTTTGTGCTTTGAAGCATTAGAGAAAAGTCACATGTCCTGTATTCAGGCTTTCCAGTTTCTATCCTTTCCAGGCATTCTGTCACTTTGTTGGTCTATCACAGGCACTCCTGTCTCGTACCCAGTGGTAGACTGAGCTAAGCCATTCTGACGGTGTCCCTTGAGTGTACCGCTACCGCCCTGTCGTCTCACCTCAGGGCTTTGACTCTTCCAGAAGAGCTACAAGTGCTTCCAGAGCGTCCAGAGGAGAGATCACGAATGTTCATTTCCTTGCCATATTCCCAATGTTTTGCGCATAGGTGTCGCTCCGCAGAGCGTGACCTCTGTGAGCATCCTCCCTGGACACTCGCCTATTCCACAGAGACATATTTTCCTAGGAGTCCCTCGGTGCTTAGTGTCCACATGTTCATTTCACTAGCATTCATCAAGTGTCTGTTCAAATGCTCCTGCTGAGAGGTCATGTCAGCCCTCCAAACCTCCTTGTCTTTAGAACAAAAGATTTTCATTTCACATAAGCCCACTTCATGTGAGCCCATTGTTAGGTGGAATCCTGGCTAGCAGAGTCAATCTTTCTGCCGGAGAGAAGCACCTATGTGTAAGACTTCTGAGACTTGGAGAAGCACACACTAATCAAATCTTAGGAAGATTTATTATTTTATTTGTTTGTTTGTTGTTTAATTAATTTTGGAGGTACCAACAAGGTCAGGCCAACTTCTTGCACTGCCCCAACTTTAAGAAGCACCATGTTGTAGTCCCGTGAATTCACAGGAGTAAGATACTGATTACTCCTTACAAGCACACATGCTTGGACAGAACAGGACCTGAAGGGTACCGCTGTGGGTCATGGCACCCAGGCCTGGGACTATGTGATCCTGGGAAGCATTGAAATGAAATGGATCCATTTGACCTAAGTCAGTGTATCTAGGAGCATCACCCTGGAATCTCTATTTTCCTAAATTTCTCAAATGATTCTGATAGACATTTGGGTTTGAGCATCAGTGCCTGGGTATAGCATCAGTGTTTAAGAAAATACAGGAAATATAGCATTTTTCTAATGCTGAATTACTTAGCACAGTTTTAAGCCTCAATTTATTCTTTTGGGGTTTTCTAACCAGTAGTTAGGTTTTCAGGAAGCAAACAAGAAACGCTTCACCATAGATTTGACAACAACTAACTCCAAGGAATTCATGGATCCTGCCTAGGACACCACACTTTAGGGTTTTCTTAGGTGTAAATATTTGCACTGTACAGGTTTTTCTGCAGGTGCCAGTTTTGCTTTCCAACGTGCTGGTTTTCATATTCTAGGCACTTCTTGCTCGGTGACTTGTTTTATTCTCATGCCTTGGCCAATTACAAGCTGAGATAGTGATCCCAGCGAGAGCATGGGATGTAAATGGGCTGTAAAATGGCTTTTCCTGGTGATTATCTGTAGGAGCCTTGCAGCTAGAGCCGAGCTCAGTCTGTTTGGAAGCTGGTGCTATGCGCTGTGGCTGCCTGACGTGACTGGCCCGTGGGGAAGGAGCCACATACTGGTTGAGATGTTAGCAAACAGCTGGCACACCCATGCCCTCTATGCAGAGAAGGGGAAATATTTCTTTAGCTTTGCATTTACAGCTATGCTTGACTGTAGCAGGAACCCACCATAAATGACTTTTTCCTCCATTCCCTCCA
The DNA here is from genome assembly GCF_020740685.1 of Jaculus jaculus. Classification (NCBI taxonomy): domain Eukaryota; kingdom Metazoa; phylum Chordata; class Mammalia; order Rodentia; family Dipodidae; genus Jaculus; species Jaculus jaculus. Next base: position 137,463,081 of record NC_059107.1, read on the forward strand.
GATGTCTTCGTTGTCAACGTGACATTCTCCTTCCCTTCTTGGAATTTATCACAAAGATTCAACTTCACCAACTGCGCCTCATTAAGAGAGTAAGATTTTCCTTGATATTTAAATATTTCTCTCTTTGCTTTTAATTTATTTGTTTTACTTCTCAATTTCCTAAAGAACTCTTTTGTGGACTAGAACTTTCTAAAGTGCCTTTTGGAGCATGGCCTAATGGGAGCTAGGAGAGCCACTGAGGTAATAAACTCAGCTCGCTCATTCAAGCCCTAACAAGGAAAGTGGAGCAGCTGAGGACAGAGCATGCGCTGGAGTGCCCCTGTCAACAGGGGAATATATTTTCCCCAAACTGAGAGGACCCTGGAAGAAAGGACAAAATAAGGGGTGTGGCGAGGCTTCCCCGTAATGCATAGTCATAGAAGTTGGAGTAGAGCAAGTAGGCTTGAGCAGACAAGACGAAGTCTCCCTTACAGAAAAAAAAAACAAATACCCATTCTAGTTTTCTGCTGGGTGCTGGGACTTGAACTCAGGGCCTTGAACATGCTAATAGTAAAGTGCTCTAACCACTTAGCTATCCCTAGCCCTCTTCCTTCCTCTTTTTGTCTATAGTTATGTGGTATGTGTGTGTATATATGCCTGTTTGTATGTGTCTGGGTGTACATGTGTGTGTGTGTGTAGGTGTGGCCACACATGTGTTTGTGAATATGGAGGCCAGAGATCAACATTAGGGATCTTCCTCAGTTGAGTCAGGGTCTCTGCTGAACCTACAGCTCTCCTAGTGGGCCAAACGAGCTACCTGGCAATCCAAGGGCCTTCCCGTCATCACCTCCCCTGAGCCGGGACTACAGACACACACCACCATACCTAGCGTTATGGGGGTCTCAACTCAGGTCCGCAAGCTTAGGCAGCAAGCACTTTGCCTAATGAGCCATCTCCCAAGCCCCCTTCTGCTCCTTTTTATTTTAACCACTCTTGGTCTTGTTCGACTATGTACCCCCCCCCCCATGTTAGTACCACAGTCTCCTGGTGGCTCCTAAAGCACAGAGAAGGCAGGAAGTGTATGCCATGGAGACACGCTATTCTAGTTGGAAGTCAGGGCAAAGGACACCAGGGAGCTGTGTTTCTAGAGATCCTGTGGTCACTCGAGGGTATGACTGGCCACCATGAATGGGAGCTACTTCCAACCCAGCCCAGCACCTACACTTGGGAAAGTTTAAAGATAACACCAATTGGGCTGGAGAGATGGCTCAGCGGTTAAGCGCTTGCCTGTGAAGCCTAAGGACCCCGGTTCGAGGCTCGGTTCCCCAGGTCCCACGTTAGCCAGATGCACAAGGGGGCGCACGCGTCTGGAGTTCGTTTGCAGTGGCTGGAAGCCCTGGCGCGCCCATTCTCTCTCTCTCCCTCTATCTGTCTTTCTTTCTGTGTCTGTCGCTCTCAAATAAATAAATAAAAAATTAAAAAAAAAAAAAGATAACACCAATTGGGGGCTGGGGCTGGAGGGATGCTTAGCCGTTCAGGTGCTTGTCTGCAAAGCCAAAGAACCTAGGTCTGATTCCCCAGTACCCACGTAAAGCCAGATACGCAAGGTGGTACAAGTGTCTTGGAGTTTGTTTGCAATGGCTAGAGGCCCTGGCATGCCCATTCTCTTCCTATCTGCCTCTCGCTCTTTCTCAAATAAATAAAACATTTCAAAGATAACACCATTCCACATATTCACAGCTGTGAAGGCCAGGTGGAAGGAATAACTTGCCTCAGGCAGGTAAATAAGAACATGACCTCTGAGCCCAATTTTGCAGAGTGCCTTGCCATAGATAGCTGCTTTGTGTTAGGAAGCCGGGGGTGGAGGGGGCGGGAGGCCAGGGGAAGCTTACAGGTTACAAACCTAGTCCTCTGAGGAGGGCAGTCTGATTTCTCCCTCCTAGGGAAATTCGTGCCTGTGGGTCAGGATCTCAAAATGCTTCAGCAACCCTTGGGGAATATAGAAGCTATAACCCTGCTGCAGCTCCTTCCTTGTACGTCACCCCCAGAGACCTCAGTCAAGGTTTCCTCTGGCCTCCTGCCTTTCCAGACCAGCCCGAATGTTTCTTTTACCGTATCTTCAACACCAATTGCTCTAATGCCACCGTATCTTCAACACCAATTGCTCTAATGCCTGCTTCTCAAGTGCTTCACGGTTATCCGTGCACGATTGTTTATTTGATTAGGAGACACAGTTCTCTCTTAATTTGATTGTAAAACCCACATTGTCTCTCCCCCGCCCCCTTTTCCCCCTGCCTGCCAGGCCACACTGCCGTGGCCGCAGGAGAGGAGAGAGCTATCTCTAGACGGACTGACTTACCTGAGGGGAGACAAATAGCTGAACGAGATTCAGAAGCAGATTCAGTGGGTTCCTGTTACCAACCAACCAACAGGTGACCCCAGCTTCAGGTCTCCATGGCAACACCTCTGCTAATATGATGACAATCCATCGACTCCCAGGGGCTTCCCAGAGCAGGGCACAAAGTCATACTCTATGCCCAACCTCAAAGAGCTGTCCTCTTTTTCTCTGTGGATCCTAGCCTGTCCAGGGATTTTATTATTATCTTCCTTCCTCCCTCCCTTCCTTCCTTCCTTCCTTTCTTTCTTTCTTTCTTTGAGAGAGAGAGAAAGAGAATGGGCACATCAGAGCCTCTAGCCACTGCAAACAAACACTGGATGCATGTGCCACCATGTGCATCTGGCTTAGGTGGGTTCTAGAGAAGTGAACCTGGGTCCTTAGGCTTCATAGGCAAGTACCATAAGCGCTAAGCTATCTCTCCAGCTCTATTATCATCATTTAAAAAAAAAAGCTTAGTGGTGGAGAGATGGCTTAGCTTAGTGCTTAAGCGCTTGCCTGTGAAGCCTAAGGACCCCAGTTCAAGGCTCAATTCCCCAGGACCCATGTTAGCCAGTTGCACAAGGGGGCTCACGCGGCTGGAGTTTGTAGTGGCTGAAGGTCCTGGCTTGCCCATTCTCTCTTTCTGCCTCTTTCTCTCTCTCTCTCTCTCTCTCTCTCTCTCTCTCTCTCTCTCTCTCTGTCACCAAATAAATAAATAAATAAAATAAAATAAATGTTTTTTAAATTATTTATTTATTTACTTATTTATTATTTATTTATTTGAGAGTGACAGACACAGAGAGAAGGACAGATAGAGGGAGAGAGAGAGAATGGGCGCGCCAGGGCTTCCAGCCTCTGCAAATGAACTCCAGATGCGTGCGCCCCCTTGTGCATCTGGCTAACGTGGGACCTGGGGAACCGAGCCTTGAACCGGGGTCCTTAGGCTTCACAGGCAAGTGTTTAACTGCTAAGCCATCTCTCCAGCCCAAATAAATGTTTTTTTAAATGCTTACATGTGGCATCATGGAGAGAAATTCTAGGGCATAAACATTTTTCTAAAAATGTAAGAATTTGGGCTGGAGAGATGACTTAGGGGTTAAGCACTTGCCTGTGAAGCCTAAGGATCCCAGTTTGAGGCTTGATTCCCCAGGACCCACGTCAGCCAAATACACAAGGGGGCGCACGCGTCTGGAATCCGTTTGCAGTGGCTGGAGGCCCTGGTGCGCTCATTCTCTCTCTTCCTCTCTCTGCCTCCTTCTCTCTGTCTGTCTCTCTCAAATAAATAAATAAATAAAAATAAACAAAAATGTAAGAATTTAAGTTGGTTCTCCATGTTGCCAGATGCCCAGCATGTACTGGAACTGGCTGTGCTTGGTGTAAACGTGAAAGAAAATGCATCCACCCCTTCACAACCTGTGACCCGTCTGACTATGAGAGAAGCCAGGTAAAGTGACATTTGGGGTATATTTTAAGGTTTAACCAGAAATAAGTGTCTGTGTGCCCTCAGTCCCTCTCTGCTTTTCGTGTTTGCTTCACATGTTGATGCTGAAGGGACATTCTCCATTTCAGGAGCTCTGTCAAGTTGCCATGGAGAAGTCACCCAAGGTCTCAGGAGAAGGAAGAGTCGAGGAGAATAAGGGAAATAGAACCAACCAGGACTTGCAGGTCAGCTCTGACTTACTCCTACTACTTTTGCGTTTCTTTTCCTTCTTTTTAAATTTTATTTTAAATCCCTATTCTTCTTACAGCCAAAATTCCCTTTTTTGTTGTTAGTTTTTAACCAACTTTCATTAATTGACTCAATACATCAATGTGGCTGCACACTAACGTAAGAGAAATTAAAACTCGGTAATGATGAAAAATGATACTGTTCTAGTAGAAGTAGAGTTTTAAAGGTGACTTGGTGGCTCTCTGTGAGAGTTAGGAGGAATGTAGCATGCAGCCAAGGAGACCTTAGTTTCAACCAGATCTTATGATTGCATTTTTGGGAGTTATGTGTGTAGAGTGGGTCTGCAAAGATCGCAAACTAACCATACTTAACTTTTTTCCTACTTGTACAGTTGAGAAAACCAGTTGTTAATGGTACCAAACAATGGTTACAGAATGTGTGCTTTTTAAAAAAATTATGTTTCTTTATTTTTATGGGTAGGGGGAGAGAGAGAGAGAATGGGTGCCAGGACCTCTAGCCACTGCAAATGAACTCCAGACACACATGCCACCATGTACATCTGGCTTTACATGGGTACTGGGGAATCGAACCTGTATCCTTTAGCTTTGCCAGCAAGGCTTTAACCATTAATCCATCTCTCCAGCCTCAGCATGTGCTCCTTTTTGTTCTTTCCTGATGATTTTTCCATGGAAATTTCTCTTGTTTTCTTCATAGTTAACCACCAAGCTCAATAGTGTGTCACATCTTAAAAGACGAAAGAGTGCCATGTGAATATTTGGAGGCAGAACAAATGTGGCTCTGCTTAGGATACAACTAAGTTGACAAAAGTTTGCTGAGCATCTAGATGTGGTGACAAACAAACAAAAGGGAGACAAGTCCGTGCTGTGATTATCCTTATAGCCTATCACAAGGAGACAGATTAAGAATGACAGCATTGGGAAAAAGAAAGAAAGTCCAGTTTTCTATTTCCTGACTAATCTGTGGCTCTGACTTATCAATTTGCAGCTATTTAAGGTCAAGTGCCAATATAAATAAGTAGCACATTTTTAATCGTTACTGAAAAGTTGATAGTAACTTTGGGTGAATTAAGTAACACAGAGGGAATGTGAATCCAAATGGATTATACAGTTCATTAAAGCATTAGAAAACCGTGATGTGCCAATACCTTTGGCCTTTAAGTCTCTAAGGTTTAATTAAGTGATGGGCTACTTTTCTTTTCTCATTGGTTTGTAAAACTAAGGCATAGTGACAAGGACTTAGATCAAGGAGATAGTCAGTTGCTTACTTCTTTTAATTAAGCTTTGTTGTTGTTTCAACTTGGGTAACATACACATAACATACAATGTTCTGTCTTTACTGTTTTGAGCAGTTATGTCAGGTATGCTTTTGCATTCTTGTGCAAGCATCCTCCACACTATTTTACATCTTACAAAACTAGAATTCAATAACTCCTCATTCCCCCTTCTACCCAGCTCCTGGTACCCACAATTCTATCTTCAGTCTTTAGGAAGTCACTATTGGTACTCACATAAGTGGCATTAGACAGAATTTATTTGTTTCCTTTTAATTTTTTTTTAAATTTATTTGAAAGGGAGTGCAGATAGAGATAAAATGGGCCCACCAGGGCCTCCAGCCACCGTAAATAAATTCCAGATGCATGCACCACCTTGTGCATATCTGGTTTGCATGGATACTGGGGAATCAAACCAGGATCCTTGGGCTTCACAGGCAAACGCCTTAGCCACTAAACCATCTCTCCAACCCCAGAATTTGTTTCTTTGTGACTGGCTTACTTTGTTTATTATTCTGGCTCCAAGGCTCATCCATGTTGCATAACAAGTCAGAATTCCCTCCCTTTAAAGCTGAATAATATACACCCTCCCTCCCTCCCTCCCTCCCTCCCTCCCTCCCTCTCTCCCTCCACCCATCCCTCCATCCATCGGCTTTAGGGTTGCTCCCACAGGGTAAATGGTATAACTAAGACTGGTATGAAAGCAAGTGGACAGCTCTCTCTTTAAGATACTGTCTTTTGCTCTCAACCCAAAAGTTACATTTCTGGGTCATTCTGTAACTCTATTTTTAATTTTCTATGAAGAGCCACCACCCTGTTTTTCATAGTAGCTGCACCTGTTTGCGCTTCTACTAATAGGCTGCCAGGGTTTCAGATTCTCACATCTGTACCAACACTTACTTTTTTCATTGCTTTTTTTGTTTGTTTGTTTTCATGGATCATAACCAACTTAACAGGTGTCGGGTGGGAACTTGCATGATTTTGACCTTATCTCCCTAGTGATTAGTGATCAGACATTTTCTCATCTATTTACTGGCCATCTGCACATCTTCTTAGGAGAGATTCCCCATTATTTAATTGGGAGACTTGTCTTCTCATTGTTCTTTCTGTATTTTAGGTCTTAGTTCTTTATCAAATATGTCATTTGTGAAATCTTCTCCCACTCTCCAGGTTACCTTTCAACTCTGCTGATTATGACCTTATGTGTGTGTAAGGCATACTATATATGATACATGATTTAGGTCTGCAGTGGGAGGAGAGTGCTGAGTCTCAAACTCAAGGCTCCCCACATGCTAGGCAGGCTCTCTACCACTAACTACATCCTCAGCCCAATTGTGTTCTTTAATGCATAGAGATTTTTTTTTAAAATTATTTATTTGCAATCAGAGAGAAAGAGAGAATGGATATGAACAACTGGGCCAGGGCTTCTTATCACTGCAAATGAGCTCCAGATGCATGCGCTACTTTGGGCATTTGGCCTGACATGGGTACTGGGAGATTGCATCAGGTGTTGCAAGCAAGCATCTTTAACCACTGAACTATCTCTCCAGCCTGACACACAGTTTTTAATTTTGATGAAGTCAAATCTATTTTTTTTCTTTTATTTCTCATGCTTTGGGGACCAGGCAAAATAAGTTATTCTCAAAACCAATGCCTTAAAGCTTTTCAACCTTTCTTATTTCTTCTACAAGTTTTATGATTTTAACTCTTTTGTCTTTGATCCATTCTGTTAATGTTGTGCATAGTATAAAGTAACAGCCTATACATTCTTCTGCATATGGAGATCCACTTTTTCAAGTACCATTTCATGAAAAGGGTACTCTGTCCTGTCATTCAGTGGTATGGACATTCTTATTGAAAATCACTGAACTGTTTATGTGAGGTTTATTTCTGGGTGTTCTTTTCTGATATTGACTCAGTATTTTTTTTAAGTATACGTAAATCCTAGCTTTAAATTTTTAGATATGTATGTAAGTTACAATAAGAGTCAATTCTGGCCAGGCAGCTAGAAAGGGGCTGTGGGCAGTAGGGGAGAGGACTTAGTGGGAAGAGGTAGTAAATATGAAAACAGAGGGGTGGAATTCTGGGGGTAGAAAGGTCTAAGTGAGGTCCTGGGAGAGGGAAGGAGGAGAGGAGGGAGTAGGGGAAGGTTAAACAAAACTAACGACTATTTTAAAGCCATATAAAAACCTACTTCCTAGTTAGCCAATTAAAAATAAAAGTTTTCAAAAAAGAGTTTGGACGCTGGAGAGATGGCTTAGTGGTTAAGGCGCTGTAGGTTATTATAGGAAGCTCCCAGTGCGGGGACAGAGTACCCCTCAGTGCATTGCTCCTCAGGGAGTTCTCAGAGACTCCTCCAAAATAATCTAGACTATTAGCAATGCTTTTAGCTGCCCACCAGAACTGGTTGGTAAAACCCTATTGCTGAAGATGCCACATGCTTCGGTTGTAGGACAGCGAGGAGTCAGTCTGTAAGTGAGCTGGAGTTCTCCTCCCTGCTGGCTAATTGTCATAGTGCTAAAAAAATAAATAAATAAATTCTGTGTAGTCTATTGGAGGAGCACAGTTATCAACGTCTTACCTAGCAGTGAAACCTGCAAACTACCTCACCAACCAGCCAGGCAAGACATGCTTTCTGGTACAACAGTGGCATGATTGTTCTGGGGGTAACCAACTATCCTCTGATTGGATTTGAGGCCCACTTGAAAAGAATGCCCTTTTCCCCAGTCAATGGTATAGACATCCTTATTGAAAATCATGTGAGGTCTGCTTCTGGGTATTCTTATTTTCACTCTGTGAGGTTTTTTTGTTTTAATTATAGGAGGGAATTTATGCCTCGTACTGAAAACCTAGTCAAAAGCCTATGGGTAGGAAGGTCATAGGCCCTAGGAGGGAAGTCACTACTGTTTGACTAAGCGGCTCTGTTTTGCTCATCAACTTGTGCTTCAAGTATTTACATTTATGCCCATAGATTAATGTTGCTCTCACCTTTGGTCAGAGAGCTTCTTGCAGTTGACAATGGCTACACGGAGACTCCAAACTCATCACAGTGCTGAGAAGAAGTGATCCTTGAGTGCTCAGGGCTCAGTGAGACAAGTCCCTCATGCTGTCCAAGGCTCAGGGAGCACTGGAGAAGAGGGGATGGATGGAAGAACGTAAGAGCCAGATGATGGGGGATGCTTTGGAATACTGACTTCTGCACATGGTACAGCTGTTACATTCATTACCTCACAGTAACTGTTGTTTCCTGTACAAAATCTGCACAATATTGAGCTCATCAACATTTTGTCATAGATGGTGAAGGAAGGCAAAAGAGATCAAAGTAGAAGAGGGACTTAGAAAGAAGTGGTTCCGCGGAAAATGGATGGATGCGAAGTGTGGGCAAAAGAAGGTTATGGGAGGTTATTGTCTAAATACATTATGTACAAGTATGAACAATTTCAGTCAAAAAGTCTTTAAAAACGTGTATGTGTGTGTAGGCCACAAGACCACCTCAGATGTTGCCTTACTTTTTTGAGACTGGATCTTTCATTGGCCTGGAACTCCCCAAAATAGATTACACTGGCTAGTCAGTGAACTCCAGGGGTACACCTGTTTCCACCTGACCAGTGCTGGGAATATCAGCACATGCTGCTTTGTCCAACTCTTTTTCTATTTATTTATTTATGAGAGAGAGAAAGAGAGAGCGAGAGAGAGACAGAGAGAGAGAATGAGCATGCCAGGGCTGCCAGCCACCGCAAATAAACTCTAGATGCATATGCCATCCTGTGCATCTGGCTTTACATGGGTTCTGGGGAATCGAACCTGGGTTCTTGGGCCTCACAGGCAAGCACCTGAGGTTCTAAGTCATCTCTCCAGCCCCCAACTTTTAAAATATGGGTACTGGAGATCAAAACAGGTCTTATACTTGCAAAGCAAGCCCTTTACTGCCTGAGACATCTCCCAAGCTCCCTGCATACCTATCTTTATGTTAGTATCATGTTGTTTGATTCTTGTAGTTTGGTAGTACATTTTGAGATCAGAATTGTGAGACCTCCAACTTTGTCCTTGGTTTTTTTGAAGTAGTTGTAGATTCGCATATAGTTATAGGAAAATATGAAACTTGTACACAGTTTTCTCCAGTAGGGAGCTTTACAGAATTATAGCACAGGATCACAACCAGGCCATAGATATCGTCAACAGTGAAGAAACCGTCCCCATCATCAGGGATTCCCCTTTATAGCCACGCCTCCTTCCTCCTCTCACCTACCAGCTCTGGCCTCTGGCAACTGCTTATCTATTCTCCATTTCTAAAGTTTTGTCATTTCAAGAATTTTATGTAAATAGAATCATCCAAATGTACCCTTTGGAAGATTGGATTTTTAAAATTAAATTTATTTTTAACTGAGTCATAAAATCCATAAAATTGTACATGTTAATGAGGTATCATGTGATCTAATTCTCTGGAAATTCATCCAGCTTCTTTTATATATCAAACTTTGTTCCTTTTTTTATTGCTGAGTAGACGCCCAGACAGTAGCTTTTAAACATCTTTTACTTTAAAGGGGAAAAAAAAGAATGATATAATCATAGCATCCTGGCTTCCTGTATTGTGCCTTTTTACACCTTTTAAACTATCACACTCTGGTGGAAAAAAAAAGTAGGGTCACTAAGAGAGAAGGAAGAGTCTGAAAATAAACCAACGTCCAGATCTGTGTTCATGGCTTCTCTGCAGATTTACCCTTCTAAGTATGGAGAAAGACATTTTGTTGATACTGAAACATTTACTTTAAATACATGACTCAGAACAGAATGTGGGTTTTGGTTGATAGGGAGAGGAGGGCTGCTTGCCACTGGAGGACTTTCCTGGGCTCTGTGAAACGCTGCCTCCTTTCATGATGGGGGGCGGGATGTCACACATTCTAATCTCCTCTGTGGGGCCTCCTGGAAGCTCTGAGTGGAGTTCAAGGGTTCAAGCAGAGAATCCAATGAGAACCTCCCTGGAATGCATATGCCCATATCACATGTGTACTGAGTGCTTGCTGTGTACACGCTCTGTAATCCAAGTGTAGGGTGGTTCTTCCTAGGGAGAATTATCAAGCATCTGTTAAGTGCTCTTCCCTGAGCTCCATGGACACGAAAGACTCAGCTACCTCTCTGCTGTCTGGCCATCAGCCTATAGATTCTATGCATGGGCTGGGGAGATGGTGCTCTGGTAAAGTGCTTATCTCACAGGCATGAAGGCTTGAGTTTGATGCCCAGAACTGCCCAGAACTGCCCAGAACGTGTAAAATAAGCCAGGCTTGTAGTCCCAGCACTGAGGTGGTAGAGACCAGTGGTTCCTTGGAGCTCACTGGCAGAATAGCCCAATTGGCAGCTTCTAGACCAGTGAGAATCCTTGTCTCAGAAAAGGTAGACAGCAACTGAGGTTGTTCTCTTGCCTTCACACGCATGCAAACAATACACACACCAACACACACACACACACCTACTCATGCATACACACACACATACACTCATACAGACATGCACACACACGTGCACATACACACAAACACATAGTCTTATCCATGATAGCACATATATATACATCCATACATATATATGTATGGATGTATATATGTGTGTGTGTATGTATCATATATAACGATTTAAAAAACCTATTAACATAGGGGCAGTAACCTGAGAGAGCCCGCCAGTGCCCAGCGCCTTGTCCTAGTCCTTCCTGTCCACTTCAGCCTAGTGCCTGACAAACAGCCAGTTCGATTGGTTGAGTCTTTGACTGATGGATCAGTTGATTGACGGAAATGACACTTCAGCTTCCCATGGAGGTAAGAAACGTGCAGACGCAGGAGGCGGCAGGGAGGGTGCTCTGAGCAGAGGCGCCGGCCAGAACAGAAGCGTAGTAGCAGCCAGAAAATTCCAGGCTGCTCATCTGGCAAAGCCCTCAATAATTCAGCTGGAACAGAAGATACAGGAGACAAACGATTGTACAAAGGTTGAAATGACCCTGGCGGCTGCACGTATAGGGTCTCACATGCCAGTTCTCTGGGAGTTCTGACTTGCTTTAATGTATGAAGTCACTCACCAGTGGGTGTGGCACTTATGAGGGAGGGTTCCTGGTTCCACTTCCATGCTGTCCTGATCCGAAGACCTAACCCTGTACCATGACCAGAAACGTATGCGGTCATTTACCAAGGGCTGAAGTGTGGAAAAACATGACCAAAACAGTCAAAGGAGCTCCAAATCATATTTGACTTAGAATGAGAAAGCCCCGCCTCCATTTCACACGCACACATATGCACACTAGCACATGCTTTCTCTCACACATGGACACACGCCTGCATATATAACAGGTAAAAGCATGTAGGGGACCATCGATCCCATCCCCCTGGAAGATGGCACTTTTCCTTGTATTTTCTAACTATCTCTGGTGTCTTCACATGCCGAGAGCTGTGGCAGTTGCCCTCTCCTGCTTCCAGGGAAAGGGTGGGAGTGTAATTTCACTGTGATGACGGTCACAGCTCACAACATGCTCATCACTGGAGAGCAGAAACGAGCCACACAGCGCATAGCTCTTGCGCCTGAGGAACTTACCTTCAAATTGTTCTTTCCTTCTCTTCCTTTCTCCGCTCCTTCTCTTCCTCCGTCAACTCTACATGGTCATGTAATCTCTCTCAGACAATCTAAATGAACTCTTCCCAGAACCATGCCTTCAGAAGGAAAAGGACATTTTACATACACTTTTTGAGTAGCCTCTATGGAGCTAGCACTGTGCTAAGGGGTGCCAGATTCCCTTCCAAATTTGTTTGTATTCAACCTTATTTTAAAAAAGTATTAAACAATATTTTTCTACTTTTTTATTTATTTAAGAGAGAAAAAGAGGCAGACAGAAAGGTGGGGGGAGAATGGGTGTGCCAAGGCCTCTAGCAGTTGCAAATAAACTCTAGACACATGCGCCACCTTGTGCATCTGTCTTATGTGGGTCCTGGGGAATTGAGCCTGGCTTCTTGGGCTTTGCAGGCAAGAGCCTTAGCCACTAAGCATCTCTCTGGTCTATTCATCCTTTCAATTGTTGAGCGACTACTGTGTTTTTAGCCAGGCAAGTAGAATCTGTGCCCATATGGAACTTACATTCTAAATATTAGAATATGCTAGAGGAAGTGAGATTCTGTGACATGAAAGAGTTCAATATATATAACAGAAAAAGATAACAGAAAGAATGCCAGAGTATATTAACTTGAATAGAGGTAGCTAATATTTGCTGAGCCCTGAGGTCAGTATGTTTATGTAAGCATCATAATGGACTGTTTTCCTCATTTTATAGACATAGAATTTTTGGCTTAGAAGCAACATGTAGATAGTCAATGGTGGATAAGAAATCTGAACCCAGGTATCTGATTCAAGAGTTAACCAGTTTTAAACCGGGCATGGTGGTGCACGCCTTTAATCCCAGCACTCAGGAGGCAGAGGTAGGAGGATTGCTGTGAGTTGGTGGCCACCCTGAGACTACATAGTGGATTCCAGGTCAGGCTGGACTAGAGTGGAACCCTACCTTAAAAAAAAAAAAAAAAAGAGTTACCAGTTTTAATCATTACTCTACATTACATAACCCAAGTTGAGCAAACGTTAAGCCACATAGTACTGTAAAGGTCTTCTCTGGGCAGAAGGAAACTGATAGTGACTTCCCTAGGCACTAGGCTGTCACAGGCTGCTCCATCTGGGCCATGTACACCAGCCCAGCCTAGCCTGGAAAGGAACTGATTCACATGGAGAATGCAGGATGCGGGCCACAAGTCAGGGTGAGGTCAAAGTGAAGGAGTGAAGCCCAGGAAAAGCCAGGCACCTTCTCCAAGACAAGGAGAGAAGAAAAGGCCTGTGATGGGCAACTGAGGCCCCACAGAGAGTAGAGCCGTGAGAAAGAATCTCATGTTCAAGTTGAGTCTTGGCAAAGAGTATATTTTGAGTGGCTAGGAGCATGTTGGAAGCAGGACAAGAGCTACCCTTTCTGGTCCCAGCGTTCTGACCACCAGTTCTGAGTTGTAAGGTTCAGTAGCCAAGAGTAATTTAGGGACTGGCGTGGAAGTGCCAACCTCGGCGGTGCCACCCTTGCCTTAGTTAGTTCCCAGGCCTTGATCTTTCAGAACAAGAGTGTGAGTCTGTCACCATCCCCCTGCCTCATCGACATCCTGAGGCATTGCTGACCATTGAGAGTTCCCACAACCAAATGGAAGTTACAGCCCTAGCCCCTAGGGACTGGACCAAGAGATCCCTAAAACAGGGTGTTTCCCCAGTGGGCGGCGCATCACAGACATCATTTGTTCCACTGAGCTATCCCATTTTTCTTTGGTGCAATTGTATTCAGCTCTGTTCTTTTCCATATCCCACCCTCTTTTACACTTTTTCATCTCCACGGTTGGTTGCCACTCTGCTCGGCTTATACATTTCATTAATACATTACATCCATTCCCTTCTCAGTCATTAATAAAGATGTTAAATAATTCTGAACCAAATACTCACCCCTGTAGGGCCCTACAGGACACTTTCCTTTAATTAGCTGTGCTACCTTTCAGCTCTCTGATGTCCTTTGGTTTCAGATTTCCAGCTGGTTTGGAATCCATGTGACTTTCATGCAGTCCTGTTTGAACTAATTTCATGAGTGAAAATCTAAGAAACGTTTTACCAAATGTTGATTCAGGCCCAGGCCTACAGAGAGCTTAACTATATTCAGATTTTTTTTTCCCTAACAGATTAATAGAGAACAATTTGGGCTTAATAAACTGAGCCTTCCTCATACATCTCTTTCCATCATGGCACTAGTTTCTCCACTAATGTTGTAGTAACTTGTGTTGACATCAGACTTCACGGAAAGTACTAGTTGCAGTCAGAATTGATCCTCTCAGACCTTTTCAAAGGGAACTGTTGCTTAGTGGCTGTGTGTTCCCAATACCTTATAATGACTTAGTTTTTTTTTTTTTTTCCTTAAATAAAACTAAATGGGTATTCTCTAAGGTCTAAGCCATCTAATTAACCAGTTTCCAACGTGCTTTCTTAATTCAAAACAGGAGGTGGCTTAAACTGATGAGAGAAGAGAGCTCATAGTATTGTATTAAATAATTTAAAATTCTGCTGCCACTTAAAAATAACACTTGTCTTTAAAGTGAAACAGACAGGAAGCGAACTATTCTGAGGTTAATTGGTGGGCAGCATTGGACTATGATTGTTACAAGGTCAGTGGTGGTGTGATTTGATGTATGGAAATCTTGGACATAGGAGGAGGGAGTGGGGCTTACTGGGGAGCTGTAAGTAATCCTCTTTGTATTCGGAGCTTCTGCTTGGAGTAAGCTTGAGGGTTGGCCACTTCATGCCAGGCTATGAATTAACTCGATCAGAATATAAAAACAGATGTAAACTACTGAGTTTGGGGGGGTAGGCATTGGTGGGAGATCATTCTTTGCCTTTGGGTATTTATTGTACTTTTAAAAATATTTATCACGAAATAAAGAAAATGACCTGTTTCTAAGAATGGTTAAAGCTATTGAGTATTGCTATATAGTTGCCCTGTGGTTTTGGAAAACTATTTTCTTATATAAATGGACTATTTATCTAGGGGTTTCTCTGGTAGTTCTTTAGCCCACTTACTTATTAAGATTAGGGGCATTCTCACAGCAAACAAAAGAGAGCTAATCTGACCCTCTTTGAAATCAGACTGGAAGCACCTGCTTCCATGAGATAGGCAAGGCCTGGACTCAGTCCTAGATGGCCGGTGGAGGCCTCTCAAAATGATAAGGGTCTCAAATGCAATCCTTTTGACATAGCAAAGCCGTCTCTACTCAAGGGGAAATAAGGAGTTAATAAGACAATGTGGCAGGACCTCTGGCGGCTTTTCTAGAGCCATTTAGGGAACAAAATGTAACTGCCTTAAAGATACCTGTTTTTCAGTAGTTATAAAGCTCTCTGTCTTCTTCCAAGAGCACAAAAGTGGCATGTGCTTAGCATGTTTGCGCTTTTTGCTTTAGGAGACATCCATGGCATATATTTCTATGAAGCATTAAAGACCGTAGGGAAAGAAAGCAAACCTGAGAAACATAGTTGACTTGGATGAACATGTAATCTACATTAAAGTTTGCAGCTTTAAAAAAATGATCTCTTGCTTCTCTAGGAAGAAAATGGACTGCTACAGAGCAGGTGCTACAGATTTTCTCTGAGAAGAGCCAGAGTCAGTTCCTTAGGTTTTGCAGGCTGCACAGTCTCTCTGGAAGCTACTCAGTTTTGCTGCTGTAACAAGAAGGCAGCTAGAGACATACTCACATGAGAACTTGTGGATAATGAACTTGGAGCTTCAGATGTGTTCTTATAAAACATGACTCTCCTTTTAGCATTTTCTCAAGGGCCATACACAAGCATGTAGTAGATAGGATTTGGCCCATAGACTCTCATTTGCCAGCTCCTCATGTTGTACACACATCTACCTTATACTGCCTACCACGTCTGGCACTGACCTGAGACCCTATAGATGCCCAGTAAATACTCAGTCACTTAACTGTCACCATGCGTGACTATAAAGTAAGCCTTTTGCCATGCAGCACACCCTTGACATTTGCAAGGGATTTATCTTGAAGTCGTTGCTAATCCCCCATCCCAAGTACCACTCTAGCAGATAATTTCCCTCATAAAATACAGTCAAGTATAACAGAATAATTAAAGTGACCCTTTCAGGCCCTTAGTGATTCAATAAACAGGGGGCTAAAGTCCTTTACAAAGTGATTAAAACAAATTCTGCCACAGAAATCAATTCCCTGTCACGTTACATCATTGCCGGGATGACATTAATGATGAATTTATCGCAATCCTCAAAAACAATCCATAGTGATAATGAGTGATGGTAACTTGGTCTAGCAGATAGCGCCTGTGTTTCCAAAGGAGTGGAATGAGAGGACGTTCATTCACTTCAATGGGTTAGGCGCTGCAAGGGGCCAGCAAGGCCATCCTGATGAACATTAGACCCACACAGCAGCAGAGTATACCCATTGCCTGGAGAAGAAGGGGTTAGGCAAGTGTTACATAGCATGGCTACTCTACCAGGGACTCAGTATCTCCCTTCTAGACTTTACCTTTCACATGGATGTTCTTAGCATTGATAGTTTAGCCTGACATCATGTTGTTACACTTCTTTGGATCTTAAGATCATGTTCAACTACCAAGAATGTGACTACAAGGCTGGAGAGATGACTCGGCGGTTAAGTTGCTTGCCTGTAAAGTCTTAATGACCTTGGTTCAATTCACCAGTGACCATGCAAAGCTGGATGCACAAAGTGGAGCATGCATCTGGAGTTCATTTGCAATGGCTGGAGACCCTGGCCTGCCCATCCTCTTTATCTCTGTCTCTCTGTCTCTGCTTGCAAACAGATTAAAAGAAGAGTGTGACTATGGGGCTAGAGAGATGGCTCAATGGTTGGGATACTTGCCTGCAAAGCCTAAGAACTGATGTTTGAATCTCCAGGTCCCACATAAGCCAGATGCACAGCGTTGCAAATGTGCGCAAGGGGACACTCGTTTCTGGAGTTTGATTGCAGTGGCTGGAGGCCCTGGTGCGCTAATTCTCTCTCACTCACTCTGTCTTTAACTCTCTCACTCTCACATTAAAAAATAAAAAGATTGTTGGGCTTGCCTCACAAAATAAAACAGTGTGATGATGAAGTTCACTTATATTTTATATTGGCCAGAATCTTGGAATCTTGTATCCTGTTTTGGCCACCAGACAGAAGAATGTGTACTTGCTGCAAAATGTCTAACAAATAAATAACAAAAGGATTAGAGTGAAAGATGGCATAACATCTATAGGAGAGACATGAGAGGCAGTAGAAATGTTTGTCTTGAAAAGAGAAAATGATTCTTAGCATCTTGGTGTGTTTAGGGGAGTTTGATTAGACTTTGCAAGTGGAGAAGTAAGGAGATGTATGCTGCATGGTAGGGAGTTAGGTTTCAGGTGATTCCATTCCGTGGACACATTCCTGATCGTAGGCCAGAAAAACCCAGGAGTAAATGGAGGAGGTCAGGGTATCTGCCAATCACAGAAATGACACGGTTGACCCCAATGGTTTAGCCATCTGACTACCCAATCCTGGGTGACTACTCTGTTAGATTTCTTGAGATTTCTCTTCCAATATTGCCTGTGATTCAAGTATCCTAACTGAAAGAAAGAAACAAACAAAAAAATACAAAGTGCTTTCTAGGGAATTAATTGGGTTACAATGACATGTCAGCTGACTGGTGAGCCCGGTGCTAGCCTGTAGATCAGCCTAGCCTCCTCCTCCTCAGGTTGCTTATACATGGGTCTCTGGAGGACCCTCGACAGGAATGATTCCTCGGCTCCGGTGATAGCTCACTCCTCAGACAGAATGTCAGGCTCTTCAACTGCATTTTCAACTGTCTTGTGAGACAAAGACTAATTGGTTTGACCTCATGCTGTTGCATGTTGAGAGACATGAATTTTCAGCTCTCTTCCTTGAATTCATTGATTTCATTAAACACTGCCTGCTTGTGTTTGCAAAATGTTGTAATTTCCCAGTGATTTCTTCGAACCGTAGCACATCAACAGATTTTTTTTTTTTTTTTTTTTTGGAAGCATGCCATTTTGTAGCTTTGATCTCCCGTTTTAATCTTTTATTTCCAATAGGTCTTCTACATTAAGGCCATCGAGCCACAGAAAATATCGACTTTAGGGAAAAGTAACGTAATAGTTACAGGAGCAAACTTCACCCGGGCATCGGACATCACGATGATCTTGAAAGGAACCAGTACATGCGATAAGGATGTGTGAGTTGAAATAGTGATAATTGATCCTTGGTAAAGCTGAAATCTTTGCCAAAGAATTAACAATGTACTCAGGACCTTTCTGTAGGCAGATGGGGCTCTACAGTGGACTAGGTACTTATATCATTATTATAGTAAGTAATTTTTAAAATATTTTATGTATTTATTTATTTGAGAGAGAGTGAGAGAGGAAGAGTGAGATAGAAAGAGAATGGACGCACCAGGGACTTCAGCCACTGTAAATGAACCCCAGACACATGTGCCAACTTGTGCATCTGGTTTATGTGGGATCTGGGGAATCGAACTTGGGTCATCAGGCTTCACAGGCAAACACCTTAACTGCTAAGCCATCTCTCCAGCCCTAAGTAAAATATTTTTAATGATTAATTTGAAGTCTGTTGAAGGAGACTCTGTCCTACTTTACCTCCCCACTCTCAAAAACTTCAGTAGAGAACAATTTCAGGATTTTGCCTATTTGGGGCCTTGATTCATTTTAAAAACAAAATTCAGTCTGGAAAGTTGCAACCATCATTATGAAGATTATACACTTAGAAAAATAGTTGCATACCTTGAAAATTGATGGAGAATTTATACAGAAACTTCCAATACATTATCCAAAGTGAAAAACAACAAAAAAATTGATGTGGAGATGTTATTCCTGGAAGCATTTTTTCTCTTTACTGTCTTAGTTTTCATTTTAAAGAATTAAATCCAGAACATACGTTAGTAGTGAAAAATAGTCCAAATATTCCAAGTAGATATTTGGTCCATGGAACCATTTAATACCATGACATCTATGATTTCTTTGACCTTAATTCACCCTAGCAATGAAATACTGGGGAAGAGTTATTGGGCAAGTTATTACACCATTACCCAAAA